>NW_018742738.1:0-600000 GCF_001683475.1 Chenopodium quinoa | reverse complement strand
GAAGGTTTTATGGTATTTTCATATAGTACCAAGGTTCAAACGATGGTTTTCAAAAGCAGAAGATGCAAAGAAGTTGACATGGCATTTCGATAGTCGAGTTGATGATGGAATGCTTAGACATCCAGCTGACTCTCCGCAGTGGAGATTTATTGATGGAAAATTCCCTGACTTTACCCAAGAAAAGCGTAAATTACGCCTTGCATTGTCTACGGATGGGTTCAATCCATTCGGTTCCTTGAGTAGCACATATAGCACATGGCCAGTTATGCTAGTGACCTACAACTTACCTCCTTCATTGTGCATGAAGAGAAGGTATATGTTCTTGTCGTTGTTAATTCAAGGTCCAAAGCAACCGGGCAATGACATCGATGTGAATTTGACTCCATTTATTGTTGATTTGATTATGCTTTGGGAAGAAGGTGTTGAAGTGTTTGATGCTTATCGCAATGAGAATTTTAATTTGAAAGCAATGCTATTTTGCACTATCCAAGATTTTCCGGCATATGGCAACCTTTCGGGGTACACTTTGAAGGGGAAAACAACTTGTCCCATCGGTATGGAAGATTGCAAGGGAACATGGTTAAATGCATCTAAAAAGCATGTCTATCCGGTTCATCGCCAGTTTTTTCCGCCTAATCATCCATATCGCAGGAGAAAGAATGTGTTCAATGGGCAGCAAGAGTTTAAAGGGCGATCAAAAGTCATCTTAGGTGAAGAGATATTCGATAAGGTGAAAAATATTGACATCACATTTGGCAAGAAACATAAATCAGCCCTTTCTACGCAGGGGTTCAAAAAGTGTTCGGTTCTTTGGCGGCTTCCTTATTGAAAACATCTTTTTGTGAGACATTCACTTGATGTTATGCATATTGAGAAGAATGTGTGTGATAGTTTGATTGGTACCTTATTGAATATCAATGGTAAGACTAAAGATGGCAAAAAAGCGAGGGATGACTTGAAGGATATGGGGATTAGAGGTGAACTCCATGCTGTTGATAATGATAAAGGTCGAACATACTTGCCTCCTGCTGCTTACACTTTGTCAAGAAAAGAGAAAATCGAATTTTGTGAAAGCTTGGCAGGAGTGAAAGTGCCCGAGGGTTATTCTTCTAATATTCACAACCTTGTGAATATGGAAACCTTGAAACTTTTAGGGCTAAAGTCACATGATTGCCTTGTTTTGATGCAACAATTATTACCTGTGGCGATTCGCTCAATTTTGCCTAAAGATGTTCGATTTGCAATTATCAGACTATGTGGATTTTTTCATGCGATTTATAGCAAAGTCATTGATCCTAAAGAGTTGACTACTTTAGAGAATTAAATTGTTTTAGTTTTGTGTCAATTAGAGATGTACTTCCCTCCATCATTTTTTGATGTTATGGTTCATTTACCAATCCACTTAGTTAGAGAGATAAGATATTGTGGTCCGGTTCACATGAGAAATCACTGGTATTTTGAGAGGCAAATGAAAACCTATAAGGGATATGTGACGAATGCTTTTCATCCGGAAGGTTGTATAGCTGAACGACTGTTTTATAAAGAAGTTCTTGCCCATACCGGTGACTTTTTTTTAATTCAAACCGGATAGGGCTTCCTGTATCTCGTCATAGTGGAAGAATGGATGGTGAGGGGACCATAGGTCGAAAACAGCGTGATTTGTCTTATGATGATTGGCATAAGGCGCATTCATACATTCTTCATAATGAGGATGAAGTTATTCCATATGTGGAGCAACACATGAGTTACTTGAGGAAGTGCAACAGAAAGGCAAATGAGAAATCATTAGCTGCCGAACATAGCAAATCATTCATTACTTGGTTCAAAGATCAAGTAATGACAGAGCTAATGGATTCTTCTACTTTAATTTCTGATCGATTGAAGAGTTTGGCATTCGGGCCTAATTTCAATGCCACTTACTATTCTGGATATGTCATAAATGGTTGCACATTTTACACAAGGTTCCAAGATAAACAAAGTACTATGCAGAATAGTGGTGTTACTTTAGAGGCCGAAGCCTTGCATTTTGCCAGTGCTAAAGACAAAAATCCTGTGAGTGGTTTGATGAGGTACTATGGGTTATTGAAGAGATTTGTGAGTTACATTACTCTACTTTTTCAATACCTGTTTTTCAATTCCAATGGGTTGATAATAACAATGGGGTCGAACATAGTGATTTTGGGCTTACATTGGTTGATCTCAACAAATTTGGTCATAAAGAAGATCCTTTCATCTTAGCAAGTCAAGCAAAACAAGTGTTTTATATGACTGACCCGACAAACAAGAAAATGTCAGCAGTTATAACCCCGAATCCTTGACATATTGATGATGATTATGGCGTTGATAGTGTGTTAGACAATTCTTATGTTACGCGAAAGGTACAAGGACATATAGAGGTTGATGTAGCCGATGATGTTTCAATATATGTAAGGGATGACCTCAATGAAGGCATGTGGGTTGAAAAAGAAAAAAAGGGAACCAAGCGAAAGCGCGCTAAAAAATCTTAATAGGTGTGTGAAAGTTCATTGCCTTAATTCTTTGTGGTTGTTACTTTATTTTTTCAACTTGAATTATAAATGTGTGCTTTTATCATTTTAATAATTTCATTGCTTATCTAAATTTTGACATATTAGTCATTATAGCATATTTTGTTTACTTTTTGGAGTTGAGTTTTTTTGTTATGAAATTAACTACTCATGTCACTCTAAATTTTGACCTTTTGTGTAGTAGCAGGATGGCTCGAAAGAAATCGCAAGTGCACGCAACGGACAATTCTGAATGCGAGGAAGAAAGAGGTCGTACTGTGCTCAGAATGGTTGGGAGAGCTATTCAGGTTGGCACAAAAATCCCTTTACAGTGGCATACAACTCGGAGAATCCCTATCGGTGTTCATAGAGGTTATTTCTCCACCTACATTGGTGTAGTTGTCTGTGAAAAAGTGAGCATCACCTACAGAAAGTGGTCAGACCTGCCAAAAGCACTTCTTGATGATTTGTATGACAATATTTCGGTATGTATAATGTTTTTATGTTTTAAAGGAAGAGAAATTGAATTATGTATCGATACTTTTAATTGTGACGAATATCTGAATTTCTTTTGGATATAGAGGGGGTTTCATATCCTTGAGGATCGCAAAGGTTGGATTATAAAACAAGCTTGCGTTCTATGGAGAGCTTTCAAGACTAGATTAAGGCTCAAGTGGTTTTACCTGAAAGATGGAACAATCAATGATTCTCCACCATTGAAATATCCTTTCATATCTAAAGATGATTGGGATAAATTCATTCAGGCTTGTAATTCTAGGGACTTCAAGGTGCAAGTTCATTACGTTGGCATTTATTTTATCTTTATTTTTTTGTGTACATTTAAAATTTGTGTGGATTAACTCTGATATCGTGAAAGTTCGAAGAAGAGGACCTCAAAATATCGAGGTGGGAGACTTGGCTATCAATATTTTGAAGAAACAATTGTAAGTATATGCTAAACATTTTATAACTACTATGTGGTATTAGTGGTGTTATTATTGTTGTAACCTTCTGTTTTTTACTTCAAATAAACTTAATACTAGCTGTTCTAACTAAATAATAATCCTGGTGTTCTGTTTTTACCTTTGCCTCACTGCTTAGCTTAATAGTGCTCATTCCTCACCATGCTCTTTCATGATAATTTAATAAAAGAATATATAGAGAACTCAATTGATAATTTTAGAAATTTTGAAATTCTTTGTGTTTCAGCTATATTTTCTATTTTATTTGCAATGGTAGGAAAAAGAGCTAGAGAAGCAAGGAGTACATGTTTCATACGTGCCTCGGCATTTGACTTGGATTAAAGCTCATTCTCATGTGAAGAATGGAGTTTTAACTTTTGATAATCCTGCAGATAAGGAAATCCATGATGCAATAGTAAGATATATTTGCATTTGTTTTAGGTGTTTTCAGTCACTAAGATTATTATTTAGGCACTGATATAATTTTTTTTGATAATTTCCAGATTAAGTTTGAGACGCGAGTTCAAAAAGGTGAAATACATGTTACATGTAGAGATGACATCTTAGCAAGAGCTTGGACAAGCCAGAACGGGGTGGTTTTGTTAGAGGTGTTGGATCTGGAGTAACTAACACAGAGTACTTTAGGTTCAACAAACCACCTGCACCTAGCGAAGTCAATGCTAAAATGAATGCGATGAACTCAAAGATGTCATCTATGATGAAGCAGTAGAATTTTATAGTGTCATTCATGATGTCATGCTTGAACCAAGAGCAATTGAGAGCGTTCATGGCTGGTGGTGCTCAGCAAGGTGTTTTTGGTGGTGACACTGACATTACAGGTTTAGGTGGTCTGCTTGGTGTTTCTGGTAATAATTTCTGTTTTGGTGGCGACTCAAATGGTTCTACAAACCAAGGGGCAGGTGGTATTGTGTTCAATGATTCTCATATAGACAACACTTTTGGTCATGAGATCCCATTGACACAACTCTTAATTGGAGGTATGGAACGCCATGATGGTAAAGGGCCACAATTTAGACACGATTCACCAGGGGATAAATCTCATGAAGGGGCCTACTATGCACAAGAAATTGAGTCAAATGCAGAAGCTCATCATACAAACAACCCTATTGTGCATTAGCCTCATCTTCAGAACCTTGAGACAGAGCCATATCGTGTCCAATGGCCTGAGGTGAACCATATCGATCAATCTGCACATACCACAACCCCCGCACAGCTAAGTCAAGTAGTGGACATCATTAGCACCCATACATTTCCCGAGGTCAGCCATACTTTGCACATATGTTTATGTGAAATTTTAGCTATGTAGCTTTAATGGTATTAGCAGTAACCTTATATCTGCACATATTATGAGGTTATGTCCTTCCTAATCAGAATCTGAAATCTAACATAATCATCAGAAATTAAAGTTCAGAACTGTAGATATGAACTGAATTTTATAACTGATAATTTCAGAACTGACCTGAAGATCAAAACTTATATATGAATTTGCATTGAACCACTGAGTCTACACCATATACTATGTTGTGACAACACTTGTGTGATCATTTTTAGGGATGGAGTGATTGTTGCTTGGCAATTGAGGGAAGCGACAAATCTCTACAAGTGGTTGCTAACAGAAAAGTCCTCATAGAAAGCAGCACTGAAGTTCTTGCCAATCATAACACATTGTTGCCCCCTGGTCATCGTCGAGTCACCATTACAGAAGATATTGTGCCAACTGCTCCTCTGCCATGCCCAAACGATGAATTGCTTTTTGTATGTCATGCTAAGAGATCTTATACATCTTGGCCTAATAATTTGATTTTCCCCAAAAAGGTAGTATTCTTCCTTGTTTTTAAGCTTCTGTCCGCTACTGTCTTTAAGCTTCTTCATATTTTTCTTTAAGCTACTGACTGTTGTGGCAACGGCAGCAGCCCTGCCTTGCAGCGGTAGTAGCCCTGCCTAGCAGCGGCAGCAGCTCTGCCTTACAGCGGCAGCAGCCCTGCCTAGCAGGGGCAACAGCCCTGCCTGCAGCGGCATCAGCTTGGTTTTTTGGTTCCTATGCCCTCTTAGTTTTTGGTATGTTGTTCCTTGCATTTTTGATGATAGTCTTGTTTTATTTTTCATGTGAAAACATATTATAAAGGCGAACAACCAATCAGATAAAGAAGTTGATGTGACCACACCATCCCCACAATCTACATCCTCCCACGCATCAACAACTCGTAAGTATGTTATTACCGACAAGGATCGTGAGAAGGTGACATCTACTTTGATGCATGTTATGAGAAAAAAAGCTATGGGAATGCAAAAGACCGGCGATACCATCTCTATCACTATTCCAGAGAGCATGTTTCTTAATGAAAATGGGTTAAATGTTTCACTTGATTACGAAGACTTGCTTGATTGGTGTTTCCAAAGGGAGGTTGGAGAATCGCAAATGAATATATTCATGAAGTAAGTTCACCTCCAATTTAGTTTCTAATTACAATGTGGAAAATTTTTGGTCCATTCTCTTATATATTTACAACTTTTGATGGGATAAGGATCTTGAAAGAACATTGTCACAAAGAAGGTATCTCGGGAATGTATGGGTTTTTTGACTCTAATGTTCTATCGCCTTTGACACCAACGACAAACGAGCGAGTTCGATCTAGCTATCTAGCTCGTGTTTTTGGGTGCAATGAGGGGAAGAACTATAATCAGCTATTCTTTGCTCCTTTTAATGACAAGTAAGTATAGTTCCTTTGTTATGTAATTATGTTACTTTGATTGTTATTCTTGTTCATTATTTATGATTCAATATATGTAATTTCAATTTTCTTAACCTAATTGCTTCTATATTGCTATGCTATGCTAATTTTACTAATAAATTCCTCTTAAAGCAAACAAAGTCAGGGCAACATTGCTATGTTAAACAATTTTTGCCCCCTTTTTCATTTGTTGTTTTTCTTATCCATTCTTCCTTCTAAAAGTTCCTTGCTGCTGGTTTATATGCATTGGACGTTAGCTGTTATTAGTCCGTGGAATGGGTTGGTGTATTGGCTAGATCCACTTGGAGCAGAAAATAAAAACAACTCATTCGCTGAAAAGATCATCACTGAGTATGTATAATTGCAATAACTTTGTCATTAACTTCTTATTTTGTTCTTACTGTGTATTTGGAAACTATTACAATTTTCCTATCTTCATGTAATTGTGTAGAGGAATCAAACAATTCAGCTCGGTCCATCGGTAGGACATCAAGAAAATAAAAAAGAATGCATATATTAGGTGGGAGCAACCACAAGTAAGTTATCTAAAGTTTTATAGCAGTTAATATTATGCAGTTTAATCCTAAAATCTAATATCTTGTTAATGATTAATTGTTTGCACTATCATAGTGTCCTCGTCAACCAGCATACACCAAGTATTGTGGATACTTTGTTTGTCGATATATGCTAGATATTGTGCATAAAAGAGTGCTATAGGTTTCCAAGCAGGTATATTACAAATATATGTCATTTAAATTGGTATAAACTATCCTCAGCTCTAACTAACTGTCTGTCTGTCTGAACTGTGAAACCAACTGTGAAACCAACTCTGAACTGTGAAACCAACTATGAATGTAACTCTGAACTGTGCAACCAACTGTCTGAATTGTGAATGTAACTCTATCTGTCTGTTGCTCTAACCAACTGTCTGAACTGTGTTCAAGTGTAACTCTACAGTCTGCATGCAGCTTAGTCATATTAACCACCAAAAATAATCAAATCAGCTTATGCAATTAGAATAGCTATAAGGTTCTGATTAAGGTTTTGTATATTCTGATTTGTATATTCTAATAACTATAACATCATCAGCTTATGCAATCTATAATAGCTATAAGGTTTTGTATATTATGATTTGTAGTTCTGATTGTAATTCTAATTGTCAGGTCTACTTTTCATTTTTGAATCGGTCTTTGAAATTAAGTTAGGAATGAAATTTGAAATTGGAGTTCTGATCCCCCCTTTGAAATTTCATTATAGTTGTGATTTTAAGTTCTGAAATTCATTTCTTTTCAGTGCTTTGTTATGTTTGAAATACACCAAGTCTTGAAATTAAGTGAGCTAAGGGTGTGGATTGAGGATGTTCGTCAAAATGCTCTTTTGCTTTTTTATGTTTGATTTTCAGCTTTTGGTTAAATATCTATATGATTTCCGTCAAAAATAAGTAAATAAATAATACTCTTATTTGATGGCATATGTTGTATGTTGCTTCTGTTTGTATCTCACCTGTCCTGAACCTATTATGCCAATCTATAATGTTGAACTTGCTGCTGTGGCAGCTCTAAATGCTGATGAAGAATCGAGGAGTGATCGGTTGGGGTCTGTTCGTAGTAGTATAGCTTCTGTTGTCATAAAGTCTGTTTTAATTGCTTTTCGAAGGGGCACTGTGTTTGTTAATATTAGGGCCATTAGTTTTCAGCTTAGTGGATGGTTCTATGTTAATAGCTATTTCCCTTCCTCTAACTTTTATTTATGGAATGAGGTGGGCTGCTTTAGTTGTAAAACTCTAATTAATTAATATATGTCGTCTAGTTTGTGTTAAAAAAAAATGTTGTATTTTGCAGGTCTTTCCCCCAATTTGTACATATTCTTCGGAAGACATTGATGAAATGTGAGATTTGTGGATTAAATATGTTCTTAATCATGAGCCAGATGACGAAGATTCATGATGGATGAGCTTGATAGATGATGAATCAGCAAAGCTTGAATACGAGATAAGCTTAGTGTTAATCATTATACTTGTGAATCTAGCTCTACTTTTGACTCTTTTTTTGGAGGAAAAGCTCTACACTTGAGTTTTGTTTTTGAATATTAGAATTAATGTAAATTTTGGGTTTTATTTCTATTGTAGAGAATTAGTTTTTGTATTAAATATTTTTATTTATATATATATATTATTTGGAAAATTTATGTTTCTATATATATGTACTGTATTAGTGGCAGGTTCAACAATGTAACATATTGGCGCCAAAATTTATTGGATGAATATGAATTGTAAAAGGAATATGGCAATTTATTTATTTATTTAAAAAAAAACGACCTTAGAGAGACGACCTATTTAAAATAGATGGTCTCATTATTCAAAAAACAATGACCACTCATTTAAAATAGGTGGTCTTAGTATTTAAATCTAGAGAACGCCTATTTAAAACATGTGGTCTCTTATCCTTCTATATTATTTATTATTAAACTAAAGAAAGAGACCATTTATTTTAGCAAGGTGGTCTCAGGTATTGTAAAGTTAGACCACCTTTTATGAAATGGTCTCTTAGGCCAAAGACACATGTGAGCTAGAGACCACACCTAAGGTAGTCTCTTAGGCTATTTTGGTATGGTTTCTTCGGCCAATTTTGTAGTAGTGGGAATTGATTAATTAATTACTTTAAAGGTGATCAAACAAAACTAATTAATTAATTAAAGTCCTTTTAAACAAGAAAATGAAGGTAATTTAACTAAGTGCTCGGGAATTTACCACTTCTCTTTGCTAGATCTCCGTTTGCAACACTTATGGACTCCTTATTGTTGGGGAACCTCCACCTTAGTAACAAAATATCGAAAGGGTGGGTGTTTAGGACAAGAGGGCTAGGTTGCACAAGCTCATATTTATAGGGAATGACAAGGTTTAGGGTTTCCATCATTCTGCCGCAGCAGGTGTTGTGCGCAACAAATGAAGTTGCGCGCGGCTTTATGGTAAGATTCGATTTTATATTTTCCGTACAATTCCAAATAATTCTGAATCTTCCGCAGTACAACTTTGAAAGTTATGTTGGGTGTCGCGCGCAACTGATAAAGTTGCGCGCGGCAGCCCAACACGACTTTTTGAGATGTCTGCTGCAGCACTAAGTTTTAACCTAGGCGCTCCTAAATTCGTCATTATTAGGGTTTAAGCACGGGCTTAAGCCTAATTAAGATCGAGTTTACTTAATTGGACCTTTATTTTGGCTTTTCTTTAACTTGGGCTAATCTTTTGTGTTTTGTGGATTAACCTGTTATCCATAAGTATTCTTCACTTCGATCCAACACGAAGATGGCTTTATTTATCGTCATTGCACTTCTTTTCAGGACAGGAGGCCAAAAGTAGATGTCTACATTTAGCCCCCACTTTGATCGAGTCTAGAATAGACGATGATCAAAGTAGTCAAGGAAATAAATTTGAGACTCATTCTGCGAAGTTCTCTAAGGATAGAGAATCTTTCAGTAATGTTTAAGGATGTTGAAACAATCCTTGGTTCGTTAAGTGTTTGAAACAAGTAGTTATTAAGGCTAGAAAAAGTCCTTCCTAGTCTTAACGCGCTAAAGAATCTAGATTGATCCTTTGCAATTGTAGAACGCTCTTACAAGTAAAAGTATTTTGGGTGATGTCATGTCATGAGAAGAGATCGATTTTAAAAGGATAAAAGGGGAGGATTTCCTCTCAATCGTGTCATCGTTGGTCTAAAGTCACTCGATTTATCATCGAAACTTTAGCCTAACTTTAACAAAGTAAAAGATGAAAAAGGGGTTTTTGGTATTCGAGCCGAAAAGGTTCGGTATTCGAGCCGGGTCTGGTATTTGAGCCGAAAGTCCACAAGATAGAAATACATGTCTCAGAACTGGAGGCATATGTCCAAATTCAGTAAGAGGGAAGAAGGTCAGCAACTCTCTCATCAATTTTGTCCACAAGATGAGTACACGTGTCTCAGGACTGGGGGCATGTGACTACATGGGCGCGACATCGTCTCGTCGCTTCTTTACACAGGGGTGGATTCGACACCCTAACTGTCCCGTAAGTTAGTAAGCGCACTAACTATCGTATCCATTTAAGAAGTGCCTGTTCCTGAAGGTTCGCCTCGCTTGTCGACTCGTTGAGCTAACGCCTACAGTAATTATCTACCTTTTAGTCCCAAGAGGTAGATCTCGCAAAGCTTGGGCTGAGTGAAATTTTACGCAACACCTACGCCGTACAATACGCCATTTGCAATTTTACGCTGCATGAAAATGCCTTCCTTTTTGCTTCGGACGTGAAAAAAGAAGAAAACCCGGACATTTGTAACGTCAATATAGTAAAATGACAAACTTTTCTATGGGTGCTTTTACGTAAAGCACCACCACAGAACGTCTTAAGGCACTCTTACGAAAAACGTTCAAAACATATGCTTGGAGAAGGCACAAAGCACGGTGTGCATGCAATATGATGCAAAAAAATAACAAAAAAGAAAATAAACTACAATATGCAAAGCAATTAAGAAGATTTTGATAATTTGCGCGCCATTACGTCTAATAACGAGCAAAACCCGTTCAAAAAAATGATCAAAATCAAAATCCCGGTCTTTTAGTGACCAGTATCCGTGGCAACTCAGAAGGTCGCGCTGGCCAGGCGCGTGCATCTTTCTGAGTTGCGCTGGTATGTCACGCGCAACATCTTAAGTTGCGTGCGACATTTATGTTAGTAAAGTGAAAAATCGCAAACGCGATTTTCACTTCACTCTTTTCTTCTTCCTTCGCCATTTTCGACTCTTTCTCTCTCTAGAAGGCTCGATTTTTTGCAATTTTTGAAGCTAAAGGAAGCTAATTTCGTCCTCAATTCATATTTTCCGTAATCTAATGTTAGATTTTTGCTAAAATTTACTCTTTTTCGGCTGAATTCGAATGATTTTCAAATCGTTAAACCCCATATTCCGAATTCGGGGGTTTTCGAATCGACTTATTTTTCTTGAAATTGTTTGCTCTATGTTGTTATGCTATGTTTAAGGAGTGTTTTGCAACAAATTTCATGAGAAATGGTTAAGTATTGAACCTTGTATGACCATTTCTTTGTTTAAGTTCGTTCTTTGCAATTCTACTCGAATTTGGCTTGATTTTCTGTTATTTTGTTTGCACATTTTGGTTATACTTGTTAACTATGAAACAATTGTAGTATTGGAACTAGATTTTATTCCATAATTAACATTTTGAAAATTTTGAATCCGAAAAAATTGGCGCGAAGTGTATACTTAGCCTATTTTTACCATATTCGAACTCCAAAATTGTTTGGTAGACGATAATTATGTTTATATTATTGTTATTCGTCTAGAATTAGTTGACTCTTTGAGATTTTGGAATATAATCCCTTGAATGCTTAGTTGAAACTGGTATAGGATGGCTTGTGTGGGTGTTAAAAGCCCCCATTTACTGAGTTTAATTGCAGGTATCGTAGCCCCCAAGTATGGGTGGCGTTCGATTTTCGTGTTTTTCCTTATCGGCAGCCGTTATGCTGCCGAATTGGGTCTAGAATACATATATTAGTTTAGTTTAGGAAATAAAATAAACTAATTAATGAAATTTTATCCGTCCTAGCATGGACTCGCCTCCATTTGTCGATGCCGAGGAGGTTCTAATTGGTCCGGACGAGGCGGTTCGCCCTCGGAAGAAGGTGACAGTAGGGAATATTTCAAGCATTAACCCCTATCTTGAACCCCACTGTGATCATACACTAAAGCATGGTGGCGTCCAAAGGGAAAGAACAAAGAGCAAAAGAGTCGTCAACAAGTTTTTTAGGAACTTGTAAACCGTTCACGAGGTGAAGGTTATACCCCATAACGATCCGAGAGATCGTCAACTCCATAAGGTCTTGAACCAAATAGGGTTCGGGGATGAAGGTACAAATTCAACCCAAAAGAGATTGAACCTGCCCTAATAATAGGCCTCTACTTTATTCTGATCGTATTCATGTGCGCTTTCTGAATAACATACAATCAATAGGATTACCCTAAACCTGTTTATCTATGTTGGTTGAATAATAATGCACAAATAAATCTATTATTGGCGATCACTTGAGTTATAATCAAATTAACCCTAACATGATTATTAATTATCTTATTAAGCGTGATTACAAGTACAAATTCCCTTTAAACATGCATAAAAGGCGTGATCAAGAAATAACAATAAATATAAAGCAACATAATCATAATCAATAAATAATCATATCAATCGTCATAATCATAATAATAATAATTAAAATAACCATCATAAATTATAACAATTGTAATCATACTTAAAATAATCATATCAACGTTAAAACTTATTAATAGCAAGATCCTAGGCATGATACTAACAAGAATAATAACAAACCCTAGCATGTTACTAAACAATAAAAATCAAAACTTTAACCCTAACATGATAGTAACATGAATAAATATTAAAAAGAACATAAAAGGCATCATAACAATCATACTTAGTATTAAAGTTACCCTAGACATGATACTAGGAATATCATAATAACAACCTAAGCATGAACTCTAAATCACAACATCAATAAAAACCATTAAAATACTTACTTTGATGCCTCGTACCTCTTTCTAATAACAAAATACACACGTTAGTAACTTCAAGGAAAATAATAAAACAAAACAATTAAATTAAATAATTGAAAGAGAGATTTGGGAGCAAACCCTCAGAAATTAAACCTTTCACGTCTGGGGCGAAGGCAAATTCGAATATGGCTAGGTGTATCTAGATCTTGCGAATGCGGAATTTTTATATATGAGAGAAGGCTAGTTTAGAAAAGAGAGAGAGAGTATAATCAAGAAATCTTGATGAGAGTTGGTGAATGAAAACGAAGTTTTTAACACGTTATTTATAGAGAAAATCAACAAAAAGATAAAACATCAAAAACAGAATTCTGATGCAAAAAGCCAAGTTAGCGCCAAACGCTGACCTTAGCGCCAGACGCTAAGGCTAGCGCTAGGCGCCAAGCATAGCGTCAGGCGCTACAGCTGGCATTTGGCGCTGACTCAGAAATCCACACGTTTTCTTAAAATCAGATAGAAATTGCCGTACAAGAGGATAAAATCGTATTTTCCTCAAAAAGTTCTTTGATTCTGATTAAAACTCTAAAAAGTCAACAAAAGTCAATTTATCAGTGCTAATTGAATTAGGAATGAAAAGAACTTTCTAGAAGAACCTAGAAGTCTAAAACCATTACTAATTGCATTAGGAATGATAAATCCATATTAGGCCCTCCTCTAGATCATTAGGCCGCATATAAGGCTCAAAACGGGCCCAGTTTGGTAATTTAGCCATAACTTCCTCAATATTCATCGGAATTGGGCTTATAATATATAGTTGCAAAGCTCCCTTCAAGCCCCATCTAACTACCCTATTATTAGACCCATATCATGGAACAACCTAATTGGATCGGCTGTTTTCTTAAAATAGGTTTTTTAAAAACAGAGAGAAGAGAAAAGAAATTAAAACTTTCCGCAACACTAAACTTTCCACACTTTCACATCATTCGATTATGATTCAACGTGAAAGGTACTCATCACTGGGTTTGGTTTTGGGGAGACAAAAATGGGTGTCTACAGAAGCCCCCACTTTGACTGAGTTTGGAGAAATGCGAGTTTCGAAAACAAAGGTCAAAGTATCGATAGGGACGGAGAATGATTCAGAACGTTCTGTGATCCTAAATCACTCTCGCAACGCCGATACCTGCAAACTAGCGTTATTTAAACAAATAAAAGAGCTAAGAAATGCGTATCTTGCACCGTCGAGCACACGTCTCTGAAAGTAACCAATTTGCTGCCGCTTTAGTGTTGTTTTGATGACCTCCTGCCAAGAGAATGCCATCCCGCTTGAAAACTGCTACGCTTGTAACTGCCTCCAATATAGAAGATTGCTTCGCTTGAAACGATCCTCTTCCGGTTTGATAATATTCCATGTCTAAGGGAACACTATCGAATATTACCTCGCTTGAAACCATCCTCTTCCGCTTTATGACCATCTTCCACGTCTAAGGGAACATGACCGAAGACAACTTCGCTTGAAATCACCTTCAGTTGTTTTTGATAACTTTCCACAATCTAGGGAACGCTGTCGAAGATATCTTCTCTTGAAGCTACCCTCACTTGTTGCGATAATTTTCCAAGGAAATTACCGAAGATCTCCACTTGTCGATCTTTAAAAGTTTGCTTGAACTTTGCTTCCGCTATGCCTGTACGTCGGCACTTTTGCTGCTTTGAACATGTATGTCGGTGCCTTTTGAATTATGAACCAATATGTCGGTGTCTTTTGCAAATGAACCAGTATGTCGGTGCCTTGCGATGAGCCAATGCTTAGGTTTTTTAAGCTAAGTGAGACGATCTTTCATCGGGTCGATCACTTTATGCAATCAAGCCGATTACTAAAAATCGTGTCAAATTGCTTAGAGGGGCTAACTGGCGTACCGAGGAACCCAAAATCTATTGCAAAAGATTAGAATAACCATACTGAGTGACTGACTGTTCTGGCGCAGCTCAAATAACATCAGCGCCGCATAACTGGCCTTAGCGCCAGACGCTGGAATTAGCGCCAGGCGCCAAGCCTATCTGTTGATGCCAAGGTCTGGCTCTTGGCGCTTGTGTCGGGTTTTCCTTAAATACCCTTCTCTTCTTTATTTTTGATGCTGCTCTTCGCATTTCGGCTTTGAAAATTTTCAGAACTTCAATTGCTTCGTTCTTGCTCGTTTCTCAACCAAATTCGCTCAGACTTGTTGCAAATCAAAGCTTATTCCATCCATTTTCCCGATTTATGTAATTTTTATTCAAACTCACACCGGTTTTTATGAATTTTGCATGTATTTATTCTCGAATTTCATGAAAATTCAAAACTTAGAATGCTTAATTCTCTTTGTTTATCAAATTTTATGCTATGAAATTGCTTGATTATGTTTATATATTTCCTTAGGAGTAATTTGAGACTTGTTTGACTCAATTTGGTGAAGAAATGAACAAATTGCCATTGTTGAACCTCTTAAGGTCGGGAATACAATGTGGCTTGTTCTTGATGTTTTTGCTAGCAATTTTTGTCCAATTTGTCACAATAATTACTATAGTATTGCAAGAAATTGTTTGATTGCTTGAAAAATGTCGTTATGCTCAATTTGAATTTGTGCTCTCTGAAACTCTAGCATTTCTCTAGCCCTTTGAAGAAGGATCCCGGTGGTTGCCTTCATCGGATTTTGACAAGCGCACTTTAGGGCGCGCTTTAGAGCATATTTTAGGATGATTTTGGATGTATTTGGGGCCGTTTTGGCCGATTATTACCTTGTTATGCTTACGTTCCCCATATTACGTGCTTCACGGGTTTTCGGTTTGTTTTTTATGTGTTTTCAGGTAATATCAACCGTGTTTAATCGGATCCTGAGCCCTTGATGCGTAACCGAGCTAGCCTTGACCGAAGTCCGAGGAGTTAAGGAAGTTCAAGTGCCGTGCATTGATTACATAGCACAGGCAGCACAGCCGTGTTACCATAGGCACACCCGTGCTGGCCTATAAGCAAGCAACCCCAGGCAAGGCAGCACGGCCGTGCAAGCCAATAGCACGGCCGTGTCAGTATCCACGCACCAGCACGGCCGTGCAGGCCATTAGCACGGTCGTGCCAGATGTTGCCCGTGCCCGTGTCAGCTTCAGTATGAGCCCCGTGCTAGAGCATATTCAGCACGGCCGTGTCATTTTAGCACGTGCCAGGAAGCTGCACGACCGTGCCAAATTGAAGAAGAAATCCGGTTTACCTACTGACAAGCTAGCACGGCCGTGCCAAATTCAGCACGGCCGTGCTGATCCAGGGTTAACTTCGCGCTTGACTTCTCCGAATTAGAAGACGTATATAAGGCCCGACTTTAAGAGGATTCGAGAGACAATTTTTTAGAGATAGTTTTGAGAGCCTTTGTAGAGAGTTATTGGAGAACGTTCTTAGTATTAGAGATTCATTAGTTTTCTTAGAGATATTTCTAGAGATTTTCGTTTTCTTGGATTGATTTGAAGCAAGATTTGCGAAGGTTCTTTGTATTATTCATTGACGACGGATATCAAAGTTCTGAACTTTTCCATTGATTCGCATCAATACAATTGGTATTATTCATTCTTGTTTATTAATCAAGCTTTATTATTCCTTAATCAGAATTCATGTTTATATCTATTATGCTTTTGGAATTCATTATTGCTTTGATTATGAATATGTGTGAGTAGTCTCCTCGCTAGGGTTTCGGGATGAAACCCGGCCTAGGTAATCTATGTAATTGAGGGTTGATTTTGATAAACGGATTGTGATTAAATTGATTATATGCGATTGGATGTTAATTCATTATAATAGGAGTAGCTAACCTAGAATCTTGAATTTGATTGCATGATATTCTTGATTTGAACAAGAGATTGTGAATTGAGTATTTCATTATTGAATGTGGTTTGATTATGTATCGAGTAATGTTAAGTGCATGAGAAATCCAAGCTTAGTATTGCCCGTTGTCTTCCTATCACATGATATTGATCAGACTTATAGTCTTTGCATATCCCGTTTGTCTCTGTAATTCCTTGTTGCTTAGTTACCAATGGTTAGGCGGATTCCCCTTCTCCCTAGTGTCTTAGTTTATTGATTTATTCCATCTTATTAGTAGTATTTTAGAACACCATTTTCCATTGATTTCGAACTAGCTTAGGTTTAAGATTGATTTGCAATTACTCTCGTTCCTCGTGGACCGAACCTTTATTTGCCATTGTACTTGGTTATAGGGTGTTCGTATAAGTATTGTTTGATTGAGAGTTAGATTGTAGCGATCAATTTAACCCTTGTCAAAATGACGCCGTTGCCGGGGAACGGTGTTTGTTAATTGCTTTTTGATTTCTTGAGTCTAGTTCATCATAAAAAAAGCACAAAAATATTTTTCCCTTTTGGCTACACTTGTAGCCCTGCTATTTAATTGGTTTGGTTAGTGTGTATGCGCAGGTCTAAACAGAGAGAATTAATACCCTTCGATCCAGAAATCGAAAGAACTTTGAAGAGCAATCGTAAATCTCGATTGACGTCATCAAACTCTCAAGGAAAGGAACACAACACACAACAGGTTCCAATGGAAGACATACCGCGCCAACCCAATCGGCCAGCACCACGACCCCTTAAGGAGTTGGGAACTCCTGGGGCATATAGAGCTTCAAGTGGGATTGCTCCACCCACTACTGAGGCCAATGATTTCGAGATCCGGCCGGCTATGATCACCCTCATCGAGAGAAGGCAGTTTAGTGGTGCCAAGCATGAGAGCCCTTTGGCTCATTTGAACGAATTTGAGAAGTATTGAGTCCTCAAGGGAAGACCAGTTTGGATGCGGGAGCAGGTGGCCCCATTATGAACAAAACCGAAGAAGAAGTCATTGATATCATAGAAGATGTGGTACGACACCACATGGATTGGCAAGATGGAGAGCGAGAGGCCATGAGCAAGAGTGGAGGAGCGGTCTATTCGGTAGACCATCTTAATGCAATCGGGAATTTGACATCGCAAATTGTAAATCTAGGTAAGGAAATGTCAATTATCAAAGAGAAGCTCAACGATCCACCGCATCAAAATCTTCCATCCTATTATAAGGGAGCAGGTATGCACTCTAACTCTAATAATATGCCTGCTGGATGTATATTCTGTGAAAACTGTGGGTCTTATGACCATGATACCTCTGCCTGTAACGTAGACTCCCAATTTCAATCCAACTATAATGATGGTAATGAGTGTGATAATGAACAAGTCAATGCCTTGTCTTATGATAATAGACCTAGGAATGACAATAACAGATATTTACCACCTAATCAAAGAGGGAACAATTATAATCAACAGGGTAATAATTCTGACTACCAACAGCAAAACCAGTGGGGAAACAGGAACCAAAGGGACCAAAATCCCCAAGGGTCTTATAATCAACATGGTAATTTTGGTAATCAGAATAATTACCAACAAAATACAGGTAATCAAGGGCAATACAATCAGAACATGAATGCCAATAACAGGGGAAATTGGAATAACAATGGTAACAGGAACAACTTCCAAAATCAAAATCCCCAACAGTCTAATGCGCGTGGCTCCCGAGCCTCTAATGACAACTACAATGCTCAAGGACCATCGCAAAGGACTAGTTTGGAGGAGATGATGGAAGCACAGACCAAAATGTTCAACACTTTCATGGCCACCAGTGACAAAAAGTTTAATGAAGTGATGACACATAATAAAATGCTTGAAACCCAGATTTCTCAGTTGGCTAGTGCTATAAAGGATGGGGTTGGAGTGTCGAAACTCCCACCTCAAGGTATTGACCCTAAAAACTCTGTAAATGCTATCACCACTAGGAGTGGAAAGACATTGAGGGGGAGCGATGAAGTAGTACCCCTAGGAGTCAATCTGTGACTACACCTACCACTGATACTATTATAGAGAGTGAGGAGGAGAGGACCGGAGAGAATGATAAAACTGTAGAGGTCTTAAATGAAAAGGAAGTAACACAAGTCAAAGAACCCAATCTATTGCAAAAACTTCCTTACCCCCATAAGTTTGTGAGACATAAGTTGGATGTTCAATTCGGTAAGTTTTTAGATACTTTGAAGCAAATTCACCTTTCCATACCATTCACCGACGCTATAAAACAAATGCCTAACTATGCTAGGTTTTTGAAAGATATTTTGAGTGGCAGGAGGAATTGTGATGGGGTGGAAACTGTTAACCTCACCGTGAATTGTAGTGTAATCATCATGAACAAGATGCCTCCCAAATTGGGAGACCCAGGTAATTTCTCAATCCCTTGTGCTATTAATAAAATGAAAATTGATAATGCATTATGTGATCTTGGGGCTAGTGTTAGTCTTATGCCATATTCTGTATATCAAAGATTAGGGGTAGGAGAACTTCTTCCTACCAACGTTACCCTACAGTTAGCTGATCGTTCGATCAAATTTCCTAAGGGTAAGGTAGAAGATGTTCCCCTACGAGTTGGGAAATTTGTGATACCTGTGGGTTTTGTAGTTTTGGAAATGGATGAAGATAATCATATACCTATTATTCTTGGGCGACCTTTCCTAGCTACTTCTGGTGCTCTCATTGATGTGAAGAGTGTCAAGATTTCTTTAAAGGTAGGAGAGGAGGTCCTTGAATTTGATCTGAACAAAAGCATGCAATATCCTTTGTCTACTTCTGAAAACTGCATGATGATTGACACTATTGATTCGATTGTCTCTAGTATGCATACACTATTGCTTTCTACTAACCATGAGCTTGAGCCAAGTGATACCGATGAGAGCAGGTACATAGAGGAGCAAATGCTAGAGGAAGATGATGGTGATAACGGTTTCAAGGAAATTACACCCATGTATGCACTTGCTAAGGCCACCACAAAAGAGGTAAACGAGGCCCCTAAGGTAGAATTGAAACCTCTACCATCACATCTAAGGTACGAATTTCTTGGCCCTGATTCAACTTATCCTGTCATTGTGAATTCTTCTTTAGATGCGGATCAAACTCAGAAGTTGTGTGATGTATTGAGAAAGCATCAAAGTGCCATAGGCTATACCATTGATAACCTCAAGGGTATTAGCCCCGCTATATGTATGCATCACATAACTCTCGAGGATGGTGCGAGGCCTTCTATTGAGAGGGCAGAGGAAACTCAATCCTCAAATGGGGGAGGTGGTGAAGAAAGAGATCACCAAATTTCTTGATGCAGGTATCATCTTCCCCATTTCAAGCTCTAGATGGGTTTCCCCTGTGCATGTTGTCCCTAAGAAGGGGGGAATGACTGTAGTTGAGAATGAGAATGGTGAGCTCATCTCAACTAGAACGGTGACCGGTTGGCAGATGTGCATAGACTATAGACGTCTAAACGCATCTACCAAAAAGGACCATTTTCCCCTCCTTTTTATTGATCAAATGCTCGAAAGACTAACTAGGCACAAGTATTATTGCTTTCTTGACGGTTATTCAGGGTTTTTCCAAATACCTATAAACCCGGATGACCAAGAGAAGACGACTTTTACTTGTCCATATGGTACTTTTGCCTACAGGAGAATGCCTTTTGGACTTTGCAATGCACCGGGCACCTTTCAACGGTGTATGATGAGCATTTTTGGGGACATGTTGGAGGTCGAGATGGAAGTTTTCATGGACGATTTTTCTGTTGGAGGAGCCTCCTTTGATGATTGCCTAGTGAACTTGGGGAAGTGCCTACAACGGTGTGAGAGAGTGAATTTAGTCCTGAACTGGGAGAAGTGTCACTTCATGGTTGAAGAAGGTATTGTCCTCGGTCACAAGATCTCAAATGCAGGCATAGAGGTGGACAAAGCAAAGGTTGAAGTTATAGCAAAGCTACCACCACCGGTCAATGCAAAAGGGGTAAGACAATTCCTAGGGCATGCGGGGTTCTACCGGCGATTCATAAAAGATTTCTCCCTTATAGCCAAGCCTTTGACTGCCTTATTGCAAAAGGAAGTTGACTTCAAGTTCGACAAAGAGTGCCTACAAGCTTTTAACACACTTAAGAAAGCTTTGATTTCGGCACCGATTGTGCAAGGACCACGGTGGGATCTACCTTTTGAGTTGATGTGCGATGCTAGTGATACAGCTATTGGAGGTGTTCTTGGGCAACAAGTTGAGAAGAGGGTTCACGTGATCTATTACATGTCCAAGACCTTAAATGAAGCACAAAGGAACTACACCACTACAGAGAAAGAGTTCCTAGCCATTGTTCATGCATTTGAGAAATTTTGGGACTACCTCATTGGTTCCAAAACGATTGTTTATACCGACCATGCTGCCATCAAGTACCTAATTTCGAAGAAGGAATCCAAACCACGCCTCCTCCGATGGGTCCTCTCTTTACAACAATTTCATGTGGAGATCCGGGACAAGAAGGGAGCCGAGAATGTGGTTGCGGATCACCTTTCGCGCATGGAGAGGGAGCAACAAGAAGATGATGGGCTGCCCATTTGTGATGAGTTGAAGGATGATGTTTTATACCTCCTCAAGGAGAAGATTCTACCATGGTTTGCGGATTTGGTAAACTACTTGGCTTGTGAGGAGTTTCCCCCCGATTACTCCAAGAACCAACGGAAGAAGATTAGGAGAGATGCAAGGCATTACATATGGGATGATCCAAATTTGTTCAAGAGAGGTGTAGATGGTCTCCTAAGAAGGTGCGTTCCGGAGGAAGAAGTTCATAGTGTGCTGAAAATGTGCCACTCCGACCCTTGCGGAGGTCACATGGGGGCTAATAAGACAGCCCAAAAGGTTTTGCAATGTGGGCTATGGTGGCCCCATATCTTTAGGGACGCGTGGGCATTTGTGAAGACTTGCGATGCTTGCCAACGGAGTGGAAACATTTCCAAGAAGAATGAAATGCCTCAAAAACCCATACTTGAACTTGAGATCTTTGATGTGTGGGGCATTGACTTCATGGGACCCTTCCCTTCCTCCCGTGGGAACCAATACATACTTGTGGCTGTGGATTACGTGTCTAAGTGGGTGGAAGCAATTTCCTCCCCTACAAATGATCACAAGGTGGTGGTGAAACTCTTCAAGAAGATTATATTTCCAAGGTTCGGGGTTCCTAGGGCGGTTATAAGTGACAACGGGTCACACTTTGTGCATGGGGCCTTTCAAAGGATGCTTCGAAAGAATGGAGTACATCAAAGGTTCGGGACAACCTATCACCCTCAATCTAGTGGGAAAGCGGAAGTCTCCAATTGACAGATAAAGTCCATCCTTGAGAAGACAGTGGCAAAGAATAAGAAAGATTGGTCCGATAAGCTTGATGATGCACTTTGGGCATACCGGACTGCTTTCAAGACCCCAATAGGCACCACCCCATACCGCTTGGTCTACGGGAAAGCATGTCACCTCCCGGTCGAACTAGAGCACCGCGCTCAATGGGCTATCAAGAAGATAAATTTTGATCTAGCAAGCGCGGGAGAGCAACGGATGTTGGACCTTCATGAATTGGAGGAGTTTCGGATGGACGCATATGACAGTGTGAACCTATACAAGTCCCGATCTAAGGAGTTCCATGACCGGAAGATAGAGCGGAAGGTGTTCAATGTTGGTGACAAACTCCTCTTATATAACTCTAGGATGAAGCTCTTCCCCGGTAAGTTGATGTCAAGATGGAGGGGTCCATTCACTGTCAAAGATGTTTTCCCTTCCGGTGCGGTTGAGCTTTATGATTCTAGTGGGTTGCAATCCTTCGTGGTTAATGGGAAAAGGTTGAAGACATACTATGAGGGAGCCCATGTTGGTGTGATATATGTGTTCGAATGCGGTCACAAGAGTTGAATGTGACCACGTCAAGCTATCGACGTTAAACTTAGCGCTTCTGGGAGGCAACCCGATTTTCTTGCTTTTACTAGAGTAGTTTCTTTTGTTTTGTAGTTTGTTTAGCTCCTAATTTGTGTGAGTTTTGTGTGCTCTTGTGTGTTTTTGTGCAGGTAGAAGATTAGTTAGAAGTCGGAATGAAGAGAGTGATGCGTGCCTTGAAGGAAAAGAAAACCTGCAGACTGCAGCAGACAGCACAACCGTGCCATCAGACAGCACGGCCGTGCCAGAATCCAGCACGGCCGTGCCACAATCTGCACGGCCGTGCCAAACCTCAAAAGCCCACTGACATTCTAGCACGGCCGTGCCATTTACAGCCTGAAATTCTAGCACGGCCGTGCCATATGAAATTCAATTTCGCAAATAGCCTGCCAAGCCAACACGACCGTGCCAAATTCGGCACGGCCGTGCCAAACCTCAGCACGGCCGTGTCAGTTATAGCACGGCCGTGCAGCGCGGGTTCTGGATAGTTTTTCGTGTTTTTTAAACACGATTTCACTCAAACTCTCTCATTATTCCCCAACTCTCTAACACTCTTTCCTACCCTTTTTCTCTCTAAACTAACCCAAACCCCCAAGTTTTATTGAATATTTGTTGTTGAATTGTGCTTTATTGTTGCAAGTTTGGGTGAACTAGTAGTGTTAGGGTAGTACATTGCATGCTAGGATAGTTTCTTGCTTGTTAATTGGTATATTGTGCTTAATTTCTTGAATCAAACATGCCTAGAACAAAGACATCGACTAGGAGACCGGGTCGGGACAATGCATCCTTATCCATGGTTCCACCCACGGTGGACACCATGGGTATTGTTTTTAATAACCCGTCCTTTTTGGACAAAATTGTAGGATTATCCCACCGACCGATCCGGCCTACCAAGTTCTACGACCCTTTAGCCGCTAGGGCTCTAGGGATCGAAAGCGACATGGTTCAACTATTTTCATTTACCAATTTTGATTCATTCCTTACCATGCATGCTCTCACTTACAAGAGGCTTACCCTCGAATTTTTGTCTTCTTTGTACGTGCATCGGGATGAGAATAACTCACCCCGGTACTTGTCCTTTCAACTAATGAACTCGGGCACCATTCAAATGTTGGTGGCCCAAGTTAATGCCGCCTTTGGGTGGACATCCGACCTGAAATATGGTCCTAAGGATGGCCACTCAAAACACTACAACTCCGGGTTGTTTTGGCGGCAAATCACGGGGAAAATGGATCGAGATCCCCGTAGGGATAAGGCGACTTCCATCGTCAATCTCGCCTTTCGGTTGTCCCACAGGACCTTCTCCTCTACTATCTTTGCTAGAGGAGATAGTTCGGGTGTAGTCTCCATTAGGGAGTTACAGTTTATTTGGCACCTCACCCGTGGGGACGGGCATCTAGACATGGGAGCGTGGTTACTAGACCACCTCGACGGTGTAGCCCGGGGTAGGGGTGATATTACTATCGATGGCATGATCACCGTTCTTGCGCAATATAATGGGATTGATTTTTCTGAATTGCAGGCTATCCCAGGCACTACGAGGCTTAATATGCGCACCTTGAGAGCCATGCAGTGGCTTGAAGGGACATCCCAACCGGATTGCTATTTGTGGCTCGTAGCAGGCAAGCCATACGCCTACTTGCCCGATCCGGAGAGGACGGTGGTTTACAACAAAGACAACTGGATCTTCAACCCCGACTTTGCCTGGCACGGGAACGGAGGCACGGAGTATGTAGACCACAGTCCCCAGCCTCACCAGGGGGATGAGCAGGCCCACGGGGGCCAAGGAGGTGACGATGCTGATGATGATGATGATGACGAGGAGGGTGGCCCGGATGCGGCCCAGCAGATCCCGGCGCAAGACTTCGCCTGGCTCCGCCAAGGAATGGAAGATTTGAAGCTCGAGGTAGCGGATTTGCGCCGGTCGAACGAGGATATGACCTCCGCCTTCAGAGACCTGAAGAGGAGTGTTGATGATATGGCCTCCCGTTTCCCTTATGGCCCGGGCGGGCCTAACTCGTGATCCCTTTCCCTTTCCCTTTAGTTACCTCCCTCTCCTTACTATTGTAAGTCCTTGATGTATAAACATTGAGGACAATGTTTGATTCTAGCTTGGGGGGGGGGGTCTTACTTGTATTCATTCTAAAAAAAAAAAAAAAAAAAAAAAAAAAAAAGATTTACTGCTTTCCTAGACTAACCTTAACTTGTTTGCTAGTATGTCTTTCCTTTTTGCAGATTGGGAACATTCGAGACACGTCATGAGTTTGAAGAACGATGCTATGGCCGTTAATTGGAGCTCTCGGGAAGCAAATTTGGTGAGATCTTTTCTTTTTTTTTTGTGTGCTTAGGATAGTTTAGTTTAGGAAGAAGTTGAATGGTTCGAGGATGTTTGATCGGTTCTAAGGAACCTGGGATCGTTGATGTTGATATCATTCGATCACTTGTTTGTCGATTGGGATTTTATGTGATTTTTATGCCTCGTTATGTGCCTTTCAACTTATTTAGTTGGCTTAGTTGTACATATGTTTGTGTTAGATAGGAAAAGCTTCTGCTATGAGGATGTGCGGTTTAGCTTATATGATATGCCTCGTAGTCTTTTCCTATGTTTTTGGATCATAATAAACTTGTCTAATTGCAAAATTTTGGAATATTGTTCATGTTGGATTCGAAATGTGAATGAATGTGTATGTAATGTCTATTTCCACTTAAGCCAGTGATGAATACACAGTTCGAGTCTATTGTTGATCAATGTAGACGAGTCTAGGCGAAGGTAGTTGGTTAGAACACATGTGAAACTCTATGCCTTTGGGCTGTGGTAAGATGGAGTCGCTTCCCATTTGTGGATTTGATCCCCTTAATTGGTAGTTGCTTTGTTTTTGAATCCCGTGAGGTTTTATTATTCTAGCCTTCATCATTCTTCTTGAGTGGCATATTTGGATCCTTGATTACGCATGTTTCGATCTTTGTGTTGACTTGTAGCTCCCAAGACCGACTTGACACTTTTAAGGGAAGAAGAGGGCACCTTTTTCATTTTTCTTATTCTTGTTCCTTTTGTTTTGTTACAAATTAATTTTCTTTTTACATCATCTTATTTGCTAACCATTTTGAGCCTTTAATTCCATTCTTGGTTACCCATGTTACAAACCCGATGGCCGATGTTTTACCAACCCTTAGTTGTGAAGCGTTTACCTCGCAAGGTTTGTTTGAGCTTATTGTGTATAAATCAAGAATAATGATCGATAGTTGGTTTGAGCAAGTTTGAAAGTGAGATTAATTGTAAATATGTATTATGAAAATTTGTTTTTGAAAAAAAAAGAAAAAAAAAAGAAAAGAAAATAAAAAAAAGGAGAAAAGCCGTCCGAATTGTGAAAAAGGCGAGGACATATGAATAAAAGCTTTGAAGTTTGAAAACGGTGATTTGAGTGTGTATAACATAGAGAGTTTGGGATGTGTAAAAGTGTGATCAATGTTTATTGTGGAATGTGAATTGCATCTTTTGAACTATTGTTTTTGAGAATTGTGATTCTTGCGCTTCATTTAGGAATTAACCCCATTTTTAAATTGTTTTCACCTACCTTTCCCATTTCCAATACATTACAACCCTTTAAGACCCTTAGACTTTAGAGGTGTTCGGTTCTCAAACGGTGGAGGGAGATACCTTTCAACCCTATAGAAAGATTATGCGTAATCGAGATGTCGGGATACCTTTGTTATTTCCTCAAAATATCACTTTTTCCGGTTCCTTTGAGGAATCACGAGGGGCCAATTAGGGTGGTGATTTGAAGCAAAAGGGGAGGACGTGGCCGGTTTGGTTGGGTTTAGAGGGAAGCATGATTTCTTTGTTCTCTATGCTTGGTTTAGGTCTTGTTCGCATTTGATCAACGATATCTTGGATTGTGTGTCTCGTTGCTTGTTTGAGTGAGTTTTCATTCCGTGCATGGTTGTTCTAAGTAGTATCCATTGATTTCATTCCGTGCTTAATTTGATTTGTTCGCAATGGCATAGTTTATTTGATCTTGTGTGTGTTTCCCTTGGTTTTTGCTCGAGGACTAGCAAAAGTGTAGCTTGGGGGGTTTTGACAAGCGCACTTTAGGGCGCGCTTTAGAGCATATTTTAGGATGATTTTGGATTTATTTGGGGCCGTTTTGGCCGATTATTACCTTGTTATGCTTACGTTCCCCATATTACGTGCTTTACGGGTTTTCGGTTTGTTTTTATGTGTTTTCAGGTAATATCAACCGAGTTTAATCGGATCCTGAGCCCTTGATGCGTAACCGAGCTAGCCTTGACCGAAGTCCGAGGAGTTAAGGAAGTTCAAGTGCCGTGCATTGATTACATAGCACAGGCAGCACAGCCGTGTTACCATAGGCACACCCGTGCTGGCATATAAGCAAGCAACCCCAGGCAAGGCACCACGGCCGTGCAAGCCAATAGCACGGCCGTGTCAGTATCCACGCACCAGCACGGCCGTGCAGGCCATTAGCACGGCCGTGCCAGATGTTGCCCGTGCCCGTGTTAGCTTCAGTATGAGCCCCGTGCTAGAGCATATTCAGCACGGCCGTGTCATTTTTAGCACGGCCGTGCCAGGAAGCTGCACGGCCGTGCTAAATTGAAGAAGAAATCCGGTTTACCTACTGACAAGCTAGCACGACCGTGCCAAATTCAGCACGGCCGTGCTGAACCAGGGTTAACTGCGCGCTTGACTTCTCCGAATTAGAAGACGTAAATAAGGCCCGACTTTAAGAGGATTCGAGAGACAGTTTTTTAGAGATAGTTTTGAGAGCCTTTGTAGAGAGTTATTGGAGAACGTTCTTAGTATTAGAGATTCATTAGTTTTCTTAGAGATATTTCTAGAGATTTTAGTTTTCTTGGATTGATTTGAAGCAAAAATTGCGAAGATTCTTTGTATTATTCATTGACGACGGATATCAAAGTTCTGAACTTTTCCATTGATTCGCATCAATACAATTGGTATTATTCATTCTTGTTTATTAATCAAGCTTTATTATTCCTTAATCAGAATTCATGTTTATATCTATTATGCTTTTGGAATTCATTATTGCTTTGATTATGAATATGTGTGAGTAGTCTCCTAGCTAGGGTTTCGGGATGAAACCCGGCCTAGGTAATCTATGTAATTGAGGGTTGATTTAGATAAACGGATTGTGATTAAATTGATTATATGCAATTGCATGTTAATTCATTATAATAGGAGTAGCTAACCTAGAATCTTGAATTTGATTGCATGATATTCTTGATTTGAACAAGAGATTGTGAATTGAGTATTTCATTATTGAATGTGGTTTGATTATGTATCGAGTAATGTTAAGTGCATGAGAAATCCAAGCTTAGTATTGCCCGTTGTCTTCCTATCACATGATATTGATCAGACTTATAGTCTTTGCATATCCCGTTTGTCTCTGTAATTCCTTGTTGCTTAGTGACCAATGGTTAGGCGGATTCCCGTTCTCCCTAGTGTCTTAGTTTATTGATTTATTCCATCTTATTAGTAGTATTTTAGAACACCATTTTCCATTGATTTCGAACTAGCTTAGGTTTAAGATTGATTTGCAATTACTCTCGTTCCTCGTGGACCGAACCTTTATTTGCCATTGTACTTGGTTATAGGGTGTTCGTATAAGTATTGTTTGATTGAGAGTTAGATTGTAGCGACCGATTTAACCCTTGTCAGATTCGTTCTTCAAAGGGCTAGATAGGGAAGCTCGTTTCTTGTTCTTCAATTTGTCAAAATACAAACCCTAAGGGCATTTGGAACTCGGATCTGTTCTTCGACTTTCGCTCAAGGTTGAAGAAGGGTTTGTTTTTCTGGTAAGTGTGTTGCGCGAATTGGCTGCTGGAAGGTGTTGCGAGCCTAATCGGTTTCCTTCTCCGATTTTCTGGGTCCTTCGCTCAAAATTGAAGAAGGGACTGAGTTTGTTGTTCCGGCGGCTTCTTTGGTTGAATCGACTACTGGGCGGTGTTTCAGGTATACTCTATTTCCCAGCAGTCGGATTGTGCTGAAAGTGTTGATTTTTCTTCTGCTGGGCTGATTCCGGGCTTTTGGGCTTCGATTTTCAAATCAAACCCTCGGGTTTCTGGGTTTTTTTTTTTTTTTTGCTCAAGGTGATGTTGTGTTCTGTTCTAGTTCGCTTATTTCTGGCTTATTTCGCCGGTGACGGGTCTAGTTCAGTGGGTTTGGGGCGCGTTTCAAAGTGGTCGGCGAGTCAGTTGGTTCGGCGGTCGATTTCAACCCCTTGGTTGGAGTTTTGTTGTCGGGGCTCTACTCTTGTCTGATTTCTCCGGGGGTTTTCTTGCTTGCTTGGAGGTTCGATTTGGGTTGGTGGCTCTTTTTTGCAGGTTCGATTTGGGTTTTCTTGTTTTCTGGTCTATTTCGCCGGTGACGGGTCTAGTTTAGTGGTTTTGGGGTGTATTTCTTTGTGGTTGGCGAGTCAGTAGGTTCGACGACCGTCTTTCATCCCCTGATTGGTGTTTTGTTGTCGGGGCATTGCTCTGTTTTCTAGGTTTGTTTCTCCGGGGGTTCTCTGCTGCTTGCGGGATCTCTACTTGGAGGTTGAGCTCGGGGGTTGGTGGCAGCTCCCCTGATTTGTATATTCGTTGAGGTTGAGGTATTTCCCGTTGTTCTTCAACTGTTAAAGGAAGGCTAAATATTTTTATTTTCCTCCTGTTTCTTATCTTTGTGTAAAATGGGATTTGCTTCTTTGGTTGTATCTATTGTCTAGATATAGTGTATTACTTTTTCAGCTTAGGCTTCCTAGTGATTAGTGTTGTTGGTTGATGGTTCATGGTAGCGATCCTTTGTCCTGTTTTGTATTGTATGCTTGCCTTGCTGCTGTCCTAGCAGGCTGGTTTCTAGGTTGTTATTTAGCTGTCATTTTACGATTATGTCTATTGATGGTGGATAGTTGTTGGAGGTTGGTTGTCATGGTTAAGTCTGTGTCTTGGTAGCTTGCTTGGTGTGTAGTGGGTTGAGGCCCGTTTTTGTTAGTGCTGTCTCCTAGCATGAGGTGCTAGTTGATGGCTTGTGTTGTATGGTGGGTGATCTTCCTATTGCTACCTTGTTTCTTGCTTCTATCTGGACTTCTTTTTATGCCTCTTCTTTTGTAGTAGTTTTTGATCTATCCTTTCCTCGGCATCTTATGCTTTTATGCTTTGCTTGAGCCTCCTTGTGGTATGATGCTGGCTGATGGTTCATGGCTACGATCCTTTGTCCTGGTTTGTATTGCATGTATGCTTTTGTTTAGTCCTGGCATGCTGAC
This sequence comes from Chenopodium quinoa, assembly GCF_001683475.1. Classification (NCBI taxonomy): domain Eukaryota; kingdom Viridiplantae; phylum Streptophyta; class Magnoliopsida; order Caryophyllales; family Amaranthaceae; genus Chenopodium; species Chenopodium quinoa. The sequence goes on along the minus strand of NW_018742738.1, from coordinate 570,115 downwards.
TATGTGGTTATTACCAAGCTGATTTTATGGTGATGCTGGTTGAGGGTGTTTTTCTTTGTTTTATTTGGTGGAGGTTGGCTGTCTTGGTGAGTCTTGGTCATTCTAGCTTGCCTTGGTATGTAGTGGGATGAGGCCTCGTTTTTAGTGTTGTCTCCTAGCATGAGGTGCTAGTTGATGGCTTGGATTGTATGGTGGGTGGTATCCCTCTTTCTACCTTGGGTCTTGCTTTTGCCCGGGCTCCTTCTTTTGCCTCTTCTGTTGTGGTGGTTGGTGATCTATCTCTGTCCAGGCATCTTATGCTATTATGTGTTCTTGAGCTTCCTTGTGTTTGTGCTGCTGGCTGATGGCTCATAGCTACGATCTTTTGTTCTGGTTTGTGACAAGCGCACTTTAGGGCGCGCTTTAGAGCATATTTTAGGATGATTTTGGATTTATTTGGGGCCGTTTTGGCCGATTATTACCTTGTTATGCTTACGTTCCCCATATTACGTGCTTTACGGGTTTTCGGTTTGTTTTTATGTGTTTTCAGGTAATATCAACCGAGTTTAATCGGATCCCGAGCTCTTGATGCGTAACCGAGCTAGCCTTGACCGGAGTCCGAGGAGTTAAGGAAGTTCAAGTGCCGTGCATTGATTACATAGCACAGGCAGCACGGCCGTGTTACCATAGGCACACCCGTGCTGGCCTATAAGCAAGCAACCCCAGGCAAGGCAGCACGGCCGTGCAAGCCAATAGCACGGCCGTGTCAGTATCCACGCACCCGCACGGCCGTGCAGGCCATTAGCACGGCCGTGCTAGATGTTGCCCGTGCCCGTGTCAGCTTCAGTATGAGCCCCGTGCCAGATTCAGCACGGCCGTGCCAGATTCAGCACGGCCGTGCCAGGCATTAGCACGGCCGTGCCAAGCCAATTTTCAGCACGGCCGTGCCAATTTGAAGAAGAAACCCGGTTTACTTACTGACAAGCTAGCACGGCCGTGCCAAATACAGCAAGGCCGTGCTGATCCAGGGTTAACTGCGCGCTTGACTTCTCCGAATTAGAAGACGTATATAAGGCCCGATTTTAAGAGGATTAAAAGACAGTTTTTAGAGATAGTTTAGAGTGATTTTTAGAGAGTTATTGGAGAACGTTCTTAGTATTAGAGATTCATTAGTTTTCTTAGAGAATTTCCTAGAGATTTTAGTTTTCTTGGATTGATTTGAAGCAAGATTTGCGAAGGTTCTTTGTATTATTCATTGACGACGGATATCAAAGTTCTGAACTTTTCCATTGATTCGCATCAATACAATTGGTATTATTCATTCTTGTTTATTAATCAAGCTTTATTATTCCTTAATCAGAATTCATGTTTATATCTATTATGCTTTTGGGAATCATTATTGCTTTGATTATGAATATGTGTGAGTAGTCTCCTAGCCAGGGTTTCGGGATGAAACCCGGCCTAGGTAATCTATGTAATTGAGGATTGATTTTGATAAACGGATTGTGATTAAATTGATTATATGCGATTGCATGTTAATTCTTTATAATAGGAGTAGCTAACCTAGAATCTTGAATTTGATTGCATGATATTCTTGATTTGAACAAGAGATTGTGAATTGAGTATTTCATTATTGAATGTGGTTTGATTATGTATCGAGTAATGTTAAGTGCATGAGAAATCCAAGCTTAGTATTGCCCGTTGTCTTCCTATCACATGATATTGATCAGACCTATAGTCTTTGCATATCCCGTTTGTCTCTGTGATTCCTTGTTGCTTAGTTACCAATGGTTAGGCGGATTCCCGTTCTCCCTAGTGTCTTAGTTTATTGATTTATTCCATCTTATTAGTAGTATTTTAGAACACCATTTCCATTGATTTCGAACTAGCTTAGGTTTAAGATTGATTTGCAATTACTCTCGTTCCTCGTGGACCGAACCTTTATTTGCCATTGTACTTGGTTATAGGGTGTTCGTATAAGTATTGTTTGATTGAGAGTTAGATTATAGCGACCGATTTAACCCTTGTCAAAATGGCGCCGTTGCCGGGGATCGGTGTTTGTTAATTGCTTTTTGATTTCTCGAGTCTAGTTCATCGTAAAAATCACAAAAAGATTTTTCCCTTTTGGCTACACTTGTAGCCCTGCTATTTAATTGGTTTGGTTAGTGTGTATGCGCAGGTCTGAACAGAGAGAATTAATACCCTTCGATCCAGAAATCGAAAGAACTTTGAAGAGCAATCGTAAATCTCGATTGACGTCATCAAACTCTCAAGGAAAGGAACACAACACACAACAGGTTCCAATGGCAGACATACCGCGCCAACCCAATCGGCCAGCACCACGACCCCTTAAGGAGTTGGAAACTCCTGGGGCGTATAGAGCTTCAAGTGGGATTGCTCCACCCACTACTGAGGCCAATGATTTTGAGATCCGGCCGGCTATGATCACCCTCATCGAGAGAAGGCAGTTTAGTGGTGCCCAGCATGAGAGCCCTTTGGCTCATTTGAACGAATTTGAGAAGTACTGCAATACCATCAAGGTTAATGGGGTGAATCAAGAGTTCGTGAGATTGAAGCTTTTCCCCTTTTCACTTATTGGGAGAGCTCTCGAATGGTTAGAAAAGGAGGTGAAGCCGAACTCCCTACACACTTGGGATGATGTCACGACAGCATTCTTGGGAAGATTTTACTCCCAAAAGAAGACGGCCGATGCTAGAGCTTTGATCCAGGGATTTCGGCAAAGGAGTGGGGAGTCAATCTACGAAGCCTGGGAAAGGTACAAGGAGTATCAAAGAGAGTGCCCACACCACGAAACCCCAACATATCAAGTTTTACAGATTTTCTATGGAGGATTGAGTCCTCAAGGGAAGACCAGTTTGGATGCGGGAGCAGGTGGCCCCATTATGAACAAAACCGAAGAAGAAGTCATTGATATCATAGAAGATGTGGTACGACACCACATGGATTGGCAAGATGGAGAGCGAGAGGCCATGAGCAAGAGTGGAGGAGCGGTCTATTCGGTAGACCATCTTAATGCAATCGGGAATTTGACATCGCAAATTGTAAATCTAGGTAAGGAAATGTCAATTATCAAAGAGAAGCTCAACGATCCACCGCATCAAAATCTTCCATCCTATTATAAGGGAGCAGGTATGCACTCTAACTCTAATAATATGCCTGCTGGATGTATATTCTGTGAAAACTGTGGGTCTTATGACCATGATACCTCTGCCTGTAACGTAGACTCCCAATTTCAATCCAACTATAATGATGGTAATGAGTGTGATAATGAACAAGTCAATGCCTTGTCTTATGATAATAGACCTAGGAATGACAATAACAGATATTTACCACCTAATCAAAGAGGGAACAATTATAATCAACAGGGTAATAATTCTGACTACCAACAGCAAAACCAGTGGGGAAACAGGAACCAAAGGGACCAAAATCCCCAAGGGTCTTATAATCAACATGGTAATTTTGGTAATCAGAATAATTACCAACAAAATGCAGGTAATCAAGGGCAATACAATCAGAGCATGAATGCCAATAACAGGGGAAATTGGAATAACAATGGTAACAGGAACAACTTCCAAAATCAAAATCCCCAACAGTCTAATGCGCGTGGCTCCCGAACCTCTAATGACAACTACAATGCTCAAGGACCATCGCAAAGGACTAGTTTGGAGGAGATAATGGAAGCACAGACTAAAATTTTCAACACTTTCATGGCCACCAGTGACAAAAAGTTAAATGAAGTGATGACACATAATAAAATGCTTGAAACCCAGATTTCTCAGTTGGCTAGTGCTATAAAGGATGGGGTTGGAGTGTCAAAACTCCCACCTCAAGGTATTGACCCTAAAAACTCTGTAAATGCTATCACCAATAGGAGTGGAAAGACATTGAGGAGGAGCGATGAAGTATTACCCCCTAGGAGTCAATCTGTGACTACACCTACCACTGATACTGTTATAGAGAGTGAGGAGGAGAGGACCGGAGAGAATGATAAAACTGTAGAGGTCTTAAATGAAAAGGAAGTAACAAAATTCAAAGAGCCCAATCTATTGCAAAAACTTCCTTACCCCCATAAGTTTGTGAGACATAAGTTGGATGTTCAATTCGGTAAGTTTTTAGATACTTTGAAGCAAATTCACCTTTCCATACCATTCACCGACGCTATAAAACAAATGCCTAACTATGCTAGGTTTTTGAAAGATATTTTGAGTGGCAGGAGGAATTGTGATGGGGTGGAAACTGTTAACCTCACCGCGAATTGTAGTGCAATCATTATGAACAAGATGCCTCCCAAATTGGGAGACCCAGGTAATTTCTCAATCCCTTGTGCTATTAATAAAATGAAAATTGATAATGCATTATGTGATCTTGGGGCTAGTGTTAGTCTTATGCCATATTTTGTATATCAAAGATTAGGGGTAGGAGAACTTCTTCCTACCAACATTACCCTACAGTTAGCTGATCGTTCGATCAAATTTCCTAAGGGTAAGGTAGAAGATGTTCCCCTACGAGTTGGGAAATTTGTGATACCTGTGGATTTTGTAGTTTTGGAAATGGATGAAGATAATCATATACCTATTATTCTTGGGCGACCTTTCCTAGCTACCTCTGGTGCTCTCATTGATGTGAAGAGTGCCAAGATTTCTTTAAAGGTAGGAGATGAGGTCCTTGAATTTGATCTGAACAAAAGCATGCAATATCCTTTGTCTACTTCCGAAAACTGCATGATGTTTGACACTATTGATTCGATTGTCTCTAGTATGCATACACTATTGCTTTCTACTAACCATGATCTTGAGCCAAGTGATGCCGATGAGAGCAGGTACATAGAGGAGCAAATGCTAGAGGAAGATGATGGTGATAACGGTTTCAAGGAAATTACACCCATGTATGCACTTGCTGAGGCCACCACAAAAGAGGTAAACGAGGCCCCTAAAATAGAATTGAAACCTCTACCATTACATCTAAGGTACGAATTTCTTGGCCCTGATTCAACTTATCCTGTCATTGTGAATTCTTCTTTAGATGCGGATCAAACTCGGAAGTTGTGTGATGTATTGAGAGAGCATCAAAGTGCCATAGGTTATACCATTGATAACCTCAAGGGTATTAGCCCCGCTATATGTATGCATCACATAACTCTCGAGGATGGTGCGAGGCCTTCTATTGAGAGGCAGAGGAAACTCAATCCTCAAATGGGGGAGGTGGTGAAGAAAGAGATCACCAAACTTCTTGATGCAGGTATCATCTTCCCCATTTCAAGCTCTAGATGGGTTTCCCCTGTGCATGTTGTCCCTAAGAAGGGGGGAATGAATGTAGTTGAGAATGAGAATGGTGAGCTCATCTCAACTAGAACGGTGACCGGCTGGCGGATGTGCATAGACTATAGACGTCTAAACGCATCTACCAAAAAGGACCATTTTCCCCTCCCTTTTATTGATCAAATGCTCGAAAGACTAACTAGGCACAAGTATTATTGCTTTCTTGACGGTTATTCGGGGTTTTTCCAAATACCTATAAACCCGGATGACCAAGAGAAGACGACTTTTACTTGTCCATATGGTACTTTTGCCTACAGGAGAATGCCTTTTGGACTTTGCAATGCACCGAGCACCTTTCAACGGTGTATGATGAGCATTTTTGGGGACATGTTGGAGGCCGAGATGGAGGTTTTCATGGACGATTTTTCTGTTGGGGGAGCCTCCTTTGATGATTGCCTAGTGAACTTGGGGAAGTGCCTACAACGGTGTGAGAGAGTGAATTTAGTCCTGAACTGGGAGAAGTGTCACTTCATGGTTGAAGAAGGTATTGTTCTCGGTCACAAGATCTCAAATGCAGGCATAGAGGTGGACAAAGCAAAGGTTGAAGTTATAGCAAAGCTACCACCACCGGTCAATGCAAAAGGGGTAAGACAATTCCTAGGGCATGCGGGGTTCTACCGGCGATTCATAAAAGATTTCTCTCTTATAGCCAAGCCTTTGACTGCCTTATTGCAAAAGGAAGTCGACTTCAAGTTCGATAAAGAGTGCCTACAAGCTTTTAACACACTTAAGAAAGCTTTGATTTCGGCACCGATTGTGCAAGGACCACGGTGGGACCTACCTTTTGAGTTGATGTGCGATGCTAGTGATACAGCTATTGGAGGTGTTCTTGGGAAACGAGTTGAGAAGAGGGTTCACGTGATCTATTACATGTCCAAGACCTTAAATGAAGCACAAAGGAACTACACCACTACAGAGAAAGAGTTCCTAGCCATTGTTCATGCATTTGAGAAATTTTGGGACTACCTCATTGGTTCCAAAACGATTGTTTATACCGACCATGCTGCCATTAAGTACCTAATTTTGAAGAAGGAATCCAAACCACGCCTCCTCCGATGGGTCCTCTCTTTACAACAATTTCATGTGGAGATCTGGGACAAGAAGGGAGCCGAGAATGTGGTTGCGGATCACCTTTCGCGCATGGAGAGGGAGCAACAAGAAGATGATGGGCTGCCCATTTGTGATGAGTTGAAGGATGATGTTTTATACCTCCTCAAGGAGAAGATTCTACCATGGTTTGCGGATTTGGTAAACTACTTAGCTTGTGCGGAGCTTCCCCCCGATTACTCCAAGCACCAACGGAAGAAGATTAGGAGAGATGCAAGGCATTACATATGGGATGATCCAATTTTGTTCAAGAGAGGTGTAGATGGTCTCCAGAGAAGGTGCGTTCCAGAGGAAGAAGTTCATAGTGTGCTGAAAATGTGCCACTCCGACCCTTGCGGAGGTCACATGGGGGCTAATAAGACAGCCCTAAAGGTTTTGCAATGTGGGCTATGGTGGCCCCATATCTTTAGGGACGCGTGGGCATTTGTGAAGACTTGTGATGCTTGCCAACGGAGTGGAAACATTTCCAAGAAGAATGAAATGCCTCAAAAACCCATACTTGAACTTGAGATCTTTGATGTGTGGGGCATTGACTTTATGGGACCCTTCCCTTCCTCCCGTGGGAACCAATACATACTTGTGGCTGTGGATTACGTGTCTAAGTGGGTGGAAGCAATTGCCTCCCCTACAAATGATCACAAGGTGGTGGTAAAACTCTTCAAGAAGATTATATTTCCAAGGTTCGGGGTTCCTAGGGCGGTTATAAGTGACAACGGGTCACACTTCGTGCATGGGGCCTTTCAAAGGATGCTTCGAAAGAATGGAGTAAATCAACGGTTCGGGACAACCTATCACCCTCAATCTAGTGGGCAAGCGGAAGTCTCCAATCGACAGATAAAGTCCATCCTTGAGAAGACAGTGGCGAAGAATAGGAAAGATTGATCCGATAAGCTTGATGATGCACTTTGGGCATATCGGACTGCTTTCAAGACCCCAATAGGCACCACCCCATACCGTTTGATCTACGGGAAAACATGTCACCTCCCGGTCGAACTAGAGCACCGCGCTCAATGGGCTATCAAGAAGATAAATTTTGATCTAGCAAGCGCGGGAGAGCAACGGATGTTGGACCTTCATGAATTGGAGGAGCTTCGGATGGACGCATATGACAGTGCGAACCTATACAAGTCCCGATCTAAGGAGTTCCATGACCGGAAAATAGAGCGGAAGGTGTTCAATGTTGGTGACAAAGTCCTCTTATATAACTCTAGGATGAAGCTCTTCCCCGGTAAGTTGATGTCAAGATGGAGGGGTCCATTCACTGTCAAAGATGTTTTCCCTTCCAGTGCGGTTGAGCTTTATGATTCTAGTGGGTTGCAATCCTTCGTGGTTAATGGGCAAAGGTTGAAGACATACTATGAGGGAGCCCATGTTGGTGTGATAGATGTGTTCGAATGCGGTCACAAGAGTTGAATGTGACCACGTCAAGCTATCGACGTTAAACTTAGCGCTTCCGGGAGGCAACCCGATTTACTTGCTTTTACTAGAGTAGTTTCTTTTGTTTTGTAGTTGGTTTAGCTCCTATTTTGTGTGAGTTTTGTGTGCTCTTGTGTGTTTTTGTGCAGGTAGAAGATTGGTTAGAAGTCGGAATGAAGAGAGTGATGAGTGCCTTGAAGGAAAAGAAAACATGCAGACTGCAGCAGACAGCACGGCCGTGCCATCAGACAGCACGGCCGTGTCAAGTACTAGCACGGCCGTGCTAATTTTAACACGGCCGTGCCATCTGAAATTCAATTTCGCAAAAAGCCTGCCAAGCCAACACAACCGTGCCAAATTCGGCACGGCCGTGCCAAACTTCAGCACGGCCGTGCCAGTTATAGCACGACCGTGCCATCTGAAATTCAATTTCGCAAAAAAAGCCTGCCAAGCCAACACGGCCGTGCCAAATTTGGCACGGCCGTGCCAGTTATAGCACGGCCGTGCAGCGCGGGTTCCGGATAGTTTTTCGTGTTTTTAAACACGATTTCACTCACACTCTCTCATTATTCTCCAACTCTCCTACCCTTTTTCTCTCTAAACTAACCCAAACCCCCAACCTCCTCCCTCAATTCCTCAAATCAATCCCTAATTCCCCATACTCTTCTTTCAAGATCTCGGCACCCTCCTTGCATTAGAGCATTTTTCAAGTGATTGGACGCAAAATTCGGCCCTCTTTGAGCTCGCCACAACTCCACTTCGTGGAGTCCTCGGTGAATTCGTTCTTAAACTCATTGATTTCCGCAATTTTTGTCCAATTTCATTCGTTTTATTGAATATTTGTTGTTGAATTGTGCTTTATTGTTGCAAGTTTGGGTGAACTAGTAGTGTTAGGGTAGTACATTGCATGCTAGGATAGTTTCTTGCTTGTTAATTGGTATATTATGCTTAATTTCTTGAATCAAACATGCCTAGAACAAAAACATCGACTAGGAGACCGGGTCGGGACGATGCATCCTCATCCATGGTTCCACCCACGGTGGACACCATGGGTATTGTTTTTAATAACCCGTCCTTTTTGGACAAATTTGTAGGATTATCCCACCGACCGATCCGGCCTACCAAGTTCTACGACCCTTTAGCCGCTAGGGCTCTAGGGATCGAAAGCGACATGGTTCAACTATTTTCATTTACCAATTTTGATTCTTTCCTTACCATGCATGCTCTCACTTACAAGAGGCTTACCCTCGAGTTTTTGTCTTCTTTGTACGTGCATCGGGATGAGAATAACTCACCCCGGTACTTGTCTTTTCAACTAATGAACTCGGGCACCATTCAAATGTCGGTGGCCCAAGTTAATGCCGCCTTTGGGTGGACATCCGACCTGAAATATGGTCCTAAGGATGGCCACTCAAAACACTACAACTCCGGGTTGTTTTGGCGGCAAATCACGGGAAAATGGATAGAGATCCCCGTAGGGATAAGGCCACTTCCATCGTCAATCCCGCCTTTCGATTGTCCCACAGGACCTTCTCCTCTACTATCTTTGCTAGAGGAGATAGTTCGGGTGTAGTCTCCATTAGGGAGATACATTTATTTGGCACCTCACCCGTGGGGACGGGCGTCTAGACATGGGAGCGTGGTTACTAGACCACCTCGACGGTGTAGCCCGGGGTAGGGGTGATATTACTATCGGTGGCATGATCACCATTATTGCGCAATATAATGGGATTAATTTTTCTGAATTGCAGGCTATCCCAGCATTACGAGGCTTGATATGCGCACCTTGAGAGCCATGCAGTGGCTTGAAGGGACATCCCAGCCGGATTGCTATTTGTGGCTCGTAGCAGGCAAGCCATACGCCTACTTGCCCGATCCGGAGAGGACGGTGGTTTACCACAAAGACAACTGGTTCTTCGACCCCGACTTCGCTTGGAACGAGGACGGAGGCACGGAGTATGTAGACCGCAATCCCCAGCCTCACCAAGGGGATGAGCAGGCTCACGGGGCCAAGGAGGTGACGATGCTGATGATGATGATGATGACGAGGAGGGTGGCCCGGATGCGGCCCAGCAGATCCCGGCGCAAGACTTCGCCTGGCTCCGCCAAGGAATGGAAGATTTGAGGCTCGAGGTAGCGGATTTGCGCCGGTTCGAACGAGGATATGACCTCCGCCTTCAGAGACCTGAAGAGGAGTGTTGATGATATGGCCTCCCGTTTCCCTTATGGCCCGGGCGGGCCTAGCTCGTGATCCCTTTCCCTTTCCCTTTAGTTACCTCCCTCTCCTTACTATTGTAAGTCCTTGATGTGTAAACATTGAGGACAATGTTTGATTCTAGCTTGGGGGGGGGGTCTTACTTGTATTTAGGGATTTGGATTTTTGGTAGTTTAGTTTTTATTTGCTTTCGAAAAAAAAAAAAAAAACAAAAAAAAATAAAAAACAAAAACAAAAACAAAAAGATTTACTGCTTTCCTAGACTAACCTTAACTTGTTTGCTAGTATGTCTTTCCTTTTTGCAGATTGGGAACATTCGAGACGCGGCATGAGTTTGAAGAACGATGCTATGGCCGTTAATTGAAGCTCCCGGGAAGCAAATTTGGTGAGATCTTTTCTTTTTTTTTGTGTGCTTAGGATAGTTTAGTTTAGGAAGAAGTTGAATGGTTCGAGGATGTTTGATCGGTTCTAAGTAACCTGGGATCGTTGATGTTGATATCATTCGATCACTTGTTTGTCGATTGGGATTATTATGTGATTTTCATGCCTCTTTATGAGCCATTTAGCTTGTTTAGATTACTTAGTTGTTTATATATGTGTGCAATATAGGAAAAGCTTCTGTTATGAGAATGTGTAGTCTAGTTTATATGATTTGCCTCATAGTCTTTTCCTATATTTTTGGATCGTGATAAACTTATCTAATTGCATAAACTTTTGGAATAATGCTCATATTTGGATTCGAAACGTGAATGAATGTGTGTGGAATATCTATTTCTACTTAAGCCAGTAATGAATGCACAGTTTGAGTCTATTGTTGATCAATGTAGACGAGTCTAGGCGAAGGTAGTTGGTTAGAACACTTTTGTCATGTGAAACTCTATGCCTTTGGGCTGTGGTAAGATGGAGTCGCTTCCCATTTGTGGATTTGATCCCCTTAATTGGTAGTTGCTTTGTTTTTTAGATCCCGTGAGGTTTATTTGTTCTAGCCTTCATCATTCTTGTTGAGTGGCATATTTGGATCCTTGATTACGCATTTTTCGATCTTTGTGTTGACTAGTAGCTCCCGAGACCGACTTGACACTTTTAAGGGAGGAAGAGGGCACCTTTTTCATTTTTCTTATTTTGTTCCTTTTATTTTGTTACAAATTAATTTTCTTTTTACATCATCTTACTTGCTAACCATGTTGAGCCTTTCATTCCATTCTTGGTTACCCATGTTACAAACCCGATGGCCGATGTTTTACCAACCCTTAGTTGTGAAGCGTTTACCTCGCAAGGTTTGTTTGAGCTTATTGTGTATAAATCAAGAATAATGATCGATAGTTGGTTTGAGCAAGTTTAAAAGTGAGCTTAATTGTAAAGATGTAATATGAAAATTTGTTTTTGAAAAAAAAAGAAAAAAAAAAAAACAAAATAAAAAAAAAGGAGAAAAGCCGTCCGAATTGTGAAAAAAGGCAAGGACACATAAATAAAGTTTTGAAGTTTGAAAGAGGTCATTTGAGTGTGTATTATATGGATAATTCGGGATGTGTAAGAATGTGAATCAATGAGATTGTGGAAAGTGAATTACATCTTTTGAACTATTGTTTTTGAGATTTGTGATTCTTGCGCTTCATTTAGGAATTAACCCCACTTTTTTAAATTGTTTTCACCTACCTTACCCATTGCCAATACATTACAACCCTTTTAAGACCCTTAGACTTTAGAGGTGTTCGGTTCTCAAACGGTGGAGGGAGATACCTATGGAAAGATTATGCGTAATCGAGATGTCGGGATACCTTTGTTATTTCCTCAAAATATCACTTTTTCCGGTTCCTTCGAGGAATCACGAGGGGCCAATTAGGGTGGTGATTTGAAGCAAAAGGGGAGGACGTGGCCGGTTTGGTTGGGTTTAGAGGGAAGCATGACTTCTTTGTTCTCTATGCTTGGTTTAGGTTTTGTTTGCATTTTGATCAACGATACCTTGGATTGTGTGTCTCGTTGCTTGTTTGAGTGAGTTTTCATTCCGTGCATGGTTGTTCTAAGTAGGATCCATTGACTTCATTCCGTGCTAAATTGGATTTATATGTAATGGCAATAGTTTATTTGATCCTGTGTGTGTGTGTATCCCTTGGTTTTTGCTCGAGGACTAGCAAAAGTGTAGCTTGGGGGGTTTTGACAAGTGCACTTTAGGGCGCGCTTTAGAGCATATTTTAGGATGATTTTGGATGTATTTGGGGCCGCTTTGGCCGATTATTACCTTGTTATGCTTACGTTCCCCATATTACGTGCTTCACGGGTTTTCGGTTTGTTTTTGATGTGTTTTCAGGTAATATCAACCGAGTTTAATCGGATCCCGAGCCCTTGATGCGTAACCGAGCTAGCCTTGACCGGAGTCCGAGGAGTTAAGGAAGTTCAAGTGTCGTGCATTGATTACATAGCACAGGCAGCACGGCCGTGTTACCATAGGCACACCCGTGCTGGCCTATAAGCAAGCAACCCCAGGAAAGGATGCACGGCCGTGCAAGCCAATAGCACGGCCGTGTCAGTATCCACGCACCCGCACGGCCGTGCAGGCCATTAGCACGGCCGTGCCAGATGTTGCCCGTGCCCGTGTCAGCTTCAGTATGAGCCCCGTGCCAGATTCAGCACGGCCGTGCCAGGCATTAGCACCGCCGTGCCAAGCCAATTTTCAGCACGGCCGTGCCAGATTCAGCACGGCCGTTCCAGGAAGCTGCACGGCCGTGCCATATATAGCACGACCGTTCCAATTTGAAGAAGAAACCCGGTTTACTTACTGACAAGCTAGCACGGCCGTGCCAAATACAGCACGGCCGTGCTGATCCAGGGTTAACTGCGCGCTTGACTTCTCCGAATTAGAAGACGTATATAAGGCCCGATTTTAAGAGGATTAAAAGACAGTTTTTAGAAATAGTTTAGAGAGCTTTTTAGAGAGTTATTGGAGAACGTTCTTAGTATTAGAGATTCATTAGTTTTCTTAGAGAATTTCCTAGAGATTTTAGTTTTCTTGGATTGATTTGAAGCAAGATTTGCGAAGGTTCTTTGTATTATTCATTGACGACGGATATCAAAGTTCTGAACTTTTCCATTGATTCGCATCAATACAATTGGTATTATTCATTCTTGTTTATTAATCAAGCTTTATTATTCCTTAATCAGAATTCATGTTTATATCTATTATGCTTTTGGAAATCATTATTGCTTTGATTATGAATACGTGTGAGTAGTCTCCTAACTAGGGTTTCGGGATGAAACCCGGCCTAGGTAATCTATGTAATTGAGGATTGATTTTGATAAACGGATTGTGATTAAATTGATTATATGCGATTGCATGTTAATTCATTATAATAGGAGTAGCTAACCTAGAATCTTGAATTTGATTGCATGATATTCTTGATTTGAACAAGAGATTGTGAATTTAGTATTTCATTATTGAATGTGGTTTGATTTTGTATCTAGTAATGTTAAGTGCATGAGAAATCCAAGCTTAGTATTGCCCGTTGTCTTCCTATCACATGATATTGATCAGACCTATAGTCTTTGCATATCCCGTTTGTCTCTATGATTCCTTGTTGCTTAGTTACCAATGGTTAGGCGGATTCCCGTTCTCCCTAGTGTCTTAGTTTATTGATTTATTCCATCTTATTAGTAGTATTTTAGAACACCATTTCCATTGATTTCGAACTAGCTTAGGTTTAAGATTGATTTGCAATTACTCTCGTTCCTCGTGGACCGAACCTTTATTTGCCATTGTACTTGGTTATAGGGTGTTCGTATAAGTATTGTTTGATTAAGAGTTAGATTGTAGCGACCGATTTAACCCTTGTCAGTTTGTACTGCATGTGTGCTATTGTTCTGTCCTGGCAGGCTGACTATGGGGTTGTTATCAAGCTGCTTTTTTATGGTGATGCTGGTGGTAGTGTATTATCTGTTGTTGTCTTGGCATGGTGGAAGTTGGTTGTTATGGGTGAGTCTTGGTTATTCTAGCTTGCTTGGTGGGTAGTAGGTTGAGGCCTTATTTTTAGTGTTGTCTTCTAGCATGAGGTGCTAGTTGATGGCCTGGATTGTATGGTGGGTGGTATTCCTATTGCTACCTTGTTTGCTGTTTCTCCCAGGACTCCTTCTTTTCCCTCTTCCATTGTGATAGCTGTTGATCTACCTTTGTTTTGGCATCTTATTTTCTGTCTTGCTTGAGCCTCCTTATGTTTGTGCTGCTGGATGATGGTTCATGGCTGCGATCTTTTATCCTGGTTTGTACTACATGCATGCTGTTGTTCTGTCCTGGCAGGCTCACTGTGGTGTTGTTATCAAGCTGTTTTTATGATGATGCTGGCGGATGGTGTATGCTTTCAAGCTAAGCTGATGCTTTATTATACTCACCTTATTTGTTATTTTTGGATGTATGGGTTTTTTTACCCACTTTTGGTTGTAGCTTTGGTTTCCTCTCCCTTTGGGAGTTAGAGATTCCGTAGTTGTTATCTTTGTATTGCCTTCGGGCTTTGGTTTTGTTGCTTCTTTGGCCCAGAGGGCATGTACTGCACTTTCATTTCTTGTAGTTGCTACTTTTATAGGTAGTAACTCTTTACTTTTGGTAATAAAATTCTTTATTTACCAAAAAAAGAATTTGTGCTCTGTTATAGTACTACGCACTCTGTTTTTTGCGAACATAGTATCATGCGGCTAGGCGAACCTTAGATACTATAGAACCTTAATTTATGATAATTCTGCATAATGTAGCATGGCTAGACAGCGAGGTTCCGGTTCACGGTCCGAGACGTTCGACGCGAGCATGAGCCCATAGAGGACGATGCCAAGCCGTCCACTTCGCTTGGTCGACTCCCCGAGTGGGATGAGCGGACCTTGTACTTTTCTCTCGTCTACCACATTTCTGAGAGGGTGAGACGTGGCATTACTGTTGGGACTCCCATAGATGTACATCGCCAGAGATGATTAGACGAGACTTCTATGGGAGTCTTGCGGTCTTACTGCGCTGTACGAGACCTCCAAGGCAATGGTTGCCTCCAGCGGGGGTCACCATGTAGTTCGTGCTCTGGTGGAGTTCTTTTGGGACACCACCAACACTTTCCACTTTCTCTGGGGTGAGATGATGGTCACTCCTACTGACTTCAGTCTCATCACAGGACTGGAGTTTAGTTCCGTGCCAGTGTCGTTTGACAACGGGATCGACGTCTTTTCTTCTGAGGTCGAGGAGCTTTTGGGTCCGATTCCTATTCGGGCTCGAGCTGAGGTAGAGTCGACTCAGTTCAGTGCTGGGGGAATTCGCCGCTTGACTGTAGCTGCGGCTCTTGACGATGGTGCGACTACCCGAGAGCAGCGGGTGCGCATCTTTGCACTTATTTTGCTGTCAGGGACGTTCTCCCATGACAAGGATAGTAGGGCGTTGCTTTACTACCTTCCTACCATCCGCGATCTACACCGGATCGGGGCTTATGACTGGGCTAGCTTGGCCTATGTTGATTTCATTTGAGCGTTGCGGGACTCGTGTCGACATCAGTCCTTTGGGTCGAATGTTGCTTTATCCGGCTTTTGGAGGGTCGTAGAGGTAAACCTTATTCCCTATAAAGTTTAGCTCTACATTTTAGTTAGTATTTACTAATAACTTTAGCTTCTTGTAGATCTGGTTCTACGAGTACTTCCCCTCAGCTGCGCCCTCGAGACCGTCGCCGCGCAAGCTTCTAGTTAGCACTTCTTGGGGCAGCCGCCGTGTGGGGATGTCCACTGCATACGTCCGAGATTGGATCATCTCGGTATGATTCTTTTCTTATTTGACATTTTGTGATTCCATAGATAGATTCTTGCCTGATTGATGGTCTTTGCAGGAGCCTAAGGTGCTCTACCGACCGTGGGTCGACCTGGCAGTCCCTGGGTTAGCCGCGCAGTATTCTGCTGAGCGTCGCTATTTTTTAGGGACTTATGGAGCGACTGCATATCTTGGAGAGAGGGTTGCTATTCAGCATTCCTCCGATACCTTTGTCGTTCCTGCTCCTCCACCACGTCACATGTTTAACGCCACGAGGTTGGTGAGCATGTCAGAGGGAGCTGGTACCCCTTGGCGATCTTACACAATCCCTGGGCGATGCTATGGGAAGGAGCTTCTGCCGTTGTTAGCTCCAGTTCCTGTACCTGCTGAGGATGTGGCGGTACGATTTTCAGCTTTTACCTTTCGTTAAGTAGCCCCCAAGTGATGCTTCACTGATTTTGTTTTGCCTTGTCAGGACGATGCTGCCGAGTTTGTGCCACCCCGTATGTCTATCCATTATTAGGGGACATACGGGCCGATTGAGGAGATGATTTCTCCGGCTCCTGAGGACGAGCGCTTTGTAGAGCGGTCGATTCCTCGCCACCAGACTCGGGTAAGCTTGTTTATTTACAACTTTTGCCCATATATATTATGCATGTTTACTGAATTATTTCTTTGACAGTTCTTGCGCGAGTTGGTTTCGGCGATGGCACGATGCATAGATGCCTTCCGGAGCCAGCTTGTCCAGATGAGGAACGTGGCTACCTTCCGTCGGGACGACGCCGTTCAGGAGGTAGTCTTCCCTTCATATGTTTTACATTACCGCTTCTTTTTTGCCTGTTTCCGATTTTAATTTCTTTTGCAGGGTCAGCCCATTCCTTCTCGTACCCGTACGAGACCTAAGGTGCGGAGAGATCTGGCGAGGTCTAGCTCGAGACGTCGCCGCACTACTTCAGGAGGTAGAGGCAGACGCTTTGAGGCTGCCCGTACTGATGTGTTAGAGGGCTCAGGTTCTTCCTCCGAGGGTGCACATGCTACGCCGGTAGGTCAGGGAGAGGCTACCTCGGCTCTTAGAGGTGGTGGGATGTACGAGGTTGGCTCGTCATCGTAGCAGCCTCCGCAGCCTCAGCCTCAGGTTGATCTCGGGTGGACGGGTCCTACGTTGAGCTTTCCTCCTCCCGCGGAGACTGGAGCCGATGCTGGAGCTGGAACCGGAGCTGGTGGAGAGGTTACTCCTCGTACCGCGGAGTTTTACGCGATGATGGGTTTAAGTCCCCCGGCGCCGTAGTTTAAACATGTGCTTTTTATTATTTATTTGACTTTGTATAGAACTTTGCCTTTTAGTTAGACTCATTTTAGATATATTTTACATATACATACTATAATGAGTTTATTTTATTTATTATACTTTTTCATTTATTATTATTATTATTATGTGCGTGTTTGTGTGTGCAAGAAAATGTGACAAATAATTTTGCGCAAAAATTCCGTCATTTTTATTATTGATGGAGGGTATCCGACTTTCTCCCCCAAAAAGAAAAAAATGAAAAAAGGAAAAGTCAAATAAAACATTGGATTTATATAAACATGGAAATAAGTCTAAATGAAATCCAAAAATAATATAATTAATATAATAACTATATTAATTAAAAAAGGAATATATGAATATTTAGAAAAAGATAAAGAAGCCGTAAAGTCATTAGCAGACTCGAATTAAGTCAAAAACGCGGTTTTTAGAAAGCGTGTACGATGAGGCAAATTGGCGCCAGCTGGCTCCACGCGTTTTGGTGTAGCGCCAGGCGCTACACTTAGAGTTTGGCGCTAAGCTTTGGCGTCAGGCGCCAATAGTAGCGTCTGGCACTAAAGGGCGCTGACTCCGTATCCTTCCCAGATTAAAACTGCTCGATTTCGTGCATAAATAGCCCCCTGCCCAGCCGATTCTCTTCATAATTTCAGCAACTAAAATATTTCTTAGCTTTAGAAAAAATAATATCATTTCTCTAGTCACCGGGGACTTTCACCAACTACATCCATGAATGGTGTCGGTCTCTTAATGCCAAAGAAAGAAAAGAATTAGATGTGTTTCACGTGGGGGGTATTTATGGTATCAAAGGGCTAGATCTTGACTTAGATTTTATTCATGCCGCTCTAGAATATTGGGATGCAGATACTCATTGTTTTAGAATAGGGTATGATGAAATTATCCCTTTGTCGGAAGAATTTGGTGCTATTTTAGGTTTCCATGCAATAGATCTTGTAGTAATCCCTAGAATAAATGCATATTATTATAAAGATTTTGAACGCTTCTTCATTTTAAAAGAAAGGGATCTATCAAAAATAGTAGATGGCAACATAATTAATTTGAAAGAATTTGCTCACCATTATTTTGATAAACCTTACTCCGAATATTTTCAAATTTATAGAAGAAAGGCTTTCTTATTTTGTATGCTTAATCAATTTTTTCTTACGAGTGGTAAAAATAATGACGGTCAATCAATTATAATCACCGTGTTAGAACAAATTGAATAAGGGAGAAATCCAATGCCATTGATAGTTGGAGAGACTATGATTAGTCTCGATGAATTAAAGAGGAACCCAAAAGCGCCTTTTCGGGGCTCTTCAATTTTATTACAGGTAGAAAAATAATATTTTTAATTACAGAAATCAAAAATATATTTTTGTATAGTAATAATAATTTATTTTCATTGCAATTTTTTTTAACAGATGTGGCTAATGGAAAGGCTGGAATTAATTAGCCCTCCAAAAATATTGAGAAGTACACTCCGAATTGTTTCGTGAGAAGGAAGAAACGCTTCTCTAAGATGGGGCGCCACGAATGGAAGGGGTTCTTCAAATCCTGCAATTTTGCCATCAAGTGGGTCATCCCTTGGTGGAAAATAGAAAGGATTGCTGGTGTCAACTAGCAACCATTCTGCCGTCTTTTAAGCTTGTCCCGTATGACTTATTATTATCCCTGCAGGGTAAACAGACAATATGACCTACTTCAGACTATTCCTTTCGGAGATCTTCGTCCTCCCTACGAGTTCCCTGTTTCCTAGGAAGTAGACAAATTTGATCTTTATTGGAGCGCCATATTTCTATGGGATGTAATTACCCAAAAGGTTCCTCCTTCCTTGCGCAATGATGTGAAGAAGTGGCTGCTGAAGAAACCTTCAAAGGACTTGAAGAAAAATCAGGGTAAAACTGATGTGAAGAGTCGTCTAGGTGACAAGGTGATTCCTGATAAGGAACGCTTAGGTGAAAGAATTGAGTTCAAAACACCTGCAATGCCTAGGAAGAAAAGTACTACAAAAGATAAGGGAAAAAGGAAAGCTCACACCACAGAGAAGAAAGCTTGGGTAGAAAAGAAGCATGGAGTCCTAGTTGAAGGGGAAACTATCTACTCAAAGATTGAATGTAGGTCCTCTAAAGGATGCCTGCTAGCTAAGGTTATGGATGAGGAGGAAGAAGTAGACAAAATTGGAAAAGGGCTAGGAAAGAAAAAGAAGATTAAGAGCATTGCTTAATTTTCAATTATTAAACTTAGTTTATTATTTTTTTTATTTAAAGTTAATTTATTTAAGCTTTATTTAAATTCCATCAATAATGTAATTTATTGTATTAATAAAATTTGATCTTTTAATTAAATTATTTACTTTAAATTTATTTTATTAAAGCAATGAAAACCGAAAAAAATTAATTTTCCAGAAATTTTTCGAGTACGGAAGGCGAAAATTTTCCGAAAAACACCGAAATAATCCCATAATATAACTGTGAATTGACGCCACGATTTCGAGACTGGCGGCAGGCGATGGTTGACGTCGTCTGGCGCTGATGGTCATCGGCTGGCGCCAGAGTTTTTTCTGAGACGCCGATGTTCCGTCGATCTTTTGTCGATTTTTTTTATTTCTGGGATGCGAGATTTTTAAAAAAAAATACAGTGGCCGTACCCGTAAAGGGTTGCCTACGTATCCTTTCTTAAGGAATCAGCCCAAACGTAGCTCTCTTGAGTATCCTACTCAAGTAATTATGGGTAGTATTTCTTAAGTTGGTCAAGTTTGGTCATGTTTGAGAACTCACTGTCATCCATATCAGTTAATTTAGTTGCACCTCCTGATAGGATTGTTTTGACAACGTAAGGTCCAGACCAATTAGGTCTAAATTTTCCCCTTGGATCTAAATTTTTTTTCCTGAATGCTTTTAACACCAAGTTTCCTACTTTGATGTTTCTTATCTTGACCTTTTTATTAAAATGCCTAGCCATACGAGTTTGATAACACTGAGTGTGATGCAGAGCTTCTAGTCGTTTTTCATTGAGTAGAATTAGCTCTTCATTTCTTGCCCTAGTCCATTCAACTTCATCGAGTTTACTCTCTAACGCGATGCGTAGAGATGGAATCTCTAGTTCAACAGGTTGTACAACATCCATTCCATATACCCAAAAAATTGACGTGCGGTAACCCCACAATGCGAAGTGAAGTTTTTCAGGCCAATCCTTATAATTTTCCGTCATTTTTTCGATTATAGTCTTTAAATTTTTATTAGTTGCCTCGACTGCTCCATTTTCTTGAGGCCTATAAGGGGAAGAATGATGATGTTGAATGCCATATTTTTGTAGCAATTCTTCACATTCGGCTTGAAAGTGAGTTCCATTGTCACTTATCATTTCATGTGGGACTCTGTATCGACAAATAATATTTCTCTCGATAAAGAGTGCTACATGTTTTGTAGTGAGTTTAGCGTATGATTGCGCTTTGACCCACTTTGTGAAGTAATCAATTGCTACTAGGATATATTCGTGGTCTTCTGTTCCTGAGGGAGTGATTTTTCCGATGATGTCAATTCCCCATGTAGAGAATGGCCATGGTGACGTGTAGGTATAGAGTAAGGATGGAGGAACATGTTTTAAATTGGCATAGATTTGGCACTTAGGGTATCTTTTTACATATTGATGGAAATCCCTATTCATTGTAGTCCTATAATATCCTTCTCGCATTATCTTTTGGACTAACATTTTGCCATTTATGTGAGTGCCACAAATTCCTTTTTGGACTATCCTCATTGCTTTTTGGGCATCCTTTTTTCCTACACATAAGAGAGCTCGACCCTTAGGTACCCTTTTATGTAGCTCATTGTCTATGAGTACATATTGGGAAGCCAAGAGTCTTAAAGCTCGTTTTGCTCTTTTGTCAGCATGGGGAGGGTATTCTCCTTTGGTGACATAATTGAGTATATCCGTGTACCACGGGTCATCTTCTTCTTCTTCTTCTTCTTCTTCTTCTTCTTCTTCTTCTTCTTCTTCTTCTTCTTCTTCTTCTTCTTCTTCTTCTTCTTCTTCTTCTTCTTCTTCTTCTTCTTCTTCTTCTTCTTCTTCTTCTTCTTCTTCTTCTTCTTCTATAGCCTGGATGTATGCTGGTTTGTGCCTTTTCTCTATAGTTAGAGAAATTTGCTCGATTTCCGTGGGAATCCTAACCATCGAGGCTAGTCTTGCCAAGGCATCAGCAAATTGATTTTCTTCTCTAGGTAGATATGTGTATTCTACCTTCTCTAACTGATCAGTAAGAGTTTCCAGATAGGTTTGGTAAGAGGCTACACTTTCCTCCTTACTTTCCAACTTTTAGATATCTGATTGATGATTAATGAAGAGTCTCCGAATATTCTTAACTTTTTTACTCCCAATGCCAAAGCTGTTTGAAGGCCTACCACGCATGCTTCGTATTCAGCAGCATTGTTGGTAACGTCGAAATCAAGCTTTATGGAGATTGGAACATGCTCTTCTTTAGGTGATAATAGTAATACTCCAACGCCACATCCCTTTTGGTTTGAGGCTCCGTCGAAGTACAAGGTCCAAGTATCATCTTCAGTAACCATTAAGTCTTCATCTGGAAATTCATTGTCTTGTATTGGCATCGAGTCTTCTATTGGAAAATCCGCTAGAAAGTCTGACACCACAAATCTTTTGATAGCTTTTTACGGCATAAACCTTACATCAAACTGGGCTAAATTGACTATCCATCTCGATATGCGTCCATTGAGTGTAGATTTCTCGAACAGATACTTGAGTGGATCTAATCAGGAGACTACGAAGACGGTATGCACTAGCATGTAATGTCTTAACTTGGTTGTGGCCAACACCAAGGCAAGGGACAACTTCTCAAGTGGTTTATAACGTGCTTCATATTCGAGCATCTTCTTGCTTAGATAGTAGATTGCGTTTTCTTTGTCTTCCACTTCTTATGCTAGCATAGCTCCCATTGTCTCTTTGGTGACTGTCAAATACAACCTAAGAGGTATTCTGGGAAGTGCTGGTGCTAATACAAGAGGATTTGCGAGATAGGCTTTGATCTTTTCAAAGGCTTTTTGACACTCGTCATCCCATATCATTGGTACATTCTTCTTAACCTTCTTCAAGATTGGTTCACATATCGTCGTTAATTTTGATATGAACCTACTTATATATTGCAACCGGCCAATAAATCCTCGAATCTATTTCTCGGTTTTGGGCGGTGGCATTGACATGATTGCTTTGATCTTGGTTGGGTCTATCTCTATTCCTCTAGAGCTTATGACATAACCCAAAAGCTTGCCTGAGGTGACTCCGAAAGCACACTTAGATGGGTTCAACCTCATATTGTATTTTCTTAGCCTTTCGAAAAATTTCCTTAAGGCTACTTGATGGCCTGGACGGTCTTTTGATTTTACAATCATGTCGTCAACATATACTTCGACCTCTTTATGCATCATGTCATGGAGTAAGGCAGTTGCTGCACGTTGGTAAGTAGCACCCGCGTTTTTCAACCCGAATGGCATTACGGTGTAGCAGTAAGTGCCCAATGGTTTTATAAAAGTTGTTTTCCCCATGTCTTCTTCTGCCATGAGAATCTGATTGTAACCTGCGTATCCGTCCATGAACGAGAGAAGCGCGTGATTTGCCGTGTTATCTACCAGAATATCGATGTGTGGTAAAGGGAAGTCGTCCTTTGGACTTGCCTTTTTTAGATCTCGATAGTCAACACACATTCTTACCCTTCCATCTTTTTTCGGAACTGGGACGACGTTGGCGACCCATTCAGGGTATTTAGATACCTTGATGAAACCTGTTGTTATTTATTTTTGAACCTCTTCTTTTATTTTAAGAGCTACGTCGGGTTTCATTCGGCGTAACTTTTGTTTTACAGGTTTCATTCCTGGATTTAGTGGTATAGTGTGTTGAGCTATTTCTCTATTAATGCCTGGCATATCTTCGTATGACCAAGCAAATACATCGATAAATTATTTAAGTAAGTTAATTAAATCGGTTCTTTCTTGTTCATTAAGTGTTAGTCCGATTTTAACTTCTCTTTTATTGGTTGAATCATTTGAGATATCAACCGTCTCAGTTTCTTCAATTACCGGTGTTTTCTTTTTGAGTGTTTCCATTTCTTTAATAAGTTGTTTGTCTTTTTCATTATTAGTAAAGCAATGCTCGTCATCTTAGGTTACAGAAGAACACAAGAAAATATGAGAAGAAGAAATATTATTGTACTATGAGATCATTACATCAAAGGGTGATATGTCCTCAGGGACTTGATCACTAACTATTCTAGGAGAAGAGATGGAAGGGGAAGGTGCTACTACTAAAGACCTAGATGACTCTATAGGGAGAGACTCTGACTCTGACTCTAACTCTGACTCAGACGATTCTTCAAACATTGGTCCTTGCCCTGTCGTGATATATATCTTTCTTCCACTTGGAGTAGTGACTTTGACGGTCTTGCGCCATCCTTGTAGTGATCCTTCCGGTGGAGTGATTAGCTTCGAGGGATCGAAGCTTTCGCTTTGTAGGATTGTTTGAATGAGCGAGGAGTTATCCTCTTTGCAAGTTGGCTCATTCTTTTCTCGCCCAAATAATAATCCCATGACATTAAAGTCAAATCATGGGGGTGCTTTCTCCTTATGGATAGGAGTTGGGATTTCATCTGTGAAATAACAATCCAAGAAAATCTCAAATCCCGGTTGCCTTATGTCGTTTACGAAAAATAGCTCAAGAAATTCATGGCATGGATAGTCCTCTCCTTCTTTTATAAATTGACCATTAAGTGTAAGAGGGTACTGATCCATTGGGATTTCTTTCTTTTGAGTGCGAGCGTCCCTACGTGCCTTTGATTTTTCCTGGGCTCACTTGAGATCTTTCCGAGTCGGTTCAAAACCAAGTCCGAAAGTGTCTAACTTAGGGAGGCCAGGTGACTCCAGCGGTTTTGATATTCCCTTCTTCTTTCCTAGGGTCATCCAAGGAAAATGCCCTTGTTTCTTCAAAATAGCATTTATAATCATGTTAGAGTGGGGGACGTGGTAAATAAGGGTCCTTTCATCCTCCTGGATTAAGGAGACCTCTTCGTTAAAGCCCCATAAATCTTCATCATCCTCATCGTGCTCCACATTACTTATGGGATTTCTATAGACTTGATTCTCATAGGTGAAGCATCGATGGTGATAGGAATTCCTCCAACTATGGCTTTTACTTGTTGGTGGAGAGATGAGGGGACGACCTTTAGGTCATGAAGCCAAGGGCGTCCCAATAGTAGATTGAAAAAAGCTTTAATGTCTACTACTTGGAAAGTAGTAGCATGTTCTATTGCTCCCGCCGTTACATTCATGGTAATTTTACCAAGAGCTTGACGACGAGTGTTGTCGTAGGTCTTTATTCCTTGTTTAGACGGAGTTAAATCTTTATCCCTTATGCCTAGCATCCTCGCAGTTCTAAGTGGACAAACGTTGATGGCCGATCCATTGTCTACAAGAGTCATAGGGACGTTCATTCTCTTCCAAACTACTGTGAGGTTTAATGCTTTGTAATGTTTGTCACCATCTGGAGGTAAATCCTTGTCAGAAAAGGTGATCAAATTGATTGGACTAGGAAGATCACTCGTGAGGAAGCTAGCCAACCCCTCAGGAGTGGTGTCAGAATCTATCCCTATTTTGTCCAAGGCATTCATTAAAACCAACCTATGTTCTCGGGATGTCGCCAAAAGTTTCTATACGTTCATTTCAACTTTTGTTTTCTTAAACTGCTTGACGATATCATTGTCTTCAATGATAGGTATGGGAACTTGTTATGTGGTTGGCATGGGTTGTGTTGAAACGGGAGGTTGCATTCTCCTAGATATTGTGAGGACGTCTATTGATGAATCTTTTTCAGCCCAAAAGTCATCCATGGAGTATGACACGGAAGGTGGAGATCCTACTATGTCTTTTAAGTAGACGTCTTCTTTATCACTGTCCCAAACTCCATTAATATTTGCATCCTCTTCTTGTGGAACTTGGACTAGTTTCTTTTCATCAATCATTTTCTGAATTAAATCCTTAAATTTAAAACAGTTATCGATGGTGTGACCCCCTGATTGATGATACTGACAGTAATATCTATATGTCCTTTTTAATGATTCAAATGGTCTCGGTTCGAGAGGTTTGATCATGCCACTCTTGGAGAGCATTTCGAACATTTGTACATATGGGATCCTAGTTGGAGTGTAGAGTCTATTACTCTTCTTGGGTGTTTCAATGACTTGTAAAGAAAAACGCTTTGCCTCATAAGTCGTTCCCATGGGTGTGAATTCTCTCTTAGGTTCATCTTTGGGGAGTGGAACCTCGTCATATTTCTTCTGAAGTTCCTTTATAGCCTTGAGAGTTTCACGTAGAAAATGTGATCCTTCCATCATAGACAGTGTGAGCGATTGAGCGATTTTATGTCTTCTTTACTTGTTGGTTCTAGAAGGCTATCCATGGCGTCGAATAAGATCTCCTCCTCTTCTTCGATGGCATGGATTTCTTTGATAGGTTTAATGAGAGACGAGGGGTCAACCTCATTTTCCTCATCAGAGATAGCCAAGGCGTGAGCGAGAGGTGCATTATCAATGCTAGGCTTCTTACTGGCAGGGACAATGTCAGCGTATTGTTGTCGATTAAGTCTTGGATAGCTTCTTTAAGCTTCCAACAGTTTTCGGTGAGATGGCCCCTACCTTGGTGGTACTTGCAGTGTGCATTGGGGTTCCAATTAGCTGACCTCTTTTCGACAGGTGGGTCCCCAAATGGTCAAATAGGAGTTATAAGACCTTTTGCATTTAATCGATCAAATGTGGTGTCATAACTCATACGAATAGGAGTAAAGTTCCTCCTAAATGGTTTCTTTTGTCCTTGATTATTAATAGCAAGGACTTCACCTAGGTTAAAAGTGCTAACGTTGTTTGAGTGGGTGGTTTAGGAAGAAGAAGGATTGTCGTTCTTCTTTCCTTTCTAGCCAGTGTTGGAGTTATTGTTGGCATCTTTTAACTTAGCCAGGTCGTCTTCAATATTGATTCAAATTTCATAGACGGCCTTGAAGGTATGGAGATTGTTTTGATACTTGAGATGCTTGGAGTATTTTTCTTAAAGGTTTTTGGTGAATAACCTTACAGACTCTTTTTCACTCGGCACCTAAATCATCTTAGCTGAGGTTTCTCTCCATTTGTTAAAGAAGGAGGTGAAGCCTTCGTTCTCCTTCTGCTTGAGGATTTCAAGCTCCCTATGGTCAGTCTCAACTTGAATGTTGCACTTGTATCTATCAATGAAAGCGTTTGCTATGGACTCCCAGGTGGAGGTCTTTTCTTTCTCGAGAGAAAAGAAACATTGTTGGCAAGCGGTCTCGAGGGATAGTGAGGACAGAGAGGGGATAACCTTCTTATCGATACCCTTAATACTCATTATTGTCTCGAAGTCTCTTAAATGAAAATAAGGGTTATCGGTTGCTTTGAATTTCGAGATGTCGTTGGCATTAAACTTCTGCGGAAGAAGATCTTCGTCCACTGAGACCCCTTGTGAACTAAACCCTTGAAACTTGTAGTCGCTAGATAGCTTGCTTAGACTCTCTTGCATGAGGTCCATCTGTTGTTGTTTCACGGGATCATCGATCTTGAGTGTTAAGAGCTTCAGTGCCTCAGTCACGGTAACCAGTTGGTTCCTAAGCTCATTGACTTCTTCTTGTGTTGCCATTATTGTCCTAGCTTTCCTCTTACAAGCTATGGGTTTGTCGAAAAGTTGGCCTTATACGAAAATGTTGCCTTTGATTAACCGTCCTTCCTTTCTTGACCACGCGCTGTAACTTAAACCATTTTGCGTTTTTAAAGAGGAAAAATTAAAAAAAAAATGGGTGCATATTTTTTGGCAAAAATAATGTCTATATTTTAAGGAAACTAAGTATAGTTTTAAATTGGAGGATTAATATCCGACTTAACCCCCTAAAAAAAATGACAGAAAAAACGCGCATACAAGACTCTCTTAAACATGGTCAAAGTGTGTGTATTGGTGTGCGCGTTGAGTGTAAGTGACATCTTTGGACTCTTGTGTAAGACCATGGGACTTAGTGCCTAGACACAGTTAATGACTTAACAAGGTATTATTGACAGCGAAATTTAACCGAATTAATTAGCAAACTGGTTAATTAGACACTAGTTGATGACTCGATCAATAATCCGAACTGTCGTCAAAATGATAGGACTGGCCCCTCTCTTTGCAGTGTAGCGCAAGACGACAGAACTGTCGCCAGGCGCCATACTCCACAGAGTGGCGCTACAGTTCAGACTTTGGCGCCATTGCTGGAGCTTCAATCTGGAACTGTTTTCGGTGTTATTAATCAACAGGGGTATGCCTAAAGTCGTACTAGGTCAATTCTGATTAAAATATTAGACTTTATTTACTCAAATTAATTAATTAATTAATTAATTAGGCAAAGTTCTTTAAGTCATTAATTTATTTAATCTCAACACAAGTGAAACAAACGGTTAAGAAAACATAATATATACACAACAAATAATGCACAATTAGTCAAGTAGGCACAATATGATGCAATGAGTTTGGAACCTAACCATGACTCTAGTTCTCTACAGTTCGGGGTATGGTTTAGTCAAAGAGGGTCCATGGTTAATTGTCCGGATGCACCACGCGGAAGCCTAACCGTGAAGGGTTGGCGCGAGTGGATGGGACACCGCGAGTTTTTAGAAAAAACTCGCTTCCATGGTTTAATGAATTCAACAGTCTCGGATGTAACCTTTGTTGCTCAGAGCGTTCAATCAGGTAGATGGAGCATGAATACCCAGGGGGTTATGTCCATATGTAGAACACATACGAGTTTCAGAAAAGTGAGAAAAACTCAATCAGGAAGTAGGATCGAGCAAACAATGCGAAAAACCGGTCGAAATTAGAATGCATATTTCTGGCTCGGTATTGGAAGAATTTGGCGCCAGCAAACAAAGATTGGCGCCAGGTTTTAGCTGTAGCGCCTGGCGACAGAACTGTCGTCTGGCGCTACAGGTAAAATTATGGCGCTAATACTCTGGTCGCTGAAGCTAATTCCTACATGCCTCAGTGTGGGAAAATTAATCCCACTAGCTTGAACCCCACTGTGATCATACACTAAAGTACGGTGGCGTCCAAAAGGGAAGAACATAGAGCAAAAGAGTCGCCAACAAGTTTTTTAGGAACTTGTAAACCATTCACGAGGTGAAGGTTACACCCCTTAACGATCGAAGAGATCGTCAACTCCATAAGGTCTAGAACCAAATAAGGGTTCGGGGATGAAGGTACAAATCCAACCTAAAAGAGATTGAACCTCCCCTAATAATAGGCCTCTACTTTATTCTAATCGTATTCATGTGCGCTTTCTGATTAACATATAATCATTAGGTTTAACCCTAAACCTGTTTAATCTATGTTGGTTGAATATTAATGCACAAATAAATCTATTATTGGCGATAACTTGAAATTATAATCAAATTAACCCTAAACAAGATTATCAATTATCTTATTAAGCGTGATTACAAGTATAGATTCTCTTTAAACATGCAATAAAAGGCGTGATCAAGCAATAGAAAAATAAATAATCAAGCAACATGATAATAATCAATATCATGAATAATAATTATAATAACAATAAAAATCATCATAACCATAAATTATAACAATTAAAATCATAATCATATTCATGTTAATATTAAAGCATAATAATAATAGCAAGATCCTAGGCATGATACTAACAAGATTAATAACAAACCCTAGCATGTCACTAAGCAATAAATATCAAATCTTTAACCCTAACATGATACTAACATGAATAAATATTAGGAAGAACATTGAAAGCATCGTAACAATCATATTAAATATTAAAATTACCCTAGACATGATACTAGGAATATCATAATAACAACATAAACATGAATTCTACATCATAATATTAATTAAAATCATTAAAGTACTTACTTTAATGCCTCGTACCTCTTTCTAATAACAAAATACACACGTTAGTAACTTCAAGGAAAATAATAATCAAACTATTAAATTAAATAATTGAAAAAGAGATTTGGGACCAAACCCTCAGAAATTAAACCTTTCACGTCTAGGGCGAAGGCAACTTCGAATATGGCTAGGTGTTTCTAGATCTTGTGAATGCGGAATTTTGTATAAAAACAAAGTTTAAAGAAGAAAGATGAATGAATTAAGAGAGAATTAGAGAATTAATGATTGCGAATGAAAACTGATTGTAGATGAGAATTCGTGAGAATTGGTGAATGAAAACGGAGTTTTTAATACGATATTTATAGAGAAAATCAACCAAAAAGATAAAAAAAAACAAAACAGAGTCTGACGCACAAAAAAACAGAGCTAGCGCTAACCCTTGCTAGCTGGCGCCAGGCACCAACACTAGCGCCAAGCGCCAATGGCTAGCGCCAGACTTGGTTCAAGGCGCCAAGGCCTTGGGTTAGGCGCCAAGCCTATTTTCAACGCGTTTTCGAAAAAAAGATAAGTTTGCCGTACTGGAGGATAAAATCATATAATTTCCTCGAAAATGCTATTTGATTTTGATTAAAACTCAGAAAAGTCAAAAGTCAATTTATCAATGCTAATTGAATTAGGAATGAAAACAACCTTCTAGAAGTTTATAGAAGACTAAAACCATTCCTAATTGCATTAGGAATGATAAATCGTATTAGGCCCTCCCAAAGATCATTGGGCCGTATATAAAGCTCAAACCGGGCCCAGTTTAGTAAATTGGCCATAACTTCCTCAATATTCATCGGAATTGGGCTTATAATATATCGTTGGAAAGGTCTTGTAAAGCCCCATCCAAATACACTATTATTGGACCCATATAATGGACCAACCAAAATTTATTTGCTGTTTTCTTAAAATATGTTTTCAAAAACAGAGAGAAGAGAAAAGAATTAAAACTATCCGCAACACTAAACCTTCCACACTTTCACTTCATTCGATTATGATTTGACGTGAAAGGTACTCATCACTGGGTTTGGTTTTGGGGAGGCACAAATGGGTGTCTACAGAAGCCCCCACTTTGACTGAGTTTGGAGAAACGCAGCTTTCAAAAATAAAAGTCAAAGTATCGATAGGGACGGAGAATGATTCAGAACGTTCTGCGATCCTAAATCGATCTTGTAACACCGATACCTGCAAACTAACATTAGTTAAACAGATAAAAGAGTTAAGAAACGCGTATCTTGAACCGCCGAGCACACGTCTCTGAAAGTAACTGATTGTTTTGATGACCTCTTGCAAGCTGGAGAATGTCATCCCGCTTAAAAACTGTTACGCCCGTAACTGCTTTGAATTAGAAGATTGCTTCGCCTGAAACGATCCTCCTCCGCATATGATAGTATTCCACATCCAAGGGAATAGCATCGAATATTATTTCTCTCGAAACAATCCTCATCCGCATTGATAATATTCCACGTCCAAGGGAATACTATCGAAGATTACTTCTCTCGAAAGAATCCTCATCCGCATTGATAATATTCCACGTCCAAGGGAATATCATCGAAGAATGCTTCTCTTGAAACAATCCTCATCCGCATTGATAATATTCCATGTCCAAGGGAATCTTACCGAAGATTTCTTCTCTTGAAACAATCCTCAGTTGTTTGTGACAACCCTCCACAATCTAGGGAACGCCATCTTGCTGTTTGTTTTGACGATCTTCCGCAATCTAGGGAACGTCATCGATCAATGTTGCTACATCTTAAGCCTTTTCTTGAATCATAGTGACAACCTTTCCAATCATAGCAAAAGTCGTCGAAGACTTCCCATCTCGTGCTATCTTCTCAAATCTTGGGTGACAACCTCAACAATCTTAGCGAAAGCCGTCGAAGACCGCCCATCTCGTGCTATCTTCTCAAATCTTGGGTGACAACCTCCACAATCTTAGCGAATGCTGTCGAAGACCGCCCATCTCGTGCTATCTTCTCAAATCTTTGGTGACAACTTCCACAATCTTAGTGAATGCTGTCGAAGACCGCCCATCTCGTGCTATCTTCTCAAATCTTGGGTGACAACCTCCACAATCTTAGCGAATGCCGTCGAAGACCGCCCATCTCGTGATATCTTCTCAAATCTTTAGTGACAACCTCCACAATCTTAGAGAACGCTGTCGACAATAACTTTACTTGAAGTCATCCTCAGTTGTTGCGATAATATTCCGAACAAAATTACCGAAGACAACCACTTGTCGATCTTTAAAGCTCGCTCGAAATTTGCTTCCGCTATGCCTGTATGTCGGCGCTTTCGTTGCTTTAAACCTATTCGTCAATGCCTTTTCTGCTTTTGAGCCAATGCTTAGGCGCTTTAAGCTAAGTGAGACGATCTTTCATCAGGTCGATCACTTATTTGCTGTTGTAATCAAACCGACTACTTAATCATGTCAAATTGCTTATAGGGGCTAACTGGCGTACCAACGAACCCGAAATTGATGTATGAGGTCGAAATCACCTTTTAGAGAGGCTTTGAACTCTGTCGCTGCTGAAATATCTCTGGCGCCAAGAATTGACTTTGTCGCCGAACGCTGTGATAGGGTCTTCCCTGTTCTGCTGCACCTGTATTTATTTTTACTATAGAACTTTGCCAATCTCTTTAATCATCTTAGGGTTGACCTAAGGCTTAACGTCGCTTGACTCATCGACTTATCATGACTCAAGGTATAAACTTGACTCGCTGTGATTGACTTGAGGTTGACTCGACTCGAAGTGAAACAACACGTGTGACTCGTGACCCGTGTGTGCATTGTAATGTGATTGTGCGACTCGAAAATGCGAAAATTTTCCGTCATTTTTGTGGAGGGTACCGACTTTCTCCCGAAAAAGAAAGACGCGAAAAAGAATCGAAGTGAAGTTTTTGAAGGTGCATGTTGAATGAGCTTAGTCAAATGTCATTTGATACTATCTCTCAAGGTGCAAGGATTAATTCATCCAAGGCTATCTCAATGGTTGACTCGATGATGAAAGTATTTGGGTAACTTAGGCACGGAGGCTAAGCACTTCATACTTCTATGTAATGACAATTATGAGTGATGTGACAAGGCATGCTTCATCGTTATGTTAAGATTTCATGACAAAGGGTTCCTAAGGGAAGTATATTTGGTCATGTATCTGTGCAGTGTGTGAAAGTGACACTAAAGTTAGGCCACAAGAGCTAAGTGTATGGAAAAATATTATTATTAGAAAAGAGTCAAATGGTAGTGACTCTTAGGCTAGGGTAAGCTAATGATGTAGGGATCAAGCCCCAAAGTCTAGCTCTACATGAATAGGTATGAGCATAAGATATCCCTTGATATGATCAATTATGAATGTAAATATGAATGCATGTTTATTACGGCCGCACCTCGATGTGAGGTTGCCTACGTATCCGTTAGGAATCAGGCCGAACGTAGCTCTAGCCAAATCTCGCACAAGTATGTGTATACCTCAAAAAGGTCTTTTTAAGGGTTGTAACGTGGTTAGGCTAAAGGTTTGAAAGAAGAAGGGGATAAAGGCTCAAGACCCTCGATAAGCCCCCAAGGTGTGCAACCTTGCTTTTGAATCTTTATATTTTTATGCTTGAGTTTCTACTCTTTTTTAGCACTCTTTTTTATTTTTGCTTTAGCATCTATTTTATTTTAATAAGTGTGGGAAATCCCGATCATGCGGTCTATCACTCACTTGGAATTCATGTTTCTCAGGCACGGTACCGAGCACTCGATAAGAGAAGCAATCTGAGACGTGTTCATATCAAAGATATTTTCATATCAAAGACATTGGAACACTTACCCTTTTGTACACTTTTATGATTATTTTATTTTTGCTATTTTAATCTTTTGAATTTTCTCAAGCTTTCTTTAGAATTGCAAAAGTTGCACACCATCCCATCCCAAGGATAGATAGATGTAGGTTGAAAAAAGAAAGGTCTATCGTTAGACGAGGCTCAAAGTGGTTTATGAAGAAAGGATTGCATATTTGAAAGGTGAAAGGAGATATGATGTGGCTACAAGGGTTACCTTAAATCGTTGGTATACCTTGTATTTAATTCGACATTGTTTTTTTTTTAATGCAATATAATGAAATGATCATATGTAAGGAAATAAATGCTCATTTTTATTAAAAGAAAATATATAATGATCCTATAAAATAAATCTAAAGAGAATAAAAAAGGTGCCTATGCTAGACTTATTGGGGAAGGGGTAAATAAAAAAATAAATAGAAAAAACAAAGGTCACGAAATCTTGTCGTTGAAGCTCGCCTCTTGTCTTGTGTTGTTTCCTTTATCATCACTCAGTCTTATCACTAGCTAGAGGCAATGGGATCTTGTTTGCCTCTATGAGATCTTGAATGAGATTTTGAAACCTGTAGCATTCATCAGTGGTATGACCGTTTCCTCGATGGTACTTGCAATAGGAATTTGTATTCCATCTCAAAGATCGATTTTCTGGTGTTGGGTCCTCGGTAGGGCCAATAGGTTTGATTAATTCTCTATCATAGAGACGATCGAAAGCAGCATCGTAGGGTCATTCCAATGGGTGTGAACTCTCTCCTGGGTTTCCTTTTAGATCCTTGATTGTCCATGGCTAAGACACCATTATGGTCAAAGGTACTAACATTATTACTGGAGTAGGCGTTTTCGGAAGAAGAAGGATTGTTAGTAGCTTTTTTCTTTGCGAGGTCGTCTTCGATTTCGATTCCGATGTCATAAACGACCTTGAAAGTATTAAAGTTGTGTTGATATTTTAAATGCTTTGAATAATTTTCTTGGAGATTCTTGATAAACATCCTCACAGACTCCTTTTCGGTGGGGACCTCAATCATCTTGGCGAAGTTTCCCTCCATTTATTAAAGAAAGAAGTAAACCCTTCATTCTCTTTTTGTCTTAGCATCTCAAGTTGTCTATGGTCGGTTTCAACTTGGATATTGCACTTATATCTATCTATGAAAGCGTTTGTTATCGACTCCCAAGAAGAGGTTTTTTCTTTCTCAAGAGAAAAGAACCATTGTTGACAAACGGTTTCGAGAGATAGTGCGAACAGAGAGGGGAAAACCTTCTTATCGATACCCTTAATGCTCATTATAGTTTCAAAAGCTCTTAGATGGAAGTAAGGGTTATCTGTTGCCTTGAATTTAGGGATGTTAGTGGCATTGAACTTATGCGGAAGAAGTTCCTTGTCCAGCGAGACCCCTTGTGAACTCATGCCCTGGAATTTATAGTCATTAGATAGCTTGCTCAAACTCTCTTGCATGAGGCTCATTTGTTGTTGCTTCACGGGATCATCGATCTTGAGTGTGAGTAGCTTCAGTGTCTCAGTCACGTTAGTCAATTGAGTCCTAAGTTCATTAACTTGCTCTTGAGTTGCCATTATTTTTTTAGCCTTCCTCTTTTGACGAATCGGTTTATCAAAAAGTAAGACTTGAACAAAGGTGTTGTCCTTGATTAATCGCCCTTCTCTCCTTGACCAAGTATTTTGGAAAAGGAATTTGGGGATATTCATTGTTAATTATTTGACTCAAACTTTATTTACATGCAATGGATGGAGGAAGTGAAGAAAAATGGAATAGAATATGGAGGAAAAATTATGTAGATGGAGGGATATGAAGAATTGGGAATAGAATGTACCCCCCAACTCAAATGACGGAAAAGACGGACTCATGCATGAACCTATGACATGGTCACGGTGATGTACTCAAAGTGTGTGCTATGAATAGTGAGTGTATGTGACATGTTAAGACTCGTGTTATGACCATGTGGCTAGACTATGTGACTAGACTCAAGCAAAGACTAAGTTAAGACTTCACGTATATGCATTAAACTGGAAAGACTGTGGTATTTTAGTCATAACTTTTTATCTGTGACTCTGATTTGGATGAACCAACGCCAAATTAAAGATAAAACTCGGGGCTACAGATCCATAGGCTGTACGACTCGTAGTTCTTCCTAGAACTCCGGCTATGACCAAAACAAGTTGACGTTTGTGCAGTATACGGGAATAAAAATCCGGGTTGACTTAAAGGGACTATGACTCAATTTTAAGTTTATGTTTTTTAGCTCAAATTAATTAATTAAACAAAATCCTTTAGTCATTAATTATTTTATTTAGTCTTAACACAAGTCAAACAAACGGTTAAGAAAAATCACATAGAGTATGCACAACAAATAATGCACAATTAGTCAAGTAGGCACAATATGATGCAATGAGTTTGCAACCTAACCATGGCTCTAGTTCTCTAAAGTTCGGGATATTGTTAAGTCAAAGAGGGTCCATGGTTAATTGTACAGATGCACCGCGCGGAAGCCTAACCGTGAAGGGTTGGCGCGAGTGGATGGGACACCGCGAGCTTTAGAAAAAACTCACTTCCATGGTTTGGTGAATTCAACATCTCGGATGTACCCTTTGTTGCACGGAGCGTTCAATCAGGTAGATGGAGCATGAATTCCCAGAGGGTTATTTCCATATGTAGAACACATATGGGTTTCAGAAAAGTGAAAAAATTCGATCAGGAAGTAGGATCGAGCAAACAATACGAAAAACCGGTCGAAATTAGAACGCATATTTTTGGCTCGGTATTGGGGGAAATTAGCGCCAGCAATCAGAGACTGGCGCCAGTTTTTAACTGTAGAGCATGGCGCCAATAACTAGCATCTGGCGCTATGGCTAAAAGTCTGGCGCCAAGCTCTGGCCCCTGGCGCTATTTCCCAAGCTTTCTGTGCTCGATAAAATTTTCCATTTTTGCGCAGTGTTATTTTGGTCCTAGTTGTGAAAGATATTTCTCAAATTTCCTACATGTAAAATCCTATGTTTTTAACTCATTACGGATGGTCTTTCCAATGAGATATTTTTTTATGCATATGACAATAATGTTAATCAAAATTACGCACATGAAATACTTAGAACGTTTCGAGTCTCATCCACTCATTCTAAATCATTGCCGAAACAAATTCAGGAATTAAAATAGAAATCCTCCCCAGTGGAGTCGCCAAAAACTGTGGAGAATAGATTCAAGCTTTAATCCCACTAGCTTGAACCCCACTGTGATTATACACTAAAGTACGGTGGCGTCCAAAAGGGAAGAACATAGAGCAAAAGAGTCGCCAACAAGTTTTTTAGGAACTTGTAAACCATTCACGAGGTGAAGGTTACACCCCTTAACGATCGAAGAGATCGTCGACTCCATAAGGTCTAGAACCAAATAAGGGTTCGGGGATGAAGGTACAAATCCAACCTAAAAGAGATTGAACCTGCCCTAATAATAGGCCTCTACTTTATTCTGATCGTATTCATGTGCGCTTTCTGATTAACATATAATCATTAGGTTTAACCCTAAACCTGTTTAATCTATGTTGGTTGAATATTAATGCACAAATAAATCTATTATTGGCGATCACTTGAAATTATAATCAAATTAACCCTAAACAAGATTATCAATTATCTTATTAAGCGTGATTACAAGTATAGATTCCCTTTAAACATGCAATAAAAGGCGTGATCAAGCAATAAAAAATTAAATAATCAAGCAACATGATAATAATCAATATCATGAATAATAATTATAATAACAATAACAACCATCATAACCATAAATTATAACAATTACAATCATAATCATATTCATGTTAATATTAAAGCATAATAATAATTGCAAGATCCTAGGCATGATACTAACAAGATTAATAACAAACCCTAGCATGTCACTAAGAAATAAAAATCAAATCTTTAACCCTAACATGATACTAACATGAATAAATATTAGGAAGAACATAGGAAGCATCGTAACAATCATATTAAATATTAAAATTACCCTAGACATGATACTAGGAATATCATAATAACAACATAAACATGATTTCTACATCATAATATCAATTAAAATCATTAAAATACTTACTTTGATGCCTCATACCTCTTTCTAATAACAAAATACACACGTTAGTAACTTCAAGGAAAATAATAATCAAACAATTAAATTAAATAATTGAAAGAGAGATTTGGGACAAAACCCTCAGAAATTAAACCTTTCACGTCTAGGGTGAAGGCAACTTCGAATATGGCTAGTTGTTTCTAGATCTTGTGAATGCGGAATTTTGTATAAAAACAAAGTTTAGAGAAGAAAAATGAATGAATTAAGAGAGAATTAGAGAATTAATGATTGCGGATGAAAACTGATTGTAGATGAGAATTCGTGATAATTGGTGAATGAAAACAGAGTTTTTAATACAATATTTATAGAGAAAATCAACCAATAAGATAAAATAAACAAAACAGAGTCTAACGCACAAAAAAACAGAGCTGGCGCCAATCCTGGCTAGCTGGCGCCAGGCACCAACACTAGCGCCAGGCGCCAATGGCTAGGGCCAGGCGCTAAGGCCTGGGGTTAGGCGCCAAGCCTATTTTCAATGCGTTTTCGAAAATCAGATAAGTTTTTCGTACTGGAGGATAAAATCATATAATTTCCTCAAAAATGCTGTTTGATTTTGATTAAAACTCAGAAAAGTCAAAAGTCAATTTATCAATGCTAATTGAATTAGGAATGAAAACAACCTTCTAGAAGACTAAAACAATTCCTAATTGCATTAGGAATGATAAATCATATTAGGCCCTCCCAAAGATCATTGGGCCGTATATAAAGCTCAAACCGGGCCCAGTTTAGTAAATTGGCCATAACTTCCTCAATATTCATCGGAATTGGGCTTATAATGTATTGTTGGAAAGGTCTTGTCAAGACCCATCCAACTACACTATTATTGGACCCATATAATGGACCAACTAAACTAGATTGGCTGTTTTCTTAAAATAAGTTTTCAAAAACAAAGAGAAGAGAAAAGAATTAAAACTATCCGCAACACTAAACTTTCCACACTTTCACTTCATTCGATTATGATTCGACGTGAAAGGTACTCATCACTGGGTTTGGTTTTAGGGAGAAACAAATGGGTGTCTACACTCAGCAGCTTTCTGTGCTCAATAAAATTTTCCATTTTTGCGCAGTGTTATTTTGGTCCTAGTTATGAAAGATATTTCTCAAATTTCCTACGTGTAAAATCCTATGTTTTAACTTATTACGGATGGTCTTTCCAATGAGATATTTTTTATGCATATGACAATAATGTTAATCAAAATTACCCACATGAAATACTTAGAATGTTTCGAGTCTCATCCACTTATTCTAAATCATTGCCAAAAAAAATTTTAGGAATTAAAATAGAAATCCTCCCCAGTGGAGTCGCCAAAAACTGTAGCGAATATTTCAAGCATTAACCCCTAGCTTGAACCCCACTGTGATCATACACTAAAGCATAGTGGCGTCCAAAAGGGAAGAAGATAGAGCAAAAGAGTTGCCAGCAAGTTTTTTAGGAACTTGTAAACCGATCAGGAGGTGAAGGTTATACCCCTTAACGATCCAAGAGATCGTCAACTCCATAAGGTCTTGAACTAAATAGGGTTCGGGGATGAAGTTACAAATCCAACCTAAAAGAGATTGAACCTGCTCTAATAATAGGCCTCTAATTTATTCTGATCGTATTCATGTGCGCTTTCTGACTAACATACAATCAATAGGATTACCCTAAACCTGTTTATCTATGTTGGTTGAATATTAATGCACAAATAAATCTATTATTGGAGATCACTTGAATTATAATCAAATTAACCCTAACAATATTATTAATTATCTTATTAAGCGTGATTACAAGTACAAATTCCCTTTAAACATGCATAAAAGGCGTGATCAAGCAATAATAACAAATATCAAGCAACATAATTGTGGGGAATATTTTCAAGCGTTAACCCCTAGCTTGAACCCCATTGTGATCATACACTAAAGTACGGTGGCGTCAAAAAGGGAAGAAGATAGAGCAAAAGAGTCGCCAACAAGTTTTAGGAACTTGTAAACCGTTCACGAGGTGATGTTTACACCCCTTAACGATCCAAGAGATCGTCAACTCCAATAGGTCTTGAACCATGACTGGTCGTTCGGGGATGAAGGTACAAATCCAACCTAAAAGAGATTGAACCTGCCCCAATAATAGGCCTCTACTTTATTCTGATCGTATTCATGTGCGCTTTCTGACTAACATGCAATCAATAGGTTTACCCTAAACCTGTTTATCTATGTTGGTTGAATATTAATGCACAAATAAAACTATTATTGGCGTTCACTTGAATTATAATCATAATTAATTCTAACAAGATTATTAATTATCTTATTAAGTATGATTAGAAGTACAAATTCAGTTTAAACATGCATAAAAGGCGTGATCAAGCAATAACAATTATATCAAGCAACATAATAATCATCATCAAAATAATTATATCAATCATAATTAAAAATAATAAAGAATAATCATAATCATAATCATAATCATCATAATAGAAATAAAAATCATAACTAAAATAATCATGTTAAAGCATAGCAAGATCCTAGGCATGATACTAACAAGATTAATAACAAACCCTAGTATGTCACTAAACAATAAAAATTAAATC
The DNA here is from genome assembly GCF_001683475.1 of Chenopodium quinoa. NCBI lineage: Eukaryota > Viridiplantae > Streptophyta > Magnoliopsida > Caryophyllales > Amaranthaceae > Chenopodium > Chenopodium quinoa. The sequence continues at coordinate 530,501 of NW_018742738.1, read as the reverse complement.
TTTAAGCCTAACATGATACTAACAATCATAAATATTAGGAAGACCATAAGAAGCATCATACTTTTAATCATATTTAATATTAAAATTACCCTAAACATGATTCTAGGAATCAAAATAACAATCTAAACATGATTTCTACATCATAACATCAATAAAAACTATTAAAGTACGTACTTTGATGCCTCGTACCTCTTTCTAATAACAAATTACACACGTTAGTAACATCAAGGAAAATAATAAAACAAAATAATTAAATCAGATAATTGAGATAGAGATTTGGGGCCAAACCCTCAGAAATTGAACATTTCACGTCTAGGGCGAAGGCAACTTCGAATATATGGCTAGGTGTTTCTAGATCTTGCGAATGCGGAATTATGTATGTAAAAAGCGAGTTTAGAAAAAGAGAGAGAGAGAAAATAAAAAGAAAATTGATGAGAGTTGGCGAATGATTAGAAGAGAATGAGAATGAAAACTTGTTGTAGGTGAATGAAAACGAAAACTGTCCATGAAAACAGAGTTTTTACGACGTTATTTATAAAGAAAATCAGCCAATAAGATAAAATAAACAAAACAGAGTCTGGCGCACGTGAAACAAGGTTGGCGCCAACTCTGGGTATTGGCGCCAGACGCTAACCCTGGCGCCAGACGCTACATCTAGCGTTTGGCGCTAACTTGGAAATTTACGCGTTTTCCTAAAATCAGATAAAAACTGCCGTACAAGAGGATAAAATCGTATCTCCCTCTAAAATGCTCTTTGATTTTAATTAAAACTCTGAAAAGTTAACAAAAGTCAATTTATCAATGCTAATTGAATTAGGAATGAAAAGAACCTTCTAGAAGAATCTAGAAGACTAAAACTATTCCTAATTACATTAGGAATGATAAATCTATATTAGGCCCTCCCCTAGATCATTGGGCCGCATATAAGGCTCAAAACGGGTCCAGTTTAGTAAATTGGCCATAACTTCCTCAATATTCATCGGAATTCGGCTTATAATATATCGTTGGAAATCTCTTTTCAAGCCCCATCCAACTACACTACTATTGGACCCATATCAAGGGCCAACCAAACTGGATAGACTATTTTCTTAAAATAAGTTTTCAAAAACAGAGAGAAGAGAAAAGAAATTAAAACTATCCGCAACACTAGACTATCCACACTTTCACTTCATTCGATTATGATTCGATGTGAAAGACACTCATCACTGGGTTTGGTTTTGGGGAGACACAAATGGGTGTCTACAATAATCATAATCAATAAATAATCATATCAATCGTCATAATCATAATAATAATAATAATTAAAATAACCATAATAAATTATAACAAGTGTAATCATACTTAAAATAATCATATCAACGTTAAAACATATTAATAGCAAGATCCTAGGCATGATAATAACAAGATTAATAACAAACCCTAGCATGTTACTAAACAATAAAAATCAAAACTTTAACCCTAACATGATACTAACATGAATAAATATTAGGAAGAACATAAAAGGCATCATAACAATCATACTTAGTATTAAAGTTACCCTAGACATGATACGAGGAATATCATAATAACAACCTAAGCATGAACTCGATATCATAACATCAATAAAAACCATTAAAATACTTACTTTGATGCCTCGTACCTCTTTCTAATAACAAAATACACACGTTAGTAACTTCAAGGAAAATAATAAAACAAAACAATTAAATTAAATAATTGAAAGAGAGATTTGGGACCAAACCCTCAGAAATTAAACCTTTCACGTCTAGGGCGAAGGCAACTTCGAATATGGCTAGGTGTATCTAGATAATGCGAATGCGAAATTTTTATATTTGAGAGAAGGCAAGTTTAGAAAAGAGAGAGATAGTATAATCAAGAAAATCTTGATGAGAGTTGGTGAATGAAAACGGAGTTTTTAACACTTTATTTATAGAGAACATCAACCAAAAGATAAAACATCAAAGACAGAATTTTGACGCAAAAAGCCAAGTTAGCGCCAAACGCTGACCTTAGCGCCAGACACTAAGGCTAGCGCGGGCGCCAAGCGTAGCGTCAAGTGCCACAGCTGGCGTTTGGCGCGGACTTAGAAATCCACGCGTTTTCTTAAAATCAGATAGAAATTGCCGTACAAGAGGATAAAATTGTATTTTCCTCAAAAACATTCTTTGATTATGATTAAAATCTAAAAAGTCAACAAAAGTCAATTTATCAATGCTAATTGAATTAGGAATGAAAAGAACACTACGTGAAAAAATGAATTTGGCATCGGTTCAAACCCGGCCTAAGGCACCGGTTTGAACCGGTGCCAATGTGGGGGGTTCCAAAAAGGGGCTTTAAAATGCACCGGTTCAAACCGGTGCCAAAAATCGAAATTGGCATCGGTTAACCGGTGCCAAAAAGGCCCACTAAAAATGATTTCAAAGTTTTTGGCATCGGTTAACCGGTGCCAAAAAACCCCCAAAATCAATTATTTTTTTTGTTTTTTTTTGCTTAAAAATTAAATAAACTAAATTAAATAAAAACACAAAATATAAATCAAACATCACAATCAATATAAACAATTCTGTTTAATATATAATCAATAAAATTTTACAACATAGATCAATAAAAAAAATTACTTATAAATCAAAAAAAATTACAACATATAAATAAAAAAAAAACTACAATATAAATAAAATAAAAATATTACAACATCACAATCTAAAAATCCCCATATTCTTGATTCTTCGATTATGTATACCTGCGCCAATTAAAACATCAAAAATAAATTGATTAAAATGAACAAGCTGCGAAAAAAATAAAAAAACCCAGAAAATAAAAAAAATAAAAAAAATCGAATTAAAATCGATTAAGTTAAAAACAAAATCCAAAAAACCCAGAAACCAAAAAATCAAAACAAAATCAAAAAAATAAAAACAAAATCCCAGAAAAAAAAATGAAAAAAACCCAGAAATCATAAAAATAAAAACAAAATCGAACAATTAAAAAACCCAGAAATCTATTAAAATAAAAACAAAAACAAAAAAAAATTGAAATCGAAAAAACCCAGAAAAAATCGAAAATCAAAATCGAAAAACAAAAATCAAAATAAAAATAAGACAACGAAAGTAAAAATCGAAACATAAAAATCAAAATCGAAAAAAAAAGAAAAATCAAAATCAAAATCGAAAAAATAAAAATAAAATCCCAGAAAATAAATGAAAAAACCCAAAAATCATAAAAATAAAAACAAAATCGATCAATTAAAAAACCTAAAAATCAATTAAAATAAAAACAAAACAAAAAAAATTTAAATCGAAAAAACCCAGAAAAAATCGAAAATCAAAATCGAAAATCAAAATCGAAAAACAAAAATCAAAATCAAAATAAGAGAACAAAAGTAAAAATCAAAACACAAAAGTCAAAAATCAAAAATCAAAATCGAAAAACAAAAATCAAAAATCAAAATCAGACAACAAAAGTAAAAATCGAAACACAAAAATCAAAATCAATAAAAAAGAAAAACAAAAATCAAAATCGAAAAACAAAAATAAAAAATTGAAAAACTCATAAATCGAAAAAAAAAACAAAAACGAACAAATAAAAAACCCAGAAATTAATTAAAATAAAACAAAAACAAATAAAAATTGAAATCGAAAAAACCCAGAAAAAATCGAAAACCAATATCGAAAAACAAAATTCAAAAATCAAAAATCAAAATCAGAAAACAAAAACCCAGAATTTGAGGGAGGAGGAGACGTGTTCGTGATGGTCCCGTGGTGGTGTTGCATGTGCTCGCGGTGGTGTTCGTGGTGGTCTTTGTGGTGAGCTTGAAGGAGAAGGAGAACGAAGAAAGGGAAGGAGGAGATGAGAAAGGGAAGGAGGTTAAGTGGAGCGAAAGAGGAGGAGAGGAGAAGAGGAGAGAGAAATAATAGGAAAGAAGAGGAGAGGAAAAGCGGCGAGTGAACCAAACCGGTTTTTTTTTTAAATTAAGGAGCGGTTCAATTGGCACCGGTTCAAACCGGTGCCCTTTTAGTTTTTGGAACCGGTATGGTCTGAACCGGTGCCTTTTATATTTGTGTAAAATGGCGCCCAAATTTCGGCCGGTTTAGGGCACCAGTTTGGCCTGAATCGGTACCTTTATGGGGGTGCCTTATTGTATTTTTATACTAGTGGAACCTTTTAGAAGAATCTAGAAGACTAAAACCATTCCTAATTGCATTAGGAATGATAAATCCATATTAGGCCCTCCTCTAGATCATTGGGCCGCATATAAGACTCAAAACGGGCCTAGTTTGGTAATTTGGCCATAACTTCCCCAATATTAATCAGAATTGGGCTTATAATATATCGTTGGAAAGCTCTTTTTAAGCCCCATCCAACTACACTATTATTGGACCCATATCATGGACCAACCAAACTGGATTGGCTGTTTTCTTAAAATAGGTTTTCAAAAACAGAGAGAAGAGAAAAGAAATTAAAACTTTCCGCAACACTAAACTTTCCGCAACACTAAACTTTCCACAATTTCACTTCATTCGATTATGATTCGACGTGAAAGGTACTCATCACTGAGTTTAGTTTGGAGAGACAAAAATGGGTGTCTACAGTAACCCGTCCTCGAGAGGAGGTTCCAGAGCGACGTGTCGCGACCGATCGACGTCACCAGGAGGAGGTGATTTGGGAGGCTATGTAAGTTTTCTTCAAACTCACATCAGTTTTTATGAATTTTTGACATGTTTATTCACGATTTTCATGAAATTTCGAGTTTTATAATGCTTAATTCACTTTGTTTATCAAATTTTATGCCATGAAATTGCTTGATTATGTTTATATATTGCCTTGGGAGTAATTTGAGACTTGTTTAACTCAATTTGGTGAAGAAAATGAGCAATTTGCCATTGTTGGACCTCTTGAGGTCGTGAATGTAATGTGACTTGTTCTTGATGGTTTTGCTAGCAGTTCTTGTCCAATTTGTCACAATAATTATTATAGTATTGCAAGAAATTGTTTGATTGCTTGAAAAATGCCGTATATGCTCAATTTGAATTTGTGCTCTATTTTAGTACTACGTACTCTGTTTTTTGCGAATATAGTATCATGCGGCTAGGAGAACCTTAGATACTATAGAACCTTAATTTATGATAATTCTGCACAGTGTAGCATGGCTAGATAGCGAGGCTCTGATTCACGATCCCGAGACACTCGACGGGAGCATGAGCCCGGGCTGCCTTCGCTGTTCCGGCAGCAGGGGCGGTTCCCTTGGGTGTCCCGGTGCGGCGGAAGGTTCATATTTTTAAAAAAAAAAAAATTTAAGCAATTTTAATCATTTCATCAAAATCAAGGTCATTTGAGCCGAAATGCCTACTCACTTGCCTATTTTCTTCATTTCTCAACTAATAAACTTATACATTCTCAAACCATATCATAATTACATATGTATAAGTGATTGTGATTTGAAATTGCATAAAAGAAGCAAAGTTCTAATTTTTTGCCACATTTCATCAAAATAAAGCCACTTCGAGCCGAAATGGCTAATTACTTGCCTATTTTCTTCATTTCTCAACTTATAAACTCCTTGCATCTCAAAACAACTCATAATCACATATTTATAAGTGTTTGTCATTTAAAATTACATAAAAATCGCCAAGTTCTAAGTTTTTGGGTACAATTCATCATAATAAAGCCATTTTGAGCCGAAATGGCTACTCACTTGCCTATTTTCTTCATTTCTCAACTAATAAACTTATACATTCTCAAACCATATCATAATTACATATGTATAATTGATTGTGAGTTGAAAGTGCATAAAAGAAGCAAAGTTCTAATTTTTTTGCCACATTTCATCAAAATAAAGCCACTTCGAGCCGAAATGGCTAATTACTTGCCTATTTTCTTCAATTCTCAACTTATAAACTCCTTGAATCTCAAAACAACTCATAATGACATATTTATAAGTGTTTGTCATTTGAAATTACATAAAAATTGCCAAGTTCTTACTTTTTTGCCACATTTAATCAAAATAAAGCCACTTCGAGCCGAAATGGCTAATTACTTTCCTATTTTCTTCATTTCTCAACTTATAAACTCCTTTCATCTCAAAAAAACTCATAATCTCATATTTATAAGTGTTTTTCATTTGAAATTACATAAAAATCGCCAAGTTCTTAGTTTCTGGGTCCAATTCATCATAATAAAGCCATTTGAGCCGAAATGGCTACTCACTTGCCTATTTTCTTCATTTCTTAACTTATAAATTCCTTGAATCTCAAAACCACTCATAATCACATATTTATAAGTGTTTGTCATTTTAAATTACATAAAAATCTCCAATTTCTTAATTTTTTTGCCACATTTAATCAAAATAAAGCCCCTTCGAGCCGAAATGATTACTCAGTTGCCTATTTTCTTCATTTCTCAACTTATAAACTCCTTGCATCTCAAAACAACTCATAATCACATATTTATAAGTGTTTTTCATTTGAAATTACATAAAAATCGTCAACTTCTTAGTTTTTGGGTCCAATTCATCATAATAAAGCCATTTTGAGCCGAAATGGCTACTCACTTGCCTATTTTCTTCATTTCTTAACTAATAAACTTATACATTCTCAAACCATATCATAATTACATATCTATAAGTTATTGTGAGTTTAAATTGCATAAAAGAAGCAAAATTCTAATTTTTTTTCCACATTTCATCAAAATAAAGCCACTTCAATCCGAAATGGCTACTTACTTGCTTATTTTCTTTGTTTCTCAACTTATAAAGTCCTTGTATCTCAAAACAACTCATAATCACATATTTATAAGTGTTTTTCATTTGAAATTACATTAAAATCGCTAAGTTCTAAGGTTTTGGGTCCAATTCATCAAAATCAAGGTCGTTTGAGCCGAAATGGCTAATCACTTGCCTATTTTCTTCATTTCTCAACTAATAAACTTATACATTCTCAAACCATATCATAATTACATATGTATAAGTGATTGTGAGTTGAAACTTATTATTTCTCAAACTATTTCAGATTTCGAATGGAAGAAAAACTTGAAAGAGAAAGAGGGTGGAGAAGCCTAAATGAATTGATCAACCTAAGAAGAAGCTAAGTGAACAACGGTCCAAGAGTGAACAAGCGTCGAAGTTTCACTCTTCGAAAGGTTCACCCATGCCACCTACTCCACTTGTTGAAGACATTGTTCTTCAATCGCTCTCTGCTGACATGACCTTTCTTCACAACCGTGCTTGTCATTTGGTTGATCCCATGGAAGTTGCACTTCCTAAGGCAATGTTCCACTATGATGAGGATGCAATTGCATGGATCAGCAAAGAAAATGTGAAGGAATTTCTACGTGGTGCAAAGCTTAACATTTCCCTCATTCAAACATTCATGAGGTACTTCAATGCCCACATAATCTATACTTTTTTCAAGTTATTCAAATTGATGGTGATTATCCTACCACTACAAGAATCAGGTCGAATTCCGACGGAAAGGTTCCGACGGACCTAAAATTCCGTCGGAAAAACAAAAAATTACGACGTTATTATATTCCGTCGTATATTTCCGACGAATTAAATTTCCGACGGAAAATTATTCCGTCGCAAAATATGCGCTTTCCGACGGATTATTTCGTCGGAAATTTAATTTTCCGACGGAATTTGTATCCGTCGGAAATTTACGACGGAATTTGTATCCGTCAGAAATTTACGACGGAATTTCCGTCGGAAGTCCTATCTTAAAAAAAAAATTTAACATTTCAAAAATAAAACCCTAAAGCTGGAGGCGCCCCTTTTCCCCTTTTCATCTCTCCGCCTCTTTTTTCACTTTCCCCTTTTCCTTCTTATTCTCTTTCTCTCTCCTCTCCTCTTCTCATTTCTCTTTTCCCTCTGTGGCTCTGCCCCTCCCCTCTTTCAATCTCTTTCGCCTCTCCTCTTCCATTTCCTCTTCTCTCCTCTTCCCTTTCCTTTCCTCTTATCTTCCTCTTGTGTATATCCGCAACATCAACCACCGACGTCGACCTAAAAATCCAAGGAATACCGACATCAACCACCACCAAACCACCACCAACATCGACCGCAACAACATCAACAACGCTACAACGCAACAACGCAAAAGCAACAACAACGACGCAACAATATTATAACAAAGCCGACTGTTTTCAAGGTTTTTGTTTTGTAGATCTAGTTTTAATTTAGGTTAGATTGTAGATCTAGTTAATTTCTTTGTAATTGTTATGTTAATTTATGAATTTTATTGGCTAATTGTATTTTTTTGTAATTGTTATGTTAATTTATGAATTTTATTAGATAATTGTGTGGATTTTTTCGATTTCTTTGTTAATTTAAGATTTTTAGGCTAATTTTCGTTGTGGTGTTAATTTTCGAATATCTGGGGGAGGATTTTCATTTCGTTGGGGTTGATTTTTGTTTCGTTGGGTTTAATTTTCGTTTTTTGGGTGTTTTCGGGATTTATTTTCATTTTTTGGGGTTCAATAATGGTGTGGTAGTGTCGGTGGTGGTGGGAAAAGAATGATCTAGAGGTTCTGGGGTGGGTTCTGGTGGTTCTGGGGTGGGGGCTGGTGGTTTTGGGTGGGTGCAGTTTTTTTTTGTTTTTTTAATTAAATTTTCCGACGGAATTTCCGTCGTTATTTTCCGGCGGAATAATATCCGTCGGAAATTTCCGACGGACTTTCCTAGGCCCGAAAACCTCTTCAGACGGACTGGTTTCCGTCGGAAATTCCGCCGGAAAACGCTTTTCCGACGGAATTTTCGTCGGAAAAGTGCGTTTTTTCCGATAAAGTATATCGCGACAACCAGTTACGACGGATTTCCGTCGAAAACTGGTTTTCCGACGGAAAACGAGGTGTTTCTGACGGAAAAATTCCGTCGTAATTTGGCTGTTTTCTAGTAGTGTACATCTGATAAATTATTAAATGTTCATGCACGCAGAGCACTACAGGAGCACTTAACTGACACTTATTCTTCTTGTAAAGTTGGGTGGTTATGCCCCGAGCAGTTATCCACTACTAGAATCATAGGCAACCCCCATGACGTGTTGTACTATGTTGAACACAGTATAAGGGAATCAGCGCGTGCGGGAGACAAGTTCATATTCACCCCATGTTATAGAGAGTAAGTCTAACCATGTCAAATTCAATCGATTTGGCCTCATTATATGTTGACTCCTAAATATTAATTACCTTGTCTATTGTCAACTTATGTAGGGAGCATTGGAGCCTCATTGTGATTTGTAATTCCACTAACACAATTTATCACCTTGATTCAGCTCGATCATTGGAGAAGTGGCTCGTGAAGTCTATATTGCAAAAGTAAATATATATACCAACCTAGTGATGTTTATTTCTAATAATAACTAATTTAGTAATCATACGACTAATCAAATTTGAATGTACTTTTTTTTACTACAGTGTTATGAAGAAGCTACATTGTCGTGCTCCAAAGGGTCCAACATGGAAGACACCGTTGGTAAGTTACATGATATTGTGATTATCTTGAAAATCTATGTTAGTAAATATTTGCTCATTTCCTTTGCATGTTTCACTGATGTGATTTGTTTGTCATATGCTAGTGCGCACAACAAGAGAATGGAATTGATTGTGCTTTGTATATGATGAGATTCATGCTTGACATTGTGACTCATTGTACGGACACACAACAACTTGATGAGGTAAGTCCTAAAACTTATTGAAATGCTATATTGATGTGATTTCTAGCCTTAGAAACCTAATATTATCCAACAATGACATGTTATGATAAACAAAAAGGCTATTTCACAAGAAAGGTAGAAAATGGGCTCAATAGAAGTCATATGGGCCATATTAGGGCCATTTTGTGTTAATATGCTCTTTTGATGTGATTTCTTTCCTTATACACCTATAAATAGATAATATTGACATGTTATGAGATAAATAAAGTTCATTTAATAAGAAATGTAGTAAATGGGCAAAGTAAAGTCATATAGGCCATATTCGGGCCATTATGAGTAAAAAGCGTCATAAACCTTAATAAAATGCTCTCCTATACAGTTTTAGGGATTACACACATACAACTACCCAACATTGACATGTTATGAGAAAGAATTAGTTCATTTGATAAGTAATGTAGAAAATGGGCTACATAGAAGTCATATAAGCCCTATTTGGGCCATGTTGAGTAAAATGCGTTGTTAAACTTATTGAAAAGCTATATTGATGTGATTTCTAGCCTTATACACCTAATATTACCCAACAATGACATGTTACGAGAAACAAAAAGGCTATTTCACAAGAAAGGTAGAAAATGGGCTGAATATAAGTCATATGGGCCGTATTAGGGCCATTTTGTGTTAATATGCTCTTTTGATGTGATTTATTTCCTTATACACCTATAAATAGATAATATTGACATGTTATGAGATAAATAAAGTTCATTTAATAAGAAATGAAGTAAATGGGCAAAGTAAAGTCATATAGGCCATATTCGGACCATTTTGAGTAAAAAGCGTCATAAACCTTAATAAAATGCTCTCCTATAAAATTTTAGGGCTTACACACATACAACTACCCAACATTGACATGTTATGAGAAAGAATTAGTTCATTTGATAAGTAAAGTAGAAAATGGGCTACATAAAAGTCATATAAGCCCTATTTGGGCCATGTTGAGTAAAATGCGTTGTTAAACTTATTGACAAGCTATATTGATGTTATTTCTAGCCTTAGACACCTAATATTACCCAAAAATGACATTTTATGAGAAACAAAAAGGCTATTTCACAAGAAAGGTAGAAAATGGGCTCAATAGAAGTCATATGGGTCATATTAGGGCCATTTTGTGTTAATATGCTCTTTTGATGTGATTTCTTTCCTTATACACCTATAACTAGATAATATTGACATGTTATGAGATAAATAAAGTTCATTTAATAAGAAATGTAGTAAATGGGCAAAGTAAAGTCATATAGGCCATATTCGGGCCATTTTGAGTAAAAAGCGTCATAAACCTTAATAAAATGCTCTCCTATACAATTTTAGGGCTTACACACATACAACTATCCAATATTGACATGTTATGAGAAATAAATAGTTCATTTGATAAATAATGTAGGAAATGGGCTATATAGAAGTCATATAGGTAATATTTGATAAAATACATATTGTTTTGCCTAATTAATTATTTTGAAAATAATGTTTTTGTATTTCAAGTTTTGCAAGGTCCAAAAGGATGGTCCGTGAACAATCAAGGAGCTTAATAAAGTTCGTGACATGTTGGCGTCTTTTATCACCTTCAACATGTAAATGACATTGTAATTGTAAATTATTTATGTTAACTTTTGAACTATATAACTTATTATTCATTATATATGTACTTACTATTATTTGTATATGTAAGCAACCTTTTTTTTTTTTGGTATTGCGTTTGGGAATATTTATATCTATATATATTATTGAATTCTTGTTTTTAATATTATTTTTGTATCTTATTGTAATAATTAATAATAACATTATTAGTTATTATAATAATAATATTATTAATTATTATATTTAATATAATTGCTGGAATTACAGGTTATTATTATAGCTGGAAACAGGTTTTTTTTTAAATATTATTGCACGATGGAAAAAAAAACAAAAAAAAAATTAGGTGAATAGGCACCGGTTAGGCAGCAACCGGTGCCTAAAATATCTACCACCAAAAAAAATTGGCGGGAGAGCAATTTTTGGCACCGGTTAACCGGTGCCTATTTTACCCTATGGCACCGGTTAACCGGTGCCTATTCCACCCTATGGCACCGGTTTTGAACCGGTGCCAAAAACTTGGTTTTTGGCACCCCTCACATAGGCAGCGGTTCAAACTGGTGCCTTAGACCGGGTTTAAACTGCTGCCAAATGCCATTTTTCACCTAATGCATGTTAATATTAAAGCATAATAACATTAGCAAGATCCTAGACATGATACTAACAAGATTAATAACAAACCCTAGCATGTCACTAAGCATTAAAAATCAAATCTTTAACCCTAACATGATACTAACAATCATAAATATTAGGAAGAACATAGGAAGCATCGCAAGAATCAGAATAAGCATATTTGATATTATAACCTTTTCCCTAAACATTATACTAGGAATATCATAATAACAATATAAACATGATTTCTACATCATAATATCACTTAAAAACCATTAACAAAAATTTCATCAAATGCCCCTGAGTAATTTTTTTATTCACCAAATACCCATAAAAATTTTCAAATTCACCATATATCCTTGAATTTAATAAAAATGTTACTAGATGCCCAAAATGACTAACGGACGTTAACTTCGTTAGTCATTAGGGTTAAATTGCCACGTGGCATGATCTTATTGGTTGTCTTAATTAATTAAAAATTAAAATAATTATTTAATTAATTATATTTAAAAAAAAAGAACTCCACCATAGCTTAGCCCCAACCACCCGTCCACCACCCTGTCCCCGCCACCACCTTCTCCCAGTCACCCCACGCCAGCGCAATTTCTGCCCTAAATCCACGTGTCGGATACCTAACCCAGCCACCATGTGCCGACGTATGTTCCTTCCCCTGAACCACCCTTCCCCCAATCCTCAAAACCCCCTTTCTCCCACGAAAGACCTTCCTCTCCCCACCGTCGGCATCCAAACCCCCCTCCTCGCACCGGCAAACCCAAATCACCCTCTTCCCCTGCCATCTTCACCCCATGAATCACCACATCGAATCCCAAAATAAAAAACCCCAAAACTTAAAACTTAGGGCTTCGATTTTGGGGTTTTAGGGTTTCGGCGTGATAGTTTTTGGGCTTAGGTGGGCAATGGCGGCGTCGGGTAGGGGATTTAGTCTGTTTGCGAAGGGATTTAGGGGGTGGTTGCCTGATTTTCGGCTCAAAAGGTTAGGCGAGATCGGTTTGTGATTCAAGGCAAGGAGGGAAAATGCGAGGTGGTGGTTTAGGGGAAGGGATTGTCTGGGGAAAGGGCGAGCACCGGTGTGGGTCTAGGGGAAGGGGCGGCGCCGGCGCAATGGAGAGGGTGGCTGGGTGGAGGTTGCGGGAAGGTGGTTGGGCTCAGGGGGTTGGTTCGCGGAAGGTGGCAGGCCGGTTGTGCTAGAGGTGATTTTTTTTTTACTTTATTTTGTTTTCTATTTTTAATAATTACTTAAATAATTATAAAAATAACAAATCAGATGCTGCCACGTGGCAATTTAACTCTAATGACTAACGGAGTTAACGTCCGTTAGTCATATTGGGCATCTTGTGACATTTTTATTAAATTCGGGGACATACGGTGAATTTGAAAATTTTCATGGGTATTTGGTGATTAAAAAAATAACTCAGGGGCATTTGATGAAATTTCCGAACCATTAAAGCACTTACTTTGATGCCTCGTACCTCTTTCTAATAACAAAATACACATGTTAGTAACTTCAAGGAAAATAATAATCAAAACAATTAAATTAAATAATTGAAAGAGAGATTTGGGACCAAACCCTCAGAAATTAAAACCTTCACGTCTAGGGTGAAGGCAACTTCGAATATGGCTAGGTGTTTCTAGATCTAATGAATGCGGAATTTTGTATGAAAAAAGCAATTTTAGAAAAGAGAGAGATGAATGAATGATGAATGAAAACTTGATGAGAATTAGTGAATGATAGAATAAGAATTGAAGAGAATGAGAGAGAATTGAAAAATGATTGTGTGTGAGAATTTGTGAGAATTATTGTAAGAAAACGGAGTTTTTAATACGTTATTTATAAAGAAAATCAGCCAAAAAGATAAAATATCAAAATAGAGCACTTGGCGCACGTAAAACGAGATTGGTGCAGTAAAACAGAGCTGGCACTAGCACCAGCTAATTGGCGCCAGGCGCCAATGGCTAGCACCAGGCGCCAATGGAACAAAGAGCTTCTTTTTTTATATTCCTTTTTAATATGAACTTCTAAATGATGTGTCCACACGTCTTTGAACAAAGAGCTTTTAATAGGATGCCCACGCGTCTCTGAGCGAAAGAGCTTGATAATAGGAGATCTTTGATGATATGTCCACGTGTCTCTGAACAAAAGATCTTTTGAATGATATGCCCATGCGTCTCTGGAGCAAAGAGCTTTGATAATATGTCCACGCGTCTCTGACCAATAGAGCTTGAAAGAAATGTCCACGCGTCTCTGAACAAAAGAGCTTCAGTACTTGAACGTTTGTTGTGATAATATTCTGAAGAAGAAATTTCCGAAGACCAACATTTGTCGATCTCTAAAGCTCGCCTGAACTTTGCTTTCCCTAAAACAAGTATGTCCGTGTTTCTGTGATGAGCCCATTTTTAGGCGCTTTAAGCTAAGTGAGACGATCTTTCATCAGGTCGACCACTTATTGTGATTGTAATCAAACTGACTACTTAATCATGTCAAATTGCTTATAGGGGCTAACTAGCGTACCAAGGAACCTGAATTGTTGTATGAGGTCGAAATCACCTTTCTGAGAGGCTTCGAACTCTGTTGCTGCTGAAATATCTCTGGCACCAAGAATTGACTCTGTCGCCAGACGCTGGAGTAGGGTCTTCCCTATTCTGCTGCACCTGTATTTATTTTTTACTATAGAACTTTGCCAATTTCTTTAATTATCTTAGGGTTGACCTAAGGCTTAACGTTGCTTGACTCAATAATTTGACACGACTCAAGGTATAAACTTGACTCGATGTGATCGTCTGACTCGAGGTTGACTCGACTCAAAGTGAAACGACACGTGTGACTCGTGACCCGTGTGTGCATTGTAATGTGATTGTGCGACTCGAAAATGCAAAAAAGTAAAAAATTTCCGTCATTTTTATGGAGGGTACCGACTTTCTCCCGAAAAAGAAAGACGCGAAAAAAGAATCGAAGTTTTCGAATGCATGTTGAATGAGCTTAGTCAAATGTCGTTTAATACTATCTTTCAAGGTGCAAGGATTAATCCATCCTAGACTATCTCAATGGTTGACTCCATGATGAAAGTATTTGGGTAACTTAGGCACGGAGGCTAAGCACTTCATACTTCGATGTGCAATGACGATTATGAGTGATATGTGATGTTGATATGACAAGGCATGCTTCAATGTTAAGATTCCATGACAAAGGGTTCCTAAGGGAAGTATATTTGGTCATGTATCTGTGTAGTGTGTGAAAGTGACACTAAAGTTAGGCCACAAGAGCTAAGTGTGTGGAAAAATATTATTATTAGAAGAGTCAAATAATGGTGACTCTTAGGCTAGGTAAGCTAATGATGTAGGGATCAAGCCCCCAAGTCTAGCTCTAAATGAATAGGGATGAGCATAGGAAATCCCTTGATATGATCATGGTGTAAGTGTGTGAATGTGAATATGAATGCATTTTTATTACGGTCGCACCTTGATGTGAGGTTGCCTACGTATCCGTTAGGAATTAGGCCGAACGTAGCTCTAGTCGAACCTCGTACAAGTGTGTATACCTCGAAAAGGTCTTTTTAAGGGTGGTAACGTGGTTAGGCTAAAGGTTTGAAGAAGAAGAGGATAAAGGCTCAAGACCCTAGATAAGCCCCCAAGGTGTGCAACCTCGCTTTTGAATCTTTATATTTTTATGCTTGAGTTTCTATTCTTTTTTAGCTCTCTTTGCTTTAGCATTTATTTTATTTTTATAAGTGTGGGCAATCCCGATCATGCGATCTATCATTCATTTGGCATTGATGTTTCTCAGGTACGGTACCGAGCACTCAATAAGAGACGCAATCTGAGACGTGTTCTTATCAAAGACATTTTCATATCTAAGACATTGGAACACTTGCCCTTTTGTACACTTTTATATATATATATTTTTTTTTCTTTTGCTTATTTTTGCTATTTTAATTTTTTGAATTTTCTCAAGCCTTCTTTAGAATTGCATAAGTTACACACCATCCCATCCCAAGGTTAGGTAGATGTAGGTTGAAAAAATGAAGGGTCTATCGTTAGACGAGGCTTAAAGTGGTTTATGAAAAAAGGATTGTAAATTTGAAGGGTGAAAGGAGATATGATGTGGCTACAAGGGGTGCCTTAAATCATTGGTATGCCTTGTGCTTAATTCGACATAGATTTATTTTTTATTTTTTATTTTTTTATATATTTAATGCAATATAATGAAATGATCATATATAAGGAAATAAATGCTCATTATTATTAAAAGAAAATATATAATGATCCTACAAAATAAATCTAAGGAAAATAAAAAGGTGCCTATGCTAGACTTATTGGGGAAAAGGGTAAATAAAAAAAGAAATAGAAAAAAGAGGTCACGAAATCTTGTCGTTGAAGCTCGCCTCTTGTCTTGCGTTGTTTTCTTTATCATCACTCACTTTCCTTGTTAACCGGAGGCATGTGAAGCTTGTTATTATCAATCAAATGTTGGATAGCCTCCTTTAGCTTCCAACAGCTCTCAGTAGCATGACCCCTACCTTGATGGTACTTGCAGTGTTCGTCTGGATTCCAACTAAATGATCTCTTCTCAAGTGGGGGATCCTGAATAGGTCCTATGGGAGTAATGAGTCCTTTGGCATGGAGTCGATCGAAAGCATTATCGTAGCTAATTCCAATAGGGGTGAAATCCTTTCTCAGTCGATTACCCATGGCTAGGATCTCACTAAGGTCGAAAGTACCAACACTATTACTAGAGTAGGTGTTTTCGGAAGAAGAAGGATAGTCGTTCTTCTTCCCTTCACAGCCACTGTTACTATTGTCACTAATCTAGGCCTTCTTGTCGCGCGGAGGAACATGAAGGAGATTTGAATGAATGAGATTTTGAACACGATCTTTGAGGACGAGACATACTTCGGAGGTGTGACCACGACCTCTATGGTATCAACAATAAGAATTCGGATTCCAATTGGGAAACCGTTTTTCAGGCAGAGGGTCTTGACTAGGACCAATGGGGTGGATAAGACCTTGATCGTGAAGACAATCAAAAGCTTCATTGTAAGTCATTCCTATTGGTGTGTATTCTTCAATGGTCCATTTTCCCTGTTGTTTCGGGGTTTTTGTCCCTCGGAAGAGTTACAACACTGAAACTGGATTCAACTGAGGACGCCTGTACCTCCAAAGAAAACGGACCTCTGGATGGTTGGGGGTCCGCCTCCGAAGATTAAGTCAGCAAACGTTCGGAAATAAAACGTGCGGAAGTAAAGTTATTTGTTTGGATTCCAAGCTCAGGTAAAGTGAGATAAGTGACGTATTGTCTCGTATTGTGTGTCAAAAATTCTCTCTCTGTCATAAATGACATAATGTCCCTATTTATAGGGTCCTTTTTAAAAGTGTGCCTTCCTAGGATCTGGTGACTTAGTAATTAGGTCACGCCGTTTTGCGACGCCTCGGGATTTGGGCCTTAGAAGGGCGCCATCCCAGGACCAATGCCTGAGTGACACGTGTCACTGTGCCCAAAGGATTTTGAAGCACTTTTTGTGTGACACGTGTCGCCACTTGAATGGTCCCTGCTGGACCTTCAGTCCACGTAGGACGGAGAAGAGTCCACCCTCCACGTGTCATCATTCCATAAGTCCAAATGGCACCTATACGGAGGACACGTGGCACTTTCTGATTGGGCCACCTGGCCGGGTATAAAATACCCAAATCATTTGCCCCTCACAGGGGTCACGTGCATTGCACGTGACTCCTGTGACAGGTGTTAGTATCTGAGTGGTCAGATTCAAAAATTTACTGGAGGGAAAAAATTAGGGTTTTACCCCCCTATAAATAGTAAGGTTTGACCCCCCCTCTTGGATTCACACCTTGGCGAATCTCTGGAGAATCTTGGACTTTTTAACTTAAAGAATCTCAAAATTCCCTAAGCGTTTTTCAAGCATCCGACACTCGGCTACCAGGTCGACCGTTCTTTAGTTAACCAGGCGTCTTTCTCCCTTCTTCTAAAGGTAACGCCTGTATTTTCTTTTTACTCTTCATTTTTTCTTTGTTTTCGAAAAAATGGCTCCCCAATTGCATACGGCACGGCTTAGGATAGTGATCAGCCGGTCACCGGCGACGGCTGAATCTAGAACTAGCAGTGCCGAATGCTTGGCCAAAGACCATGCTTTGCGAACTTCTCCGAATCCGACCGTTTTCGTGTCTGTGTAGGACACTATGGCCAAAAACAAAAGAACAGCAAGGCAGTGTAGCTCCGATGAAGTTTTATACCATTCGGATGGGTCGAGTGTTTTTTCAGACGGCTCAATAAGAGTGCCTCGAAGTGAGCTGTTGGAACACCCTGACAGCCCTTCCTATCTTCCTCCTACCCCCACTTATTACCATTCCCCCACATCTAGTGGAACTCCCAGTGATGGAATCCTAGGGGAGGCGGATGAAGATATCAACCCGGGCCTTCTGGACAGGCGCCGGAAGAGAGTCTAGGGGAGGACCCCGCCAGCACCAGTCAGCGGTCCCCTAGCTCTGATGACGAGTCGGCCTCGTCATCTGCTTTAGAGAATGCCTCCGTAACTTCAGAGGAGGCTAGATCAAACATAGATTCTGCCAAAGAGTCCCTGGCAGTGGATAGGGGGGAAAGCTGGGCCGAGCCGGTAGCTTCCAGGCGCTTGGAGAGAGCCCCCTACTATCAGCATGTTCCGCCAGGCAGGCGGAGCGCCATGGCATCCGGCCTTGCCAATTTTAGGCGCAAGGTCGTCCTAGGCTATGGCTACACTTTTTCGGTCCCTAACGAGGGCAACACCATAACCTGGCCGAGCCTAGCCAGCTATCAAGACAAAGCATTCGGCTGCTATGAAGCGGCCTTCCAGGCTGGCCTCCGCTTCCCTCTCCATCCGGCCGTAGATGGGATCTTGGACGGATACCAACTGGGTATCTGGCAACTTGTACCCAACTCCTGGATCAATATTCTGGGGTACGTTGCCGCCTGTGAGATGCTGCAGGTGGAGGCGAGCCTTGAAGCGTTCACCCACATGCACTATCTGAGCAGGGCGCCTGCTAGGGGCGGTGAAGGCTGGTACAGTTTGACCACTTGCAAGGGGTACGTGATGGCTGTTCGCAAAGAGAACAAGTGGAAAGACTGGAGGACTAAGTTTTACATAGTCAAGTCTGCCGACAGCCGCCTGAACCAAAAGTATAACAGGTGGAATAAGGATCCACCTCTCCTAGCAGGCAAGAGCGCATTGCCGCCTATTCCCAGGCGGGCAAAGGAGGAGATCATGGACGTGGGGTTGTTTACCGTGTCCGTGTTGACGAATGATGAGGAAGAAAAAGAGGTCACCCCTCAATGCTATCTCCCTTTGTACAAGTGGTTTGAAGTGGGATATTCTTAGCCGCCTGTGGGCTAAGTTCTGAGATGCCGAGAGGAAGTCGGCCGTCTGTTTTATATGCAATTTACTTTTGCTTTTCAGTACTTGTTTAATGATGCTAATCACTTATTCATTTTTGCAGACAAAGCAATGGAAAAGCTCTCGGCCACAAGGAAGCAGGCTGTATCTGCTGCTTGATACAGGTCGAATGTCCTAAACAGGGCAGAAGTAACCACTCACACCAAAGTGGACGAGCAGAAAACTGGCGGCACCTCCAAGGTAGAAAATTGTTATACTTTCATTTCCGACCAATATTAAATTTGCCCGAATGATTTCTAACTTGCGTTTATCTTGTGTTGATGTAGGGTGCGCCTTCCAAATCTCCTTCAAAACCATCCGACCCCAAAATTCAAAAGACTAGGGCGGGTGATGTGAGCGCATTCGGCAAGGGCGGCCGGAAGCACATTGCTCATAGGCCCAAGAAGGGCCCAGACGCCTCTTCTCTCGAAGCTGAAAAGGAGATCAGCAAACCGGATGCCCAAAGGGCATCGAAGGGTGGCTTTAAGCAACCCACCACTGCTGCCGGCTCAGCATGAGAGAAGAGGAGCCTGGGGAGAGAGGAGGAACAGAAGGACGACGGTAAAATCCATTCGCCTCTATTGTTCTTCCATTTAGATGTACTTGAGTTATTTTTCTAACTTTCTCTCCTTCTCAGTTCCTGTGCAGAGGCCGAATGTAGTCCAGATGGCCAAGTCCATGCTGAGGGCGGTTGATCCTGACGACAAGGCGTCTGTCAGAGGAGTCGGCACCCTTGACTTGGATGGCATCTTGGGGAACCTCTGCGAGGTATGAGTCTTAGCTCAAGCAAATTTTTTTATTTTATTTTTTTTATTTTATTTTTTTTACTAAGTATTATTTCTTTTTCCGCCTGGTTTTAACCATTCAGCTCTTTTGCAGGCCATGCTGCGCGTCCAAGGGCTCAGGCATCCCCTCAAGGAGAAATCCAAAGAGGTAACAGTCGCTGAAGCTCGGGCCGAGTCCGCCTTGGATCGAGCTCAATTTGATATTGCTCAGAATGAGTATCTGACGCTTGATATGATGTATTCGCAGGCGGAAGCCAATATGCAGGTGAAGAAGGACCTGGACTCGGCTCGCCTGCGCATCACTTCCCTTAAGAAAGAGATTACAACTCTTAAGGAGAAGCTCGAGCCTCTTCAACATGCCAAAGAAGAGGCCGAGAGAGCCAAGCAGAAGGTGGGCCGCCTGGAGCAGCGCCTCAGTAACCAGGAGCATCAGCTGAAGTCCAAGTTTGAGTCTGTGGCTGATCAAGAGAGAGAGGCTCTTGTTAAGCAAATGATGAGCGGTTATGAAGCCATCATGCGAGACACTTGGGCGGCTGTACAGCCGGACTCGGACTATCAGATTTGGAAATGCAAATTTGACGAAGCCAGCAAAGCATACGACGCTCGCCTTATTGAAGAGGCTGAGAATGCTGAGGCCGAGGAAAGTTCTGGGTCCGAATCTTCTGGGGAGTCGTCCTCTGGTGGCAAGGAGGAGGATCAGGCGGAGGAGCAAGAGAAAAAGGACGAAGAGCAGCCGAAGGACAACAGGTCGACTGCCACTGTAGAGGCTCTCCCCTGATCACTTAAGCTTTTATGCTTTCTTGCGGCCGAATGGCCATGTACTTTTCTTTTCCGGCTTGCGTGCCGAGTATTTGTATCTTTACCGACCGAGGGGTCGGGTATTTTGACAATCTTTCTGGCTTTGCCAGATAATAATCTTACCAATCGTCTGGTGACGATTGGTCTTTTTAATTTGAATCATTCGGCCATTTGGCTGAAGTTATCCATATTGTTGTCCTTTGCATTTTGAATTTTTCATTTCATGTTTTTGGCCAAGTATTATAACCTGTATACCATGCGAATGTTCTTGCCCCTGGACAGATGTCGACTGGTTTCGGTTTATTGGATTGATTGGCTTAGAAATTTTTGATACTTAGAAGAGTATGCATGGTTTCTAAGTCAATCAATCACTATGGTGATTGCCCCAAACTACGCGGAAGACGTCCATCCAGAATTGGCAAACATAAAGTGTTCATTCGGCCATTGGCTCGAACTAACTCAAATATCCAACTTAGCTAATTTGCTAAGGGTAAACCTCCGCCTGTTCTGCCCCATAAGCAAAAACAAGCGCCTCCGGCCATAGGCCTCTTTGAGATAAAATGCTAAGTTTGTAACTTAACCAATTTCCTTTAAAAATAATTGTCCGCCTGTCTTGCCCCATAGGCAAGGATCAGGCGTCATCCGTCCAATAGCCTCAATAAGTGTTAAGTAGTTAACTTAACTTGTATATTAATCAAATATTCCTCCTGTTTTGCCCCTGAGCAATAACAGGCGCATCCGGCTTTATGCCTCGCTTAACCTCTACTTATGAAACAGTGACCATTTCTAAATTGCGCTAGATAGAAAATTCAAGTCTTTTAGATTTCACTTTCGATTAAAACAAACGACTGCGAATGCTGCCTTAGCATTCGGTAGGGCCGCTTGATATATTCGTAGAGCAATGTGCCACCCAAATGGGAGATGCTTCTCGTCGACGAATTCGCCCAAATGGACATCGCCGGTTATCTGACTCATGTTGGAGCAGACGGTCATACTCATGTTGGAGCAGACTATGACCATTCGGTCTCTTTTTGTTTATTTACATCCGGCCATGGGCCTCATCATGATTTTATCTGGCCTTAGGCCTCTTAAATGATTAAGTAAATATTCGTCAAGTGTTGGTGTAAACTTAATGAATTTCGTAGGAACGACTGTTCTAGAACAATCGGTTCCTTCAGAAGGATTGGAGCGTCTGCTGTTGAGACAAACGCTCTACAAACGTATTGGTCGTCTGTATTGTATACAGGCGACACTAAGAGCTTAAAAAAAAGACAAGTTGGGAAATGAAGGCATATTCTCATTAACAATACGTGAGATTTACAAAATAGAGGTTTTTACATTCGTACTTAGAAGTAGTACTTTTTCAAGTTGTCTACATTCCAAGTTCTGGGCAGCTGCCTGCCGTCTGGGTCTTCCAGGCGGTAGGTGCCGTCTCTTACTTCCTCATAGATTCAGTAGGGGCCTTCCCAATTTGGGGTTAGCTTTCCTTGTTCGTTCGTCCTACCGACTACCTCCATTTTCCGTAGCACAAAGTCCCCCACTTTGAGAGGACGCTTGCGTACTCTTTTGTTGTATGCCCGAGTCATTCTCAGACGGTATATCTCATGACGCAAGGCAGCATTGCCCCTGCGCTCTGGAAGTGAGTCCAATGCTAAGCGCATGGCCTCCCAATTCGCCTCTTCATCATACAACATGATTCGAAGGGTCGGCTCATAGTGCTCAATGGGCAGAACATCTTCTGCACCATACACCATTAGGAATGGGGTTTCTCCCGTTGCCCCTTTAGCAGTCGTTCTGATGGACCAAAGGACGTGTGATAATTCATCCGCCCAAAGGCCACCAGCCCGCTCAATTTTCTTTTTAATCCCGTCAGAGATTAACTTGTTGAAGGCTTCGACCTGGCCGTTTGCTTGCGGTCGGCCGACTGATGCGAAGAAGCTTGAGACCCCCTGGTCTCCCAGCCAAGTCTTGAGTTGAGGCGTCTCAAATTGAGGACCATTGTCAAAAACCATAGACATGGGCACCCCGAAACGAGTGATTATGTTCCTCCAGATAAAGGAAATGACGTCTTTAGTCTTGATGTTTTTGACTGCCTCAGCCTCTACCCACTTGGTAAAGTAATCCACAGCCACCAATATATAGCGCTTGCCGCTTGGTGCAGTTGTATATGGCCCCAGAATGTCCATGCCCCATTTGGCAAAGGGTATTGGGCTGTGGATGGCCGTCAGGTCTGTAGCCGGACGATGGATGAGCTTGCCAAACTTTTGGCACTTGTCACATTTTTTCACCATTTCCATGGCATCCGACTCCAGAGTTTCCTCAGCCTATATGGGAGGCGCAGAATCCCGAATGCAACTCTTCGAGAAATTCCTTCCCCTTTTCAGGGGTAACACACTTCAACAGGGGTTTCAAAAAGCCAGCCCTGAAGAGCTCTCCTTGTCGCAACTCGAAGTTAGCTGCTCGTTTTTTTAGAACAGCCGCCTCCCGTGGTGAGTCAGAGAGCGTGCCGTCTACAAGATAGGCCCGGATCCTGTCCATCCAGGTTGAGCTTCGGTCAAGAATTCCAATGGGGTCTTCCTCAGATATACTTCTTTTTTCCATGACCTCCCAGAAGACTGACCGAGGCGTTTCACAGGAGGCGGATGATGCCAACTTGGACAAAGCATCCGCCTGTTTGTTTGAAGACCTGGGCACTTGAGTTAGATGAAATTCTTCAAGTGACCAAACTTCACTCTTGACCGCCTGCAAATATTTTATCATGGCCAGATGAGTTGCCTCGTACGTTCCATTAACTTGGAGTACGACCAGTTGAGAATCAGAGCAGGCGGATATCTTCTTCGACCCAGCCACCTTGCAATACCGGATGCCGGCCAGCAGGGCCTCATACTCGGCCTCATTATTAGAGACTTGAAACTTGAACCGTAGTGCGTATTCGTACTTATCTCCTTCAGGAGATTGACAGATAATCCCCGCACCACAGCCATTCACAGTGGAGCTCCCATCCACATACACTTTCCAAACCTGGTCTGTATTGTCCGGAATAACCGGCCTTGTCATTTCGACAATAAAGTCAGCGAATGCTTGTCCCTTTATTGCCTTCCTTGGTTCGTAAGTGATTTCTAATCCTTGCATTTCAATCGCCCATTTGAGCATTCGTCTAGAAGACTCCAAGGTTGTGAGTGGCCGTTTGATCGGTTGGTCAGTATAAACCTCTACCGCATGCGCCAAGAAGTAAGGTTTAAGCTTCTTGATGGCCATGTAAAGGGCAAGGCTGAATTTCTCAACCATGGGATACCGAAGCTCCGCATTTCTCAAAACATGGCTTATGAAATACAACGGGAGCTGGATGCCGTCTCTTTCAGCTAAGAGGACGGCACTGAGGGCATGATCAGAGACGGCTAAGTACATGAAGAGCTTCTCTTTAGGCAAAGGGCTGACAAGCCTCGGCAAAGAGTGCGGATAAATTTTTAGCCTTTGAAAGGCCGCCTCTGCATCATCCCCCCATTCAAAGTTTGTCTTCTTTTTTATTGCCTGGAAAAAGTAGAGACACTTGTCGCCTAAACAGCTGAGGAATCTCCCCAGGGCCGCCAGACAACCTGTTAGTTTTTGCACTTCCTTCACAGTACGGGGCGACTGCATGTCGATCCCTGCCTGTATTTTCTCAGGGTTGGCCTCTATTCCCCTTTGGTCAATCAAAAATCCGAGAAACTTCCCAGACTCAACACCAAAGACACACTTTTTTGGGTTAAGCATGACCTTGTGCCGCCTGAGTGTGGCGAATGTTTCTCGGAGATCAGCAAGGTGATCCGCCTGCTGTTTGGATTTGACTATCATATCATCAATGTACGCCTCTACATTCCTTCCGATTTGATTAATGAAGACCGTATTAATCATTCGTTGGAAGGTAGCAGGCGCATTCTTCAAACCAAATGACATCACCGTATAGCAGAACAACCCCTGATCAGTGACGAATGCCGTCTTTTCTTGATCTTTTTTCCACAGGGGGATCTGATGGAAACCTGAATAGGCGTCCATGAAACTCATCAGGGCATGTCCGGCTGTTGAGTCGACCAAACTGTCGATCTTAGGCAGTGGATAGCTATCCTTTGGACATGCCTTATTGAGGTCTGTGTAATCAACACACATCCGCCAAGTTCCATTCGGCTTTTTTACTAACACAACGTTAGCTACCCACTCAGGGAAGTTGCACGGCCGAATGAACTTGGCATCTAACAGCTTTTTTACTTCGGCAGCTGCCGCCTGACTTCTTTCTTCGCCGTGGTTTCTTTTCTTTTGCCAGATGGACTTCTTTTTAGGATCCACGGCGAGTTTGTGGACAGCGAGATCTGGGCTGATGCCTGGCATCTCCTCCACTTCAAAGGCAAATATGTCTTTGAATTCCTTGAGCAGCTGGTGAAGGTTTTCACCCAACTTTGCAAAGGCAATCGTCCCCACCTTAACAGTCCGCTCTGGACGGCTATCATCCAGAGGGATATCTATGTGCTCACCAGTAGGCTGGGGACGAAGATCATCCGACCTTTCCCTGGTCAGTGATTACTATTGCTTTTCTTTTTTGAGCACCACTAGCTGATCAGTCTTTCTTTTCTTTCCGGCTAGTGGGGCCGACTGTTCTTCCTCGTCATCGTCGAGGTCAATCATTTGCTTGCCCCGGCCGGATGCTGCGGCCGCAGGCTTGACGTCCAAGAGATAACACTCTTGAGCCGTCTTTTGGTCCCCATTAAGGGAACCAACTGTTCCATCATCCTTCTCATACTTGAGTAGCATGAGAGCAGGGATGATGACGGCCTTACACTCATTAAGAGTGGGTCGGCCAAAGATGAGGTTGTAAGCCATGAGCTCTTCAACCACTAGGAAACGGATGGTCATGTGCCGACCGTCTCCCCTGCTTCCCAGGCGGACAGGTAGGTCCATTCGTCCGACTGGGTGCACAAGTCCTCCCCCAAACCCAAATAAGGTGTGGGTGACCTCCATCATGCTATCCGGTTTGTACTTGAGATAGGACAAGCATTTGAGGCTGATGAGGTCAGAGGAACTTCCTGTGTCAATCAGAATTCGGCCAACCAGCTGGTTGGCGACTTTACACTCAATGACAACAGGGTCATCATGAGGCCGACGGACTTTGCCTCTGTCCTGTTCGGTGATGACAACTTTAGGGAAGGTGGATGTGCTAGTTGTATCCCCCTCCTCAACAGAAATGACCATCTTTCTTAGATGGTCCTTGGTACCCCGAATGGTCGGGCCACCACCGGCAAATCCGCCTTCTTTGGTGTACACCGGTTCTTCATCAGTTTCGGTACTCACAGCAGGCTGGGGAGTCTTTTTCTTGGACTGCCCCGGATATGCTTTTGAAGTCACTTTGGACTTCACATAGGACTTCAGCTGTCCTTTGTCGGCCAGACGGTCGAGCTCCTGCTTGAGACTAAAGTAGTCGTTCGTGTCATGGCCAACATCCTCATGGAAATGGCAATGCTTATTCTTGTTCCGATTTTCAGCGGAACCTTTCATAGCAGTCGGCTTTTCAAGAGTTAGCCGATCCTTAATTTCCAAAAGGATGGAGCAGCAGTCCTTGTGGAATTCGTACCTTGGGACGTACGGTTTCCACTCTTTTTTCTTCTTATGGGCCGGTTGATCAGAGTTATCAATGGCCCAGACTTGCTTTTTCTTTTTTCTTTCTTCTGGCTTAGGAGCCGGCGGAGCAGGCCGACTCTCTTTCTGCCGGTCGGACTTCTTATGGTTCGACTGCTTATTGGAGGAGCAGAGTTCGGTCGCCTGTATGTAGGCTTCCGCCTCTCGCAAGGCCCCTTGTAGGGTAAAGATTTGTTTGCGGACGAGTTCGTACTTAAAAGTAGACCCGTCCTTCAGACCCTTAAAGAAGTCTGTGAAGGCGACCTCATCAGACATCCCATGAATCTGGATTCGGACCAGATTGAACCGCCTGACGTAGGATCGCAAACCTTCTCTATCTCCCTGCTGTACATTGCCCAAGTCAAGACTTGTCTTTTTGGCAGGGATGTTCATAGAGAAGTTTGATGCAAACAAGAACGCAAGCGTCTTGAAGCTATTTATGCAGCCAGCCGGCAAGTTGCCAAACCACTACTGGGCTATGCCCTTCAGGGTGGCTGGAAAGCAACGACACCATGCGGCATCATCCAACCCCTGTAAAATACATGAGATGGGTGTATGCCAACAGGTGGTCCTCTGGGTTGGAGGTCCCGTCATAGGCTCCAACCAAAACGTTTTTAACTTTAGCCGGCTACACGGCTTTAGTTATTTCTCTGGAGAAAGCAGAGGGTTGATCTCCAAGGTGTTGCAGCCTAAGCTGCCAGTCCATGGGCTGATAGCCGTATGCCGCCTGTCCTCCATAGAGGGTAGGTTGCATGTAAGGTACGACTGGCGCCTGGTACAATGGTTGTGCCATGTACTGGGCGGACTGAATCACATGCGGCCCAGACTGAACCCTTTGGCTGCTTGCTGGGGTCTCATGTACAGACTGGGACCACCTCACAGAGGTATTCCGAAAGCTATCAGGATAAGTCGACGTTGAAGCCCACTATGATTGCTGGGTTCTCCTCTCCTCAATGTATTGCCGAGCGTCAGAGAACGTTTTCTTGCTACCATCCGGCTGTATGTGCCGGATGGGTTTTCTTGCGCCCGTTTCTGGGAAATGGAGCCGACTAAGGTCAAATTGGGGCCTGGCCTTCTCCTTAGGAACAGGATGAAGAGTCGGCTGACGGTCCCTGACTGACTTCTGTTTGCCAGCTTGGGCTGGCTTCTTGGCTGACTGCTCCTTTCTAGGAGTAGGCGACTTCTTTGAGGCGAGCTGCTTGATTTCACCCTTGAGGCTGCTCAGGAGTGACTTTAGCTAATCCCGAGTGACGGGAGTTGATCCTGCCGCCTGGGAAGGATCAAACGGCCGCCCCGAGGGCTTCTTTGGCTGACCAGCAGTTTTGCTTGGTCTTGCCTGAACTTGAGGACGCTCTCGCCGTTCCTTACTGCGGATGCGTTTAGAGATGAGGGATCCATTTGGATCCACATAGGTTTCGACATCAGCGTCGTCACCTGAGTCATGGTCCGTTTGGACTAGTACATCATTTGGAGGCCGAATGGCCTCCGGATTTGGTACAGGTTCTTGTGAAGCCATTTCAGAGGTACTATCCCCAAAGACGGCGCCAAATGTTTCGGGGTTTTTGTCCCTCGGGAGAGTTACAACACTGAAACTGGATTCAACTGAGGACACCTGTACCTGCAAAGCAAACGGACCTCCAGATCGTTGGGGGTCCGCCTCCGAAGATTAAGTCAGCAAACGTTCGGAAATAAAACGTGCGAAAGTAAAGTTATCTGTTTGGATTCCAAGCTCAGGTAAAGTGAGATAAGTGACGTATTGTCTCGTATTGTGTGTCAAAAATTCTCTCTCTGTCATAAATGACATAATGTCCCTATTTATAGGGTCCTTTTGAAAAGTGTGCCTTCCTAGGATCTGGTGACTTAGTAATTAGGTCACGCCGTTTTGCGGCGCCTCGGGATTTGGGCCTTAGAAGGCCGCCATCCCAGGGCCAATGCCTGAGTGACACGTGTCACTATGCCCAAAGGATTTTGAAGCACTTTTTGTGTGACACGTGTCGCCACCTGAATGGTCCCTACTGGACCTTCAGTCCACGTAGGACGGAGAAGAGTCCACCCTCCACGTGTCATCATTCCTTAGGTCCAAATGACACCTATACGGAGGACACGTGGCACTTTCTGATTGGGCCACCTAGCCGGGATTAAAATACCCAAATCACCTGTGGCTTAGGAGCATTGAAATCTCCATTAAACTCTTGGCGAGAATTTTGTTCAATGGCCATTACCCGATTTGCTAATCCTTCTACCACATTCAAGAGAGGATGCTTGGTATTATCTAAGAAAAGACTTTCATCCTCCCCGATCATGGCCACTTTATCGAGAGAGGTCATATAAGCTGTCTCGATCACGGGCTCTCCTACAGGTGTGATAAGAAGTGATGGATCAAAGGATGCTTGGTCATCTTCGATGGCTAGAATCTCGGAAGTTTCATTGTTATCGATCAGATCTTGAATAGCTTCTTTGAGTTTCCAACACTCCTTAGTGTCGTGACCCTTTCCTTGGTGATATTTGCAGTGCTTATTAGGGTCCCACTTAGGTGGCCTTGCTTTTGGAACTGGATTTTGATGGGCCCTATGGGCATGACTAGTCCTTTGTGATGTAGCTTCTCGAAAGATGTTTCATAACTCATGCCAAGTGGAGTGAACACCCTCTTTGATCTTTAGATTCGTGGTTTAGAGGCGTTCGTAACATGTACCTCATTAATGGGAGAAGAAGAAGAAGGATGGTTGTTCTTCTTCCCTCTCGCACTATTATCTTTCAGAAGGTCATCTTCAATATCAATGCCTATATTATACACAGCCTTGAAAGTATTCAAATTTTGTTGATATTTTAAGTGCTTCGAATACTTCCCTTGGAGATTCTTGATAAACATTCTCACAGATTTTTTTTCGGTAGGAGCCTTGACCATATTAGCAGAAGTTTCCCTCCATTTGTTGAAGAAACAAGTGAACCCTTCGTTTTCTTTTTGTTTTAACATCTCAAGTTATCTGTCGTTTGTTTCGTCTTGGATGTTGCACTTATATCTATCTATGAAAGCGTTTGTTATTGACTCCCAAGAAGATCTCTTCTCTTTCTCGAGAGAAAAGAACCATTGTTGACAAACGGTTTCGAGAGATAGTGGGAACAGAGAGGGGAAAATCTTCTTATCGATACCCTTAATGTTCATTATAGTTTTGAAAGCTCTTAGATGAAAATAAGGATTATCTTTTGCCTTGAATTTAGGGATGTCAGTGGTGTTGAACTTATGAGGAAGAAGTTCCTTGTCCAGCGAGACCCCTTGTGAACTCATGCCCTGAAATTTATAGTCACTGGATAGCTTTCTTAAACTTTCTTGCAAAAGGTTCATTTGTCGTTGCTTCAAGGGATCATCGACCTTAAGTGTGAGTAGCTTTAGTGTCTCAGTCACGGTAACCAATTGGTTCCTAAGCTCATTGACTTCCTCTTGAGTTGCCATTATCTTCTTAGCCTTCCTCTTTTGACGAATCGGTTTATCAAAAAGTGAGACTTGAATAAAGAGGTTGTCTTTGATTAATCGTCCTTCTCTCCTCGGCCAAGTACTGTGGAAAAGGAATTTGGGGATATTCAATGTTAATTATTTGACTCAAACTTTATTCAACATGCAATGGATGGAGGGATTCAAGAAAAATGGAATATAATATGAAGAAAAAATGGTTTAGATGGAGGGATATGAAGAATTAGGAATAGAATTTACCCCCCAACTCAAATGACGGAAAAGACCGACTCATGCATGAACTTAAGACATGGTCATGGTGTGAAAATAGTATTTACAAAGTGTGTGCTAAGACTAGTGAGTGTAGGTGACATGTTAAGACTCGTGTCATGACCATGTGGCTAGACTATGTGACTAGACTCAAGCAAAGACTAAGTTAAGACCTCACGTATATGTATTAAACTGGATAGGTTGTGGTATTTTAGTAATTACTTTTGATCTGTGAATTTGATTTAGATGAAACCAACGACAAATTAAAGATAAAACTCGGAGCTACAGATCCATAGGTTATAAGAATCGTAGTTTTTCCTAGAACTCCGGATATGACCAAAACAGGTTGACGCTTGTGCAGTATACGGGAATAAAAATCCGGGTTGACTTAAAGGAACTATGACTCGATATTATGTTTATTTATTAGCTCTAATTAATTAATTAAACAAAGTCCTTTAGTCATTAATCAGTTTATTTAGTCTTAACACAAGTCAAACAAACGGTTAGGAAAAATCACATAGAGTATGCACAACAAATAATACACAATTAGTCAAGTAGGCACAATATGATGCAATGAGTTCGCAAACTAACCATGGCTCTAGTTCTCTAAAGTTCGGGATATGGTTTAGACAATAAAGGGTCCATGGTTAATTGTCCAGATGCACCGCGCGGAAGCCTAACCGTGAAGGGTTGGCGCGAGTGGATGGGACACCGCGAGCTTTAGAAAAAAACACGCTTCCATGGTTTGGTGAATTCAACATCTCGGATGTACCCTTTGTTGCACGGAGCGTTCAATCAGGTAGATGGAGCATGAATTCCCAGAGGGTTATGTCCATATGTTGAACACATATGGGTTTCAGAAAAATGAGAAAAAATTCAATCAGGAAGTAGGATCGAGAAAACAATACGAAAAATCGGTCGAAATTAGAACGCATATTTCTGGCTCGGTATTGGGGAAAATTGGCGCCAGCAAACAGATACTGGCGCCAGCTTTTAACTATAGCGCCTAGTGCCAATACTGGCGTCTGGCGCTACGGCTAAAATGCTGGCGCCAAACTCTGGTCATTGGCGCTACTTCCTACATGCCTTAGCAGCTTTCGGTGCTCGATAAAATTTTCCAGTTTCGCGCGGTGTTATTTTGTTCCTAGTTGTGAAAGATATTTCTCAAATTTCCTACGTGTAAAATCCTATGTTTTTAACTCATTACGGATGGTCTTTCCAATGAGATCTTTTTTATGCATATGACAATAATGTTAATAAAAATTACGCACATGAAATACTTAGAACTTTTCGAGTCTCATCCACTCATTCTAAATCATTGTCGAAACAAATTCAGGAATTAAAATAGAAATCCTCCCCTGTGGGGTTGCCAAAAACTGTAGGGAATAAATTTAAGCGTTAACCCCCTAGCTTGAACCCCACTGTGATCATACACTAAAGTACGGTGGCGTCCAAAAGGGAAGAAGATAGAGCAAAAGAGTCGCCAACAAGTTTTAGGAACTTGTAAACCGTTCACAGGGTGAAGGTTACACCCCTTAACGATCTAAGAGATCGTCAACTCCATAAGGTCTAGAACCAAATAAGGGTTCGGGGATGATGCTACAAATCCAACCTAAAAGAGATTGAACCTGCCCTAATAATAGGCCTCTACTTTATTCAGATCGTATTCATGTGCGCTTTTTAATTAACATGCAATCAATAGGATTACCATAAACCTGTTTAATCTACGTTGGTTGAATATTAATGCACAAATAAATCTATTATTGGCGATCACTTGAATTATAATCAAATTAACCCTAAACAAGATTATTAATTATCTTATTAAGCGTGATTACAAGTACAAATTTCCTTTAAACAAGCATAAAAGGCGTGATCAAGCAATAAATATAAATAAATATCAAGCAACATAATAATAATAATAATAATAATAATAATAATAATAATAATAATAATAATAATAATAATAATAATAATAATAATAATAATAATAATAATAATAATAATAATAATAATAATAATAATAATAATAATAATAATAATAATAATAATAATAAATTATAATTGAAATAATCATGATAATAAAATTATAATCATAATAATAATCATGTTCATGTTAATATTAAAGCATAATAACAATAGCAAGATCCTAGGCATGATACTAACAAGATTAATAACAAACCCTAGCATGTCACTAAGCATTAAAAATCAAATCTTTAACCCTAACATGATACTAACAATCATAAATATTAGGAAGAAAATAGGAAGCATCGCAAGAATCATAATAAGCATATTTGATATTATAACCTTTTCCCTAAACATGATACTAGGAATATCATAATAACAATATAAACATGATTTCTACATCATAATATCAATTAAAAATTATTAAAGCACTTACTTTGATGCCTCGTACCTCTTTCTAATAACAAAATACACACGTTAGTAACTTCAAGGAAAATAATAATCAAAACAATTAAATTAAATAATTGAAAGAGAGATTTGGGACCAAACCCTCAGAAATTAAAACCTTCACGTCTAGGGCGAAGGCAACTTCGAATATGGCTAGGTGTTTCTAGATCTAATGAATGCGGAATTTTGTATGTAAAAAGCAATTTTAGAAAAGAGAGAGATGAATGAATGATAAATGAAAACTTGATGAGAATTAGTGAATGATAGAATAAGAATTGAAGAGAATGAGAGAGAATTGGAAATTGATTGTAGGTGAGAATTCTTGAGAATTAGTGTATGAAAACGGAGTTTTTAATACGTTATTTATAGAGGAAATCACCTAAATAGATAAAATATCAATATAAAGCACTTGACGCACGTAAAACAAGATTGGCGCACGCAAAACAGAGCTGGCACCAGCACCAGCTAATTGGCGCCAGGCGCCAATCCTGGTTCTAGGCGCCAATGCCTGGAGACAGGCGCCTGGCCTGTTTTTGACGCGTTTTCAAAAATTAGATAAGTTTTACCGTTCAGGAGGATAAAATCGTATATTTTCCTCAAAAATGCTTTTTGATTTTAATTAAAACTCTGAAAAGTCAACAAAAGTCATTTTAGCAATGCTAATTGAATTAGGAATGAAAAGAACCTTCTAGAAGACTAAAACGATTCCTAATTGCATTAGGAATGATAAATCATATTAGGCCCTCCTCTAGATCATTGGGCCGCATATAAGGTTCAAACTGGGCCCAGTTCAGTAAATTGGTCATAACTTCCTCAATATTCATCGGAATTGGGCTTATAATATATCGTTGGAAAGCTCTTGGCAAGCCCCATTCAACTACACTACTATTGGACCCATATCATGGAACAACCAAACTGGATTGGCTGTTTTCTTAAAATAAGTTTTCAAAAATAGAGAGAATAGAAAAGAAATCAAAACTTTCCGCAACACTAGACTTTCCACACTTTCGCTTCATTCGATTATGACTCGACGTGAAAGGTACTCATCACTGGGTTTGGTTTTGGGGAGACACAAATGGGCGTCTACAACCCTATACTTACCTATACTTGTTTTAGGTTGGTTTAGGATTTTATAAATAGTGTTTGATTGTGAGATAGGCGATTAACGACTAGTTTATTCCTCTATCAGAACCACAGAAGTTCAACCAAACCAGGATCAGGGAGGTTCGACCGAACCTACCCATGGTTTGGCCGAAGCTACCCTTTAGTCCGGCCTAACCTTCCCATTGTTCGGTGGGACCTCTCCTTTTTTCAGATGTAATTAGATTAACTTAGTTTTAATTTTTTGCACTTTTAGCTTAATCTAGAGAGAGAAACACTATTAATCTTCATTGGTAGAGAGAGACAGTGTGGATTTCTTCATTGATGAACTTGGAATTTGAAGGAGTTTGTTCAATCCTTTGTAGACCTTCATCTTCAATTAATGAGAAATCTCTTTCTCTTACTCTTTCTCTTTACCTTTGTTTTTTATTTTGCTTATTTGCTTTGATTTTCCTTCTTTTCTTATTGATCATGTTGATGCTTATTGATTTGATGATTGATATTGTCTTCAATATGATTTGTAAGTAGTCACCTAGCCAAGGGTGTGGGGATGGTGTAGTTGCTAATTGTTCATGCTTATAATGTTGGGGTTATGTTAATTGTGATTAAAGTCTTTGCATACTTGATATTCTTTAATCTTCTTGTAAGTGCACATTGTTAGTTGATTAAAGGTGAATCTTTAATAACAAGGAACGTAAGTTGATTTAGTTGAGATTCATTACAATCGATAGTTCTTTGATTGCACCTTCTAATATATGGTTCTACTGTGGAAACATAGAGGCTATGTTAGGAGAAACTGAATAACCCCGGAAGGCGGTTAGATTGGGCCTTACTTCGATATTCATGCATGTTTAGTTTACCATTGATTTGCTACTCTTTTATTGCATGATCAAGTGGTATCTACATCTACCCATTTCCCTTGGTGCTTGGTTATATTGATTTTAATCCATTTCGTTCTTAGTTTGATCTCGTTGTTATTCACACTTCTTGTTCCGAGATACCTCAGACTCTAAGTAATGTATGTAGTGATTATGCATTTCTCCCTGTGGTTTGACCCCTTTACCTGCCCTATACTCGTTATAGGTTGAGTCGAGTGTTATAAATTTTATTTGACTTAGGTGTAGTTGTTTGGCGATGCAATTATTCCTTTATCAAATTGGCGCCGTTGTCGGGGAAAACCCCATCCTTGAGCTTGAAGTTTTTGATGTGTGGGCTATAGATTTCATGGGCCCTTTTATTTGTTCTCATGGGAACAAATATATTTTGGTTTATGTTGACTATGTCTCAAAGTGGGCGGAGGTCGTAGCTTCCCCTACGAATGATTTTATGGCAGTGGTTAATCTTTTCAAGAAAGTGATTTTTCCGAGATTTGGTGTTCCAAGAGCCATAATCAGTGATGGGGGGGGTCACATTTCAAGCACCACACCTTCGTTTGACTTCTTGATAAATATGGAGTGTCTCATAAGAGGGGGCTTGCTTACCACCCTCAAACGAGTGGTCAAGCGGAGATCACCAATAGAGAGATCAAGGTGATTTTGGAGAAGACGGTTGCTAGAACAAGAAAGGATTGATCTTCTAAACTCATCGACTCTCTATGGGCGTATAGGACCGCCTTCAAAACTCCAATGGGGACCACTCCCTACAAGCTTATCTTTGGGAAAAATTGTCACTTACCCGTAGAGATGGAGCATCGAACGCATTGGGCAATCAAGTAAATCAACTTTAATCTCCATAGTGCGGGTGAGCAAAGGCTTCTAGAGCTAGATGAGTTAGAGGAGTTGAGGATGAATGCCTACGATAGCGTAAGCATGTATAAGGCGCGGACTAAGGCTTGGCACGATGCTCAAATTCTCAAGAACGAATTCGTCAAAGGCCAAAACGTCCTCCTATTCAACTCCCGCTTGAAGCTTTTCCCGGGCAAGCTTAGGTCAAGGTGGAGTGGGCCGTACATTATCACGGAGGTGTTTCCATATGGCACTTATGAGATTTCCCAAGACGGGCATACTCCATTCAAAGTGAACGGTCACCGGCTGAAGCCCTACTACGAAATATTCCCAAGTAATGAACTAATTTCTTAGACTCTTTTTGATATGCATCATCAATTTGACCCTCCTTGATCGATTCAAGGAACTTTGAGCTAATGACGTAAACCAAAAGCGCTTCCGAGAGGCAACCCGAGTCTCTAATCCTTTTCTTTTTCCTCCTTTCTTGATGCTTTGTTATTTTCCTATCTACAATGTTGGATTGTTGGATTTTTTGAATTTTGATTGTGTTGGAATTTTTGGTATGCTTTGCCTTAGCGTGATGGTATGGTGTTTAGTGTGTTTTGAAGAGGGGTGTTTGTGCATATTGTTTTGCAAAATGGGCAGTTTTTTGAAAAAGCCAGGTGGTTCGACCAAACTCCCTGAAGGTCCGGTCGAACCTTTTGAAAGGTTTTCCCGAACCTTAGTAAGTTCGGTCACACCTCCTCTGGAACCTCAAGTTGAAAACTTTCTGCCAGAACTGCAGAAATTAAGATTCTAGAGTAGGTTCCAAGGTTCGACCGAACCTTAGTTCGCCCAAACATAGCTGTGTTTGGTCGCACCTGCTCTGGAATCACAACTTGAAAACTTTCTGCTATTTTTGTAAAATTCAAGTTAGAGAGAAGGTTCGACCGAACCTTGAGCAAGTTCGGCCGAACTTACTCACGGTTCGACCGAACTTACCCATGGTTCGGCCAAACCTTTGTCGATTTAAAAAAAAAACGGGGGCTGCTCTTCTTCTCCATTTCATTTCATTCGACCCCCTCTCTCTCTATTCTCCTCCTTCTCACTCTAACCTCCATTGCAATCCCCTCCTACAACCTCAAACCTCCATCAAAATCACTCCGATCTTCTCTTTTTCTCACTTATTTTCCATCCTCTTCTCCATTTCTACAATCTTTACCAAAAATTCCTCACAAAACTCCCATCTTTTCATTTCCCCCAATTTCTAGGGTTTAAGTGTTTTGGTGTTTTTTGGTTTCTACTTACTTAGAATTAATTATGGTATGATTTTCTTAACTTTTGCAAGTTCATTTCTTCAATTTCTTATAGTTATTTCATGTTTTGCATGTTTAAATATGAATTGTGGTATTCTTGAAATTGTTAGTAATAACTTGCTTGATTTTTGTGGTTCTTTGGATTTACATGTTGCAATTAATCGGTAATTGATAGTAGAACATGTTTTTATCATGATTATGCATGTATACCTTGGTTATATTTGATCTCAATGTCTTTGCTTAAAAATGTTGATTTCATGCTAGGGTGTTCATGCTACTATTTGGTGATTGAGGAATTCATGAATTGGATGTTGTTAAAGAATGATTCTTGTTGTCTTTGGTTTGATTCTTTGGATGGTTTGGTGATTGATTATCACGTATTTAGGAGACATCATGCAAAAATTCACCTAGACTTTGTTAGGACTTTTATATGAATGTCATAGGATTTGTTGCCCATGCCTTGGTTTAAATGTGTCTATTTATGCCTTGAATTGTATTGTTGTTATCCTTTACATCTATTTCACAACTCAAGGCAACTACTTTCACGTGTACACTTTTACCGTGGCTAGCTTCTTATGACATCTCTTATCAAATTTTCCTAATAATAGCTCTTGGTAATTTTGTAGAATCATGGTTTTCGGCAAGATCAAGTCAAAGAGGAAGAGAGTGGGTGAATCTTCTTCTACTAGTTTCCCGCCTCCTCTCGGAAACAATGATCATAGCATAATTGCTTCGAATGATCATTTTTGGGACGTCTACAAAACCCTCATCAAGCGTCCCATCCGTTCAACACGGTTCTTTTGTCCTACCACTTTGCAAAAGCTCGGTATCTTGGATGAGGTAGTCCGGTTAGCACAGAATCTTAGAAGGGGCGACTTCATCTATCTTCATGCTTACACCTATGAGCGAGTGACTTTGGAATTCCTTGCCTCTCTCCGCAAGGAAGTCATTGATCCGGAATTTAATGATGAGGAGCCTCAACTTGTGATACATTTTCGCATGTTCAATGAGGATCACTCCCTCACCCAGAGTGATCTAAACGAGATTTTCCATTGGCATGCGACCGGGCTACATCATCCATGCAAGATAACATCCACTTATCGCATCCCCTACAACGAGCAAGAATGGTGAAGGAGCATATCCACTAGGGATAGTTTTCGGACCAACACATCTAAGGTCAACAACATCATCCACATAGCCTTGAGATATTTTGCTCGGCTCCTCCAATATGTCGTGTTCTTCAAAGCAAACCTCGGCCTGAGATATTTTTGTAGACACCCATTTGTGTCTCCCCAAAACCAAACCCAGTGATGAGTACCTTTCACGTCGAATCATAATCGAATGAAGCGAAAGTGTGGAAAGTTTAGTGTTGCGAATAGTTTTAATTTCTTTTCTCTTCTCTCTTTTTTTGAAAACTTATTTTAGGAAAACAGCCAATACAGTTTGGTTGGTCCATGATATGGGTCCAATAGTAGTGTAGTTGGATGGGGCTTGACAAGAGCTTTCCAACGATATATTATAAGCCCAATTCCGATGAATATTGAGGAAGTTATGGCCAATTTACTGAACTGGGCGTGGTTTGAGCCTTATATGCGGCCCAATGATCTAGGGGAGGGCCTAATATGATTTATCATTCCTAATGCAATTAGAAATGGTTTTAGTGTTCTAGTTTCTTCTAGAAGGTTCTTTTCATTCCTAATTCAATTAGCATTGATAAATTGACTTTTGTTGATTTTTCAGAGTTTTAATCAAAATCAAATAGCATTTTTGAGGAAAATATACGATTTTATCCTCTAGTACGGAAAACTTATCTGATTTTCGAAAATGCGTCAAAAACAGGCTTGGCGCCTGACTCCAGGAATTGGCGCCTGGAGCTAGGCCTGGTGCTAGCCATTGGCGCCTGGCGCTATTGTTGGCGCCTGGCGCCAGCTCTGTTTCAGTTGCGCCAGGACTCTGTTCTGTTAATTTATCTTTATGGCTGATTTTCTCTATAAATAACGTATTAAAAACTCCGTTTTCATTCACCAATTCTGACCAACATTTATCTACATACACCTACAATCAGTTTTCATTCATCAATTCTCTCTCATTCTCTTTTATAATCATTCATCCATCACTCTCTCTTCTAAAACTTGCTTTTACATACAAAATTCCGCATTCGCAAGATCTAGAAACACCTAGCCATATTCGAAGTTGCCTTCGCCCTAGACGTGAAAGGTTTTAATTTCTGAGGGTTTGGTCCCAAATCTCTATTTCATTTATTTAATTTAATTCTTTGAATTTATATTTTACTTGAAGTTACTAACGTGTGTATTTTTTATTGATGTTATGATCATGTTTAAATTGTTATTATGATATTCCTAGTATCATGTCTAGGGTAATTTTAATATTAATATGATTGTTACGATGCTTCCTATGTTCTTCCTAATATTTGTGATTGTTAGTATCATGTTAGGGTTAAAGATTTGATTTTTATTGCTTAGTGACATGCTAGTGTTTGTTATTAATCTTGTTAGTATCATGCCTAGGATCTTGCTATTATTATGCTTTAATATTAACATGAACATGATTATGATTATAATTGTTATTATTATTATTATTTTGATGATGATTATTTTAATTATTATTAATATGATGATTATTATTATGATTTATTATGTTGCTTGATATTTTATTGCTTGATCACACCTTTTATGCATGTTTAAAGGGAATTTTATACTTGTAATTATGCTTAATAAGATAATTAATAATCTTGTTAGGGTTAATGTGATTATAATTCATCTGATTGCCAATAATAGTTTTATTTGTGCATTAAATTCAACCAACATAGATTAAATAAGTTTAGGGTTAATTCTATTGATTGCAT
Organism: Chenopodium quinoa; assembly: GCF_001683475.1. Lineage (NCBI taxonomy): Eukaryota > Viridiplantae > Streptophyta > Magnoliopsida > Caryophyllales > Amaranthaceae > Chenopodium > Chenopodium quinoa. The sequence goes on along the minus strand of NW_018742738.1, from coordinate 490,844 downwards.
GTTAATTAAAAAGTGCACATGAATACGATCCGAATAAAGTAGAGGCCTATTATTAGGGCAGGTTCAATCTCTTTTAGGTTGGATTTGTACCTTCATCCCCGAACCCTTATTTGGTTCAAGACCTTATGGAGTTGACGATCTCTTGGATCGTTAAGGGGTGTAACCTTCACCCTGTGAACGGTTTACAAGTTCCTAAACTTTTTGGCGACTCTTTTGCTCTATCTTCTTCCCTTTTGGACGCCACCGTACTTTAGTGTATGATCACAGTTGGGGTTCAAGCTAGGGGATTAGGGCTTGAATTTATTCCCTACAGTTTGTTGAAGTGTACATAGGATGGGAGGGTAGTGTGGTAGGGTAGTGGCTTGTACATGAGGAGGACTATTGAGGATTGTGGCCTTGTTGTAGTTGATGATGTTGTGATGATGTTGATGATGTTGTGATGGTGATGTGATGATGTGATGATGATGATGATGATGTGATGGTGATGATGGTGATTTTTTATGATGTTTTTATGATGATTTTTGCTGATTTTGGACGATTTCTGATGATTCTTGAGCTTTGTGTAGGCGAAGATGCTCCCAAGAAAAAAAATCCAAAATTCCGGATAATCCAAATTCCCTTAATCCAAACTTTGTAGATAACTTTTTATTTTTTTTTCTTTACTTTTTATTTATTTTTCTTTTTTCTATAACTTTAGTCTTTTTCTTTAGTTTCTATTATTTTTTTATTTTTCTTGTTTTGTCATAGTTTCTTTTTGTTTTGGCTCACCTTTCTTGAAGCTTGAAAGCGGAAACGAAGGAAGTTAAGGAGCAACACAAGCTCCCTTGGTGAGATTGTATAAATTATCTTGTCTTCCATTTCAAGCGGCATTTGGTGAGACCTTTCCTCTCTTTGATTTGCTCTTTCTTTGAGTGTTTAGTCTAGGTTAGCTTAGGAAGAAGTTGAATGGTTCGAGGATTTTTGCTTTTGGTTCTATGGAACCTGGGATCGTTGATGTTGTTATCGAACGATCACTTGTATGACGATTGGGATTTAATTGAATTATACGCCTTGTATGTGAACCTTTTTTATTTCTTCCTCTTTCTTTTGTTTTGTTTTCCCCTTTTTGTGTTACAAGCATAATTATGACAATTTGAAATGATATTTGATGTGTAATTTGCTCACTCTTTTGGATTGGTTTGCCTCGATGTGTCTTTGAATGCTTATCTTCCTAGTTGTTGAGGGTTTGCACGGTTTGAGAATGCTTTGGGTTGAGTTAGACACATTGTAAGCTAAGGTTGCCCGATTTAGAACTTTTGAGGACGTTTGAACCCCTTGTTCACGGGAAAGTGGTAAGATGGTGTTGGTCTCTATGGTGGATAGGATTCCCTTGGTTAGTATTTGCTATATTTCTTATCCCGTTAAGCGTCATTTGTTCTAGCCTTCATAATTCTTTTGAGCGACACTTAGGATCCTGAACTATGCATGACTTAATCTTTGTGTTGGCGTCTAGCTCCCAAGATTGTGACCATATAACTCTAGAGGAGGAAGAGGGCATTTCTTCTCATTTTTCTTTGTTTTCTTTGTGTTTTGTTACAAATTTGGTTTTCATTTTTACATTCACCCTCTTGCTAATCAATTTGACCCTTATTTCCCCTTTCTTGACTTAGCCATATTACAAACCTATCGGCCTATGTTCTACCAACCCTTGTAGTTAGTGAAGCATTGGCTTGTGAGGTTCGAGTTTGATAATGTTGAAATTGAGAAAGAAGGTTGTGTAATTTGGTTCAAATAAGGTTTTGAAAGCTTATTCATGAAAAGAGTACGCAAATAAGTTTAGCAAGAAAGTTGAAACTCATGAAAACAAAGAAAAAAAAAATGAAAAAAATAGGTTGTGTATGTATAGAAGTAATGTGGTGTGGTTTGTTTTGAAGTAATGTGTTGTGTTTGCCTTTTTTGTTCTAGTTTTCCATGCTTGAGGACAAGCAAGAGGCAAGTGTGGGGGATTTTTATGTGTGGCGTTTATGCCACTCTTTTATCCTTTTTCTTTAAGGATTCTCCCCTCCTTTGCACTTGTTTGGCCCTTTTTCTAAGCATTTTACTTAGTTTTGCTTCCTCTTTTCTTTTCTCCTTTATCTTCCCTTTTCTTAGTATTTTCGCTTTGTTTTTATTGTGATTTCCATGCTTATGCTTTGTAGGAACCATCGGGGTTTTCAAGAGGAGGAAGCTAAGCTCAAAGGAAGTTAAAGGAAGCTGAAGGAAGCAAGATTCAAAAGAGGTTCGGCCGAACCTCCTGAAGGTGTGGCTGAACCAGGGTGTGGCCAAACCTGCTCAGTGGTTCGGCCGAACGTCGAGGAAGGGACAAGATTCAATTTGGCAATTTTGCAGGAGTGGTCGAACCACAGAATTTTGACAAGACCAGGATCAGGGAGGTTCGACTGAACCTACCCATGGTTCGACTGAACCTACCCATGGTTCGGCCGAACCTACCTTGTAGTCCGGCCGAACCTTCCCATTGTTCGGTCGGACCTCTCCTTTTTTCAGCTGGCTCTGTACGGACTATATAAGTCCTATCTTAGAACGTTTTGATGTAGTTAGATTAACTTAGTTTTCATTTTCTGCACTTTTAGCTTAATCTAGAGAGAGAAACACTATTAGTCTTCATTGGTAGAGAGAGAAAGTGTGGTTTTCTTTATTGATGAACTTGGATTTTGAAGAAGGATTTTGTTCAATCCTTTGTAGACCTTCATATTCAATTAATGAGCAATCTCTTACTCTTTCTCTTTACCTTTGTTTTTTATTTTGCTTATTTGCTTTGATTTTCCTTCTTTGCTTATTGATCATGTTGATGCTTATTGATTTAATGATTGATATTGTCTTCAATATGATTTATGAGTAGTCACCTAGCCAAGGGTGTGGGGATAGTGTAGTTGCTAATTGTTCATGCTTATAATGTTGGGGTTATGTTAATTGTGATTAAAGTCTTTGCATGCTTGATATTCTTTGATCTTCTTGTAAGTGCACATTGTTAGTTGATTAAAGGTGAATCTTTACTAACAAGGAACGGAAGTTGACTCAGTTGAGATTCATTACTATCGATAGTTCTTTGATTTCACCTTCTAATATATGGTTCTAGTGTGGAAACATAGAGGCTATGTTAGGTGAAACCAACTAACCCCGGAAAGCGGTTAGATTGGGCCTTACTTCGATATTCATGCATGTTTAGTTTACCATTGATTTTCTACTTTGTTATTGCATGATCAGGCGGCATCTACATCTACCCATTTCCCTTGGTGCTTAGTTATATTGTTTTTAATCCATTTCGTTCTTAGTTTGATCTCGTAGTTATTCACACTTCTTGTTCCGAGATAGCTCAGACTCTAAGTAATGAATGCGGTGTTTATGCATTTCTCCCTGTGGTTCGACCCCTCTACCTTCCCTATACTCGTAATAGGTTGAGTCCAGTGTTATAAATTGTATTTGACTTTGATAAGTGACTTTTATGTCACTTTTTAGGCGGTTATTGAGTCATTTTCCGGTTATTTTCCAATAATTTAGCCCATTTTGTCCTTTATTTCTATTATTTGCTTATTCTCGTCTTTTATCTTTATTTTGAGTATTTTTTGTAGTTTTTAATAGTTTTTAGCTTATTTTCTTAATTTATTTAAATTATAATATTTTCTATGTTTATATTTTAAGTTTTTAGTTCTTGTTATTTATTAAGTTCCTAGTTTCTCTCATTTTCTTATTTTATTTTATTTTCATGTTTGTTTTCTTTATTTTATTTAATTTCTTTTGATTTTATTTTTAAGTTATTTTTATTTTATTTTATCTTTATTTTATTTTATTTTATTTTATTTGTATCGGTTTCACCCTCGGGTTTGTTTGTGTGTAGGCTCGAGTTCAAGGTCCAAGCCGAGGCTTTTCAACAGTCACAGCCACTCATCACCTCCTTGCTCATGCCACCATACCAAACCAGCCCCAGCAACCCACCACAACAGCACCAACCACCACCAAAACACCTCCAATCACCACCACCCAGAACCACCGCTGCCACCAATAACCCCAAATCTGCACCCCACTCAACCACCTACTCCACCGCACATCAACCCCGCAACAACAACTCATCCATTTCACTTGATCCCTGACCACCAATCAACCATCACACAATCCCACACCTCTCACCAGCCAAAACTACAACCACGCAAACCACCGTCCACCAACAGCTATAACAATAAACACAACACCAGCAGCCGCCCCAAACCACCTGAACCACGAACACCACCGCAACAACCAATTCCCCTAACCCGCAACTCCAATCAACAATAACAACCACCCGACTCACCCACGCATATCAAACAACCAATACGCCACCAATCAACCACCAACCAGACCCCCACACCTAGCAGCCGCAATAGCTACACCAAAATCGGGCAACACAACAACAATTTTCGGCCACCATCATACCAATTTGCGCAAGAAATAGAGCAAAATCAGAGCAAACCAAAGGAGTTCGGTCGAAGTTCGAGTTAGAAACTTTTGAGGGTTTGTAATTTGAAGAGGTATGGTCGAACACACCCATGGTTCGACAGAACCAACCCCGTAGTTCGTCTGCACTAACCCATGGTACGACCGAACCATTTCACGAGCTTCGCGCGTGACTTTTAATGAAAATTGAACGACTGCGATGTGATGATGCTTGATGATGATTTTCGATGAACGGTGATGATTGTTTGCTGTTGATGATGGAGAATGTGAGAAGTCATATTCGAAAGGGAAGGAGTTTGGGGGTCTGATTGTTTTGTGGTTTTGGGGGGAATTTAGTGGGTTTTGGGTTTTTCTTTTCCATTTAATTTATTCTTTTCTTTTATTTTATTTCTAGTTTTGTTTTTTTTGGTTTTTAGTTTAGTATTTTAACTGTTTTAGTTTAGTTTTATTTCTTTTTTATTTCTTTTATATTGTTTTAGCTTGTATTATAAATACCCACTTTGGGTTATTTTCTAAAAACTTTTCAAAAGGAACATTTTATTTTAGATAGTTTAGATTAGTTTAGCCTTTATTTTTCTCTCTGTTAGGATTAGTTTAGGAGTAGTGTAGAGAGAGAAAGCTTGGATTTCCATGGAGTTTTTGAGAGGTTGAAGAAGCAACTTTTTGGAACTTCTTCTCATCTATTCAATGAGCATTTTCTAACTATCTCTCAACTTTATATCTTGGTTAATTCTTAGTTTTTGCTTTTTGTTTATTGATTTGAGTAGATGAATTAGTTTATATGTTTAATCTTGTTTTTATTCTTATTTTACCTTGTTTTCCATGTCTTTCTTCATTATCTTAGCTTAGATTTTGTTCTAGGAAAATGGATGAAGGTTATGTTAATAAATTGAATGATTGATTGTGATTAGTATGGAATTGTTTCTTGATTATTTTGTATGGATGATGCTTTTATGGATTAGAATCTCTCTAGCTAATTGATTCTATGTTCTTAATTGTGCTTTCAATCGATTGTGCGAGAGTGAGTTGGTTGAGACCCCTAATTTCTTCCATACCTTTGCTAGGCTAGTTGCATGAGAGTGAATTAGTTTAGTAGGATAATTAACATGCTTAATTGTGCGAGAGTGAGTTTAATGTGTTGATTGTTCCTAATCAAGGTCATTTTCATCTAGTTGTATGATGTTATTGAATGTATTGATGTAATTGGATTCCACTTTCCCTAGATTTAGTTATTTGTTCTTAGTTGTGTTTAGTTGAACCTCTCTCTATCTCACAAGCTTTCCTAGTAGTCTAATTAACACATATTGATACACTTTGTCCTTTACTTGCCACTAACTAGTTTAGTGTAAGTTTGGGCTTTATAAATTGTTAATTTGATTAGGGGAGTAGTTTAACGATCTATCTTATCCCGATCAAATTTTGGCGCCGTTGCCGGGGAATAAGGCTTTCATTAGTTTGTGTTGATTAGATTAGCTAGGTTCTTGTATATTATTTGATTTTGTTTGCTTTTCTTTGTTCTTTGTATAAAAATGGCATGCTTATCTTTTCCTCAATTTGATGGTGAACCCTTCTATGCTTACTTTGAAAGACTAGATGGTTTTCTTAGTTATCATGGGTGTTCTCTTAGTGATGCTTGTGGTATATCTTATTGGGGCATGAATGAGTATACCAGGGGAATGGTTGAGGACATAAATAATGGTATATTTTGTCATTTGTCTATGCATGATGCGTGGGATTTCTTCACATGGCTGGCTAAGGAATCTTTAGATAGAGAATCTCATGTTTCTTATTTTGATTCTCAATGCCAAGATTCTTTTAATTTTTACATGAATTCTCTTGATACTTATTATGTGCCTAGTGATAATCCAAGTATGCAAATTGACACCTTTCCCCCTTATGTTCATTTTGATGAGGTTTGTGCTAATTTTGATAATGTGCAATTTGACTTTGATCATGAACCTCAACCCAATAACATTGATGCCCAAATTCTCTCTCAAATGCAATATCTCACCCAACAACTCCAAGAGCTTCAAGAGGAAAAAAAATTGAGAGAAGTGAGGCTTGCCCGTGTGATGAGTGCTATGTTTAATTTAGATGGACGTGAGGCACCTCACTTAGAATGTGAGAGTGTTGTTGAGGATGATGTAGGGCAAGGGTGTAAAGGTGAAGGGAGATTTTCTTGTGATGAGAGGATTTTTGAGGATTTTATCCTTTTCATTCCCCATTTGAGCTTGATTGCCATCCTTCCCCTTATTCACCCCCTTTGAGAGCTTCATATGGTGAAAATGTGAGTGAGCCATCTTCATGTTTGAATGAGGGAGTTCATGAGGATGATGATTGTGAGTTTGAGAAATCAAGAGAGATTGAGAGTCCCTTAAGTGATGGTGGAAGAGTTGTGAATGAAGAAAATGTCGATTTTGAGGTTTCCAACCCCCTTCCCCATCTTGATGAGTCTACCTTGCATGTTGGTGACCCTTCTATCCATGAGCCTTTTGAATCATTTGAGGTTATGGCTAGTATGTTCATTGAAGGTGTAACAAGACATTATAGCCTTTTGAGAGAGTTCATTGGCAATGCTTCATGGGAAAGGGATGAGTTTGAGAGAAACCTTTATCCTTTCATGCATGGTTTAGAGACTCTAGGCTTTGAGGATCTTGAGGGAGTTGTTGTTCATCGTTGTGATAGAGAGGAGGATGTGGTTGTTTCTATTGGAGAGTTTTTGTTTGAGGGAGATGTGAGTCATGAGTGTTCTTTTGAGGATTCCATGATTGATTTTCATGCCCTCATTGGTGATGTGAGGCTTTGTGAGACCATTATTTCTCCTCCCCTACCTCATGTCCCTTTCTCAAGGAAATTTGACCACATCTCCTACTATCCCATGTTCCTCCCTTCTTTTGTCAAAGAGCCTATTGAGGACCCTCTCTTGTTTGATGAGACTTTTCCTTTTCATCCTCTTATTATTGAGGAAATGGGTGATTATGCCACCCAAAAAGATTTTGAGGAGGTTTTGCCTTTTTATTCTTTTCCTTATTTCCCTTCTTCTTTCTCTTCTTATTTTCTTGATTTTTCTTTTGATTTTTCTTCTTTCTTTTGGCATCTTCCTCCTCATTTACGTGCAATAATCTTGTTGCACGTCCTCCTCCCGTCATTTTCCTACTTGTTATCTTATGAAATGTGTAGTAGTGCATTTGATAAGCTCTTGCGTTCGTTGCAATATTATTTACTAGAGCAGTCTCGCTTGGACGTTAAACAAGCCTTTCTTGGGAAGTAACCCGAGGTATTTATTGCTTTCATTTTCTTTTCTTTTTAGATTAGATTTTCTCTAATGGAAATGTTTGTGTGCCTTTTGCTAGGTACATAACTTGATATACACTTATGCATTGGTTTGGATCAAGAAACAAGGAAGTTTGACTCCTATTTTTGCTAGCATATTGAAATCGAGATTCAATTCAAGAGGAAATCGGCTTTGAAAGGTTAAATTGGGTCATTTACGGGTATTTACACCCACCTATATCCGGTAATATCTTTCTTAGCTCCTTCTCTAATGGTTGGTGTCTCGTTGGACGTATGTTGGTTTGTTAGATTGATGTCTTTCTTTTCCCCTCCCATGGATTATTTGGTTTATGTTTGAGTATATTGTCTCATTCAAGCTTGGGGGAGGGTATTCTATCATGTTTGGTGGGATGTTGATTCATTTATGCCATGCACTTGAGTATATGCATTTCCATGTCTTTTCTTTTATTTTGAAAAATCCAAAAAGATTTTTGTTTACTTTCAAAGTAATTTTTGCAAAATGTGTTTTGTTTGTTCTTATTTTGGACATTTTGTTTTGGGACTTGAATCCTTGATTGTTTTTCTTCCTAAGTGGTAAATGTATGCACGGTTTGAGAGTGTTATTGGTTGACTCTAGGATACTATATGCTAAGGTAGTCGATTAAGAACTTTTAGGAGTCCATGAAGCTTTAGTTCATGGGAATGTGGTAAGTTGGAGTTGCTCTCTATAGTGGATTTGAAACCCTTGGTTGGTATTTGTTTGGTTATAATCCCTTGTGAGCTTCATTTGTTCTAGCCTTCATAACCTTGTTGAGTGGCTATTTAGGATCCTTGACTATGCATGTCTTAATCCTTGTTTTGACCTCTAGCTCCCAAGATCGTGACCAAGACACTCTAGGGGAGGAAAAGGGCACCTTTTCTCATTTTTCTTTATCTTCTTTTTATTTTGTTACAAACTTGATTTTCTATTTTGCATCGACCTACTTGCTAACCAATTTGAGCCTAAATTTTCCTTTCTTGTCTTAACCACATTACAAACCCAATGGCCTATGTTTACCAACCCTCTTAGTTAGTGAAGCATTGGCATGTGAGGTTTGAGTTTTGAGAGTGTTGATCATGAGCAAGAAAACTTTGTGAATTGGTTTAAGTAAGGTCTTGAACGTTGAGCTTAAAAAGAAAATGCAAGAAAAGTTTGAGAAGAAAGATGCAATTCAAGCAAATCAAATGAAGTTTCAAGAAAAAGTCGTCCATAGTTAAAAAAAAGGCAAGGACATCAAATAAGAGCTAAAAAAAATTTAAAAAAAAATTGAAAAAGAAACAAAAAACAAAAAACACAAATATATTTTGGTTTAGTTTCGTTTTCTACCCTAGTTTAAGCATTGAGGACAATGCTTCGTTCAAGCTTGGGGGGGGGGGGGGAGCGTTACATCGTTTTTGGTATATATTGTGTTAGTGTTGAGTAAGCTTGGGGGAGATGGAATTATTGGTATTTTTGTTTGATATTTTATGACTTCTTGAGTTTGTTTTTGAGAGTAGGCCACTCTTTTCCTTCACTTAGGAAATATCACCAAAATTTTCAAATTTTTACCCCGCCTTAACCCTTAGCCTTACGTTACAAACCAATAAAAGACCCTTACACTTTAGTGGGGTTGGGTCAAAGAACGGTGGAGGGAGATAGACTTCAAACCTATGGAGAGAGTATGCATAGTTGAGATGTCGGGATTACTTTCTCAAAGTTTTTCATTTCTTTATCGTTTTCCGGTTCCTTCGTGGAATCATGAGAAGCTAGCTTAACGGGTGATTTGAAGCTATCAGAATGAACGCGGCCCGATCGGTTGGGGCTAGGGTGGATTGAGTCCTCATTAGTTCTCTATGCTTAGCATATGCTATGTTTCAATCAACCATTGACATCTTGGAACGTGCATACATTTTTCTACTTAGAAAGATTTTCATTCATTGGTGTTTGTTCCTATCTCTTGTCCAAATATGAATTTGTGTTTTCTTTCTCTTTTAATGTTTCTTTTTCTTTTCTTTTTATTGCCTTGCCTGGGTTTTTATTTAGAGTTGTGGGTTAAACTCTTAGGACACCCTCACGAGAGCACACTCGTCCTCTAGGGCGATCTAGGGGTTTAAAGGGCTTGTCTTTAGTTGAAAAAATAGACCGTGATTCCTACGAAAGTGAGTTAGTGTACATTCTTGTCTCCTTTAGTGTTCTAGCTTTGCTTGAATAAATCATTCTCCTTCTCTCGTGTTTCATGTTATTTTGCTCGAGGACGAGCAAAAGGTTAGCTTGGGGGAGTTTGATAAGTGACTTATGTCACGTTTAGAGCGGTTATTGAGACGTTTTCCGGCTTATTTTCCAATAATTTAGCCCATTTTGTCCTTTATTTCTATTATTATCTTATTCTCGTCTTTTAACTTTATTTTGAGTATTTTTAGTAGTTTTTAATAGTTTTTAGCTTATTTTCTTAATTTATTTAAATTATCTTATTTTCTATGTTTATATTTTAAGTTTTTAGTTCTTGTTATTTAATAAGTTCCTAGTTTCTCTCATTTTCTTATTTTATTTTATTTTCTTGTTTGTTTTTTTTATTTATTTAATTTTTTTTATTTTATTTTGAAGTTATTTTTATTTTATTTTATCTTTATTTTATTTTATTTGTCTCGGTTTCACCCTCGGGTTTGTTTGTGTGTAGGCTCGAGTTCAAGGTCCAAGCCGAGGCTTTTCAACAGTCACAACCACTTATCACCTCCTTGCTGCTTCCACCATACCAAACCAGCCCCAGCCACCCACCACAACAGCACCAGCCACCACCAAAAAACCTCCAATCACCACCACCCAGAAACACTGCTGCCACCAATAACCCCAAATTTGCACCCCCCTCAACCACCTGCTCCACCGCACATCAACCCCGCAACAACAACTCATCCATTTCCCTTGCTCCCTGACCACCAATCAATCACCACACAATCCCACACCTCTCACCAGCCACAACTACAACCACCCAAACCACCGTCCACCAACAGCTACGACAACAAACACAACACCAGCAGCCGCCCCAAACCACCTGAACCATCAATACCACCGCAACAACCAATTCCCCTGACCCGCAACTCCAATCAACAATAACAACCACCCGACTCACCCACGCATATCCAACAACCAACACACCACCAACCAACCACCAACCAGACCCCCACACCTAGCATCCGCAACATCTACACCAAAATCGGCCAACACAGCAGCAATTTCCGGCCACCATCATACCAATTTTCCCAAGAAAGAGAACAAAATCATAGCAAATTACGAATTATCATGGTTCGAGCAAATTAAAGGAGTTCGGTCGAAGTTCGAGTCAGAAACTTTTGAGGTTTTGTAATTTGAAGAGGTGTGGTCAAACACACCCATGGTTCGACCGAACCAACCCCGTAGTTCGGCCGCACCAACCCATGGTTCGACCGAACCATTTCATGAGCTTCGCGCGTTACTTTTAATGAAAATCGAACGGCTGCGATGTGATGATGCTTGATGATGATTTTTGATGAACGGTGATGATTGTTTGCTGTTGATGATGGAGAATGTGAGCATTCATATTCGAAAGGGAAGGAGTTTTGGGGTCTGATTGTTTCGTGGTTTTAGGGAAAATTTAGTGGGTTTTGAGTATTTCTTTTCCTTTTCATTTTTTCTTTTTTTTTTATTTTATTTTTAGTTTTGTTTTTTTTTTTTTTTTTTAGTTTAGTATTTTAATTGTTTTTATTTAGTTTTATTTCTTTTTAATTTCTTTTATATTTTTTTAGCTTGTATTATAAATACCATCTTTGTGTTATTTTCTAAAAACTTTTCAGAAGGAACATTTTATTTTAGATAGTTTAGCCTTTATTTTTCTCTCTCTTAGGGTTAGTTAAGGAGTAGTGTAGAGAGAGTCCATGGAGTTTTTGAGAGGTTGAAGAAGCAACTTTGTGGAACTTCTTCTATGAAATGAGCATTTTCTAACTTTCTCTCATCTTTATTTCTTGCTTAATTCTTAGTTTTAGCTTTTTGTTTATCGATTTGAGTAGATTAATTAGTTTATTTGTTTAATCTTGTTTTTATTCTTATTTTACCTTGTTTTCAATGTCTTTCTTCATTATCTTAGCTTAGATTTTGTTCTAGGGAAATGGATAAAGGGTATGTTAATAAATTGAATGATTGATTGTGATTAGTATGGAATTGTTTATTGATTATTGTGTATGGATGATGCTTTTATGGATTAGAATCTTTCTAGCTAATTGATTCTATGTTCTTAATTGTGCTTTCAATCGATTGTGCGAGAGTGAGTTGGTTGAGAGCCCTAATTTCTTCCATACCTTTGCTAGGCTAGTTGCACGAGAGTGAATTAGTTTAGTAGGATAATTAACATGCTTAATTGTGCGAGAGTGAGTTAAATGTGTTGATTGTTCCTAATCAAGGTAATTTTCATCTAATTGTATGATGTTAATGAATGTATTGATGTAATTGGATTCCACTTTCCCTAGATTTAGTTATTTGTTTTTAGTTGTGTTTAGTTGAACCTCTCTCTATCTCACAAGCTTTCCTAGTAGTGTAATTAGCACAAATTGATACACTTAGTTCTTTTGGGTTCGACCCTTTACTTGCCACTAACTAGTTTAGTGTAAGTTTAGGCTTTATAAATTGTTAATTTGATTAGGGGAGTAGTTTAACGACCTATCTTATCCCGATCAGACTTAGGTGTAGTTGTTTGAGGAAGCAATTATTCCTTTATCAGGATGACCTTATGATTCCACATAAAATTTCTTTTTCCGGTTCCCTCGAGGAATCATGAGGAGCTAACTAAGGGATGAATTAAAGCTAGTTGAGAGAACGCGGACCATCTTGGTTGGGACTAGGGCGGAGAATGAAATCATTAGTTCTTTATGCTTAGCTTAGGTTTGTCTCTTTCAACCTTGAGCATCTTAGAACGTGTTTTCCCTCATTGAATTGAGAATGGCAAGTATTTTTTGGTGCATTTCCTACCTTGAGTCTTTATTTGTTTTTCTAAAACCTTGTCATTTTATGTTTGCTATGTTTGTCTCTTAGTTCTAGTTTTCCTTGTTTGAGGAAAAGCAAGAGGTAAGTGTGGGGAATTTTGATGAGTGGCATTTATGCCACTCTTTTATCCTTTTTTCTCTAAGGATTCTCCCCTCATTTACGCTTGTTTAGCCCTTTTCTAAGAATTTTACCTTAGTTTTTTTTTCTCCTTTCCCATCTTTTTTTATCTTCCTTTTTTCTAGATTTTTGCCTACTCCTTATTTTGATTCCCATGCTTGTGTTTTGTAGGTATCATATGCCGAAAGAGGGAGGACATCAAGGATCTAAGATAGCTGTTCTGCGCGGCAACTGCGCGGGCGTGCATCCTTTGTTATGCGGGCTCGCAACCAAGCTCAAGAAACAGAGCCAAACTAGAGAGATTGCGCGACTTAAATTGCGGCTTTCGTGCGGGCGGGCAACCTGCTGCGCTGGCGCGCCTCATTTCCCCGTACCCTCAAAGTTGCGGCCGCGCAAGATTGATAGAAAGGGCGCACAATGCTACTGCGCGGGCGCGCACCATTGGGTTTCTGATTTCTTTGCGCCTTTTTGCTCAAGATTCTTTCTTTTGGGGGAGCTAAATATATATAGTTCGGACACTTTGTAATGAGTTTTACGTAGTTATTATTTAAGAATGTTATCTTAATCTAGAGAGATAAAGTGGATTATTACTCAAGTTTTCTTTATTGTATTCAACTTTGGTTAAGTTTAATCTTCAATCAAGCAACACTTCAAGGTTTCATCTTTCATTAATCATTTCTTTAGTAATCTCTAATCCTTTCTTTTAGCTTTATTTATTTGCTTATTTGTTGCTTATTTTTTATAATCTTATCTGTTCATATAGTTATTATTGATTTCATTGTTCTTAATCATGTTACGTTTTGAGTTTCTTGAGTTTTTTTTCTAGTTTTGATATTATGATTAATCTCCCTTCTCTAGGATAATTTCTTAGCTAGGGGAAGGGGGTGAAAAATATGTGATGATATTGGGTGAATGATGATGGTTGGATTGAACTCATGCCATAAATTGATGCAAGACCTGATTTTTGATAGCTAGAGATTATTATTGCACTTTATTTGACATTTTCTAGTTTAAATGCATGAAAGTGATTTGAACTAGATTAAGATCATCTCTACTTTAATGATTGCATGAGAATGAGTTATTAAAGTGGAGATTTAAAGATTGTTCTTCTTTATTATCTTGATTTGATTGTAACTAATATGATGCATGAGAATTATCCTTATTAGTATAAACCTCTTTCATTGATTTGCCTAGACTATTGTATGAGAATGAATTGTTTAGGTAGAATCTTGTGTTCTTTGGCATGTTTTTCATGATAATAATTATTATTCCCCTCTTTCTAATCATATTTGACACCCCCGTATCCCTAGCGTAATTCTCCCTTGATTTTAATCATCGTCTTCTTTACTTATTTGTAGTTTTAGTGCTGTTTACTCAAAAAAACCAACAAAAACAATGTCCTTTTTACTCTTGCATTAGTGAATATTGATGTTGTTTTAGTGTGCTTCCCTAGTGGTTCGACCATTTACTTGCCACTAACTAGTTTTGTATAAGTTTAGGTTTTATAAATGTTTAATTTGATTAGGGTAGTAGTTTAACGGCCTATTTAACCCGCGATCACTCATTCCTATTACAACGGAAAACGATGCATGCATGGTCCTAGTATACGATCATAAACAATATAGTGCATTAATCGAAGACAAAGTGTGTGCAATGACTCAACATGTGTGATTAGGTTATTTTTTTAAGACTCGTGGTATGATCGCATGGCTAGACATGAAGACGTTGTGAAAAACAAAAGACCTAATGACCAAATAGCATGGAAGACTAAAAGACAAACTAACTTGATTAATTTTGTCCAATTTTAATGTTTATGCTATTTACTAGGTGAAACGGTCCATTGGAAATCGTTAGTCATAAATAAGATCAACAACAATCAAATCAAATAACACATGTTAAGGTTAGCATAAAAATCGATCACAAGAAACTAGAAATTGGACTATAATTCTAGAAGAGTTAGGACTCATGGGTATAAAACATAAATAAAAAAAAGTTTGTCATCCTTATTATACGAGTTGACACGGATTAAAGGACTTGGCTAAGACTAGCTTGACAAGAAAAGATATAAAAAAAATTAAAAAAAAAGTTAACGCTAAAAAGACTCCTAAACTGGACAAGCTGTAGTATATCAGTTATAACTTTTGATTTGTGACTCTGATTGGGACAAAGCCAACTCCAAATGAAAGATAAAAATCGGCACTACAGATCCATACTTGTCACAACACGTACCTCTTTATAGAACTTCGGCTATGACCAAAGCAAGTTGACTCTTGTGCAGTATACGAAAATAAAAATCCGGTTTGACTCAACTTTTTAAAAAAAAAATCTATGACTCAACTCTAAAAAAAAGGATTTGATAAGAGAAAAAAATTAATTAAAAAAGTAAATAAAAAAAATTCACACATAAGCACATCGTCAACCATGATGCAATGAAGTTTGCAACCTAAAATCAAGATCTATGCTCCATTATGGTCAAGCTTTTGGGTGTCAAAGGGTACCATGGTTAAGAGTTTGAACGTGTTAGCAAGACAACCTCCCTAGAGGGTATATGCAAACGGGCAACTCCGTGAGTTCTTGATGAAATCAAACTCGACTCCATGGTTTGGGTGGATTTAAAAACTCGGATGAACCCTTATTGCGATGAGCGTTCTTGGGTTGATAGAGCATAAATCCCCCGGGCTAGCCACATACGTAGAACAAATACTATTGTAGAAAAATAGGTAAGCTAAAATGTATATGCATATGTGTCAATGCCAATTAAATCGCAGGAATACAATTCAAGAATCTTTCAAGTCTCATCCACTCATCTCAATTAAATACTGATCACTCAAATCGATAAATAACGAAGAATCCTCCCAGTGAAGTCGCCAAATTGTAGGCGTCGTTCGAAGTGCGCCTAAGTTAAGCATGTAGTGAATATTCTTGGCACTCATAGGAAGTGGGAATTGACATATACGATTAGAGATAAGGAAATTAGAGAGCCGCCAACAAGTTTTTAAGGAACTTGTAAACCGTTCCTGGATCATAAAAGGCAACCACGATTAAGGGACAACGAAGGCAACAACGATTGACCTGTGAAGGTTACACCCCATTCATAATCCATGAGATTACTAACTACATATGGTCAGGAAGTGGGAATTGACATATACGATTAAAGATAAGTCATGGAGTCACATTTGCCCGTATTGGCCTCTACTCGATTCTTATAGTGAAAAGTGATTCATGCGATCTCAAAGGCATGCAAACATAAATTCAATTTGCTCCAAACTATAATTATGCTAAATTGGTTGAATATTAATGCAACATATAATTCTAAAATATCGTGATCACTTGATTTAACAGCAGGATAAAAAAGGATCCTAAACCAGTCGTCCAAATTATCTTACTAGGCGTGATTTTCAATTACATATTCCCTTTAAATATGCAATATGGTGATCATAATAACAATAGAGTAAACATTAATATTGGAAGCAATTTACCAATAAATTGTTAGTAAAATCAAATATAAATTATAAACCTAATCATGATATATAATAGCAATAAGAATAAAAATACGAGTAATTAAGTGATTAATTACTTACTTTCCGCGTTTCCTTTAATTGCTACATCATGAATAAATTGTTAGTAACTTCAATAAAAATATAAATCAAATGAATGTTAAATTAAATAAATGTAGATTTGATTTGGTCCAAACCCTTAGTAATTTATGCCTTTCACGCCTTGGTTTAAGGTCGGAACCTCGAGTTAAGTATGGACTTCTTGGAGTGCTTTAGATAAGAATAGTGTAATTAAGAATATAGGTTTAAGGATTGGAGTATGAGAGAGAGAAGAAAATGATTTTATGATCAAGCTTTTTGATACTTGAAAAAGGGGTGTTATGACCTCTATTTATAAAGAAAATAGAGGGGTCGAACAATCAAGGAAAGATAAGAATTCGAATCGGATAAAACTTTTGCGATCGACAATAGTTTTTTGCGGTTTTTGTTTTTATCATATCTTTTGATTCAGAAATCGGAATAAGTTAAATAATATGTCGCTGGAAAGATCTTGAAGTATAATTTCTAAAAAAATTAGAATCAGATAAAAATACGTTGTATAATAAAAGATATGGTTGAAATAGTGAGACGGTGCCAGGTTTTTTATAGAGTTTGATATTTCATTCATATCTTTTTCGTTATAGCTCGGAATTGATATTATAAAATATCATTTGAAAGATAATTTCAAGGGATATCCAACCATATAAGATTTGGATAAAAATTATGAGGCACAAAAATATTATTTGTCTATCTTTGAATGTTTTTCAATTCGAATAGAATTAGGACTTTCAAAAAAAGAAAAGTTTTATTCAATTTCAAACTCTTTAATCTTATCTTTTCAAAAAGGATAATTAAGATCTTGTAGAAAACTATATAATCTTCCAATTAATCCTTATTGGTTTAGGAATGGTATTGAATCCTTTGGACCCTCCACATGATCATTGGGTCGTAGGCAAGGTGGGCTTAGGTTCGGTTTAGGCTCAGTTTAATATTTAGGGCATAATTTATTCGTTATAACTCTTATTTGGGCTTATAATATATCGTTGGAAAGATATTTTCAAGTTCCATCCAACTATTTAATCATTGTTCCCATATTATGGACCAAAATAAACTGTCTAAACGTTTTTATAAAAAGGACACGAAATCAATGATTTTAAAGGACACGAAATGAATTATTTTGGGTTTGAGGCACGAAAAGAGGAAAATAAGTTATGGTTTAGGGAAATGGGGTAAGAATTGGGTTGGTTTATGAAATTGAAATATGGATTTAAGCACTCCAAGATTAAATACTCAACCCGACCAATAATATCAGTGAAAGTTTGTTCATCATCGGGTTTGGTTTTGGGGAGACATTTTTAGGTGTTTACACTCTAGACCTGGATATGGAATGATTGCTACATACGTCAGTGGTAACAACATTGTTTTTATTTCATTTTTAATTTTCAAAAATACACTTATTACTATTATTAGACTAAACGATTACATGATTGAGATATGTTAAAAATACGGATAAGATTTATCCCTTATAAAAGGGAGATTTTCCGTATCTTAAATCATCCTTTACTCAAAAAGCACACCCCTTTCCTTTTCCTCTTTGGTTTCCATGGCTCCCGGCAACCAAAACCGTCAAGCTCCATCTCCGTTCGACGAGCAGTTTCGAGTGCTAAATTTATATCTAGCTTTAATTACGACATTAGTGGTACTACTAATGGTGTTAATGATTTTCATAATCATGAATAAATCACGACTTGAAGTTTCCGGTACGGTGTGTACAGGGTTCGAGTTGTGCTACAAATTAACCTCGTGTTTTGTTCATAAATTAGGAGTACAAATTGTAAGGGTTTTGTATACTACAATATTATAAATAAACACTACTAGAATTTTTATCGTATGTCCAATTTATTGCGGTTGTTGTTTAATAAAATTAAAGCTGTTATTATAATTATGAAATTATGCAAAATTTATTAGTTAATTGAAAGTAAAAAGAAAAGTATGGAAAATAGGGGATCAACATTTGGTGTATACACCAATATGCATCAAAATGATTACTCTTTACATATTTATGATCATTTATATATGAATTTTATGTTAGATTCATGTTTTGGATTTTAAATGTTGCGATGATTAATTAAGTTCACTTAAATCAACCAACATAGAAACCCTAGGTCCCTAAATATTAAGGAAAATTGCCGAACCAAAACAACACTTATCGACCTATTGAGAGTAGTGATGGGCTACGCCAAAGCGAGGCATCACTACTACTCCCTAGACTCATAAGGCATACCGGGTATGCAAGTAGGTTTTGGTTGTACTCGACAATATGAGTGATGGATTCCTAACATGTCATTGAAAAGTGGATAAATTATTGAGAGAGCATTATATGCGATGATTTATTCAACCAAGAGTGGCTTGGAGCCATTAGCAAAGCGTTGCTTACCTTGGAATATTGAGTGTTAAGACAATCCAAATCATGCTTAACCACTATTTATTTCCTTGGATCTTGGAATCGACTTATTTTCACTAAATAAGGACAATTTTAACGGTAAATAAGATGTTAAATAAGTTTGAAATATGCATGAATTAAATTCAATCTTATTTAAGTATTATGAATGGTTTTTCATTAAAATTCTTTCAATTGTAGAATCATGTCTCCGAGTAACTCAAACAACCAGTTTTCATTACGCTCAATTCTCGACAACTACAAGTTGAGTGAACCAAATTTTCTTGAATGGCAAATATATTTGCGAATTGTTCTAATGCAAGAGCAAAAGGAATATGTCCTTGATGAGGAAATGCCCGATGCTCCTAATGAGGAAGTGCCTCAGGCTGCCCTAAACCGATGACAAAGTGCCAATCGAGATGTCAAATGCATCATGTTGGCCACAATGTCTCCCGAGCTTCAAAAGACTTTCTTTGACAAGGAGATAGCTTTTGAGATCATTTTTAAGCAGAAGAATATGTTCCTAGAGCAGGCCCAAACAAAATGGTTTGAAACCCGTAGACAGATCCTTGAGAGCAAGCTCAAGAAAGGAGAGTCAGTCAACCCACATGTACTCAAAATCATAGGATTATTATTTGAGAACATTGGTAGGCTTGATGCGGGATATTCAACCGATATGAAAATTGAAAAAATTCTCTACTCGCTCTACAAAGGCTATGATCAGTTCAAGATGAATTATAATATGCATAGCATGGAAAAAACCCTCACTAAGCTTCACGGTATGTTGAAGCAAGCCGAGAAAATGCTCAAGGATAAGGGAAAACATTATATCCTCATGGTGAAAAAGGGTAAGCTTTTCAAGTGAAAGGGCATAAAGAAGAAAGGCTTCCAGGGGAAAGGAAAGAAGAACTTTTCGCCTAAGCCGAAAGCTACCAAGGACAACAAGGAAAAGAAGGTAGAGTCTTCTAAATCTGATCCGAATTCTTCTATTGTAAGAAGAAGGGACACTGGAAGAGAAATTGCCTCAAATTCAAGGAAGATAAGAAGAACGAAATTGTTGCTTCTGAATTAGGTTTATTCGTTATAGACTTAAACTTCACTAGCTCAACATCATGGGTATTAGATACAGGATGTGGCTCAAACCTTTTTTCCAATTCTCAGGGACTAAGGAACGATAGGAAGCTAGAGATAGGAGATGTTGAACTTCGAGTCGGCAATGGAGCCAAAATTGCGGCCGTATTCGTTGGAAATCTTAGTTTGTCTATGACCTCTAGGCTTGTTTAAGAACTTGATAGTTGTTACTATGTTCCCAACATTACCAAAAACATCATTTCAATTTTTCCTTTGGAGGACAAAAGTTTTGAATTTCGAGTAAAAGATAATGAATGTTTATTTTATCTCGGTAATGTTTTATATGGTATCGCACATTCTGAAAATGATCTTTATGTGATTTCTTTAGAAAAAACAATTTTATAATCTGAATAATACTATGATCGCGGATTGATAGGTCGTTAAGCGACTACCCTAACCAAATTAATCATTTATAATACCTAAACCTACACTAAACTAGTTAGAGGCAAGTAAAGGGTCGAACCACTAGGGAAGCACGCTAATTCAACATCAAATATCACTAATGCAAGAGTGAAAAGGGGATTGTTATTGTTGGTTTTGTTGAGTAGAACACTAAAACTACAAGTAAGCAAGAAAATGATGATTACACAATCAATAGAAAATGACTCTAGGGATACGGGGGTGTCCAATATGATTAGACAGAGGAGAATAATGGTGATTATCAAGAAACATATGCCAAAGAACACGAGATTCTACCTAAACAATTCAATGTCATGCAATAGTCTAGGCAAATCCATGAAAGAGGTCTACACTAATAAGGATCATTCTCATGCATCCTATTAGTTACAATCAAATCAAGAGAATAAATAAGCACAATCCATAAAAAGTCCACTTTAATAACTCATTCTCATGCAATCATTAAAATAGAGGTGATCCTAGTCTAGTTCAAATCACTTTCATGCATTTAAACTATAAAACATCAAATAGTGTGCAACAATACTCCCAAGCTAATAAAAATCATGTCTTTCATCAATATATGGCATAAGTTCAATCCAACCATCATCATTCATCTAATATCAAATCATATCTTCTACCCCCTTCCCATAGCTAAAAGTTTAGCCTAGAGAAGGGAGATTAAACATAATATCAAAACTAGAAATAAACTCAAGAAACTCAAAACAAAACATGATTAAAATATATGAAATCAATAACAACTAGATAAGCTAATAAGATTAACAAGAATATGTAACAATAAAACAAATAAATAATACTAAAGGAAAGGAGATGAATGATGAAAACTTGAATTCTTGCTTGATTGATGGAAGATTAAAACTTGAGCAAAGTTGCATACAAATAAAGGAAGCTTGAATAACAATCTATTTTCTCTCTAGATTAGGATAAAATGTTAATAAGATACATGATAATACAAACTTGAAATAGGAGGCAATATATATGCATCATAAAAGACGGAAATAAAACTCCTAGGAGAGCCCTCTATCAAGCAGGTGCGCCCTCTCCAACCTGGGTACGGAGTTGCTTAACCCAGCAACTCGCGCCCGCAGCTCTGCTCCCGCGCCCGCGACCAAAGAAGGGAGATGCCGTCTCTTGCTGAAGAGAGGTTGTGGTAAGGTAACATGGGAAATGAAGCCTCGAAGAGCCGCGCCCGCAGGCCATAGAGGAGGGCCCTCTCCCGAGGCACGGCTCGGCATCTACAGAAAGTTTGAGCTGATTGCATTTACAAGTACCCGCGCCCGCGGCTCTGCTCCTTGCTATAGTGCCTTCCTTGAGCATCAAATTTCCTTCCCATGGCTCGCCATGCATCCAAAGGTTCATCCAAAAGGGCCAAAAACCTACAAAACAACGAAGAGACGCTAGAAAAACAAACAAAAGGGAAAAAGAAAGGAAAAAGCAAAATTAAACTAAGGTAAAAAATGCTTAAAGAGGCTTAAGCAAGTGCAAAAGAGGGGAGAATCCTTAGAGAAAAGGGGTGGAAAAGTGGCATAAATGCCACTCATCAAAATCCCCCACACTTACCTCTTGCTTGTCCTCAAGCAAGGAGAACTTAAACAAAGAACAAAAACAACAAACATGACATGACAAGGATTTAAGAAAACCGATCAAACCTCAAGGTAGGAAATGCTCCAACTGGATTCAAATGTAGGATCATGTATCAAAGAATACTTACCTTTCTCAATTTAAAAGGGAAAACACGTTCCAAGATGCTCATAGTTGAAGGAGACAAACCTAAGCTAAGCATAGAGAACTAATGATTTCATCCTCCGCCCTAGCCCCAACCAAGACGGTCCACGTTCTCTCCAATAGTTTCCATTCATCCCCTAGTTAGCTCCTCATGATTCCTCGAGGGAATCGGAAAAGATATTTCTATGTGGAACAATGAGGTTATCCCAACATCTCAACTATGCACACTCTCTCCATAGGGTTGAAATCCATCTCCCTCCACCGTTCTTTGACCGCACTCCTCCAAGTCCAAGGGTCTTAACTCGGGTTGTAATGTCATGGCTAGGGGTTAAGGTTGGGGATCAATTTGAAAATTTTGGTGGAAAATCCTAAGTGAAGCAAAAGAGTGGCCATCTCTCAAGAAAAACCTAAGAATTGAACCTAAGTTCAAATTACAACCTTCAATACAAATTTCACAACATTACTTCATTTCTCTCATCAATTTTTTTTTTCATTTCTTTCACCCCTTTTTTTTCTATATATTTTTTTTCTTTTTTTTTTTCTTGGTTTTCATACGTTGCATCCTTCTTCACAAACTTTTTGCATATATTTTCTTTCATGAACAACTTTCAAAATCTCACTTGAACCAATATTCGCAACATTCTTGCCCCAAAACCAACACTCTTGAACTCGAAACTCACAAGCCAATACTTCACTAACTACAAGGGTTGGTAGAACATAGGCCGATAGGTTTGTAATATGGCTAGATCAAGAAAGGGGAATAAGGCCCAAATTGGTTAGCAAGTGGGTGGATGTAAAAATGAAAACCAAATATGTAACAAAATACAAAGAAAACAAAGAAAATTGAGAAGAAATGCCCTCTTCCTCCTTTAAAGTTGTTTGGTCACAATCTCGGGAGCTAGATACCAACACAAAGATTAAGACATGCATACCAACACAAAGCGCCTCTCACAAGAATGATGAAGGCTAGAACAAGTGACGCTCACTCGAGATAAGAAACAAGCAAATACCAACTAGGGGAATCCTATTCACTATAGAGAGCAACACCATCTTACCACTTCCCCGTGAACAAGGGGTTCAATCGTCCTCAAGAGTTCTAAACCTAGCTACCTTAGCTTATAATGTGTCTAATTAAACCTTGAGCACTCTCAAACCGTTTAAACCCTCATCAACTAGGAATGTAAGCATTCGAAGACACGTCATTAAAAAGGCACACAAATCCTCAAATCCAAATGAATGAGCAAATCCACATCAAAAATATTTTAACTTGTCATAGTCATGTTTGTTACACAAAAGGGAACAAGAATAAGACACAAGAAACAGGAAGAAATTAAAAAGGTTCATAATCGAGGCATGTAAATCAAATATGTCCCAATCGTCATACAAGTGATCGTTCGATAAAAACATCAACAATCCCAGGTTCCATAGAACCAAAAGCAAACATCCTCGAACCATTCAACTTCTTCCTAAGCTAACCTAGACTAAACACTCAAAGAAAGAGCAAATAAAAGAAAGAAAAGGTCTCACCAAATGCCGCTTGAAATGGAAGACAAGATAATTCATAGAATCTCACCAAGGGAGCTTGTGTTGCTCCTTAACTTCCTTCGTTTCCACTTTCAAGCTTCAAGAAAGGTGATCCAAAACAAAAGAAACTATGACAAAACAAGAAAAATAAAAAAAAGTTAGAAACCAAAGAAAAAGACTAAAGTTATAGATACAAAGAAAAATAAAAAAAATAAAGAAAAATAAATAAAAAGTTATCTACAAAGTTTGGATTAATGGAATTTGAATTGTCGGGAATTTTGGATTTTTTTCTTGGGAGCATCTTCACCTACACAAAGCTCAAGAATCATCAGAAATCGTAAAAAAATCAACAAAAATCATCGTAAAAACATCATCAAAACATCACCATCATCACCATCACAGCATCATCATCATCATCATCATCCCATCACCATCACAACATCATCAACATCATCAAAAGCAATACTACACAACAACAAACTAGACCCATAAAGAAGCTAGACAACCCGTCGCTTAACAACAAAATTATCCAACAAAAGCTTTTCAAACCTTCCCACGAGTCCTTGATGCCTTCCCCCACACTGACTCAAAACTACTCCCTTTTGATTCAAACGCCGCCCCCCCCTACACTAAATAAGAGCATCGTCCTCGATTCTTCACATGCAATTGAAAAGACAAGGGAGGGACCAAAAGGGGGGGAACATGCATACCAGGGGGAACTAGTGGCCACTAGGGCCGACACCATTATCCCTAGGGGGGTGGGGGGTGGCCCATAAGGGTCCCATCCTCCTGTATAACCGGGGGGAAACCCATAGTGACCTATGAAAAGGTCAAGCTGGGATGGGGTCTACTGGTCAAAGGGCTGGGGTTGCACACAAGGTGCGGGGTGATCGGGGTGAACATAGTGGTAGTCAGGGTCACCTCTGTATTCATTTCAACCTGAGACTCTATAATCATAATGACCGGACTTGTCGGGGAAGTTACGCCTAGGCACTTTGGGGTTCTCAACACCCTGTCAGTAGGGGTACGTGGGGAGGTTGTCACCATTCCATGAAGCCACGGGCCCTTGTTTAATTTGGCCGGTGTGTATGGATAGTTGACCGGAGGGGTGACCTCACCCCTACGCACACTCGAGTCATATAAGGCTTTTGTTTGAAAAGCATTGTTTTGGTAAGAAGCGTACATACCTTGCATGCAAATTTGCATGCTCTCCATTTGAGCCCTCATGCTCGCCATGTCTTGTTGGAAGTCGGGTTGTTGTTGATGTTGTTGTTGTTGTGGCCTTCTTCTTCTCCCTTGTTGTTGTTGTTATTGAAGTTGTTGTTGTTGTTGTTGCTCCACTACCTCATCCTCCTCTTCCCCTTCCATTCCTATCACATCATCCTCCTCGAACACCTCCTTCAAATTCACTTGCACATTGTTGGGGAGGACACCCGAGTCCTTCCTCACCCACCAAGGGCGTGGAAATCCTTCTCTGGTATGGGAGGTGTACTCCAGCCTTAGGAGGAAGAAATGGTGTTGGCGAGATACAAGGAGACTCCAAATTCCCTCAACCCCTTTGATACCCCGGATGAATTGCATTGTCTTGAGTTGTTTCTCATCAAGCAAAATATCACTACCATCCCTTTTCCCTACTATGGTGCATGACCTCAACTTTTCCTCATGGCCACACTTTATGGCCAACCTAGTCACCACAGCTCCGCAATGGATCTCCCCACTCTTGCTACCCGAGACAATGGGTTCGATACATTGACTGAAGATGAACCAGTTAACTCTATGCCCCAAATTCGTCCTTGATGCAAGCCAAAGGATCCTAATTTCTTCCAAATTTATCTTCCCCAAGTCTTTCTTATTGAAGACCATGTACCTAAGTATACGGTGTAGCAATCTCAAGGCGGGGTGCATGATTTCACTAGCCAAATAATACTTTGCATCAAAGTTGTTGTTTCGGGAGATATGCTTCCACCATCGGCGGGGGTTGTAGTCTGGGAGTTCGGCATATTCGGGTAAGAGGATGCCGACATTGGGGTTGAGGTTAAGGTTTATTGAATTTGTGGAGGGACATTGTTTCCTTCTTGTTAAAGAGTTGGAAGGAAAAGGAGATGTTGTTGTTCCTCGAGATATGTTTCTCAAAAGAGGCGAGAAACTCTAGGGTGGGTTCACGGTAATTGTTGTATGGCTTTGAGACGAATTCGGTTAACCCAAGGTTGTTGAAAAAGAACCAAAATTGTTCGTCAATGCCAAGCTTGGTGGTTATGGTTTTATTGTAGTGTTTGGTGGGGAGGAGTTTTCATGATTGGAGGGCATCAAAGTTGGCTTTGTGGTTTTGATTAGAGAATTTTGTTGGAGGAAAAGGTGGTGTGGGTTCCACATTTTGAGGTGTTTGTGAAGATGAAACTCGTGGCTCCTTTCCACTCTTCCTCTTCTTTGAGCTATTTCCAATCTCCATTTTTTCTTCTATTTTTTTTTTCAAGAAAACGACACCAACACCTTACTCCAAATAAATTAGTAGCTTCAAGTAGCACCAATCAACCACCACAAGAACAACCAAGCTACCACCACAAGAATAACCAACCAACCACCACAAGCAAGTATACTTCACAAGGCAACACCAATTAACCAAGAACACAACAATAATTCCAACAAACAACTCACAAAATAACTCAACCAAAAATTAGAACAAAAGTAACAACAAAATTAACCAAATCACACATGAACAATTTTCCAACAAATATCACAAAAAGTTGTCATGATATTCATTCCAATTTGCAAAATAGTTCAATAAAAACTAGAAAGAAAGGGATTATACCAACAATGAAGCAAGGAATCACCTCCAACTAGCCCCCAAGATCTTTGAACTCCAATATGCTTGAAGGAGCAACAATGGTGGAAAATCAATTTTTTTTTTTTTGGATTTTTTATGGTGGAAAATGTAAATTGTTGATGAATTTGATGTTATGATAAGGAAATTTTGTGAGATTTAGGATGAATTTGATGGATTTAGTATTAGTTAGGGTTGGGGTTTTAGGGTTATTAGAGAGAGAGTGAGAAATGGAGTGAGAAAGCACGGTTTCCACTTTTTTAAGAGAAAAAGGGATCGAAAACCCAGCGGGTCGCGCCCGCGGGTCTTAAAGGGGCCGCGCCCGCGGGTCTTCAAGCTGCGCCCGTGGGGTCCTGAGCCGCGCCATCTCCAGGGGTGCGGCCAGGCATCTACCGAAAGTTGGAGTTCTGTTCTCCTCCTTTAGCCGCGCCCTCTCCTTCTTTAGCCGCGCCCGCGGGTTCTTGGAGAGGCCTCTCCTTGGGCGTGACTTCATACCTTCTTATGCACACATTGAATTGCTTTTTTCCTTTCTCTCTTTGACAGAGGAGTAATTGCGTCTTCAAAACAATATGCAAAGTATTCTTTGGCTAAACACCCCTCTTCAACACAATATGTACAAACACCCCTTTTCAAAACACACTAAACACCATGCCATCATGCTTAGGCAAAGCATACCAAAAATTCCAACACAATCAAAATTCAAAAATATAACTATCCAACATTGTAGATAGGAAAATAACAAAGCATCAAGAAATGAGGAAAAAGACAAGGGTTAGAGACTCGGGTTGCCTCCCGAGAAGAGCTTCTTTATGAGGTCACTAGCTTAACCATGAGAAAAATTCTTCAAGTGGGATGCTTGGGATCCAAAGGATCAAGCATTATACATTCGATGATACCAACTTCTTCCTTGTAAAAGTAATGCTTTAAACGATGACCATTAACCATAAACTTGTTACCATCCGCATCTAACTCAAAGGAGCCATAAGGAGTAGTCTTTGATATCACAAAAGGACCCGACCACTTTGATTTAAGTTTACCCGGAAACAAACGAAGCCTTGAGTTGAAAAGCAAAACCTTGTCTCCAACCTTAAAGTTCTTGTTTCGAATATGTTGGTCATGCCACTTTTTGGTCTTCTCCTTATATAACCTTGAGCTCTGATAAGCATCATCTCTAAGCTCTTAAAGTTCATTGAGCTTGAGCAATCTCTTCTCACCGTCCAACGATAAATCCATATTGAGCTCTTTGATGGCCCACCAAGCCTTGTATTCTAAC
Organism: Chenopodium quinoa; assembly: GCF_001683475.1. Taxonomy (NCBI): domain Eukaryota; kingdom Viridiplantae; phylum Streptophyta; class Magnoliopsida; order Caryophyllales; family Amaranthaceae; genus Chenopodium; species Chenopodium quinoa. Next base: position 463,094 of record NW_018742738.1, on the reverse strand, counting down.
TCAACCGGCAAGTGACAAGCCTTTCCATAGACCAACCTATAGGGGGTCATGCCGATTAGAGTCTTGTACGCCGTCTGAAGAGCCCACAGTGTGTCATCAAGTTTGAGAGACCAATCTTTCCTTGATTTGTTCACCATCCTTTCAAGAAGATTTTTGATTTCACGATTTGAGACCTTCACTTGTCCTTGAGTTTGAGAGTGGTAAGGTAATCCAACCTTGTGATGAACGCCATACCTCTTGAGAAGAGCTTCAAACTGCTTTTTGGCGAAATGGGAGCCTCCTTCACTAATTAGCACCCTTGGAACTCCAAACCTATGAAAAATGATCTTCTTTAGAATCTTAAGCACAACCTTGTGATCATTGGTAGGTGAGGGTATGGCTTCAATCCATTTGGTCACATAATCGACCGCTACCAAGATATATAGATTCCCACAAGAAGAAACGAAAGGCCCCATAAAATCCACCCCCCAAACATCGAAGGGTTCAACTTTTAAAACACTTTGTTGGGGCATTTCGTCCCTCTTAGTAATGCCTCCGCTCCTTTGACATCAATCACATTGCGCAACGAATTGGTGGGCGTCTCTATGCATTGTCGGCCACCACAATAACGATTAAGAGATTTTTTCCACTGTTTTGTCAACACCACCATGTCCTCCACATGGTAGTGAGTGGCAATGCTCAATAACTCCTTGAATCTCATGATCTGGAACACACTTCCGATAAAGGCCATCTCCACATTGCTTGAATAGGTATGGGTCATTCCAAAAGTATCTTCTCACTTCCTTGAAAAACTTCTTCTTTTGTTGAGAAGAGTACTCCAGGGGAACGACTGCACACGCAAGATAGTTGGCTATATCCGCGTACCAAGGGGTAGAAGTTGACACCAAAGCCATGAGAGCCTCGAATCCTATCTCATCATTAATCGGTATATCCTCCTTGTTCTCAAATGGTAGCCTAGACAAATGATCCGCTACATAGTTCTCTGCTCCTTTTTTGTCCCTCATTTCCATGTGAAAGTCTTGGAGAGAGAGAACCTAACGGATCAAGCGAGGCTTTGCTTCTTTCTTGGCCATGAGATACCGCAACGCGATGTGATCCGTGTACACAATAACTTTTGAGCATATGAGATAGGATCGAAACTTATCGAATGCAAACACTACCGCTAACATCTCTTTCTCTGTTGTTGTGTAATTTTTTTTAGCCTCATCTAGAGTCCTACTTGCGTAGTAGATGACACATGATTTTCCTTGTTTCTTTTGACCAAGAACGACACCAACTACAAAGTCACTAGCATCGCATATTAGCTCAAAAGGCAAGCTCCAATCCGGAGCTTGCACAACGGGAGAAGAAATGAGAGCTTCCTTGAGCTTACGAAACTCCTCAAGCCAAGCCTCATTGAAGTAAAAAATAACCTCTTTTTTTAGCAATTCGGTCAAAGGTTTCGCGATTAAAGAAAAATCTTTGATAAACCTCCGCTAAAAACCGACATGCCCAAGAAAAGCCCGTACCCCCCGTGATGGAAGTAGGAGGGGGCAACTTTTCAATCGCCGAAACATTGGCCGGATCAACCTCAATGCAAATTTTTGAAACCTTATGGCCGAGGAAAGTGCCCTCCTCAACTATAAAATGGCACTTTTCCCAATTTAAAATCAAACTCGCCTCTTGACACCTTTTCAAAACTTTTTCAAGGTTAAAAAGACAAGTGTCAAAAGACGAGCCACCAACACTAAAATCATCCATAAAAACCTTAATTTCTTTTTCAAGCTTCTCAGAGAAAATGGAAGTCATGCATCTTGGAAAAGTAGAGGGAGCACTGCATAATCCGAATGGCATTCTTCGGTATGCAAATGTCCCATATGGACATGTGAAAGTAGTTTTCTCTTGATCACTTAGATGGATAGGGATTTGGAAAAATCCTGAATACCCATCCAAGAAACAGAAGAAATCATGGTTAGAAAGCCTTTCAAGCATTTGGTCCATGAAAGGGAGAGGAAAATGATATTTCTTGGCGTTTTTATTCAATCTCCTATAATCAATGCACATTCTCCACCCGGTCACTGTCCGGGTGGAGATTTCCTCTCCCTTTTCATCCTTGATTATGGTCATCCCACCCTTCTTTGGAACTACATGAACCGGGCTAACCCATTTGCTATTGAAGATATCATAGATGCTGCCCGCCTCACGTAGTTTCAAAATTTCTTTCTTCACAACCTCTTGAAGGTTGGGGTTCAACCTTCTTTGAGGTTCAATGGAGGTGGAATGATCATCTTCAAGATGAATACGATGCATGCATAAAGAAGGGTTAATTCCTTTGATATCATCAATGCTATACCCTATCACATCCCTATATTTTCTTAAACCAACAAGAAATTTTTCCAAATTAAGACCATCTAGGGTAGCATTGACAATAATAGGGTATTTTCCCTCCTTATCAAGAAAAGCATATTTCAAAGAAGGGGGAAGGGGCTTGAGTTCTACCTTGGGAGGAGGCTTAGAACTCTCCTCCAATTTCTCCTCCTTGGACTCAAGCTCGGTCTCAACTTGTTGTTGTACTTCCTCCTTTGAGGATTCCTCCATTGCCATGAAAAATTCTTTAGCCTCTTGAGAGTGGAACTCTTCTTTGCATGTAAGGGCTTCTATCATTGGATCTTGAGGCCTCATCACGACCCTCCCCAAACGATCTAGCTCCTCATTCACAACATCAACTCTATAGCATTTTTCAACCGTGGGGGTCTTGAGCAACTTAGAAAATTCAAAGACAATCTTTTCATCGGCCACTTCACAAGTGATGGTGTTGTTCTTGCAATTGATGACCGCCCCCAAAGTTTTAAGAGCTTCACGTCCCAAAATCAAAGGAGTGTTAACATATTCCTCCATATCCATCACTACAAATTCACAAGGAACGTAGATGTGTCCCACTTGAATTGGAACATCCTCAAGCTATCCACAAGGTAATTTCACCGATCGATCGACCAATTCAATTGTCTTCCTTGTAGGGATCATCTCAATATTGAGTTTTTGAGCAATGGATAGAGGGATTAAACTAACACTTGCTCCAAGATCGTCTAAGGCTCCCCTAGCTTCCATGTTCCCAATTTTCACTGGCAAAGTGAAACATCCCAGGTCTTTTTCCTTCTTGGGCATCTTATGTTGGACAAGAGCACTCACTTGATGTGGAAGGGTGATAAGCTCATCATTGAGCTTCTTCTTGTTGGTGAGAATATCCTTGAGGAACTTGGAGTAAGATGGCATTTGTGTCACAACTTCAAGAAAAGGGAGGTTAATATGCAAATTCTTCATGACACTAAGAAATTTTGTGAACTTGTCATTCAACTTCCTCTCCGCAAGCCGACCAGGAAAAGGAACCTGTCCATCAAGATTCCTAGCCTCACTAGGAATTGAAGTTGCCTTCTCATTGTCAAGCTTCTTCTTCTCCGAACCTCCTTCTATCTCATCACCCTTTTCTTTCTCACCTCCCTTGTTTTCATTCACACTCTCCTCTCCTCCCTTCTTTTCCTCACTATCCCCTTCATTTGGCCCTTCATAGGAAGTTCCCGACCTCAATGTGATCGCCTTGCATGTATCGGGTTTTTGATTGTGAGATGGGTTAGGTTGTGGTTGTCCGGGTAGAGTGGATGGTGAATTGAAAGGAGTTTTCTCGGCCAATTGAGCTAGTTGTGAATCAACCATCTTGTTGTGAGCTATTATCTTTTGCATTTATTTCCCAAAAGATTGCATTTGCGCATGCATGGCTTGGAGGAGTTAAGTTTGAGTTACCTCCGCTTGAGGTGCTTGTTCTTGATGGTTTCTTTGACGTGCTTGGGTTTGATTGTTGTATTGGTTGTTCCTTGGATAGCTTCCTCTTGGGTTTTGGGGTTGAGGTGGAGGTGAATTTTGATATTGAGGGTTGGATTTATAGGAAGGTTGAGCTTGTTGGTTCCATTGTTGAGGTTAAGGTACAAATCCGGGTGGTGGTTGTCTCCAAGCTACTCCACCGCCGCTTCCTCTAAATCCTTCTTGCCTTGTGTTGTATGCCGCTACATGTTCGAGGCTGAAATCTCCACAATAGGATGTATCATGGTTTGTTCCTCCATAATTTTGACAAGAGAAAGAGTTAACTTCAGAAGAGCTTGCTCCACCACTTAAACTTGCATTCACACTGGAGTTCAACTTGGAAAACCCTTTTGTTAGTTAATCAATTTGATGTTGTAATTGATCAACTTTCTCCAATTCATAAATACGACCTTTGTTTGGAGCGTTTCTTCTTCGGCCCCCCCAAGAGTAATTCTTTTCACCTCTTCTATTGTGGCTTCAACTTGATTTTGAGGGATCTTGATTAATTGACCACCAGCCCCCGCATCCAAATTGGATCTTGACATGGGCTCCAATCCGTCGTAGAAAAACTGCATGAGCAACCCTTGAGGTACTCATGGTGGGGACATGCTTGTACCACTCTTTGAATCTCTCCCATGCTTCACCAAGACTTTCATCAGCCTCTTGCTCAAATGATGCAATTTTCCTTCTCATTTCGGCGGCCTTCTCTTCGAAGATAAAGTGCTTCAAGAACGCCTTTACAACCTTCCTCCATGATGTGAGAGTGTTAGGTTTTACTTTCTTTAGCCATTTCTTTGCTCGTCCGGTGAGAGATTGCCAGAAAAGGTGCATATGAATGTAGTCTTGACTCACTTCATTGGTTTGCATCATTGCGCATAATTCAAGGAATCGGTCCAAATGTTCAATAGGGTCCTCACTTGCACTTCCATAAAATTGCTCCAATTGGACCATTCGAGTATATTGTGGATGGATTGAGAAGTTGGTTTCTGTGACGGGTAGCAAAATCCCTCCCGTGAGCTCATAATCCTCCGGATTTCCAAACTCATGAAACAAAACATCATTCTCTTGTCCCGCCATTGATTCGCGTGGTGAACTTGAAAAGTAAGTATCACTCTCACTATCAACTATATCACCAAAACCTCTTCCCTCGTCTTGATAAAGACTACGGACTTGTCTCATGGTTCGGTTGATTTCGTGGTCAATTTGATGTGAGGGTGCTCCTTTAGACCTCCTAAGCAATCACCAAAGCTAAGAAAACAATTAGAAATGACAAGGATGATAAAACAAAAAAAAAGAAAAAGAAAAGAAAGCAAAATGACTCTAACAAAAGCAATAATATTCGGTAAACAAGCCGCCTCCACGGCAACGGCGCCAAAATTTGATCGCGGATAGATAGGTCGTTAAGCTACTACCCTAACCAAATTAATCATTTATAATACCTAAACCTACACTAAACTAGTTAGTGGCAATTAAAGGGTCAAACCACTAGGGAAGCACGCTAATTCAACATCAAATATCACTAAAGCAAGAGTGAAAAGGGGATTTTTTTTTGTTGGTTTTGTTGAGTAGAACACTAAAACTACAAGTAAGAAAGAAAATGATGATTAAAATCAATAGAAAATGATGCTAGGGATACGGGGGTGTCCAATATGATTATAAAGAAGAGAATAATGGTGATTATCATGAAACATATGCCAAAGAACACGAGATTCTACCTAAACAATTCATTCTCATGCAATAGTCTAGGCAAATCAATGAAAGAGGTCTACACTAATAAGGATCATTCTCATGCATCCTATTAGTTACAATCAAATCAAGAGAATAAAGAAGCACAATCCAAAAAACTCCACTTTAATAACTCATTCTCATGCAATCATTAAAATAGAGGTGATCCTAGTCTAGTTCAAATCACTTTCATGCATTTAAACTAGAAAACATCAAATAGTGTGCAACAATACTCCCAAGCTAATAAAAATCATGTCTTTCATCAATATATGGCATAAGTTCAATCCAACCATCATCATTCATCCAACATCAAATCATATCTTCCACCCCCTTCCCCTAGCTAAAAGTTTAGCCTAGAGAAGGGAGATTAAACATAATATCAAAACTAGAAATAAACTCAAGAAAGTCAAAACAAAAGATGATTAAAATATATGAAATCAATAACAACTAGATAAGCTAACAAGATTGACAAGAATAAGTAACAATAAAACAAATAAATAATACTAAAGGAAAGGAGAAGAGATTACTAAAGAAAGGATTAATAAAAGATGAAAACTTGAATTCTTGCTTGATTAATGGAAGATTAAAACTTGAGCAAAGGTGCATACAAATAAAGGAAGCTTGAATAACAATCTATTTTCTCTCTAGATTAGGCTAAAATGTTAATAAGATAGATGATAATACAAAGTTGAAATATGAGGCTATATATATGCATCATAAAAGACGGAAATAAAACGCCTAGGAGAGCCCTCTATCAAGCTGTCGCGCCCTCTCCAGCCTGGGTACGGAGTTGCTTAACCCACCAACCCGCGCCCGCAGCTCTGCTCCCGCGCTTGCGGCCAAAGAAAGGAGATGCTCTCTCCTGCTGAAGAGAGGCCGCGACAAGGTAACAGGTGAAATGAAGCCTCGAAGAACCGCGCCCACGGCTCCAGGTGCCGCGCCCGCGGGCCATTGAGGAGGGCCCTCTCCTGAGGTGCGGCTCGGCATCTACAGAAAGTTAGAGCTGATTGCATTTACAGGGACCAGCGCCCGCGGCCTAAAGCTCTGCGCCCGCGGCTTTGCTCCTTGCTATAGTGCCTTCCTTGAGCATCAAATTTCCTTTCCATGGCTCGCCTTGCATCCAAGGGTTCATCCGAAAGGGCAAAAAACCTACAAAACAACGAAGAGACGATTGAAAAACCAACAAAAGGGAAAAAGAAATCAAACACGAGAAAAGAAAGGAAAAAGCAAAACTAAGGTAAAAAACGCTTAAAGAGGCTCAAGCAAGTGCAAATGAGAGGAGAATCCTTAGAGATAAGGGGTGAAAAAGTGGCATAAATGCCACTCATCATACTACCAAAAGAGCTAAAAACATGGAGTTGAATCAAACTTACTTGTGGCATTTTTGTCTTGGCCACATTAACATCAAACGTATCAAGAAGCTTCTTCAAGAAGGCGTTCTTGACTCTTTTGATTTAGAATCTTTTGATAATTACGAAGGATGTTTATTAGGCAAGATGATAAAGCAGCCATTCTCCAAGTTGGTAGAAAGAGCAGGTGACTTATTAGGTCTAATACTTATCGATGTATGTGGACAAATAAGCTCCGCCACAAGAAACGGACATCGATATTTCATCACTTTCACAGACGACTATAGTAGATATGGCTATGTCTACCTAATGTCGCACAAATCTGAATCATTTTACAATTTCAAAGAATTTCTGAGTGAAGTGGAAAATAAGCTTGGCAAGAAAATCAAAGTCCTTTGATACAATTGTGGTGGTGAATACTTGAGCAAAGAATTTGATGACCATCTGAAAGATCATGGTATACTTTTAGAGATGACACCTCCAAGAACACCACGATGGAACGGAGTATCCGAACAGAAAAATCGAACCATGTTATACATGGTACGATCAACCATGGGTCTTAGTGATCTTCCTATCTCTTTCTAGGGACACACACTTTTAAGTGCGACACTAACACTGAACTATGCTACATTGAAAGCTGTAGAAAGGACTCTATATGAGTTATGGACAAACAAACCTCCTAGGTTGACTATTCTATAGATATGGGGATGCGAAGCATATGTCAACAAATTGATTTCTGACTAACATTATCCCAAATATGATAAAGTTTACTTTGTGGGCTACCCAAAAGAAACCAAAGGGTATTACTTCTACAACAAATCAGAGAATAAAGTGTTTGTTGCTCGCGATGGTGTCTTTTTGGAGAAGGAGAACCTTTCCAAAATGACAAGTGGGAGGATAATTGAACTCGGAAATCTTCGTGAGGATGAGCAACAAAATCAAAATGACAGTCAAAGTGCTCAAGCAGCATATGTTGACGAAGGTCAAAATGATCAAAATATGAAAAGTCAAACCTAAAATGCAAATGCTCAGTCCATTACCCTACGTACGTCTTAGAGGCCGAGATCTTAACCTGATAGATATCTTAGATTGTTTTTAACCGAGAATCCAAACATCCTAATCATGGACAGAGATGAATCGACAACTTACAAGAAAGCGATGGCAAGCACTAGATAGTGAACCCTAGTTTAACAATTAGGAGATAGCTATTTGATTCCTTGCTCTTATCATTAGTCTTCACAAACTTTTATTGGCATGATCTTACCAAGTTGTTGCTATTAACATGATTACTTGTTAATCCCTGTTCCTAGTGTTTTATTTGTTTGGTTGTTGGTTTTGTTAGTTGTTAGTGTTACATCTTACCTTTGAATTTGACCTAGCTTAGGCGCATAATTGAAAGTGCTTGAACATTACCGTTCCTTTAGATTCAACCCTTGACTTGCCTCTATACTTGTATTTAGGTATTTTAAGTGTTTATAAATTTAGTGTGACCGAGGGAAGATAAGATTACGATCTAGTTTTCTCCTCGTCAAAATGGTGCCGTTGCTGGGGAACGGTGTCTATGTTTGAGTATTTTTTATTGCTTAAGTCTAGGTCTTTGTATATACTTCTCTTTATTTATATTTTGTTTGTTTTGTGAAAAAAAAAATGGCATGTCTATCATTTCCTCAATATGACAATGAGCCTTTTTGTGAATATTTCAATAGACTTGAGGGATATTTGGATTATAAATGTTGTAATCTTTGGGAGGCTTGTGAGATTTTCTATTTTGGTATGAAGTAACAAACTAGGAATGAAGTTCAATGCATGCATGGTTGTGAATTTAGAGCATTGTCAATTAATGATGCTTGGGATTTTTATGTTTTGTTTTCTAGGGTTGTTTATAATATGGTTAATCATGATTCTAATATAGATGCGCAATGTGTTGAATCTTCTAATGTTAGCATGATTTCCCATGATTTGTTACATGATCCCTTGAGTGAACCTAGAACACATGATTTCAACTTTATTTCCCCTTTTGTTCATGATGATGAGGTGCATGCTCAAGTTAATGCTAATGGTGTGTTTCAATATTCTTCATTATTTACTATACCTTGTTGTGATGTGCTTCGTTCACTCAATGATGAATCTCATTTGTTTGATTATGCCCCCACTCCCTAATGTGATGCATATATATGCTTATGATCTTAAAGTTGATTCTTCCAATTTTGGTTGTACTTTTTCTTTTCTTGTTGAGCCTCAACTTTCTACATCATTTGATCTTTTGTTAATATATTTGAGTCTCAAATTATGCGTATTGAGCTTGATAACGAACTTAAGCCTAGTAAGGAGATGATTCTTCAATCTATGAGAGATCAATTAGAGATAATGAATAAGAATGAGGAGCGTCTTGAAGAGGGAAGGAGAAGAAAAGAAGATTTAGAAAGCCAATTGTCATCCTTGATGCTTGTTTGTGAAAAACCCCTATTTAATGAGTGTGTTAAGGAAGATGATGATTTTGAGAAACCAAGAGAGTGTGAGGATCCCATTGGTGAGCATTTGAATGATGGTGAAGGAGTTGAGAATGAAGAGAGTGTTGATTTTGATAACCTCAACCCTAATTCCCATCTTGATGAGTCTCTTATGCATGATTGTGATTCTTCTATCCATGAGTATTTGGACTCGATTGAGTTTATGACCAATGTGTTATTTGAGTGTCAAATGAAAACTAATAGCCTTTTGAGTGAGTTCATTAAGAATGCTTCATGGGAGAGAGATGAGTTTGAAATGAATTTGCATCCATTCATGCATGGCTTTGAGACTTTAAGCTTTAAGGAAGTTAAGGGAGTTGTTGTTCATGATTGTAGTGAAGGGAATTATGTAGTTCCCCTTGGAAGTTGGATTTTTGAGGCATATAATGATCATGAGTGTTCTTCTTTTGAGGATTCAATGATTGATTTTCATGATCTTATTGGTGATTTGAGGCATGGTTGTCAGGAAGAGTTTATTTGTGAGACTATAACCTCTATTCCCTCCTCTAATGTCCCTTCTTCAAGGAGCTTCAACCATATTCCCTACACTCCTATATCCCTCCCTTCCTTTGTTAATGAGCCTATTGGGGACCCCCTCTTCTATGATGATTTTCATGTCCCTCATTTGTCTTCTATTAAGGAAAAGGGTGATTTTTCCACCAAAAAAGATTTTTGTGAAGAGAGTTTGTCTTTCTATTTGTCTTCTTATATTCTTGAATTTTCTTTTGATTCTTCTTCTTCTTGGCAACTCCCTCTTCATTTTACTTTACGTGCACTAATCTTGTTGCATGCCCTTCTTATAAGATCTTCCAAAGGAAGGTTTGATAGGTAGTTGTATATACATATCAAGGGGCATTAAAGACATTTGGCATGAAATTTACCCATCTCTTCTTCCTTTTCTCTCACCCCTACGTGCTGGATTTCAGTGTACCACTAGGTGATTAATAATATCACTAGATGATCAAATAGTATCATTAAACATTCAGTGGTACTATATGTTTATTCAATGGTACTTTATATTCATTTAGTGGTACCAATTACGTATAGAAATAATATCACTACATATTCAATGATATTATATAACCTTTTAGTGGTACATTTAAAAACTGGTTCCACTTTCCAATCTCTCTCCTCCTTTCTCTCACCCCCATGTGCTTACAATACTTTTTAATATTTTAAGGTTTGATATGTATTTGCAAATACATATCAAACCTGCATTAGTGCTTCCTCCCCTTCTTATATCATTTTCCTACTTGTTATCATATGAAATGTGTACTATTGCATTTGACAAGCTCTTGCGATCGCTGCAATACTATTTTACTAGAGCGGTAAAGCTTGGACCTTAAGTAAGTCTTTCTCAGGAAGTAACCTGTGTTTTCTTGCTTTCATTTTCTTTTATTTTTAAAATAGATTTTCTCCCATGGAAATGTTTGTGTTTCTTTTGCTAGGTACATGACCTGATGATATACTTTGGTGCATTGGTTTAAATCAAGAATCAAGAAAGATTGACTCCTATTTTGCTAGCATATGGAAAGCAGGTTTCAATTCTTAAGGAAATTGGCTTTGAAAGGTTGAATTGGGTCATTTGCGGGTATTTATACCCACCTAAAATCCGGTAATACATTTCCTTATTCTTTCTCCATTGGTTGATCACTTGTTGGACGTGTGTTGGTATTGTTGGATTAATCTCTTTGTTTTACCCTCCCATGGAATATTTGATTTATGTTTGAGAATGTTGTCTCATTCAAGCTCGTGGGAGGGTACTCTATCATGCTAGGTGGGATGTTGATTTATATATGATATGCACCTTTGTATATGCTTTTCCATGTTCCCTTATTTTAAAAAACCCCAAAAAGATTTTTTGTTCTATCAAGGCAAATTTGCATTGTGTTTTGTTGTGTTCTTGCTTTTGACATAATACTTTTGGACTTGTATAGTTGAATGGTTTCTTATTAAATTGTAATGGTGTGCACGGTTTGACATTTTGCTTGGTTGATTATAGGATAAAACATGTTGAGGTAGTTGGTTAGAACTAGTGGGACCATGAAACCGTATTCTAATTGTTTGTGGCATGATGGTAGTTGCTTCCTATAGTCGATTTGACACCAATAGTGAGTTTTTGCTACATCCATGTGAGGTTCATTATTTTGCAAGCCATCAACATATATTTACATGAGTGGCATGGATCCTTGACTATTACAAACCTAATCTAGAATCTTGACTTATAATTCTCATTATCGAGACAGAACCATCTAGGGAGGACAAAGGCATCTTTACGGGGTTATAATTTTTCTTTTCTAGTATAGTTTCTTATTTTTGGTTTTTGGGTTTACATTTGCCTACAAGCTAACCATTTGAGCCTTTTCCCTTCTTTTCAAGCCACATCTTTAGATCTTGAGCCTTTTGTTTCATTTTTGTTTCCATTCTTGGTTTTTGTGACGCAATTGCTCATTATTGTTGGAGTTTGTGGTTGAGGAGTTTGGATATTTGGTTCTTTTGAAAGCAAGGTTGTGTTCTGATTTTTGTGTAAATAATGGCAATTGAATGAATGAAAAAGTCGTCCAAATTTTTTTTTTTTTTTAAAAAGGGAAGGACGAAGCAAGTGCAAAGTTGAAAAAGGCGTCAAAGAGGCGAGGACAAAGCACTAACAAAAAATAAACAAAAAAGAAGAAAAAAAATAAAAAAATATTTTGTTGTGAGTATCCTTCTCCCAATTAAATCATTGAGAACAATGCTCCATTTAAGCTTGGGGGCAAGCGTTTCTCACACTTTTTCGTATATGTTTGTGTTGCTAGCTTTTAATAAGCTTATGGGTGTTGGTGCTTTTGTTTAGTGCTTACTTGATTATGGTGTTGAGGAATGATCACCCTTTGCTTCACTAATTAGGAATACTGCTAGCCTACCCTTTACCCTTTTTTCCTTACGTTACAACCTTTGAAAGTCCTTCTGACCTAGAGGTTGAGTCACATATCGAGGGAGGGAATTATAAGTCATAGCCTAAGGACAGGTGATGCATTGTTAAGACGTCAAGTAGCCAAAAAATTATCTTTTTTTCCGGTTCCTTCGTGGAACTTTTGAGATGCTCACTAGGGAAAGATATGAAGCTAGTAGAGAGAACGCGGTAAGACCGTTTGGGATTAAAGTGGATTGCGAAAACTAGTTCTTATGCTTAGCATATTTATGTTTCGATCAACCTCGAGTATCTTGGAACGTGCACTCCCTTAATTGTTTAGAAATATTTGCATTTACTTGTGCTTGAACATTTGGAAAAGTCCTTTCATGAACATTTGTTTGTTTTTGCTTTTCTTTGGAATTTCTTCTTCATGCTTTGCCTTATTTGTATTATTATGAAAGTTATAGGTTAATTTCTTAGGAAACCTTTACGAGAGTATCACTCGTCCTCTAGGGCAATCTAGGGTTTTAAATGGCTTGTCTTTAGTTGCTAAAACTAACAGTGATTCTTACAAAAGTGAGTTGGTGCATATTCCAATCCTCTCTAGTTTTCTTGTTTCCTTCTTTGTTTGAATAATGTCATCATTTTCCATTGGGTTGGATTTTGTTTTGCTCGAGGACGAGTAAAAGTTTATCTTTGGGGAATTTGATGCGTGCCATTTATGGCACTCTTAATTAGGCTAGGTTTTCTTCATATTTTTATGCTCGCGTTTAGTCTTTAATGTCGTGTTTTTAGGGAATCATGCTTGGTTTGCGTGTTTGCGTGTAAGTTTAGAGAAATTCATGCTTTCAATGGTTTTCTTATTATTTTATTCATTTCTCGGATATTTCTCTCGCTTCTCCGTTTATTTGACTTGTTTAGTAGGTGTGTCGAGTTCCCCGTGATTTAATCATCAACGAGGCAGCTCAAGCGCTTTCAAGGAAGTTAACGGAGCAACATTTGGGAAGCCAAGCATGCAAGTAAAGCCAACCAAGCGAGTGAAGCCAAGCACCGCAAGTACGAGCACAAAAGCAGTAGTCGTAAAGACCCTAGCAACAGCCAAGCCTTGCACCACCCAGCGGCTAAGCAATCAGCCGCGGGCGCGGGTGGTTGCACCTAAAATCAACAGATTTCGAGCAGGAACTCACCGCGGGTGCGACCACAGGCTGCTCTGTTCCAGATTTTCTTCTTCGAGGGCGCGACCGATTTCTCTGCAAGCGCGGCTTTCTGAGTTTTATTCGCAATTTAGCTTCTTTTCTCCATTTGTATATATTTTGTACGGCTTTCTTTAGTCTTCATACATGAAATTCTTTTGTTTAGAATAGTTTCTCTCTCCTCTGAGGAAGATTGGGTTATTTTAGGTGTCTCTCTCTATAGATTAGGAGTAGTTTTAGAAAGAGAGAAAGTGAGGGATTTCAATGGTGATTGAGAGATTGAAGATACAAGGGTGACAATGGTGTTGAAAATCTTCTCTATTATCAATGACCATTCTTAACTCTATCTGATCACCATATTGCTTTGTTTGATTTCATGTTTATTTGGTTTAATTTTGATGTTTGATTCTTGATTTCCATAGTTGTTAGTTGATAGATGATGATTTTTGAATAGTTGTTTGGCTACGAATTGGGTGAAACTTGTATGATTGATTAATTGTGATTAATTGTGTTGATTTATTGTTGAAATTAAAGTGATTAATGAAGATTTGCATGTGTGTAATCTGATAGGCCTAGAGAATTATGCTAGATTGCATTGTAATTGCTAATGACAAGACCAATTGATTTAGGTATTGCAATTATTGATTGGTTTGGATTGTGATTCTCTTAGTTTGTTATTCATATTAAATCCTAGGTTAACAATTAGGAGAGAGCTCTTTGATTCGAATTGATTTCTCTTATCATTAGTCTTCACAACCTTTGATTTGCATGATCTTCCTAAGTTGTTGCTATTGACATGATTACTTATTAATCCCTCTTTCTAGTGTTTTATTTGTTTGTTTGCTTGTTTTGTTAGTTATTAGTATTACATCTTACCTTCGATTTCGACCTAACTTAGGTGCATACATGAAAATGCTTGAACATTACCGTTCCTTTGATTTGTACCCTTGACTTGCTCTATACTCGCAATTAGGTTTGTTCAATGTTTATAAATTTAATTAGTTTGACCCAGGACCGAGGGAAGATTAGATAATGACCTAGTTTTCCCCATCATCAGTGGACCTAGCCGCCGGAGTGGTGCTGTTATAAGCCCCTATTATGGTAGACGTTTGACAATCAATAAAGTTGACTAGTACTCAAAGAAGAAAGCTTACAATACTCATGGTCGAGGAAAAAGGTTCCGATAGCTATAATGAGAAGTATACTTATGACGATTTTTAATCTCTTAAAGTATTCTCATAGGTCGATTCAGTACTGTTCTAAATCAATACCCGTGCAAATGATTCATGACTATCATGTCCTTCACTAATGGAAAAAAGGCCATCCGTAACGGGCAAAAAGGGCCCATCCGTAATGGGCAGCGTCCGTTACGTATGCGGCCGTTACGGATGGCCATTATTGCCCGTTACGAATAACCCATTATTCGTAATTGACATTTCAAATGTTCGTTATGAATAACCCCTTATTCGTAACTGACATTTTAAATGTCCGTTACGAATAATGGGTTATTCGTAACTGACATTTGAAATGTTAGTTACGAATAAGGGGTTATTCGTAACGGACATTTGAAATGTCAGTTATGAATAAATCCTTTTTTGTATTATAATAAGTCCTTATTCGTAACAGGCACATAAAACGCCCGTCACGAATAAGTGATTATTTGTAACGGACATTTTAAATGTCCGTTACGAATAAAGTTTTATAATATATAATTTAACACTTATTTGTAACGGGCAACAAAAATGCCCATTACGAATAAGTGGTTATTTGTAACTGACAACTCTACTGCCCGTTACAAATAATCATTAAATTGAATTTTTATTTTTTAAAGTTCGACAGGATGTATTTATATATAATTAATATATATTAATTAAAACCTGTTATAATAAACCTTTTCCTGTAAATAAGCAATTATACCGAATAATCTTTCGAATTAATACGACGTAATATAAAAATTGAAGAGTAACACATTACAAATAAAAACTTGTATAACTTTATCCAACATATACAACAACACTAAAAATATAACTTTGTTCTACCTAAGCTAATAGTTATGCATTTAATAAATATTTACTTCTAAAGTATTGCGCCCACTGTTCTCGAACCACATTCAACTCTTCAACATTATACGGGGTTGTCCTTGGACAAAAATCCTATTAAAAAAACAAACATATGAAAGAGGTTACAAAATAAAAACAATCCATAATAAAACAATTATTAGAATAAATGTGATGGACCAAATTATAGAAATAAAACTCATAATATAAAAAGTAAAACACATAACATCCTTAATAAACTTATATTTTGATTTTTATGAGTTGAAATCAATAAAAAGTGATTATTTACTAACTTTTGGGAGCGTATAGAGCCAAAAAGGCTTCAAAATTGCGCTAAGGGACTTCTATCTTTCCCATGTTTCAAGTATTGGTTCAAATTAACACAATATAACAGCATAACATCCTTAATTACCTTATATTTTGGTTTCAATGAATTGAAATCAATGAAAAGTGAACAATTACTCACTTTTGGGAGCGTTTAGAGCCAAAAAGGCTTCAAGATTGCCTAAGGGACTTCTACCTTTCCCATCTTTCAAGTATTTGCTCAAAAAAACACAATATAACACATAACATCCTTAGATACCTTATATTTTGGTTTTTATGAATTGAAATCAATGAAAATTGACCATTATCTCACTTTTAGGAGCGTATATAGCTAAAAAGGCTTCAAAATTGCCTAAGAGACTTATACCTTTCCCATCTTTCACGTATTTGTTCAAATGAAAAATGACTATTTACTCACTTTTGGGAGTGTATAGATCCAAAAAGACTTCAAAATTGCCTAAGGGACTTCTATCTTTCCCACCTTTCATGTATTTGTTCAAATCAACACACTATAACACATAACATCCTTAATTAACCAGTATTTTGGTTCTTATGAATTGAAATCAATGAATATTGACCATTGATCAGCATATAAAGCAATATGCATAGAATTAATCAGAACTGATTAGCATGTACAACATAGAACAATGATGGCAGTGAACATGATAAATGGCGAGGACTCGAGCAATAAACAGAAAAGACCTGAAATGAACTGATCGGAACTGAAATTTCAGAGCTGATCGGAACTAAAATTTCAGAAATGATCTGAACTGATCAGAATTGAAATTTCAGAACTGATCAGAACTGAAATTTCAGAACTAATCAGAACTGATCAAAACTGATCAGAAATGAAATTTCAGAAATGATCGGAACTGAAATTTCAGGCCTGATCAGAACTGATCGGAAATGACATTCAGTAATGATCGGAATTGATCGGAACTGATCGGAACTAATCAGAACTGAAATTTCAGTTTACTCGGAACTGATCAGAACTGATCGGAACAAATCTGAACTATACTTTCATTCTTCAATTTATCTAGATGGCTATGGTATTAATCAAAAACTCGAATTCAATGAGGCATTGATTGCTAAGCACATAAATTACACAAGCATATAAAGCATTTTATAAAAATCAAAACACAAGAACACCATATATTGACCATGATCACACACACACACAAAAGAACTTCTTTCCATATCAGAACATTCTTGTAAACAAGGCAATACAAACACCTTCACAGCTTCAGTCATACACAAGTAACAAGACACATAATCAAATCAAAATTCAATTGAACACACCAACAATCAACTATAACATGACATTATACCGACCTTCAAGCTACCACAACAAGCACATGGTGCTTCCATGTTCGATGATTCATCTTCATCATGACAAATCCTACAGTGAGCTTATTTTCTAGGGAGTAACCCATCATTTGCATCCATCCTATCAAATGAAAAACTTGTCTCCATACCTTCAATTCTTGTCTTGTTAAAACTTTTTATTTTGATAGGAAATACAAGCTAGTTCATTAATCAACAAACAAAATGTCCATATGTACATCAAGGAAATCTCCAAGGAAAATGTTTTTCCCAACACCAAGGTACTTTCACAACTTAATCTCAATCCACAATAATCACACCACCATTACCATTACACTATGATCTCCTCAATCAAGTTAGTAATTTTGACACCCAAAATGTCTTCTCCATTTTGACCATGATCAGAACTGAACTTTCAGAACTGATCAGAAGTAAAATTTCAGAACTGATCATAACTGAAATTTCAGAACTGAACAGAACTGATCGGAACTGATCAGAACTGAAATTTCAGAACTGATCGGAACTGTTCGGAACTGATCAGAACTGAAATTTCAGAACTGATCGGAATTGTTCGGAACTGATCAGAACTGAAATTTCTGAACTGATCGGAACTGATAAGAATTGAAATTTCAGAACTGATCGGAACTATTCAGAACTAATTAGAACTGAAATTTTAGAACTGATTAAAACTGATCGGAACTGATCAGAACTGAAATTTCAAAACGGATCAGAACTGATCAGAACTGAAATTTCAGAACGGATCGGAACGGATCAGAATTGATCGTAACTGATCAGAACTTATCGGAAAAGGCCTCAAATTTAGCAAAGCCCATTAAACAATGCAAGAAGCAGGAAATGAGCAATAAACAGAAAATACCTGATCAGACTGATCAGAAAAGGCCTCCCATTAAACAACGCAGGAAATGAGCAATAAACAGAAAAAGGCCTGATCAGAACTAATCAGCTCAAAAGTATAAACAAGTAACTGAAAAAAAAAACTATATTTGGTTACTTAGAACAACACTTACAATAGCATTGGCTATTTGTTGGGTTTCGGCATTCTTCAGGTCTATAGCCCACGATCCATTTGCATTACGAGTTTGACGGGCCAAAATCCAATAAAGAGACCGATTTTTAAGCTTTTCACTCAAGATTGCCTAAGCGACCACCTGAGCTGGCAAGGAGAAAGGGAGAACTTATTTCTTCTTGATTAAACGTTTAATTGAAACTGAACTGATTTTCTTTGGATAAAGAGTTATAAAATGATCAGGAGACAATAATCTATTAATCTAACAACTAATTTAACTACTCACTTGAAAAAACTAAACTAATTCAACCAGATATTAACTATATAATTTATTAGTCTAACAAACTAGATAATAAAAATTAAAAAATTGAAGAAATTAAAAAATGAATGAAACATTGAATACTTGAAAAGTAAAATAAATCAATGTTTCAAAAGCAAATCCAGTAGTTCTCTCTAATCAATTAATCACACAAGCATGTAACTTAGTGTACCCCCCTTGATCCGCCATTGCGAATTCAAATGCAGTAGTTTTCTCTAACCAATTAATCATCCAAGCATATACTAAATGAAATAGGCTAGTTCATTTTTACCTTCAAATTAATTTCCAGCAACATCACAATAATAATATAGATCAGAAAAATCCCTAAATTAATATTGGAAAACCCACAATAAGAAATTAGAAGGAGAATACATACCGTGATACACTAATTCGCCGCAAACGCCACCGTTTCTAGTATTTCTACACAAAATTGAATGATATCATTAGAAAATTTCAGCATATAATTGAACAATATAACCCAATTCTACAACTAACCTAGGAATAAACGAAAGTAGAAATGTGTTTGGAAATTGAGAACTCGACAAAGCATATGGTAATTTAGACTACTGTAATATTGTTGGTAAAAAATTGAGCAAATTAGAAACCCTAACATAAAAACAACCATCACAAATAGGAGAAAATGATCGAAAAGAAGAAATTGAGATGAAGTGCTGAATTCAAGCGATTGATAATTTATTTCACGAAATTTCTCCGTAAAATTGAAATAGTTAGAAGAAAGCTAACCTTGAAAATTTTCGGAAATCCCTAAACGTATATTGCAAATTCTTAAGACATTGAGAACCCAATTAAGTGTTGATTATCAAACTAAAAACCCAATAATTTTTTCAACAAGTGGAAAATTCCCAGAAATGAAGCTCAAATTAAGAACATCAATTTAACAACTAAGAATTAGGGAATATCTATCGAGGAGAGAGAGAATGTTGGAGGGAATTACTATTTTGAAATGGCTGGGCGTGAGGCCCGGTGACGGAGAAACAGAGAACCGGCGACGGAGAAGATGAGATTGCGCTTCAATGGGGAACAAATCGAGCTAGTATAGCAAGTACAGTATGAGTGAGGGAAAATGAAAAAAGGGGATTGAAAAATTTTTACGGTTAATTTCGAACATTTAATCGTAACGGACGCTTTAAGTCAGTTACAAATAAGTTGGTCAATCTCGTGTTGACTTTACTTTTTGTAACGGGCAGAAAATGTCCGTTACGAATAACTTAGTATTTGTAACTGTCAGTAATTGCCCGTTACAAATAAAATTTATTCGTAACGGACAGAAAGGTGCCCGTTACGAATAAGTATTTATTTGTAACGGACACCTTACCGCCTGTTACAAAAACTCATTTTTTATGCGGATTGAATTTTTTTTGTAACGGATCTTAATATCGCCCGTTACGAATGATGTTATTGTAACGGGCAACAACATGCCCGTTACGATTAAGCCGTTACAAATAGACTTTTTTCCACTAGTGCTTGTATCACAAGAAACAGTGCTATAAATTAAACTACACACTAATTTCAACTAGTTAATAATCATCCATCATTTAAATGACCTCAATCAGGGATAATTTTTTATTTTAATATTCAAAACTCAATTAACAGGTGTTTCCTTACCAAGACTGGTCTTGATACCCTATTTTGAATATTCCATGAATCAAATGGACTCATTATTTAATTCTAAACCACAATTAAATAGTCAATGGAGTGGATTAAGTTGCATGAAAAATTTAATTACTCCAAAACTGAATGGTTCATCATAGTGCTTTACATTAATATTGTCCAAAATTGATTAAAACACTAAAATAAGGAAATCAAAGCCAATATTTGATGTGCCTGATTCCCATTGCCTCAACGTGCTTGTTGTGCTTCACTTAAGGCAAAGGTTTAGTCAGTGGATCGGCAACGACGTTGTCATCCGTTCCAACTTTAAAAAAAAATTTCACCTTCTGATTTCCATTCTTGAATCATGTGAAGTTGTCGCTTGACATTTTTGACCTTCTGATGTTCTCTTGGTTCTCTCACCTGAGAAATAGCTCCGTTGTTGTCACAATAGAGATCTATTAGTCCCTTAATGGAGGGTACAACACCAACTTCACAAATGAACTTGCGAATCCAAATTGCCTCCTTAGTTGCCTCAGCTGCTGCCAAGTATTCGGCTTCAGTTTTAGAATTTGCAGTTCTTCTTTTCTTAGAACTCTTCCAACTAAACTCTCCTCCATTCAGACATAATATTTGCCCAGACTATGACTTGAAGTCATCTCTTTATGTTTGAAAGCTTGCATCGGTATAACCCTCAACAACTAATTCATCTCTGCCACCATAGACCAGAAATTTATCCTTCTTCCTTTTTAGGTATTTTGGATATTCTTGGCCGTAGTCAAATGCACCTTTCCTGGGTCTGATTGGTATCAGCTCGTAGCGCTTAAGGCATACGACACATCTAGCCTAGTACATATCATGGAAAACATGGTCGATCCAATAAGAGAAGCATATGGAATGTGATTCATCCTTTCTCGCTCATCAGGTGTCTATAGACACTGCTCCTTGATTAGGGTTATGCCATGCGACATGGGTAGGTGGCCTCTCTTGACTCCCTCATGCAGAATCGAGCTAGTACTGAGCCTCTCTTGACTCAATCATATCATCCTTTTTGATCTATCCCTATAGATATTGATTCCTAGTATGTACTAAGCCTCTCCCAAGTCTTTCATTGAAAAACATTTTCCGAGCCAAGCCTTTACAGACTCTAATAATGGAATGCGGTTTTCAATGAGCAAAATGTCATCGACATATAAGACTAAGAAGGCGATGACACTCCTACTGATCATCTTGTAAACACAAGACTCATCTGGATTCTTGATAAAACCAAACTTACTAATGACTTTATCAAATTGCAGATTCCAACTTCTGCTTGCTTCCTTTAATCCATAAATGGATTTCTTAAGCTTACATACCTTTCCAACGTTGTTTTGGTTTAAAAAACCGTCAGGCTGTGTCATATACACATTTTCTTCCGGAATACCATTTAGAAAGGTGATTTTAACTTCAATCTTCTATATTTAATAATTGTAATATGCAGCAATTGCTAGGAGGATCCAAACGGATTTAAGCATTGCGAATGGAGAAAAGGTTGCATCGTAATCATACCATGAACTTGTCTATAAACTTTTACTACAAATCTAGCTTTGTAAATGAATACATTTCCATCTTTGTCGGTTTTCAACTTAAAAATCCACTTACATCCGATAGGTGTGTAGCCTTTGGGTAAGTCAACCAAGTCCCAGACTTGATTTTCAAACATGGAATTCATTTAAGATCTCATGGCCTCTTGCCATTTAGCAGAGCTACGATTTGTTAGTTCTTGGGTTTGACCCGAAGGTTTCATTTAAGAATAAAATTTTATATTTATTGTAAATTTGATATTACTGATCGAAAGCGGCCTACACCCAGGCATTCTGATCACTTGACCTCACTGAATAACTAGCTTTCTAATAATTCCAAACCCTCCAACGGAATAATACAGTTGTTCAAAGGACACCATTCCTTTCATCTAGATGTTGTAAAAGCAGTTAGGAATATTTATATCCGTGGGACTAATATGTTTCAAGTGGTGAGGAAGTTTGCTAATAATAAGAAGCAGCTTAAGGGTATTAATTTCACCAAATTCACATGTGTTGAGACAACTGATTCCATTGCTGAAAAGAAGCTGAGGGATATTAGGCTGAATAACAAGAGAAGCCTAGGCATGAGTCTCTTATTTTACAAGAAAAGGAAGCCAGGGAACTTTATGCTCATGCTCATGGAGCTAGCTACAAGTTTCTGAAACAAAAGGCCAAGGTTTATTGGTCAAAAGAAGGAGACATGAACTCAACTTTCTTTCATGTTATTCTAAAGAAGAGAAGAATTCAGAAAAGTGTGTACTCTATTATTAGTGACGATATGGAGGTAGTCTCTAATCCTGTGTAGGTTTGTGATGCTTTCATAGACTATTACAAGTCCCTCTTGGGTTTAGCTGCTGTAACTAGTGGGGAGGTGCACCATGCTGTTATGGAGTATATGGATTACTATATGGAGTATTGAGGATGATTAAGCTCCTGGTCCAAATGGTTTCTCAACAAAGTTCTGTGAGAGTACTTAGGAGGTGATAGGTCCAGATTTCACTAAAGCAGTTTTGGGGTTCTTTGAGAATGGAAGACTATTAAAGCAAGTGAATGCTACTAACCTAACCTTAGTTCCGAAGATAGATAATGCCTATAAGGTTACTCAGTTTAGAGCAATTGCTTGTTGTAAAGTCATTTATAAAGTGATATCAAAACTCATTTGTGATAGGCTCAAGGAAGTGTTGCCAGACTCAATTGACCCTTGTCAAGGTGCTTTTATTGCTAGAAGATCAATCCTTGATAACATCTTGGTTTGCAAGGACATGATGAAGAATTACAGTAATAAAAGCAGGCCTATGATTCCATTAGTTGGGCGTTTGTTAGAAAGATGCTGGTGGCTTTGAGCTTCCCTAGGAGGTTTTTTAGCTAGATAATTTAATGTTCCCAACATTGGTGGCAATATGTTCCCAAAACAGAGGATAAATGGGTTTAGAAGCTAATGTGCAAAGTGAAACATGAGCTCAATGATAGGATTATAAATAACAACTGGCTGAATTAGAAGTATAAGATTAATGAGTGTTACAAACGGTTGCAGGACAATATGGAGAAAGTTCCTTGGAAGATTTGGATATGATACAAGTACAATGTCCCAAATAATTCATTAAAGGCTTGGTTAGCTGTGTTAGGCAGGCTAAAAACAAGGGATAAGTTGATGGAGTTTGGGGCTTGTGATATTAATTTGTGCTTGTTATGTTGAGACATCACAGAATAAGTTTCACACTTGTTGTTTGTGTTCATTTATAGCAGGAGATGTCTGAATAGTATCTGCAGGTGGCTAGGTTTCAAAATGCATATCTATCACATTACTGTGGCTTGGAAGGTCTGGAAGCAGAAGGGAAGAATAAAGTTCAGAGTAGTGTAATTCTAGCTTCATTGATTGTCGCAATCTGTTACATATGGCTTGCTAGAAATCATGTTTTCTGGAAGTAAGCTGTCCTACGTCCATAATTCATTGTTAAACAGTGAAGATAGAAGAAATGGGAAGAGCTTAACAACTCATCAATGATAAGTGCAAGGTGGAAGACTGCAAATGGCTGTTTCATCTAAGAGATAAGTTGTTTTCCTAGTTGTATTGTTAGGTTTCTTTTTTGTGCTGTTTTTTTTATGGACTGGTTATAGTCTTCTAAAAGTTTGTTTTGGTCCTTGTTCTTGTTCCCTTCCTAGAAGGTACCAAGAGAATCCAAGTCCAGTAGGGGTGCTTGTCTTTCTCAATATCCTTCCTAGAAGGTAATTGGGATATCCAGGTTCCTAGGTGGTTGTTTGGTCTGGAGACCTTTTCTGGTGTAAGGATGCCTTGTTAGTTCTGCTTACGAATTATGTACATCAGTGTACAGTTTTGGGTGTTATCAATGAAATTTCTTACCAAAAAAATAATAGAAATTCAAACACATTCAAACAAAGTATTTTGCATCATATGATAGACAAACTCATTAAAAGAAAGTTAATTGAATGAAATGAAATTCATACACAATCAAACATAGCTTTATAAATCAAATGAAATTTAAACAAATTCAAAATAGCTAATTAAATCAAAGAAAGTCAAACACATTCAAACAAAGCTTTTTTAATCCAATAAAAGTCAAATACATTCAAACAAAAGCTAATTAAATCAAATGAATGTCAAACACATTATAACAAAGCTTTTAGAATCTAATGAAGTTCATATAGGTTAAACAAATTTAATTAAATTAAATTGAAATTCAACCACGTTCAAGCAAAGCTTTTTGAATCAAATGAAAGTCAAACACATTCAAACAAATTTGTTTGAATCAAATGAAAGTCAAATGCATTTAACAAATATAATTAAATCAAATGAAACGTATGATGATGCAGTTTGGGCCTTATGAATGTAATTTGTGTTTGTTACGTGGAGAAAGAACATAATCAGTTTCACATCTATTCTTTAAGTGCATTTACAGCAGGAGATGTCTGAGCAGTATTTTCAAGTGGCTAGGTTTCACAATACATTACTGTCACATTGTTGAGGCTTGGAAGGTCTTGAAGAAGAAAGGGAAGAATAAAGTTCAGAGTAGTGTAATTCTGGCTTATTTGACTACTGCAATCTATGACATATGGCGTGCCAAATACCATGTATTCAGGCAGCTAGTTGTCCTGCATCCAGATTTCATTGTTAAAGTAGTGAAAAGAGAAGTAATGGGAAGATCTCAACAACTCATCAATGATAAGTGGAAGGTGGAAGACTGCAAATGGCTGTTTCATCTCAAAGCTAAGTTATTTTCCTATTTGTATTCTTTGGTTTCTCTTTTGTGCTGGTTTTTATGGACTGGATACAGCCTTTTGGCTGTTGTTCTAGTCGTTGTTATCTTGTGCCCTTCCTAAAGGTACCAAGAGAATTTGAGGCCGGTAAGGGTTCCTGGCTTTCTCAGTTCCCTTCTTAGAAGGTGATTAGGAGATCCAAGTGTCTAGGTGGTTGTTTTCTCTATAGACCTTGTGTAGTGTGGGGGTGCCATGTTATGCCTGCTTATGTATTATGTACATTATTGTACAGTTTACTTTTTTATAAATGAAATTGCTTCCTTACCAATAAAAAAACAGGAAAAATTGTTCCCATTAATCTGAACTTTGCTTCACCTCCAAAATTAATCATACTTTCGATTATTATCTATCACTCCAAACTTTAGGGGGTATTAATGTCTATTGCACCCAACAAGTCATCCAACCCGATGTAGCAGGTTACCTAGACATGTGTCACTGTATGATTGGCTTAGTTTTATTTTTTATTTTTTAAAAAATAAACCCACATACCATCCATGACTAACAGCTGCCACCACACCCCCACCCCAACCTGGCGGAGCCCTATCCCTGAAAATCCCTCCCCTACTGCCGAAAACCGCCGCCCAGCCCTTCCCTTCCCCCACCCCCAAAAACCCCTCCCTTTCTCCCGAAAATCACGGCCTAACTCTCCCCCTTCCCTTTCCCCACCCCTGAAAACCCCTCCCTCATTCCGGTTTCCTCCGTCGCTCCCCTCTCCCCTGTCGTTTAAAGTCCCCTTCCCCTTAGTTTCTGAATTAAATCCCCTTCCCTTTCCCCTTCGTTTCCACCGTTTCCCCCTTCCTACCATTTTTTCCCTCTTTCCTTTGTTTCAGACCCTAATACATTCTCCTTCCCTTTATCCTCCTCGAATCCAGCTCCCATTAAAGGTGGCTACCGTTAAGGGGTGGCTGCCTTTTTAGTTGGCTGTTTTTTTTTTAATTTTTTTATTTGACCATTCATGCAGTTACACATGTGCAAAAAAATCTAGCACACAAATGTTGACCGAATTAAACGGTTGCAGGTAAGTTCGATGCAATAGAAATTAATATCCCTTTAGGAGTTATAGATAATAATCAAAAGTATGGATTAATTTGGGCGGACGTGGCAAAGTTTAGATTAATGGGAGAACTTTTTCCTAAAATATAATAAATAAAACACAAACACATTCAAACAAAGCTTTTCGAATTAAATGAAAATTAAATGTATTTAACAAAGATAATTAAATCAAATGAAAGTCGAACACAGTCAAACAAAGCTTTTTGCATCATATGAATGTAAAACACATTCAAACAATGTTAATTTAATGAAATGAAAGTGAAACACATTCAAACAAAGCTTTATAAATCAAATGAAATTCAAATGCATCCTATGAGTCAAATGAAAGTCAAACACATTAAGAAAAAGCTAATTAAATCAAATGAAAGTCAAACATATTCTAACAAAACTTTTTGAATCAAATGAAAGACAAATGTATTCAACAAATCTAATTAAATCACTTGAAAATAAAAAACATTAAAATAAAGCTTTTCGATCAAATGAAAGTCAAACACATTCAAACAAATCTTTTTGAATCAAAAGAAAATCAAATGTATTCAACAACAGCTAATTTAATTTAATAACAGTAAAACACATTCAAAAAAAGTTATTTAAATCAGCCATTCTAGAGAGAGAAATAGGAGAGAGAAAGAAACTCGTCATTTTCATTTTGTTTTTTTCAGCTTAATTTAAGCCGATTTCCATGGCAAAGAGGAGGAAAGGGAAGGGGAATAAATCCTCGGGCTCTAAATCTAAACTAAAGAACAAGACAAAGCCAAGAACGAGGAACCTCGAAGAGCAAAAACAGAGTATGGCCATGGATGATGTTTTGGTTGAAAGTTGGCTTGATGGGGAGGCGATTGAAGAGATTCCGGTGAGAATGGTGATGGAGGAGGATAAAGCTTTGCATAGGGAGGAGTTTAATCCATGGCTGCAAGTAAATCAAACAACTAATTCTACGAATTTCAATGGAACAGTAGATTATCGTAACTCTAATATTAGTACTGGGTCTATTAATCCGACTCCATTGTTCATGATTAATGGGTCTAGTAGTTCTGGGAATGATTTTCATGTGAATTTGGAGAGTATTTTCTTGAACCCCCAATTTCAAAACCCAGTTTTTAAAACCCTTGTTTCTGCTATTCCTAGTGAATCGGGGGGTATTAGCTGGTGTAATATGTTCAAGAGCACGATTGATGAGGGTCTAAATCTTGCTGGTGGGGTAGGAAATGATTGTAGAGGCATGGGGCCTGGTGATAGTGATTGTCCTAATCATAGAGTCAAGAGCGAGAAGCTACCAGCCAGGAACCCACAACAAAAGCAGCAGAAGAAGCATGTGGTGAGGAAGGTCTGGAAGCCAAAGGCTCATTAGAAGAGTCAGCAGACAGAACAACCTCAAGGTATCAGAGTGGATAAGAATAATTTTTATGTGGATGTTGATCCAGATCTTGTTACTGAAATAGCTGGTGGTGGAAATTGTGATATGGGCTTAGTTTTCAGGATAGTTAAAGGGGAAGTTTTGCTTGGTGATTGGAATAAGGGGGAGTGCTCATACACTATCCATGGATAATAAGGGGTTTTGGAATGTCAGGGGCCTTAATTAATAAACTGAATAAAGTTTGTGATGTTCTCTAGTTCATGAAGAATCAGGGAATTGGTTTGTTTTGGCTCCTAGAGACAAAAGTGAAGGCTGTTAACTTTGCTGAGGCCTTTACTTGTTTTAATAATTGGTCTGTAACTACAAATTATAGTAAGCATCCTGGAGGAATAATTTGGATTGTTTGGTTACGTAATATTTTTCAGGTTGAGGTTGTTAGAGTAGAGGCACAACAAATTCATATAAAAGTTGTTCGCAAAGCTTCTAGGTTTGCGTTTTAGTATACTGTAGTGTATGGGTTGAATGCTGCAAATGGAAGAGAGGTGCTTTGGGATCAGATTGGAGAGATAAACAAGGACATTAAAGGACCATGGATCCTGGGAAGTGATTTTAATAATGTCCTTAATACTGAGGACAGAATTGGATCTCCAATTACTTTTGCTGAGACTGAGAATTTCAGACAATGTGTCAGACAAAATTTGCTGATTGATTTTAAAACTGGGGGGGATATTTTATACCTTGAATAATAAGCATCAAGGGAATGAGAGGGTCTACACAAATATTGATAGGGTTTTTGTAAATGAATTCTGGCTTGAGAAGTTTTAGGATTTTAGAGCTGATTTTCTACCTGAGGGGCTGATAGACAATTGTCCTTGCACTATGAGGTTATTTGGGGGTGCTGGTAATGTTAAGAAACATTTTACTTTTTTAAATATGTGGACTGATGCTCCAGGATACCAGGAAGCTGTTAAATAGGCTTGGAGTTGTGATGCGCAGGGAACAGATATGTTCATTATTGTGAAAAAGCTGTAGATGGTGAAGAAAGCTCTCAAGCACTTGAATCTTACTAATTTTTCTTCAGTTGAGAGTGCAGATGTTGTTGCTGCTGCTGAGTTACCAAATGTGTAGTGTAAGATGAATGGTGATCCTCAGAATTTGGCTTTGATATAAAATGAGTAAGAAGCCAGGGAAAAGTTCTTGACTACACATAATGCAAAACTGCAATTCCTGAAACAAAAAGCTAAGCTACACTGAATGAAAGAAGGAGATGTGAATTCTGCCTATTTTCATACCTGTATTGGTAAAAGAAGGCTGCATAATAATGTTCACAACATTCAAAATGAGAATGGTGAGGTTATTCAAGAACCTGACAAGATTGCGATGCTTTTATTGGTTTCTATAAAGACTTGTTAGGCATTAGTAAGACCCCTTTTAGACAGATACATCAAGCTGTTATTGATACAGGACCTATTTTGAATGATGAGCAACAAGCTAGACTTAGTAGGGGCTTTACTTAAGAGGATGTCAGAAGTGCAGTTTGGAGTATTGAGGAAGATAAAGCTCTTGGCCCTGATGGGTTCTCTAGCAAATTTTTCAAGAATGCTTGGCAAATTGTGAAGAGTAAGGTGTGTAAGGCAGTCCTGGGGTTCTTTGAGCATGGTCAGTTGCTGAAGCAGGTGAATGCAACTACTCTAACTCTGGTGCCTAAAGTGGACAATGCCACTAAGGTTAATCAATTTAGGCCAATTTCTTGTTGTAATGTGCTTTACAAGGTTATTTCTAAAATGTTGTGTGAGAGATTCAAA
This sequence comes from Chenopodium quinoa, assembly GCF_001683475.1. Taxonomy (NCBI): domain Eukaryota; kingdom Viridiplantae; phylum Streptophyta; class Magnoliopsida; order Caryophyllales; family Amaranthaceae; genus Chenopodium; species Chenopodium quinoa. Next base: position 433,876 of record NW_018742738.1, on the reverse strand, counting down.
GTGGTGTTGCCTGGTCTGATTAATGAGAATCAAAGTGACTTTATTGCTAGAAAATCTATTTTAGATAACATTCTAGTTTGCCAGGACATGTTAAAAGAGTATATTTTAGGAAAGCTTATGATTATGTGCATTGGTTATTTGTCCATGACATGTTGCAGGCTTTGAAATTCCCAGATAGATTCATTTCTTGGGTCATGGAGTGTGTTACTTCCCCTTCTTTTTCTCTTATGATTAATGGTGGGTTGAATGGATTTTTTAAAGGAAAGAGAGGGATTAGACAAGGTGATCCTATGTCTCCTCTAGTTTTTGTAATTGTCATGGAATACCTGTCAAGGTTACTTAATAAGGTGGGAGCAAAGAGAAGTTTCAGGTTTCATCAGAGGTGCAAGTCTTTGAAGTTGAATCATTTAATATTTACTGATGATTTGATGCTGCTTTGCTATGCTGATAGGAAGTCTGTCTCTCTTTTAACTAGGGATCTTAAGGCTTTTGAGGGTTGTTTTGGTTTATAGGCTAACACTGATAAGTCTGCTATTTACTTTGGTAGTGTTCAGCCAGAAATACAGCAAGTGATTATGCATGATTCTGGTTTTATTCTAGGAGAAACCCCTTTTAAATATCTTGGCATTCCTCTATATGCTAAGTATTTTAGAGTTTCTTATTTTGATTCTATCATAGATAAAATGCTAGCTAGGATTACTAGTTGGTCTAGCAGAACTTTGTCTTATGCTGCAAGAGTAGTGCTGGTGAACTCGGTCTTGATTAGCTTACACACTTACTAGGCTCAGTGTGTGCTTTTTCCTATATCAGTCATGTTGAGGATCAATAAACTCTACAGAGCTTTCCTTTGGTGTAGGGATGCTATTTTGTCCAAGGCACCTCCTCTTGCTTGGGATTGGGTCTGTAAGAACAAATCTGCTGGTGGCTTAGGGATCAGGGACTGTGGTATGTGGAATAGGGCTGCTTTGGGAAAATATGTGTGAAAGATAGCTAAAAAAGAGGATTCACTTTGGGTATAATGGGTTCATGTTGTGTACATTAAAGGACAAGCCTAGTGGGCTTATAGGCCTAAGAGATTTGCAGGTTGGGCATGGAGAAGACTTTGTGAAATTAAGGAACAACTAAGAGAAGGCTTTGAACAGAAAAGCTGGCTTGGTGGCTCTTATAAGATCTATGATTGCTATAAATGGTTGCAGGGAATAGACACAAAGGTGGATTGGGTTAAATGGGTGTGGAACAAGTTCAATATTCCCAAGCATTCTTTTATCTTATGGCTTGCTATGCATGATAGACTTAGAACAAGGGAAAAGCTTTTGAAGTACAACACTTGTGATGAAGACAAGTGTTTGTTGTGTGGTGTTGAAATTGAGAGTAGACAACATTTGTTTTTCAGTTGCAGATATAGCCAAGAGTGTGTTATGAGAATTTTGCATTGGCTTCAAATTCAAGTTCAGAACTTGAGCATCGGTGTTTTTTGGAAGAATTGGCTAAGACAAATCAAAGATACTGTGAGGGAGAAGATTGTTCTGGCAGTTCTAGCAGCTGTTCTGTACCACATTTGGTTTGCTAGAAATACTGCGTTTTGGCAGAAATCTGTTGTTCACCCTTCCAAGCTCTGTAAAGCTATTGGCAAAGTTAGCATGGATAGATCCAAACAGCTTATCAACAAGAAATGGAGCAGAGTGCATTGCAAATGGATCCAGGAACTGTGCAGCAGCATTCCAAATTTGTTGTCTTTTGGTTGTGTTAGGTGTTTTGTTGTTCGTTTTATGTCTTGTATTTCTTTTCCAGTTGCTGTCTGTGTCCTTCCTAGAAGGTAGCAGACTACTCCTATTAAGGTTGCTGGTTTCTCTCTAAGTTGAACCCTTCCTAGAAGGTGGCAACTTAGGAGTGAGGAGCTTGGGGTGTGTAAGGCCTTTGTTGTCTTATGTATATTTGGATATGCCTGTTTTGACAGGCTTGTAACATTTTTACATTTTGTACAGCTTTTTGATAGTAATATACTTGCTTACTTACCAAAAAAAAAAAAAAAAGCTGAATATCAAAAACATTCAAACAAATCTTTTTGCATAATATGAAAGTCAAAAATATTCAAGCAATGCTAATTGAATAAAATGAAAGTCAAATACATTCAAACAAAGCATTATGAATTAAATGAAAGTCAAACACATTAAAAAAAATCTATTTTAATTAAATGAATGTAAAACACATTAAAACAATACTTTTTTAGTCAAATTAAAGTAAAACACATTCAAAAAAGCTTTTAGAATCAAATGAAAATCAAATACATTAAACAAATATAATTAAATCAAATGAAAGTTAAACATATTCAAACACAGCTTTTTGCATGATATGAAAGTCCATCACATTCATTCATATTTGGGTGTGTTAACTTGCGTTGACTTTTCATGGCGATTTAATTTAGCTGGTTTGTTCTCAGCTTAATCGGTTTAAATGGGTCGAAAGAAGAAATAATCCACCCCAATACCTCAAAATAACTTGAATCGATCTAATATAGCTTCATCGAATTCTTTGAATGATGGTTTCTATCAGCTGAATGTTCATGGTTTTTCTTAGTCTGCTTCGATCCTAGAAGAAGATAAGGATCTTTAAGAGCTGGTCACCGCTCTATCTCATCAGTTTCATCCTTTAGTTGGGAAGATTACCAAAGCAGAATTTGAAAGCTCTTGAGTACTCTTATGCGTTGAGTGCTAGCTTGAACAAGTCTACTAGAACGGTGTCATATTTTACTGTTCCATTAGATTCTAGACCCGATTCTACTAGAATGAATATAAAAAATGCTTCACAAAGTAATTATGTGATGCCTGGAAGTAGTAATTGTGAGGGTTTGGTGAGTTCGACTCACCACGGAAATAAACCCAAAAACAAGACCGCACTCTCAATAAATAAAACCATAAACATAATTACAAACCTTTGGAGCGTGCTTCGCCCGACCGCTTTGGCCCTCACTTGAAAGCTAGCTTTGAAATTACAAACCCTCCAACGATGATCCACTCGCAACAACGATCACCGACTAGGTCCAATGTCTTGGGGTTAGCAAGACCCGACCGATAAACCCAAGTAATTGAGTTCAAAGGCTTTCACAAAATGTGATACCTTTTCCAACTCTTCAGTTCAAAGGTTTTCACTACTACTGATCCCTTTTCCAACTCTTACTCAACAACATTTCCAATGCCCATACTTGGGTATTCTTAGGAAATGATGAGAGTATGATTGTCTCTCCCATCAATGTGGGATAGTGAGATTTTCACATTTTATATTAAATGTTTTTACTACTAGTAGCTCAAATTTTCGACGTCTAAATATTAAATACTTAGGCGACTTATTAATTCTTTCCGAATTAATTCGTCGCTTTGGCTCGTTAGTTGCTTGGGTATGACCCGAAGGGTTCAGTTAAGATTAAGTTGTAACATTAATTATTCATTAATATTACTGATCGGAAGCAGCCTCCACCCAGGCATTCCGATCACTTAACCTTACTGAAAAATTAGCTTCCTAATAATTCCGAACCCCCTATCGGAATAATACACTTGTTCGAAGGACATCATTCCTTTCAACTAGCCCTTTAAACCCCAAAGTTGCCAATGAGGACGAGCTAGGTCTCGTAAAGGTATCCTAAGAGTTTGATTCATAATTAGAGCTGTCAAAAGTTGACCGACCCAAAATACTGAACCTAACTAGACCTATTAACCAACCTGTCTGAACCCAAAAAAAGATGTTGACTCGAACCCGACCTTACTCAACCTGAAACCAACCCTAGACCCGAGTTCACCCAAGTATTTGAGACCCGAACCCGAACATTAAACAACCTAGAGATAACCCGTAAATTATTGACATGAATCGAACCCGACCTTAACTGAAATTGACCCAAACCCATTTTAACCCGTCAAAATCCGAATTCAACCTGACCTATTCCTAACCCAACTCGAATTCAACCCGACATAATCCTAACCCGACCCAAATTTAACCCGACCTGCTACAAACCCGAGTCGAATTTCAACCCAACCTGTTACAAACCCGACCCGAATCAACCTGACTTGTTATTGACCCGACCAAAATTCAACCCAACTTGTTATTGAATCAATATAAACCTGTTAAGACTCGAATTTAACCCGACCTATTTTATACCCAACTCGAATGTAACCCGACCTAAACCCGATTAGATGTATAACCCAACGTGACTCGACCCAAGCACGACCCAACCCAAACCCGACGCGGATATGTTATGACATTAACTCATGTTGACCCGACCCGAGATGACCTGACTCACACTAACCCGACTCAAACCTGACCTGTTTACCCGAATTAACAGCTCTACCCATAACTCTTGGAAAAAAATGAGGCAAAATCATTAAAAGAAAGTAAAATCAAAGATTCAAACAAATAGCTTTTAAAAAGGACTTTTACAATTGATCAAATACAAGTGATTAAATAAAATTTTATACAATAAGGGTATGCATGTTCCAAGATATCTAGGGTTGATTGAAACATATGATATGCTAAGGGTGGAGAACTGACGAGCGATTTACCCTCATCCCAAACATTCGTATTGCTTTCTCCTTACAAGCTTCAAATCCACCTTTAGTGAGCATCTTAAGGGTGAAGGTAGGCTAAAATTTGAAATTTAGTGGTATACCTAAATTATGTAGCAAAGATTGGCAAAATCTTAACACGAAAACCAAGTAATCACCAAACAAAAACACCAACACCACCGAGCTTATTCAAAGCAAAAATCACAATCAGATATACAAAAAGTGTGAGAACGCTTCTCCCAAGCCAAAATGAAGCATTGTCCTCAATGCTTAAAATAGAAAGAAAACACTTACATCAAATTATTTTTGAACTTTTTCATTTTTCACAGTTTATTTACTCTTTCAAAAGCCTATGAATTTTCTTTGCTTCGTCTCATTTCTTTCATAATTTTCAATTTTTTTCACTTTATTCCATTGTCCTCGCCTCTTTTAACCTATGGGCGGCTTTTTTAACTCGATATTTGCGTTTTATTCACAAGATATTTACAACAAAAACTTGCTTACATTAAAAGAACCAAACAACGAATCTCATCCACTAAAACTCCAACAATAGAGACCAAATGCTTCACAAAAACCAAAGATGGGAAAAAGAATAAAACAAAAGGTTCAAAAGCTAAATATATGGCTTAAAAAGGAAGGTATATGGCTCAAATAGTTAGAAAAAAGGAAAAGAAGAAAAGAAAGTTATCACCGGGTACTCCAAGCAATGCTAATGAAGAGAAAAGGAAGCATAAATCATCACGATACTCCAAAAGCAAAAGCAAGGATAACATTCAAAGTGAGAAATAAAATACTACACAACATAATGAATTTTTTTTTGTAATTTCCACACGAAAACTAAAAAGATCTAAACTGAGAGAAAAACGGTCGTAGAATCGGAGAAGCAAAATGAACTAGAAAAAACAAAATTATCAAAAAAGAAAATAATCCATCAGTAGGAAAACAATGATCAATCAACATACCAACATCATATCATCATCATCAGAAAACATCCTCATTAGACAGCAATAATCATCATAAAATTATCTGTACAAGTGAGACAGAAACTCGAAGACGGAACCGTAGTGAACCATATCAGAAGAGTGAAGACCAAAGCAGCACAACAATTCGTAAGTATGCTCCTTCAAGCCTAAAGTGAGCTACCTCTGCTCTCCTAAAGCTAAAACTTAGCAAAAAGCAAGCAAAAGAACAACATCAATGCAAAACAAGCATAAATGGAGGGTAACCAATATGGTATAACTCAGCGCTATGGTAAGGGGTAGAATGGGTACTCCCCTCACCAACCTCAGAAAAGACATGGGTAACAACATCATCGACCATCTTCTGGACTGTATCTCTAAACCTACTCTCCCTCTGAGCCTTATCCCTAGCTAAATAGTGAGACTAATCATCAAGAGTTGGCTCACCCGATAGCCTCTATCGACCAAAGGTTCCGGGATTAGGGAAAGGGGTTCAGGTTAGCCGGATCATAAGTAAAATCACAACCTCAGGGCCCTCTTATAGTAGTCACAAGAGGCCGGAGTGGTCCCTCTAATTGCATTGGGAGGCACATGGGGCTCCTCCCAATAAGGGTAGCAAAAGGAAGGCCTTTGGTCCAGGTTGTATGGGACCGATTGGGGTAGAGGTCCTTGATGGACAAGGAGGTAAGGGTAATTCACGTAAGGCTCAATCTCCCCTCTCATCACATGAAATTTTATCTAAGATTTGTAGTCGTTGATCGATCATAAAATCTATTTAATAGATGTTTCCGAGAAGAAAGCCAAACAATGTTCTCCCAATGCTTGCTCTTTGTAAATTCAATTTCGTAAGTCTCACTCACATTTAGTGGGGGTGGCACCACCTCACGGGAACTAAATCCATAGGCTCATTTAGGATGTCGGAGGGGAGCCATCTACACTAACAAGCCAAAATAATATTTCAAAGGCATTATAGAAATGGTGCTCATGACAAGTTACATAACCAAAATGAATGAATCCACAACTAATCATTGAACTAGTATGAATAATTTGTCACATAGCAAGGATTCATAAGCCATTTGAGAATAAAGAGTGAGAAACAACATTCATATAAAGAGGGTGAACAACACTCATAAGCATTATGACCATTTCAAAGAGGGTAAAGACCAACAATGGTAGTAACAAAATAGTAGCATAATAAAGCAAAACTATAGTATCACAAGTTCATATATTCACCAATAATCATCATGAATACAAAATTTTGGGACATGAAATAGGCAATGTAGAAACAACATTAAAGTATACATCACAACATTCAAATCCAACAAAACAATACAAGGTGTGATATTTATCATGCAAATCAAATGATATAGAGGATTCATTCTTTGAATGATTATTGTATAATTCAAATTAGATGGATTAAAAAAACACAAATACCAGCAAACAATCACAAACTTGCATGTTCCAAAAACCCAAATGAACAATTCATAAATTCCCAAACTTTAGAGAGAGAAAATCATTTACAAAGTTTAAAATTGAGTATTAAAAGTGATTATCAAACAAAGAAGATGAACAATGATGATTGTGTGAATAAAATATAGCAGCAAAAATAGGAAAAATGCTTGAACACTACAATGAAAATTAAGCAAAATGATAAAAGAGAGAGAGAGAAAAAGAGATGGTTACGCTTAAGGGGGAACAAAACAGACCAGCGCGTCTGCGCCAGCCAACTGTGCGCCCGCGCAAATCCTCTGTGCGCCCGCGAAGACCTCGCTTATGGCCTCGCATATCTCAATTGCTTATGCCCTTGAGAAATTTTTGTGCGCACAACACCCATGATGATGATAAACACGAAAAATAAGAATTTTCTAACCCCTTTTTTAAAGGGTTCAACATCCATATTCATGAACCAACTATATTGCACCCACGAAAGTTCAATTCTTACTCATCAAGCATCCTATCTTTAATTGGAGAACCATCATCTTTGATTTGAGAATCTTCAAGGTGAGAAAGATGGTCTTCCACAACATTTTCCGTTACTTTTTTATCTCTAATATTTATATCAAAGGATTAAAACTTGAGCACCCAACGGATAAGTCTTGGATCAGATTCCTTTTTTGCAAAGAGATATTTGACAACCACATGATCCGTGAAGACAATGGTCTTAGAACCCAACAAGTAACAACATAATTTTTCAAAATCATGCACAATTGCAAAGAACTCCTTTTCCGTTGTTTTGTAATTCCTTTGAGCTCCATTAAGGGTCTATGACATGTAGTAGAAGACATGAATCTTTTTATCCTCCCTTTGACCTAGAACTCCTTAAATGGTCGTGTCACTAGCATCGCACATTAATTTAAAAGGCATATCCCACCTTAGGGCTTGGACAAAGGGAGTATAGATCAAAGCCTTTTTCAACTTGTTAAAAGCCTCTAAATAAATACGACATCTTTTAGAAGTAGATCATTGAGAAGTTTTTCAATAAGAGAGAAATCCAATCTTCTATAGAACCCGACATGCCCTAAGAAAATCTCACTCCTTTCACATTAGCCAGAGGTGGCAGCTTCGCAATCACTTCAATCTTTGCCTTGACCACCTTTATTCCCTTGTGAGTGATATTTGACCAAGGATAATACCTTCCTCAACCATGAAATGACATTTCTCCCAATTCAAAACCAAATTTACGTTCTCACATCTAGACATAACATTTCTCAATATTCTCAAGGTACGCCTTAAATGAAACATCACCTACCGAAAAATTGTCCATAAACAACTCCATTTCTTCTTCCATCATAACTCCAAATATGCTCATCATACATCGATAGAAAGTGGCGGGGGCATTGCAAAGCCCAAATGGCATTCTCTGATAGGCAAAAGTTCCATTTGGACAAGTAAAAATTGTTATCTCTTGGTCACTCAGGTGGATAGAAATTTGGAAAAATCCGGAATATCTATCAAGAAAGGAGTAATACTTGTGCCTTGTTAGAATTTAAAGCATTTGATCGATGAAGGAAAGGGGAAAATGATCCGTTTTTGTAAATGTGTTTGGACATCTATAGTTTATATACAATCGCAATCCCATGACCGTCCTTGTAGGAATGTGGTCACCTTTCACATTCTCTACAATGGTTATTCCTCCTTTTTTTAAGACAACATGTATCGGAGGAACCCATCTAGAGCTAAAGATGAGGAATATGACTCATGTATCCAATAGCTTATTTATTTCCCACTTAAATACCTCCCTCATTTGAGGGTGTAGCTTTCGTTGTCTTTCAATTCTAGGTGAGGTGCCCTCCTCAAGAGTTATATGGCGTAAACATAAAGTCGGGCTTATACCTTTGAGGTCATCAATTGTATAGCCTAACCACCATGGTGCATTCTCAAAACACCACATAACTCTTCATCTTGTCTTTCCCTTAAGGAGGAACTAACAATGATGGGATAAGTAGAATTAGGGCCCAAGAATTCATACTTGAGTTGTGATGGTAGAGGTTTTAGCTCTACAAGTGAAACACCTTTACCTACCTTGTTTGAGGCCACTTGCAATGTATCTTAACTTTAAATTCCCATACAACACTTCCATACTCTCATCAAAGACTCTTTAAAATAAAGTCATTTCCTTTCCATGCTCACCTATATTTTCCTTGTAAAAAAAAAGACACTCAAGTGGATCATTATAAGTAAACAAGTGCTGATGCATAGAATTCACAATATCATTTAAAATTTCAACTCTCATGTACTTTTTAGTAAAGAAGAAGGATATTTCATGCTTTCATTCAAATGAAATTCAATGACTTCTTCTCCTACTTTGAGAGAAATCTTAGCACTTTTAACATCAATCATGGTACCCAATGTAGCAAGAAATGGTCTACCATGTATGATATAAATATTAGGCTGCTCATCCATTCCAAGGACAAAAACATCAACCGGAATTACAAACTTTCCTACCCTCAAGGGAGCATCTTCTAACTTACCTTTTGGAATCTTAATTGATCTATTGGCTAGTTTCTAGGCAATGTTGGTAGGTGAAAGTTCTCCTAACTCAAGTCTTTGATAAACCGAATATGGAATAAGGCTAACACTAGCTCCTAAATCACATAAGGCACTATAAATTTGCGTCAAATAGATAAGACAAGGGATAGAAATGTTTTCGGGGTCCTTCAACTTGGGCGGCATCTTGTTCATAATAATTGCACTACAATTCTGGGTGAAGCTAACCGTTTCCACTATATCAAAATTTCTTCTTACACTCAGGATGTCCTTAAGGAATTTTGCATAATTCTGCATTTTGTTAATGGCATCCGTAAATGTAAGGGAAAGGTGAAGTTGTGTAAGCATCTCTATGAATTTGCAAAATTATTCATCTAGTTTGTGCCTATTGAACTTTTGGGAGTATGGGATCTTAGGTTTATTAACTTCTCTCACATTCTATTTTTCTTTTTCAATTGGTTTTTCAATGCAACCACATCCTCATTCAAAGAGCTATTTCCTTCCTTCTCTACAACCAAAATTTCTTAGGACTCTCCTTAGCCTTATTCTTCTCAGGGTCTTCATTCTCAAGAATCCTACCACTCCTTGTCACTATGACATTAATTGGTCTCTTAGGATCTACACCTCGAGATAGTACGGAAATATGGCTAGCATTCTCTTTCAAAACATTTGTCAATTGAGAAATTTGATTTCCTAACAACTTACTATGATTAACCATGTCATTAAACTTCTTATCACTGGCATGTAAGTGTTCGTGTAAGGAATATTTCAAGCCATCCCATACTTGAGCCCCACTGTGATCATACACTTAGGCATGGTGGCGTCCAAAGGGAAGGAAGCTAGAGTAAAAGAGTCGCCAACAACTTTTAGGAACTTGTGAACCGTTCACAGGGTGAAGGTTACACCCCTTAACGATATAGGAGATCGTTAACTCCAATAGGTCTAGAACCATGACTAGAAGTTCGGGGATGAAGGTACAAATCAAACGTAAAAGAAATTCAACCTGCCTTAATAATAGGCCTCTACTTTATTTATTCTTCTCGTATTCATGTGCGCTTTTCTGACTAACATGCAATCAATAGGTTAACCCTAAACCTGTTTATCTATGTTTGTTGAATATTAATACATAAACAAAGCTATTATTGGCAATCACTTGAATTATAATCATGTTAACCTAAACAAGATTATTAATTATCCTGTTAAGCGTGATTGGAAGTACAAATTCCCTTTAATCCTGCAAGAGAGGGCGAGATTAGGAAATAACAACAATATATCATATATATGAAGCAACATAATACCAACAATAATCATCATAATCAAAATAATAATCATTTTAAAGGATAATAATATTAGCAAGATCCTAGGCATGATACTAATAAGATTAATAACAAACCCTATCATGTCACTAATCATCAAAGATCAAAGCTTTAGCCCTAACATGATATTAAGAAAGAAATAGGAAGCATCAAAATAATCATACTTGATATTAGCAATTTTAGTTTTTACCCTAAACATGATACTAGGAAGCAATTAAACATCCTAACATGATACTAGGAATCAAAATAAAACAATCTAAGCATGATTTCCATATCAAAAGATCAATAAAACAATTAAATTACTTACTTCGATGCCTCGTACCTCTTTCTAATAACAAAATACACAAGTTAGTAAGTTCAATAAATTATTAAACAAACAATTAAATATAATAATTAAAATAGAGATTTAGGACAAAACCCTCAAAAATATCAAACCTTTCACGTCTAGGGCAAACGCAACTTCAAACATGGCTAGGTGTGTCTAGAACCGATGAGTGAGGAATTTTGAGAGAGAGATACTTTAGAAAAAGATTAGAGAGAGAAAAGCTTCTAGCGTTTTAGAGAGACAAAGAATTCTTGTTGTTACGATTTGAAAACAGGGAGATACGACCCCTATTTACAGGAAAAATAGCACGGGATCGGAGAAAATCATATTCAGAAAAAAATACCTCCTGTCACAAACGACAAGAGTCAGCGCCAGACGACAAGCTCGTCGGCATACAACGAAGGTCAACACCAGGCGACAAAGGTCAGCGCCTGGCGATGGCTCTGTCGTCTCGCATAGTTCAAAATTCAACTCGCTTATACACGCGTAATTACCTTAAAAACCAGTTGCAGGTAATTATGTGACCAAGCAGAAAAAAAAATTTAATATATTTTATTCAAAATAAAACATCTTTAAAATATAATTATCATTCATAATCTTATTAGAATTAAAGAGAACCTTCTAGATGTTCCTAGAAGATTAAAATAAATTCTAATCTATTTAGGAATTATAATTAATAGGCCCTCCTTAGATCATTGGGCCACCATTAAAATTATTGGGCCTAATTTAATTTAATCGATAACTTCCTCATAATTCATCGGAATTTAGCTTATAATATATCATTGGAAAGCTCTTTTTGAGCCCAACCCAACTACACTATTATTGGACCCTTATCATGTACCAAATTAAATTAAACTGAATAATTTTTATAAATAAGGTAAGAAAAGAAATGTTCCTGGAAACAGAAAGAGAAATATTTTAATAAAAATATCCTCATTATTAGACTTTCCACACTTTCACTTTATTCGATAATTAAATGACGTGAAAGGCATTCATCAATGGGTATAGTTTTGGGGAAACACATTTGTGTGTCTACAAAAGCCCCCACTTTGACTGAGTTTGGATAAATGCAAGTTTCAAAAACAAAAGTCAAAGTAGCGATACAGACGGAGAATCATTATGAACGTTCTGTGATCCCAAATCATTCTTGTAACGGTAATACCCGTAAAGTAGCGTTAGTTAAAACAAATACGAGAGTTAAGAAACGCGTATTTTGCACCATCGAGCACACATCTCTTTAGTAATTGTTTTTTTTTATGATCTTCCTCAAGCTAGGGGATACTGCCTGAAGACTACCACGCTTGAAGCTACCTTCAATTTCCGCTGTGATAATCTTCCAGCTGGGGAACACTATCGCAGATTACTCCAGTTGGAATGAACTTCTACCGTTTTGTGACCATCTTCCGAAAGCTAGGGAACACGATCGAAGATAACTTTGCTTGAAATCACCTCCTACTTTTGACAACATTCGACATCCTAGGGAGCGCCGTCGAAGATCACTTCACTTGAAGCCATCATCAGTTGTTTGTGACAACTCTCCACAAGCAAGGGAACGTCATCGAAGATAACTCCGCTTGCAGCCATCTTCATTTGTTGTGATAATTTTTTTAAGAAAATTACTTAAGTCCAACGCTTGTCGATCCTTTAAGCTTGCTTAAACTTTGCTGATGTGATATTTACTGAAATTTCCGTGGTGCTAGCACGTTGGCACATTTTGCCGCTTCTGAACCATTACGTCGGTGCTTCTGCTGCTGATGAACCACTATGTTGGTGCCTTCTGCTGCTTATAAATTCTTTTGTTGGTGTCTTTGGGATGAGCCAAAGTTTAGGCGCTTTAAGCTAAGTGAGACAATCTCATATCAGGTAGATCACCTAATGTGATTGTAATAAAGCCGATTACTTAATCATGTCAAAATGCTTATAGAGGCTAACTGGCGTACCAAGAAACCCGAAATTGCTACATAAGGTCCACATAGTCATTTATGAGGGCCACACATTTCGTCGTCGCACCTGCGCACACTGGATAGCTATGTCACCACAATTCTGCTCTGTCGCCAGGCAACGAAGACCAGCGCCTGGCAAATAACTCGTTGTCTGGCTCCAGTGTCGGGTTTCGAAATAAAACCCCTTTCTTTTTCATTTACTATGATTGTTGTTGCTATTCGTTTTTGCTCGAAGATTTGAATCGACTATTCTTGCTTGTTGGGCCACCAAATTTGCTTAAATTTGTTATAAATCAAAGCTTCTCTTATCTATTTTCCCGATCAATCTAAGTCTTTTCCAAACATGACTCGGTTTTTTCTGAATTCAGAGATCTTTATGCGCGAGTAATCGAAAACAATTATGCTTAATTCTCTTTGTTTATCAATTTCTATGCCTTGAAATTGGTGGATTATGTTTACATATCATGTTTAGAGCAGTTTTAGACTCGTTTTACTCAATTTAGTGAAGAAATGAACAAATTACCTTTGTTGAACCCGTTGAATTCATGAGAACAATCTAAGTCTTTTCCAAACATGACTCGGTGTTTTTGCTAGCCATTCATGTAAGAATTTGTCACAATATTTATCATAATATAGCAAGAAATTGTTTGACTGCTGAAATTTTCTTTTTACACTTGAATTGAAATTATACATTGTTTTAGTACTACACACTATGTTTTTTGCGAAGATCGTATCATGCAGCTAGGCGAACCTTAGATACTATATAACCTTAATTGTCTGGTATTTAGCATAATATAGCATGGCTAGACGACGAGGTTTGGATTATTGTTCTCGTTCTAGGGAGGCTCATCGGGAGGCGGATCCCGTTGGCACCTCTTCAGCTCTAGGGTGGTTTCTAGAGTGGGACGAGCACACTCTGTATTTTGCGTCTGAGTTCCACATTTCAGAGCACGTTCATCGAGGGATTCTCAGTGGGAGGTTCCGTAGCCATTGTTCTGGCAACACGACCATCGACTCTTTGTACAATACATTTTTCCGCGACTATGCTGATATGCGGCTTCTTTGGGAGTCATGTGGCTTGACTCCTTTGCTGAGAGCCACTCGGGCTATGTACTCTTTCGGACACAGCCACTATGTAGTCAGAACTTTGGTGGAGTTCTTTTGGGATACAACCAACATCTTTTTCCTTAGGGTAAGATGACTTTTACCCTCGTTAACTTCAGTCTCATTACGGGATTGTAGTTAACTTTGATCCCGCTCCCTTTAGATGGCTAGATCACTGTCTTTTTTCCAGAGATACTAAAGCTGTTGGGCCCTATCACTATTAAGGCTCATGTTGAGGCAAATCCGACACAACTTAGCACTAGATGCATTCGTCGGAGTACGCTTGCGGCGGCATTTCATGACCATGCGACCACCTAGAGTAGCGGGTGCGCATTTTTACTCTTATCTTGTTGTTAGAGACCTTTTCTCTTAACATAGGTAGTTGAGTGATACTCTACTACCTGCCTTTTGTTCGCCAACTTGCTTCAGTCGGGTCGTATGATTGGGCCAGCTTGGCCTATGCAGAATTCCTAGTCGGACTGCGACTTTCTAGTCGTCATAGCTCCTTCAAGGGAGACATCGCACTTTCCAGCTTTTGGAGAATTGTAGAGGTACAATTTATTTCTTTAAAACTTAGTTATAAATCTACATTCGTATTTATTGATATTTCTCTATTTTCGTAGATTTGGTTCTACGAGTACTTTCCATTTCTTGCGTCGGCAAGACCTTCATCTCTTTCGTCATAGTGCGAATGTCACTTCTAAGCATGTTCGAGAGTTGATCCTCTCGGTATGTTCCTTAAATGGTTTCCTTTTTATACCTTAGTTTGATTTTATCTTATGAGTGTGTATTTTATAGGAGCCGACTGCAGAGTTTCAGCCATGGGCCGATTTTGACGTTTCTTCGCTTGCTGCGCAATACACCGCTCAGCGTCGCTACTTTCAGGGGACGTATGATGCTATAGTGTATCTTGGCCAGAGAGTGGTTTAAAACTTTGGAAGGTGTCTCGGGAATCCTCCGATTACGATCATAGCCAGAAAAATGGATGAAAACAAGCAAATAAAATAGAAAATAAAAAAATAAACCTAGAAATGCATAAAATTAGAAATTTAACTGAAAAAAATATAAACGAAGGAAATAAAGAGTAAAACGAAGGAAAAACTACAGAAAAAAGCTATAAAATAGCATGAATACCACCCTAAAGAGAACCAAATGAGTTCCATAAATGACACTCATCAAGTGGCTATTGAACACTCCTCGGAGGCGTTCGTTGTTTTAGCTCGCCCTCCTCGGCATATTTTCGATAAGGCGAGGTTAAGGACTTTGGTGAGTAGTGTGCTAGAGGGAACGCCTCTGCAAATGCACGCTCGTCCGGAGCTATGCTACATAGAGGCACTACTATCGCTCTTGGCTCTACCATCTGTTTTGCTAGAGGGAGGAGAGGAGGAATTCTTTATCTTGTGAATTTGTCTCTTGTATAGCCCTCAAGTAGATATAAGTTACTCAGTTTATCTTGTCGGATGTTCACGCAAAGTTTGTCGCTCCGCCTGTATCCATCGCCTATAAGGGGGTGTATGGCCCTGTTGAGGAGATGTTTCCTCTAGCTCATCCGGATATTCGCTTTATCGAGCAGTCGATACCACGACACCTTACTTGGGTGAGTCATTTATTTGCCTTTTTACTTTTACAGATGTCTTTGATAGTTATTTAATTGTCTCTGGACAGTTCTTTTGCGAGGTGGTAATTACGATGGCGAGAGGTTTAAAAGCCTTTCGTTACCAGCTGGTGAAATTGAGGGATCGAGCTTCTTGTCGGCGTGACAACACTGTAGAGGTATTTCTCTTATTCCTCCTCCACATACTCAGGCGAGACCTGAGGCGAAGAGAAGTCCGATTAAGGACGTCGTCATACCTCTTCAAGAGGTGAGGGTGGTCGATCGGAGACGGCCCACTTGAGAGACCGGAGGGTTCAGGCTCTTCTTCTGAGGGTGCACATGCTAGGCTAGCAGGCCAAGGAGGTGTCCCATCGACTCCGTTAGGAGGTGGTGGGAAGTATGAGGTTAGCTTGTAGTCGCAGCAGTCGCCGCAACCTTAGCTATTGGCTATTCAGCTCTAGAGTGAGCCTGGATGGGCTGACCTTACTCTGTCGATCCCAGGGCAGGTGAGGGGCATACTTCACGATCTACCTTGTTCTTTAACACTTTGGGAGTGCCTCCCCATTTGCATCATCCGGCACCGTAGCTATACCTGTGTTTATTTTATTTTTCTTGTAGATTTTTGCTAATTTGTATTATATGAGTTCTACATTAGACATATTGTATATACAACTTTATTTTGCTTATTTTATCAATGCATTTTATGTTTTACTTTATGTGCATGAGAGTGTGTGAAAAGATTGTGACTAATTTTTGCGCAAATTTTTTTTGTCAATGCAGGGTACCCGAGTATCTCCCCCAAAAAGAAAAAAATATATAATTTTGATTAAAACAAGCCTCGAAATAATTAAGCTTAAATTACTTGAAAAAAAAATATTTGAAAGAAGTTTAAAAACGTAAAGTCAATGCACAAAATCGACTCGTTATAAAAAAAAAACATATGATTTGCATAGCGCGTATAAGCTGTCCTCGAACCGACTTTCGATTTCCAAACGTTGATATCGTCGCCAGACACTGACCTTGTCACCAGGAGAAATGCCTCATCGCCAAACGCTGTCCTTGTCGTATGGCGACGCACATTTTTTCTCCGAATCCTTTTGAGAAATAAACTGTACCAATTTTCTTCATAAATAGCTCCAAATCTGCCAAGTTTTGTATATTTCAAACAGATTAAAATAATAGTTATAGCTTTAACTCTCTTTATTCAATTATGTCTACAACTTTTAGTTAATTTACTTGTTAATGATGCCATTCTTTGACTTCTAAGGAGAGAAAAAAGCTCGATTTCTTTCATATGAGAGGTATTTATGATATTAAGGGGGTAGACATAGACATAGATTTTATTCATACCGCCATAGAATATTGGGATCCAGACACACATTGCATTAGATTAGGCTATAATGAAATTAGTCCTTTACCAAAAGAATTTGATGCTATTCTATGCTTTCGTGCCATGGATCTTGCGGTAATTGCTAATGTTATTTAATACTATTATAAAGGTTTTGAGCGTTTCTTTAATCTTAAAGAATGATCTAACAAATATTGTAGATGGTACTGTAGTTAATCTGAAAGAATTTGCACGCCACTGCTTTGATAGACCATACGCTGAGTCTTTTCATGTTTATAGAAGATGAGCTTTTCTCATTTGCATGTTTAGCCAATATCTGCTGACTAGTGTTAACAAATTGAATCAGGGAGAAATCCAATAATAAATTTTTTTGAGAGAATACGCTTAGTTTGGATGAATTAAAGTTAAATCCAAAAGCACCTTTTCGAGGCTCTCCAATTTTATTACAGGTAGAAAAATAATGTTTTTTATTACAGAAATTAAAAACATATATTTTTTAATAGTAATACTAATTTTTTGCATTAAATTTTTGCAGATGTGGCTAATGGATAGGCTAGAATTAATTAGTCCTCCTGACAATATTGAAAAAACATAAACCAAAATGCTTTGTTAGGCGAAAAAAGCGTTTTCCATACAAATGGGTCATTGGGAGTGGAGCATGATATTCACCTCTCGTGATTTTGCTATCAAATGGATCATCCCATGGTGGATAATTGATAATATGGTTGGTGTCAACAAGCAACCCTTCTGCCGTCTTCTAAGCTTATACAAGGTTACTGTTTATTACCCCTATAGGGTTAAAAGGCAGTACGAACTTGCTCAAACCATTCCTTTTGGAGATCTTCGTCGTCTTTATGAATCTCTTGTTTCACAAAAGGTAGAGAGATTTGATGCTTATTGGAGTACTAGGCCTTCATGGGAAATTGTTACCCAAAAGGTTCCTCCTTCTTTGTCTAAGGATGTGAAGCATTGGCTACTTGATAAGCCTAAAAAGGACAAGAAGAATGATCATAACAAAACCAATGTGAAGAATTGTCTGGGAGACTAGATAGCTCCTGTTAAGGAAGACTTTAGTGAAAGAATTGAGTTCAAAA
Organism: Chenopodium quinoa; assembly: GCF_001683475.1. Taxonomy (NCBI): domain Eukaryota; kingdom Viridiplantae; phylum Streptophyta; class Magnoliopsida; order Caryophyllales; family Amaranthaceae; genus Chenopodium; species Chenopodium quinoa. The sequence goes on along the minus strand of NW_018742738.1, from coordinate 415,653 downwards.
CACCTATGATGCCTAGAAAGAAAGACACTACTAAAGACAAAGAGAAAAGGAAAGTTTACTTTGTAGAAAAGAAGATATGGGTAGAGAAGAAACATGGTGTATTGGCTAGGGGAGAAACAATTTACATCAAAATTGAATGTAGATCCTATAAAGGATGCTTCCCACCAAAAGTAATGGATAAGGAAGAAGAAGCTGACAAGAATTGGAAGAGAGCAAAGAAAGAGAAGAAAGATCATAGCATTGCTTACTTTTAATTTATTAGACAAATTTAATTTTTTATAAAGATAATTTTTTTAAGCTTTTTTTTTAAATTCCATCAATAATGTAATTTTACTTTATTTTACTAATGCAATTTTCAGCTTTTAAAATTAAATTAACATATACATTACAATATCCATTAAAGCATGAAAACACTTAATTATTTTCCTAGAAATATTTGAGTACGAAAGTCGAAAATTTCCGAAATACACCGAAATTGGCCCAGTTTAATGCGGAAAAATTGACATTGAAATTTAAGTTTGTCGCCAGACGCTGGTCTTCGTCGCCTGGTGTTTTCCTTGTCGCCAAACAATGTTGCTCGTCGCCTTGCGCTGTCTTTGTTGCTAGACGTTGCTGCTGTCGGCCGACGATGACATCTTTCGTCAGGCCAAAACTTTTCTGGGATGCGTTTGCAAATTTTTGCGCTAATTTCTCTAAGTTGATTTGCTGGAATGCGAGGTTTGTAAAAATTAAAGTGGCCGCACCCTATAAGGGTTTCCTACGTATCCTCTCCTAAGGAACCAGGAAAAATGTAGCTCTCTTGATTGTCTTACTCAAGTAATTATGGGTAATACTTCTTAAGTTGGTCAAGATTTGTCATGTCTGAGAATTCATTGCCATTCATATCAGTTATTTTTGGAGCTCCTCCTAATAGCATAGTTTTGACAATATTTGGCCCAGACCAATTTGGACTAAACTTGCCTCTTGGGTATAAAACATTTGTCCTTAATGATTTTAACACCAAGTCTCCAACTTTTATATTCCTTGTCTTGACTTTCTTGTTGAAGTGCCTAGCCATACGAGTTTGATAACATTGAGTATGATGTAGAACCTTTAGTCGTTTTTCATCAAGTAGAACTAGCTCTTTATATCTCGTTCTAGTCCATTCTACTTCATCAAGTTTACTATCCAATGAAATTCGTACTAGCTATACAAGTTGCACGACATCCATTCCATAAACCAAGGAAAATTGCGTATTCCCTGTTGACGACCGAATTGACGTGCAATAACCCCATATGGCAAAGTGGTGTTTATCAGGAAAATCTTTGTAATTGTTGGGGTTTGGTAAGTCCAAATTACTGCGGAAATGACCCCGACCCAAATACACTCGTAATTAATAAAACCATAAAGCATAACAAATAAACATTAAAGGATAAAATTAGAATTTACCTTTGACGCATGCTTCGCCCGACCTAATGGGCTCTTGCTTGAAAGATTAGCTCCAAAAATACCGAGTCTCCAACGGTATCCACCTACAAAGGACGCACACCGACTTTTTAGGTTCACTACCTTGGAGTTAGCAAGGTCCGACCAAAACCCGAGTGATTAAATGAATTCAAAAGTTTTCACAATGGTGATGCCTTTTTCAAGTCTCCCTCAAGTGAATTTCCCAATACCCTAACTTGGGTATTTATAGGGAAAACAAGAGAGTAAAATTAATAATCAAACTAGTAATAAATCAACAAGTGGCAAGCTCATGAGAGAGGTTAGGTGAGGACCATTTAGAGGAGGGGGGGACCAAACTTGCTCCCCACTCCCTCTCCAAAAACCGGCCAACACACTCCTCAAACCTCCTCTTAAATTGTGCCACATGGCACCACACATGGGCACCAAGGAACCCAAGGTGGGTTACCATGCGCGGCTGCCATCAGGTCTATCACGCTAGCATGCGCGCAATGGCCCAGCCATGCTGCTGCTAGCTGTTGTGGCTGGCTCGCATTGCGTGCTAGATGTTGTAGCTTGTTGGGGCTTGGCTGCTAGCCAATGCGCGTACAAGGAAGCACTAGCACGCACAAAGTTGTGTCTAGTGTTGCGATGCTAGCATTGGTGCGCTAGCACGCACCAGCTAGCCTAGGCTTGGCTTGGTGCGCATGCTAGCAACAATGCTTTATCAAATGCCCCTAGCACTCGGTTTTCTCGGGGCATTCCGATGCTAGGTGTATTTTGGTCTTGTTGATTTATTATTATTTTCATGTTTCGTCTTTTACTATTTTTTACTAGACTTCCGACGCTCGGTTTCGACGTTATAAGCTCGAATTTTTGACGTCTAAATATTTAACAATCAGTCGACGAATTAATTTCTTCCGAATTAATTCGTCGAGTTGATTCGTATATTTGCTAGGGTGTGACCTGAAGGGTTCAGTCAAGATTAAGTTGTAATATTAATTATACATTAATATTACTGATCGAAAGCTGCATCCACCCAGGCATTCCGATCACTTTACCTTACTGAATATATTAGCTTTCTAATAATTCTGAACCCGCTATCAAAATAACACACTTGTTCAAAGGACACCATTCCTTTCAATCTCCCACTTGTCCTTCTGGACAAGTGAACATTTAGTGTATAGTTGCTTTCCTATGTCTCTTCATGAACTATAAGGTAAGATTATTTCGTCATCCTTATTACATCAAGAAGTGTTTCTCAATTCCGAGTCTGACTGTCAATAAACAGATGATTCTAAAATCCATCCGAGTACGGCCATGCATTTTTACAGTCTCGCTCTACGAGAGGTCTTGTATACAACAAAGACATCTTCCCTATTTTAGTAGGGGGACATTTCCAGTCTTGTAATGTAGCTCCTCTTACTAAGAGGACCTAGCCGCCTGAGTGTTGTCGTTATAATCCCCTATTACGGCAGACGTTTGACAACATCAAAGCGGACTAGTACTCAAACAAGAGAACTCACAATACTCATGGTCAAGGAAATAGGTTCCGATAGCCATAATGAGAAGTATACTTATGGAGATTTTAAATCTCTTAAAGTAATATCATAGGTCGATCCAGTATTGTTCTAAACCAATACGTGTGTAAATGATTTATGATAATCATGTCCTTTTAGCACAAGAAATAGTGCTATAAATCAGACTACACACCAATCTCAATAGGTCATTAATTAATCGTACATCGTTTAAATGACTTCGATTAGGGATAATTTTCGATTATAATATTCAATGTTCACTTAATATGTGTTTCCTTACCAAGACTAGTCTTGATACCCTATTTTGAATATTCCAAGAATCGAATGGACTCATTATTTTATCCTAAACCACAATTAAATAGCAAACGAAATAATAAAATATTGCATGAAATTTATATTACTCCAAAACTTGAATGATTTTTCTTAGTGTTTTAAATTAAATGTTCAAGATTTAACTAAAACACTAAACAGGGAAATCAAATCCAGTCTCCTACATGCCTGATTCCCATTACCTCAACGTGCTTGTTGTGCTTCACTTGAGGCAAAGGTTTAGTAAGTGGATCGGCTACATTGTCATCCTTTCCAACTTTGCAAATTTTGATTTCACGTTCTGATTTTCATTCTCAAATCATGTCAAACCGTCGTTTGACATGTTTGACTTTGTGATGTTCCCTTGGCTCTCTGGCCTGAGCAATAGCGCCATTGTTGTCACAATAGAGGGCTATTGGACCCTTTATGGAGGGTACAACATCAAGTTCACCATTTAGACATAACATATAAGACACTAACAACCTCCTTAGCCGCTTCAACAACTGCTAAGTTCTCGGCTTCAGTTATAGAATTTGTAAATGTACTCTGCTTGGCACTTTTCTAACAGAACGCTCCTCCATTTAGACATAACATATATCAAGATTGCGATTCGAAATCGCCTCTGTCTATCTGGACGCTCGCGTCGGTATAACCTTCAACATTTAATTCCTCCTAACCACCATACACCAGAAATTTATCCTTGTTCTTTTTCAGGTATTTTAGGATATTCTTGTCGCAGTCCAATTGGCCTATGATAAATCGAGCAAGTACCTTATCAATATAAGTACTTTGACTCAATCCAATCAACCTTTTTGATTTATCCCTATAGATCTTGATGCCTATTATGTATTAAGCCTCTCCTAAGTCTTTCATTGAGAAACAATTTCCAAGCCAGGCCTTTACAGACTCTAATAGCAAAATGTTGTTTCCAATGAGCAATATGTCATCGACATATAAGACTAAGAAGACAATGTCACTCCCACTAACCTTCCTGTAAACACAAGATTCATCTGGATTCTTGATAAAACCAAAATTATCGATGGCTCTATCGAATCGCAGATTCCAACTTCTGCTAGCAGGATTCGAACAGATTTAAGCATTGCGACTGGTGAAAGGTTTCATCGTAATCAATACCATGAACTTGTCTATAACCTTTTCCCACCAATCTATCTTTGTAAATGAATACATTTCCATCTTTGTCGGTTTTCATCTTGAAAATCCACTTATATCCGATAGGTGTATTACCTTCGGGTAAGTCAACCAAATCCTAGACTTAATTTTCAAACATGGAATCCATTTCAGATCTCATGGCCTCATGCCATTTAGCAGAGTCGGTGCTTGCCATCGCTTGCTTGTAGGTTGCCGGTTCATCTCCATCCATAATCAGGATGTCCTCTAATATCTCGGTTAATACTAAACCAAGATATCTATCAGGTAGAGATCTCGGCCTCTGAGACCTACGTAGGGTAATGTATTGAGCATTTGCATTGTCAGTTTGACTTTGCACATTTTCATCATTTTGACCTGCGTCAACATATGCTGTTTGAGCACTTTGACTGTCATTCTGATTTTGTTGCTCATCCTCACGAACTTCGTCGAGTTCGATATTCCTCCCACTTGTCATTTTGAAAAGGTGTTACTTCTCTAAAAAGACACCATCGCGAGAAACAAACACTTTGTTCTCCGATTTATTGTAAAAGTTATACCCTTTGATTTCTTTTGTGTAGCCCACAAAGTAAACCTTGTCAGATTTGGGATGAAGTTTGTCAGAAATTAATTTCTTGACATATGCTTCACATCCCCAGATCTTTAGAAAAGACAACCTAGGAGGTTTTTTTGTCCATAATTCATATGGAGTGATGGTGCACGGCTCAGTGTTAGTGCCGCAGTAAGAAGTGTGAGTCCCCAGAAAGAGATAGGAACATCACTAAGACCCATTGTTGATCGTACCATGTCTAACAAGGTCCGATTTCTCCTTTCGGATACTACGATCCATTGTGGAGTTCCTGAAGGTGTCAATTCTGAAAGTATACCCTTTTCTTTTCAATGATCATCGAATTCTTGGCTCAAGTATTAACCTCCTCAATCCGATCGAAGGGCTTTGATTTTCTTGCCAAGCTGATTTTCAACTTCACTCTGAAATTCTTTGAACTTTCCAAACGATTCAGATTTATGTGACATTAGGTAGACATAACCATATCTACTATAGTCATCTGTGAAGGTGTTAAAATATCGTTGTCCATTTCTTGTGGTTAAGCTCATTGGTCCACAAACATAAGTGTGTATAAGACCTAACAAGTCTCATGCCGTTTCTCCCAGCTTGGAGAATGGCTACTTAATCATCTTGCCTAATAAACAATCCTAGCAGTTCTCAAACGATTCTAAATTGAAAGAGCGAGTCAAGAACACCTTCTTGTAGAAGTCTCTTGATGCGTTTGATGTTAATGTGGCCAATACGACAATGCCACAAGTAAGTTTGGTTTGACTCCATGGTCTTCGCTCTTTTGGTAGTATTATTCACATTATAAACTTGTTTGTCCAGATCAAGCACATAAAGACCATTTTTAGAATGTGCAATACCATATAAAACATTATCGAGATAAAACGAACATTCATTGTCTTTTATTCAAAATTCAAAACCCTTGGTGTCCAACGCCGAAATCGAAATGATGTTTTTTGTAATGTTGGGAACATAATAAACGTTATCTAGTTCCAAAACAAGCCCGGTGAGCAAAGACAAACTGAGAGTTCCTGCGGATATGACACTAATTTTGGCTCCATTGCCGACCTGGAGTTCAACCTCTCCCTTCTCTAGCCTTCTAGCGTTCCTTAGTCTCTGAGAATTGGAACAAAAGTGTGAGCCAAATCCGGAATCTAATTCCCATGATGCAAAGCTAGTGAAGTTAAAGTCTATAATGAATATACCTGATTCAGAAGCAACAGTTCCGTTCTTCTTATGTTCGTTGAACTTGAGGCAATCTCTCTTCCAATGTCCCTTCTTCTTACAGTAGAATCATTCGGAATCAGGTTTAGAAGATGCTACCTTCTTCTCTTTGTTATCCTTGGTAGCTTTAGGCTTAGGCAAAAAGGTTTTCCTCTTGCCCTTCCCCTTAAAGCCTTTCTTCTCTTTGCCTTAGAATTTGAACGGCTTGCCCTTTTTAATCATAAGAATATCACGCTTCCCCTCATCCTTGAGTGTTTTCTCTAATTGCTTCAACATACCATGAAGCTCAGTGAGGGTTTTCTTCATGCTGTGCAAGTTATAGTTCATCTTGAACTGATCATAGCCTTTGTGCTGCGAGTGTAGAATGATGTCAATTGACATATCAGTTGAATACCCTGCATCAAGCCTTCCCATGTTCTCAAACAATCCAATCATTTTGAGTACATGTGGGCTGACTGGCTCTCCTTTCTTGAGCTTGCTCTCAAGGATCTTCCTGTGGCTTTCAAACCTTTCAGTTCGGGCCTACTCTTGAAACATATTTTGCAGTTTAGAAATGATCTGAAAAGTTGTCTGCTTCTCAAAAAAAGTCTTTTGAAGCTCTGTAGACATTGTGGCCAACATGATGCATTTGACATCTCGATTGGCACTTTTCCATCGATTTAGGGCAGCTTGAGTCACCTCCTCATTGGGAGCCTCGGCCATTTCCTCATCAAGGACATATTACTTTTGCTCTTGCATGGAACAATTCGCAAGTTCCTTTGCCAATCAAGAAAATTTGGCCCACTCAACTTCTCCTTGTCGAGAATTGAGCGTAACGAGAATTGGTTGTTTGAGTTATTTCAAGACATGATTCTACAATTGAAAGAATTTCTAATATAAAACCATTCATGAAATTTAAATGAGATTAAATTCATGCATTTTAATCAAACTTATTTAAAACAACTTTTTCACACATTTAAAGTTATTCCCAATTTGGTGAGAATAAGTCGATTCCAAGCTCTGAAGAAACAAAGAGTGGTTAAGCATGCTTTGGCTTATCTTAACACTCAATCTTATAAGGTAAGCAACGCTTTGCTAATGGCTCTAAGCCACTCTTGTTTGAATAAATCTTCGCATCAAATTCTGTCTCAACAATTTATTCACTTTGCCACGACATGTTAGGACTCCATCACTATATCGTTGAGTACAACCAAAACCAACTTGCATACCCGGTATGCCTTACTTCCTAGGAGAGGTAGTGATGCCTCGCTTTGGCGTAGCCCACCACTACGCTCGTTCGGCCAGTAAGTGTTGTTTTGGAATGGCTAGTATTTATTGAATATCTAGGGACCTAGGGTTTCTATGTTGGTTGATTTAAGTGAACTTAATTAATCATCACAACATTCGAAATCCTAAACATGCATCTAACACATAACTCATATACATAAACACACACACACACACACACACACACACACACACACATATATATATATATATATACATATATATATCGAAAAGCATAAATATAGATGCATTTGGCAATTACCATGACCCCTTGAGATCTTCAAATCTTCAAAAGGTCTTCATTTGCAACTTCATGGCTACGTCTTCCAAGAACCTCCATCTTCAAGGTACTAATATAAATATAAAGGTACAAAAATAATCAACGGTACGCAAACCATATTTATATTTACAAAAATACATCACTGATAGCAGTTCGTATGTTCTATCCTAATCGGGCCCAACTAGTTGCCATTTCATAAAACCTGTGAGAGAATATACATTCCATTCATTCATTCACTATTTGTGAACGGCCCATGCATTTTACAATGATAAACAAGTAACAACGCAAAAAACACGCGTGAACTAGTAACTAATCTAAATGGTTAATCAAATTAAGACGCCTAATTAAAACTAGTCAAAGTTGTTTAAACCAGTTATGTAAATAAGCGCAATTAACATTTTAAGCTCCCACTAAATTCCGCATCCAACTTAATTAATCTAATTAATTAAGCCGCTAATTCCCGAAATTTGTCAAAATATATTTTTGCCAATGCCGCTCAAAACCGAGGCCTAGCCTCCAAAATTTATTAAAATAATTGAAAAAAATTATATTAATAAAATAATTAAAAACGAAAATTTTTAAGCACAAATATGTAGTCCAAAGTGTCTAAGTGCCTAACACTAAGACATGGAGTGCTCACATTTTGCACAACCGTTAGATGCTCAATGAACGTGGGAGTGTGCCCGATGTCGCTAAGCGTTACATTGTCCACATCAGCGAACTTTCATACATAAAAAACGTGGCCCTTGATGGCCATGTTGAACGAAATCATTGCACTACATTGCTTCGCAAGCAACGTCTACGCACACCCCTAATTACATGACGCATGCACCAAGTCCCAAGCGATGCACCATGAGATCGTGCCCCACACACCCGCGCCACAGCAGCCCCAAGCACCACGCAACACAGCACACTCGCAACGCAAGCACTTGGCAGCGTGATGCTGCTGTGCTGCTGTTTGCGACCGTGCGCACCAGCCACATCTTGGCTGCACGCACAGGGCATGACAGCCCTTGGCAGCCACATGCGGGCTGCTACGCAGCCCAGATATCCAAGGGCACTTATGTCTTTCTTTGCGTGCCATTAGCATCGGGATTTTGATCCCAAATTTTGCGTCACTTTTGTTATTGATTCTAAATTAATTTTAGAACTAATCTTATTAGCAAAATTAAAAAATTTAAACAATTCTATCTTAAATAAAAATTTTTAAAGTGCATTTAACCAAAATAATTCCCAAGAACCATTCTTTAATTAAATTGATTTAACTTGGTGCAACAAAAATAATAGGGCAATTACTCACGATTAATTTATTTAATTTAAATTAACTTTGAGTTTTTGACAAAAATAAGAGGGAGTTGGAATAAATGAACATAAATTCAATAACGATTCCAACTTTAATACTTGTGAATACTTGAAAAATTATATCTTTCAATATGAAGATAAACATATAATTTATGATTCCAATTAACTAAAAAATTATTAAATCAATAAAGTTTAACAAAAATTCATGGAATTTAGTTATATAAAGTTTCAATTACTTATCATAATTAAAGATTGAATCTTTAATACTTGGAAGCCTCAAAGAACAACAATTTCACACTTAATGCAATTAGTTTGCAATAATGTGAAAAAATAAAACCAAGCATTCAAGCACAAATTAATATCAAGTAATCATGCCTAAAGAGGTTTAAAATTGCATATAGAATATGTATTGAACCAATTACATAACCACCATAAATATTCAATTAATTTTCAAGGTTAAATAGACTTAAAATTTTTCGTAAAAATGAAAAAACCCTTGAAAATAGCATTTCTGGTCATTTTTTGGTTAAAAATCGAGCCCTAAAAGGGTAAATTCATTTCCATAACATATTTTCCACCAAAAATAAACTATTTTTGGGTCGATATCTAGGTACAGGGCTGAAGGTAGCTTAAATACGAGGTTAAAATCGATAATACAAGCTACTAATCTAATTAACAACTTAAACCAGAAAAATTAAGCCATAAAAATCACCTTGAAAAATATTATGATTTTAAAAATAAACGAGCGTGGCTCCAATACCGCTTTTAGGGGTTTTTTAAGTCCAACATACCGAGGAAACGACCCCGACCCAAAGAACCACTCGCAATCAATAAAACAATAAAGCATAACAAATAAACATAAAAGGATAAAATCGGAATTTTCCTTTAACGAGTGCTTCGCCCGACCTAATGGGCTCTTACTTGAAAGCTTTTGCTCCGAAAATACCGAGCCTCTAATTGTATCCACCCACAAACGACAAACACCAACTTTTTGGTCTGCTACTTTGGAGTTAGCAAGGTCCGATAAAAACCCTAGTGATTAAATGAGTTCAAAGGTTTTCACAATGGTGATGCCTTTTTCAACTCTTACTCAAGTGATTTTCCCAATACCCCAACTTGGGTATTTATAGGGAAAACAAGAGAGTGAAAAGGCTCTCCCATCAATGTGGGAGAATTTGACATTGCGTGTTAGCTGTTGCGGCATGGCTGCTAGACAATGCGCGCACAAGGCAGCACTAGCACGCACTAGGCTGGGTCTAGTGTTGCGATGCTAGCATTGGTGCGCTAGCACACACCAGCCAACCTAGGCTCGGCTTGGTACGCATGCTAGCCACCATTTTATATCAAATTCCCCTAGCACTCGGTTTGCTCGGGGCATTCCGATGCTAGGGGTATTTTGGTCTTATTGATTTATTATTATTTTAATGTCTCGTCTTTCACTATTTTTGTCTCGACTTCCGACGCTAGGTTTTGACACTCTAAGCTCGAATTTCCGACGTCTAAATATTTAACACTCGGGCGACGAATTAATTTCTTCCAAATTAATTCGTCGAGTCGGTATGTATATTTGCTAGGGAGTGACCCAAAGGGTTCAGTCAAGATTAAGCTGTAATATTAATTATACATTAATATTACTAATCAGAAGCGGCCTCCAGCCAGGCATTCTGATCACTTAACCTTACTTAATATATTAGCTTTCTAATAATTTTGGACCCACTATCAGAATAATACACTTGTGCGAAGGACACCATTCCTTTCAGTAATTTGTAATCATCTTCTAGATGATTGTCTTTAAAATTTTGTTAGCTGCCTCAACGACACAATTTTCCCGAGGTCTTTACAGAGAAGAATGATGGTGTTTATGCCATACTTTTGTAACAAATCTTCACATTCTTCTTGAAAGTGAGTTTCATTGTCACTTATCATTTCATGTAGGACTCTATATTATTAAATGATCTTTCTTTTGATAAAGAGTCCGACATGTTTTGAAGTGAGTTTAGCATATGACTTTGCTTCAACCCATTTAGTGAAGTAATGAATTGCTACTAATATATATTCATGGCCTCCTGTTCTTGGAGGAGTAATTCATCCAATGATGTCTATTCCCCATGTTGAGTATGGCTATGGTGATGTATAGGTGTAGAGAAGAGATAGAGGAACATGTTGCAAGTAAGCATATTTTTGGCATTTAGGGCATCTTTTTACATATTGATGACAGTCCTTATTCATGGTAGTCCAATAATACCCTTCGCGGATTATCTTTTGGACTATCATTTTTCCATTTACGTGTGTTCCACATACCCCTTTATGGACTATTCTCATAAACCTTTGGGCTTCCTTTTTTCCTACACATAGAATAGCTCAACCTTTAGGTAACCTTTTGTGCAACTCGTCGTTAATGAGCACATATTGGGAAGCCAAAAGTCTTAAGGCTCGTTTTGCTCTTTTGTCAGCATAGGGTGGATATTCCCCCTTTGTGACATAGTTGAGGATGTTTGTATACAAAGGTTCTTCCTCTTCTTCTTCCTCTTTGGTTACTTCGTCATCCTCTATTGCTTGGATATAAGCCGGTTTGTGCCTCTTTTCTATTTTTAATGGCATTTGCCAAGGCATTAGCAAATTGATTCTCCTCTCTTGGTAGATATGTGTATTCTACCTTTTCTAGTTGGTTTGTGAGAGTTTCCAAGTAGGTTTGGTATGGGGCCAAGCTTTCACTCCTTACATTCCATCTATTGGAAATTTGATTGATGATCAATGAAGAGTCCCCAAAGAATCAAAGTTTCTTTACTTCCAACACCAATGTTGTTTCGAGCCCTACCATGCATACTTCATATTCTGCAACGTTGTTGGTTACGTCAAAATCTAACTTTATTGAGATTGGAACATGCTCTTGTTTAGGTGATACCAATAGTACTCCTACACCAGATCCTTTTTGGTTTGAGGCTCCGTCGAATTTGAGAATCCAAGTACCATCAAGTCTTTGTCTGGAAACTCATTCTCATGTTTAGGCGTGGAATCTTCTATTGGAAAGTACACTAATAAATCTTAAACCACAGATACTTTAATAGCCTTTTGAGGCATGAATCTTATATCAAATTGGGCTAAGTTAACTATCCATCTCAATATTCGCCCATTTTGTGTAGATTTCTCGAAAAGATACCTTAGTGGATCCATTTGAGATACTACGAACACCCTATGAACGAGCATGTAATGTCTTAACTTGGTTGTGGTCCACAGAATTGTGAGGCACAATTTATGAAGTGGTGTATAGCATATTGCATACTCGAGCATTTTTTTTGCTTAGATAGTAGATGGAATTCTCCTTTTCTTCTACTTTTTTGTGCGAGCATAGGCCCCATTGTCTCTTTGGTGACAATTAAGTATAACCTAAGAGGGATTCTTGGTAGTGCTGGTGCTAGAACAGGAGGGTTAGCGAGATAGGCTTTGATCTTCTCAAAGGCTTTTAGTCACTCATCATCCCATATTACCGGCATATTCAGTCTAAGCTTCTTGAGTATTGGTTCACGTATTAAATTCAATTAAGATACGATCCTACTTATGTATTGCAACAGGCCAATGAATCCCCGAATTTGCTTTTCGGTTTTGGGCGGGTGCATTGACATGATTGCTTTGATCTTTGTTAGGTCTATCTCTATTCCTCTATAGGTAATGATATATCCCAAGAGTTTTCCTAAGGTGACTATAAAAGCACACTTGGATGGGTTCCACCTCATGTTGTATTTTCATAACCTTTCAAAGATTCTTCTTAGGGTTACCAAATTCCCTTGTCGATCCTTTGATTTCACAATCATTTCATCTACATAGACTTTGACTTCCTTGTGCATCATGTCATGGAGTAATGCAGGTGCTGCTCGTTGGTAAGTGGAAATTGCATATTTCAACCTGAATGGCATCATCGTGAAACAGTAAGTGCCCCAAGGTGTTATGAATGATGTCTTCTCCATGTCTTCTTCTGCCATGAGGATCTTATTGTACCCTGCGTATCCATCTATGAATGAGAGAAGTGCGTGGTTCGCTATATTATCTACTAGAATATCGATGTGTGGTAAAGGGAAGTCGTCCTTTGGACTTTCCTTTTTCACATCTCGATATTCGACACACATTCGTACCCTTCCATCCTTCTTCGGAACTGGGACTACATTTGCAACCCATTCAGGGTATTTAGATCACCTGATAAAACCTGTTGTTATTTGTTTTTGTACTTCCTCTTGTATTTTAAAAGCTACGTCGGGTTTCGTTTGACGTATCTTACGTTTTACGGGTTTCGTTCTTGGAAATAGTGGAATATTGTGTTGAGATATTTCTCTATTAATGCCTGACATATCTTTATACGACCAAGCAAATACATTGATGAATTCTTTTAATAGATTAATAAAATTGGTTCTATCATCTTTATTAAGTGTTAGTCCGATTTTAACTTCTCTTTTAATGCTTAGATCATTTGAGATGTCAGCCGTCTCAGTATCCTCAATTACCGGTGTTTTACTTCTAAGTGTTTCCATTGGTTTTATTATTTCTTTGTCACTCTCATTTTTAGTTAAACAATACTCATCATCTTGACTTAAAGAATGACACGTGGAATAAGCAGAAAAAGACTTATTATGGAATTCGGAAACCATTACATCAAATAAAATGACGTCCTTTGGGACTTGATTATTGACTATTCTAGGGGAATACGCTAATGAATAAGAGCTAGGAGGGGGTGCTACGACTAAAGACTTAGAAGACTCGATAGGAGAAGACTCTGACTCGGACTCTGACTTAGACGATTCAACGAACATTGGTCCTTGTCAGGTGTTTATAGAAAGCTTTCTTCCGCTTGGAGTAGTCACCTTCACGGTCTTTCGCCATCCTTGAACTAGACCCTCTGCCGGAGTGATAAGTTTGGAAGGATCAAAGTTATCACTCTATAGTAATGTTTGAATGAGAAAAGAGTTGTCTTTGATATGCGTTGGCTCATTCTTTTCATACCAAAAGAGGAGTCCCATGAAATTAAAGTCAAAGCATGGGGATGCTTTTTCCGTATGGATGGGAGTTGGGACATCATCTATAAAGTTGTAATCCAGAAATATTTCGAACCCAGGTTGTCCTATCCCATCCTTGACAAAGGTTCAGGAAATTCATAACATGGATAATCCTCTCCCTCTTTTATGAATTTCTCATTTAAGGTAAGAGGATAACAATCCCTTGGAATTGCTTTCTTTTAGGTACGAGCATTCCTACGTGCATTTGCTTTTTCCTGGGCTCACGTAAGATCTTTTGGAGTCGGTTCAAGACCAAGTCCAAGAGTGTCCAATTTAGAGAGGCCAAGTAGTCCCTTTTTTTTGGATATTCCTTTCTTATTTTCGAGGGTAATTCCAGGAAAGTGTCCTTGCTTCTGAAGGATAGGATTTACCTTCATGTTACATTGGAGGTTGTAGTGAAGAGGGTGCTGGGGTTTGGTAGGTCCAACTTACCGCGGAAACGACCCCGACCCAAAGAACCACTCGAAATTAATAAAACCATAAATCATAACAAATAAACATAAAAGGATAAAATCGGAATTTACCTTTGACGCGTGCTTCGCCCAGCCTAATGGGATCTTACTTGAAAGCTTTTGCTCCGAAAATATTGAGCCTCTAACGGTATCCACCCACAAACGACAAACACCGACTTTAAGGTCTGCTACCTTGAAGTTAGCAAGTTCCGACAAAAACTCTAGTGATTAAATGAGTTCAAAGGTTTTCACAATGGTGATGCCTTTTTCAACTCTTACTCAAGTTATTTTCCCAATACCCCAACTTTGGTATTTATAGGGAAAACAAGAGAGTGAAAAGGCTCTCCCATCAATGTGGGAGAATTTGATTTTTCCACTTTATTTTAAAGCTAAAATTAAATAAATAATCAAACTAGTAATAAATCAACAAGTGGGAAGCTCATGAGAGAGGTTAGGGGAGGACCATTTGGAGGTGGGGGGACCAAACTTGCTCCCCACTCCCTCTCAAAAAATCGGCCAATATACCCCTCTAACCTCCACTCAAATTGCGCCACATGGCACCACACTTGGGCAAAAAGGCACCCAAGGTGGGCTGCCATGTGCGGCTGCCAGCAAGCCCACCACAAGCGTGCGGGTTTCTAGGGGCTATTGGCCAGCAAGCCCAGCACGACTTGTGCGGGCTGCTCGTGCACTCAGCCTGCAAGGCGCGCATCAAGGATGCGGGGTGCTGATAAGTGCTGATGCTCCTTGCGCTCATTGGCCAGCGCTGCTAGCATGGTGCGCATTCTAGCAACCGTGCTATAATAAATGCCCCTAGCACTCGTTTTACTTGGGGCATTCCGATGCTAGGGGTATTTTGGTCAAGTTGGTTTATTATTTTCATGTCTCGTCTTTTATGATTTTTACTCGACTTCCGACGCTCGGTTTCGACGCTTTAAGCTCGAATTTTCGACATCTAAATATTTAATACTCGGGCGACGAATTAATTTCTTCCGAATTAATTCGTCGAGTCGGTTCATATATTTGCTAGGGTGTGAGCCGAAGGGTTCAGTCAAGATGAAGTTGTAATATTAATTATACATTGATATTACTGATCGGAAGCGGCCTCCATCCAAGCATTCCGATCACTTGAACTTACTGAATATATTAACTCTCTAATAATTATGAACCTGCTATCAGAATAATACACTTGTTTGAAGGACACCATTCCTTTCAATATCCCACTTGTCCTTCCAGACAAGTGCACATTTTGTGTACAACCTTTTTACTATGTCTCTTCATGAACTATAAGGTAAGATTATTTCGTCATCCTTATTACGTCCAGTAGTGTTTCTCGATTCCATGTCCAACTGTCAATAAATAGATGATTTCTAAAATCCATCAGAGCACGGCCATGCATTTTTACAGTCTCGCTCTACGAGAACGCCTTGTATACAACAAAGACATCTTCCCTATTTTAGTAGGGGGACGTTCCCAGTCTTGTAATGTAGCTCCTCTTAATGAGAGGACTTAGCCGCCTGAGTGTTGCCGTTATAATCCCCTATTATAGAAGACGTTTGACAACATCAAAATAGACTAGTACTCAAACAAGAGAACTCACAATACACATGGTCAAGGAAATAGGTCCCGATAGCTATAATGAGAAGTATACTTTATGACGATTTTTAATCTCTTTAAAGTATTCTCATCGGTCGATCCAGTATGGTTCTAAACCAATACCTGTGCAAATGATTTATGACCATCATGTCCACGTAGCACGAGAAACAGTGCTATATATCAAACTACACACTAATCTCTATTGGTCATTAATCGTCCATCGTTTAGGGACAATTTTCGATTATAATATTCAATGCTCACTTAATAGGTGTTTCCTTATCAAGACTGGTCTTGACACCCTATTTTGAATATTCCAAGAATCGAATAATCCTAAACCATAATTAAATAGCAAACAGAGTAATAAAATATTGCATAAAATTTATATTACTCCAAAACTTGAATGATTTTTCTTTAGTGTTTTACATTAAATGTTCAAAATTTAACTACATCACTAAACAAGGAAATCAAAGCCAGTCTCCTACATGCCTGATTCCCATTTCTTCAATGTGCTTGTTGTGATTTACTTGAGGCAAAGGTTTAGTAAGTGGATCAGCTGCATTGTCATCCGTTCTAACTTTGAGAATTCTGATTTCACCTTCTGATTTCCATTCTCGAATCATGTGAAACCGTCGTTTGACATGTTTGATATTCTGATGTTCCCTCGGCTCTCTGGCCTGAGAAATAGCTCCATTGTTGTCATAATAGAGGGCTATTGGACCCCTTATGGAGGGTACAACATCAAGTTCACCAATGTACTTACGAATTCAAACAGCCTCCTTAGCCGCTTCAGTAGCTGCTAAGTACTCGGCTTCATTTGTAGAATCTGCAGTTGTATTCTGCTTGGCACTATTCCAGCTGAACGCTCCTCCATTTAGACAGAACCCATATCCATATTGTAATTTGAAATCGTCTCTGTTTGTCTGGAAGCTTGCGTCGGTATAACCTTCAACAACTAATTCTTCTGAACCAGCATATACTAGGAATTTATCCTTGTTCCTTTTCAGGTACTTTAGAATATTCTTGGCCGCAGTCCAATGGGCCTCTCCTGGATCTGATTGGTAACGGCTTGTAGCATTCAAGGCATACAATACATCTAACCTAGTACATATCATGGCATACATGATCGATCCAATAAGCGAAGCATATGGAATTAGTTTCATTCTTTCCCACTCATCAGGTGTTTGTGGACACTGCTTCTTGCTCAGCGTTATGCCATGCGACATTGGCAGGTGACCTATCTTGGCCCCTTCCATGCTAAATCAAGCAAGTACCTTATCAATATAAGTACTTTGACTCAATCCAATCAACCTTTTTGATCTATCCCTATAGATCTTGATGCCTAGTATGTATTGAGTCTCTCCTAAGTCTTTCATTGAGAAACAATTTCCAAGCCAGGCCTTTACATACTCTAATAGCAAAATGTTGTTTCCAATGAGCAATATGTCATCGACATATAAAACTAAGAAGGCGATGTCACTCCCACTAACCTTCTTGTAAACACAAGATTCATCTTAATTCTTAATAAAACCAAACTTACTGATGGCTTCATCGAATCGCAGATTCCAACTTCTGCTAGCTTGCTTTAGTCCATAAATGGACTTCTTAAGCTTACAAACCTTCCTAGCATTGTTTTGGTCGACAAAACCTTCTGGCTGTGTCATGTACACAGTATCTTTCAAAATACCATTTAAGAAGGCGGTTTTGACATCCATCTGCCATATTTCTAGTTTTAATATGCAGCATTCTCTAGGAGGATCCAAACGGAATTAAGCATTGCGACTACTGAAAAGTTTTCATCGTAATCAATACCATGAGCTTTATATAACCTTTTGCCACCAATCTAGCTTTGTAAATGAATACATTTCCATCTTTGTCAGTTTTCATCTTGAAAATCCACTTACATCCGATAGGTATATAACCTTCGGGTAAGTCAACCAAGTCCCAGACTTAATTTTCAAACATGGAATCCATTTCAGATTACATGGCCTCATGCCATTTAGCAGAGTCGGTGCTTGCCATCGCTTGCTTGTAAGTTGTCGGTTCATCTGCATCCATAATCAGGATGTCCTCTGATATCTCGGTTAATACTAAACCAAGATATCTATCAGGTTGAGATCTCGGCCTCTGAGACCTACGTAGGGCAATGTATTGAGCATTTGCATTGTCGGTTTGATTTTGCACAATTTAATCATTTTGACCTGCGTCAACAGATGTTGTTTGAGCACTTTAACTGTCATTCTAATTTTGTTGCTCATCCTCACGAACTTTGTCGAGTTCGATTATCCTCCCACTTGTCATTTTGGAAAGGTGTTCCTTTTCCAAAAAGACACAATCGCGAGCAACAAACACTTTGTTCTCCGATTTGTTGTAGAAGTTATGCCCTTTGGTTTCTTTTGGGTAGCCCACAAAGTAAACCTTGTTAGAAATCAATTTCTTGACATATGCTTTGCATCCCCATCTCTTTAGAAAAGACAACCTAGGAGGTTTCTTTGTCCTTAATTCATATGGAGTCTTTTTTATAGCTTTTGATGGTGCACGGTTCAGTGTTAGTGTCAAAGTTAGAAGTACGTGTCCCTAGAAAGAGATAGGAACATCACTAAGACCCATTATTGATCGTACCATGTCCAACAAGGTTCGATTTCTCCTGTCGAATACTCCATTCTATTGTGGAGTTCCTGAAGGTGTCAATTCTGAAAGTATACCCTTTTTTTTTAGATGGTCATCGAATTCTTGGCTCAAGTATTCACCACCACATTCCGATCGAAGGGCTTTTATTATCTTGCCAAGCTGATTTTCAACTTCACTCTGAAATTCGTTGAACTTTTCAAACGATTCAGATTTATGTGACATTAGGTAGACATAACCATATCTACTATAGTCATCTGTGAAGGTGTTAAAATATCGTTGTCTATTTCTTGTGGTTGAGCTCATTGGTCCACATACATCAGTGTGTATTAGACCTAAAAAGTCTCCTGCCCTTTATCTTAACTTGGAGAATGGCTGCTTAATCATCTTGCCTAATAAACATCCCTCAAAATTCTCAAACGATTCTAAATCGAAAGAGTCAAGAACACCTTCTTGTAGAAGTCTCTTGATGCGTTTGATGTTAAGGTGGCCAAGATGACAATGCCACAAGTAAGTTTGGTTTGACTCCATGGTCTTAGCTCTTTTGGTAGTAATATTCACATTATAAAATTGTTTGTCAATATCAAGCACATAAAGACCATTTTCAGAAAGTACAATACCATATAAAACATTTTCTAGATAAAACGAACATTCATTGTTTTTTACTCGAAATTCAAAACCCTTGGCGTCCAACGCCGAAATTGAAATGATGTTTTTGGTAATGTTGGAACATAATAAACATTATATAGTTCCAAAACAAGCCCGGTGGGCAAAGACAAACTGAGAGTTCCTACGCATATGGCACTAATTTTGGCTCCATTGCCGACCCGGAGTTCAACCTCTCCTTTCACTAGCCTTCTAGCGTTCCTTAGTCCCTGAGCATTGGAACAAAGATGTGAGCCACATCCGGTATCTAATACCCATGATGCTAAGCTAGAGAAGTGAAAGTCTATAACGAATATACCTGATTCAAAAGCAACAGTTATGTTCTTCTTATCTTCCTTGAACTTAAGGCAATCTCTCTTCCAATGTCACTAATTCTTACAGTGGAAGCATTCGGATTCAAATTTAGAAGATGCTACCTTTTTCTCTTTGTTATCCTTGGTAGCTTTAGACTTAGGCGGAAAGGTTTTCAACTTGCCCTTCCCCTTAAAGCCTTTCTTCTTCTCGCCTGATAATATGAATGGCTTACCCTTTTTAATCATGAGCATATCATGCTTCCCAGCATCCTTGAGCGTTACCTCTGCTTGCTTCAACATACCATGAAGCTTAGTGAGGGTTTTCACCATGTTGTGTATGTAAAAGATAATCTTGAACTTATCATAGCCTTTTTGAATCGAGTGGAGAATGATGTCAATTGCCATCTCGGTTGAATACCTGCATCAAGCCTTCCCATGTTCTTAAACAATCCTACCATTTTGTGTACATGTGGGCTAACTGACTCTCCTTTCTTGAGCTTGCTCTCAAGGATTCGCCTGTGGGTTTCAAATCTTTCAGTTCGGGCCTGCTCTTGAAACATATTCTGCAGTTCAGAAATGATCTCAGAAGTTGTCTCCTTCTTAAAGAAAGTCTTTTGAAGCTCCGGAGACATTGTAGCCAACATGATGCATTTGACATCTCGATTGGCACTTTGCCATCAATTTAGGGCAGCCTGAGTCACCTCCTCATTGGAAGCGTCGGCCATTTCCTCATCAAGGACATATTCCTTTTGCTCTTGCATGAGAACAATTCCCAAGTTCCTTTGCCAATCAAGAAAATTTGGCCCACTCAACTTCTCCTTGTCGAGAATTGAGGGTAACGAGAATAGGTTGTTTGAGTTATTTGAAGACACGATTCTACAATTGAAAGAATTTGTAATAAAAAAACTATTCATGAAATTTAAATAAGATTGAATTCATGCAAATTACTCAAACTTAACTAAAACGTCTTATTCACACATTTAAAGTTGTCCCCAGTTTGGTGAGAATAAGTCGATTCCAAGATCCGAAGAAACAAAGAGTGGTTAAGCATGCTTTGGCTTGTCTTAACACTCAATCTCCTAAGGTAAGCAACGCTTTGCTAATGGATACAAGCCACTCTTGGTTGAATAAATTGTCGCATCTAATGCTCTCTCAATAATTTTTTCACTTTGCCACGAAATGTTAGGACTCCATCACTCATATCGTTGAGTACAACTAAAACCAACTTGCATACCCGGTATGCCTTAATTCCTAGGAGAGGCAGTGATGCCTCGCTTTGGCGTAGCCCACCACTACCCTCGTTCGGCCATTGAGTGTTGTTTTGGAATGGCAAGTTCTTACTCAATATTTAGGGACCTAGGGTTTCTATGTTGGTTGATTTATGTGAACTTAATTAAGCATCACAACATTCAAAATCCTAAATATGCATCTAACCTATAATTCATATACATACATAAACATATATATATTGAAAAACATAAATATAGATGCATTTGGCAACTAGCATGACCCCTTGAGATCTTTAAATCTTTAAAAGGTCTTCATTTGCAACTTCATGGCTACGTCTTCCAAGAACCTCCATCTTCAAAAGTTGACCATAATTAAGTGCAACTACTAGTATCTATGATTAAGACAAATCTAAATATTAAGGTACAAAAATACTCAACGGTACGCAGACCCTATTTATATTTACGAAAATACATTACGGATCAGTCCGTATTCTCTATCCTAATCGGGCCCCACTAGTTGCCATTTCATAAAACCTGTGAGAGAATATACATTCCATTTAATTATCCATTCACTATTTGTGAATGGCCTATGCATTTTACAACGATAAACAAGTAACAATGCAAAAATAAACAAACACGCGTGAACTAGTAACTAATCTAGGTGGTTAATCCAATTAACACGCCTAATTAAAACTAGTCAAAGCTGTATTAACCAGTTATGTAAATAAGCGCATTTTAACATTCGAAGCTCCCACTAAATTCCGCATCCAACTTAATTAATCCAATTAATTAAGCTGGTAATTCCCAAAACTTGTCAAAATATATTTTGCCAATGCCGCTAAAACCGAGGCCTAGCCTCCAAAATTTATTAAAATAATTAAAATAAATTAAATTAATAAAATAATTAAAACGACAATTTTTAAGCACAAATACGTAGTCCAAAGGGTCTAAGTGCCTAGCACTTAGACATGGAGTGCTCACATTTTGTACAACCGTTAGATGCTCAATGAACGTGGGAGTGGGCCCGATGTCGCTAAGTGTTACACCGCCCACATCAGCGAACTTTCACACATAAAAAACGTGGCCCTTGATGGCCATCTTGAACGAATTCATTGCACTACATTGCTTCGCATGCAACGTCTACGCATACCCCTAATTACACGACGCATGCACCAAGTTTCAAGCGATGCACCATGTGCTCGTGCCCCACATGCCCGCACCACAGCAGCCCCACGCAACACAACACACACGCACACACGCACATGGCAGCGTGCTGCTGCTGTCGCTTGTGTTGCTATTTGCGGCAGTGCGCACCGACCACGCTATGGCTGCACGCATAGGGCATGGCAGCCCTTTGGCAGCCACATGCGGGCTGCTATGCAGCCGGCTAGCCAAGGGCGCTCATGCCTTGTTTTGCGTGCCATTAGCCTCAAGATTTGATCCCAAATTTTGCGTTACTTTTTCAATTTATTCTAAATTAATTTTATAACAAATTTAATGAGCAAAATTAAAAATATTTAAACAAGTCTAACTTAAATAAAATTTTTAAAGTTCATGTAAACAAAATAATTCCCAAGAAACATTCTTTAATTAAATTGGTTTAACTTGGTGCAACAAAAATAATAGGGCAAATACTGACTATTAATTTAATTAATTTAAATTAACTTTGACTTTTTGACAAAATAAGAGAAAGTTGGAAAAATGAACATAAATTCAATAAAGATTCCAACTTTAATACTTGTAAAATCTTGAAAAAGTATATCTTCCAATATGAAGATAAACAATTTTCTATCACAAAGTTTCAAACTTTATGATTCCAATCAACTAAAAAATTATTAAATCAATAAAGTTTAACAAAAATTCATGGAATTTAGTAATATAAAGTTTTTATCACTTAACATAATTAAAGATTGAATCTTTAATACTTGGAAGCTTCAAAGAACAACAATTTAACAATTAATGCAATTAGTTTTCATTTATATGAAAAAATAAAATCAAGCATTCAAGCACAAATTACTACAAGGTAATCATGCCTAAAGAGGTTTAAAATTGCATAAAAAATATGTATTGAACCAATTACCTAACCAACATAAATAAGAAAATAATTTTCAAGGTTAGAAAGAGTTAAAAATTTTCGTAAAAACGAAAAAAACCCTCGAAATTAGAATTTCTGGTCGTTTTTTGGCTAAAAACCGCTCCCTAAACACATTTTCCACCTAAAATTCCCTATTTTTGGGTCGAAATCTGGGTTTGGGGTTGAAGGTAGCTTAAATACGAGGATAAATTAGATAATACAAGCTATAAATCTAATTTGAACCTTAAATTAGAAAAATTAAGCCATAAAAATCACCTTGAAAAATATAATGATTTTAAAAATAAACGAGCATGGCTCTGATACCACTGTTCGGGTTTGATAAGTCCAACTTACCGCGGAAACGACCACGACCCAAAGAACCACTCGCAATTAATAAAACCATAATGCACAAAAAATAAACATAAAAGGATAAAATCGGAATTTAAATTTGACACGTGCTTCGCCCGACCTAATGGTCTCTTACTTGAAAACTTTAGCTCCGAAAATACCGAGCCTCCAATGGTAACCACCCACAAAGGACAAACACCGACTTTTAGGTCCGCTACCTTGGAGTTAGCAAGGTCCGACCAAAACCCGAGTGATTAAATGAGTTCAAAGGTTTTCATAATGGTGATGCCTTTTTCAACTCTCACTCAAGTGATTTTCCCAATACCCCAACTTGGGTATTTATAGGGAAAACAAGAGAGTGAAAAGGCTCTCCCATCAATGTGGGAGAATTTTATTTTTTCGTTTTATTTTAAAGATAAAATAAAATAAATAATCAAACTAGTAATAAATCAACAAGTGGCAAGCTCATGAGAGAGGTTAGGTGAGAACCATTTGGAGGAGGGGGGGACCAAAATTGCTCCCCACTCTCTCTCCAAAAACCGACCAACATACCCCTATAACCTCCTCTCAAATTGCGCCACATGGCACCACACTTGGGCACCAAGGCACCCAAGGTGGGCTTCCAGCAAGCCTAGCAAAAGCATGCGGGCTGCTAGGCGCTGCTGGCCAGCAAGCCCAGCACGGCTTGTGCGGGCTGCTCGTGCACTCACCCAGCAAGCCGCGCATCAAGGATGCAGGCTGCTGCTGAATGCTGATGCTCCTTGCGCGCGTTTACCAGTTCTGCTAGCATGCGATCCTAGCATTGGTGAGCTAGCACACACCAGCCAACTTAGGCTCGGCTTGGTGCGCATGCTAGTGACCGTGCTATATTAAATGCTCCAAGCACTCGGTTTACTCTGGGCATTCTGATGCAAGGGGTATTTTGGTCTTAATGATTTATTATTTTCATGTCTCTTCTTTTATTATTGTAACTCGACTTCCGACGCTCGGTTTCGACGCTCTAAGCTCGAATATCCAACGTCCAAATATTTAATACTCGGGCGACGAATCAATTTCTTCCGAATTAATTCGTCGAGTCGGTTCGTATATTTTCTAGGGTGTGACCCGAAGGGTTCAGTCAAGATTAAGCTGTAATATTAATTATACATTAATATTACTGATCGGAAGCGGCCTCCACCTAGGCATTCCGATCACTTGACCTTACTGAATATATTAGCTTTCTAATAATTCTAAACCACTATCAGAATAATACAATTGTTCGTAGGACACCATTTCTTTCAGAGGGGTCCTTTTTTCCTCCTCAATTAATGAGGCCTCTTCGTTACTCCCCTACAAGACTTTGTCATCTTCATCGTGCTCCACGTTTATGATGAGATTTTCAATAGCCTTGATTTTCATTGGTGAAACATCAATTATGAAAGGGATTTCTCCAACTATGGCCTTCACTTGTTGATGAAGGGATGAAGGGACGACCTTTCGGTCGTGAAGCCAAGAGCGTCACCACAATAGGTTAAAAGAGGCTTTAATATCTACAACTTGAAAAGTAGTGGCGTGTTCTATGACTCCTCCCGTTACATTCATTGTGATAGTCCTAAGAGCTTGGCGGCGAGTGTTTTCATAATCTTTTATTCCCTGTGCAGTCAAAGACAAGTCTTTATCTTTTATCCCTAAAATTTGCGTTGTTCGGAGTGGACAGACATTTATCGCTGATCCATTATCTACAAGAGTAATTGGGACATTCATTCTCTTGCAGATTAACATGAGATTTAATGCTTTATTATGTTTATCACCCTCTGGAGGTAAGTCCTTGTTAAAAAAGGTGATCAAATTCATAGAATTAGGAAGATCACTCGCGAGAAAGTTTTCCAACCCCTCAGGAGTGGTTTCAGAATCTATTCCTATTTTATAAAAAGCATTCATTAATGCCAACCTATATTGATGGGATATAGCTAAGAGTTTCCATACTCTCATGTAAACTTTAGTCTTCTTTAATTGCTTTATAACATCGTTGTCTTCTATGATAGGTGTGGGAACTTGCTTAGTAGTAGGGATAGGTTGTTGCATAGTAATTATGGGAGGTTGCATTCTCCCGTATCTTGTGAGGACATCTATGGGTGAATCTTCTTCATCCTAAATTTCGTACACTGGATATATTGTGGAGAGTAAGGTCTCTTCCATATCCTTGAGGTAGACATCCTCATCGTCACTGTCCCAAACTCCATTAATGGTGGAATCTTTCTCTTCTAGAATTTGGACTATCTTTTTATTGTCAATAACTTTTTGAATTAAATCCTCAAATTTAAAGCAGTGTTCTATTGTATTCCCCCCTGATTGGTGATATAGACAGTAGAACCTATCCGTCCTCTTTAGTGATTCAAATAGTCTCGGTTCGAGAGGTTTGAGTGGGTAGTTTTGGAAGAAGAAGGATTGTCGTTCTTCTATCCTTTCCAGCCATTGTTGGAGTTAGTGGTAGCAGCTCTTTGCTTTGCAAGGTCATAGTCAATATTAATTCCAATGTCATAGACGACCTTAAAGGTGTTCAAGTTGCTTTGATACTTCAGATGCTTAGAATATTTTCTGAAGATTACACTTGTACCTATAAATACAATCATTTACAATGGCATCCCAAGTAGAGGTTTTCCCCTTGTCAAGGGAAAAGAACTATTGTGGGAAACAGATGCAAGTGATAAAGAAAATAATGTATGAAAAATTTTCTTATTTGTTCCCTTAATGTTCATTATTGTCTCGAATGCCCTTAAGTGGAAGTACGGATTGTGTGTTGCCTTGAACTTAGGGATGTCAGTGGCATTGAACTTTTGCGGAAGAAGTTCCTTGTACACTAAGACCCCTTGTGAGCTAATGCCCTGGAACTTGTAGTCATTGGATATTTTGCTCAAGCTTTCTTGCATGAGCTCAATTTTTTGTTGCCTTATAGGGTCATTAACTTGTAGAGCTATATTCTTCATCAATTCAGTTTTATTGGCTACGTCCTTCTTGAGTTCATTAACTTCTTCTTGAGAGGTCCTGATCTTCGTATCTTTTCTGTTCCGAGTAATGGGTTTGTCGAAAAGAAGTATTTGAACGAATTTGTTGTCATTGATTCACCGCCCTTCCTTTCTTGACCAAGCGATGTAAATTAAACTATTTATTTGTTTTAATGACTTGACTCGAATTTTACTTTAACTTAATTGATTTGAAAAATATATATAAAAAAGCAAAAATAGGGTGTATTTTGAAGACAAGTAAGTTTTAAACAAGTTTTGGAGGATACTTATCCGACTTACACCCCATAAAAAATGACGAAAAAACGCGCATAGAAGACTCTCTAGAAATGGTCAAAATGTGACATATTATGTGTGTGCTTTAATAGTGAATTTGTGTGACATAGTTTGAGTCTTTTGTGAGACCATGATACTATGTGCCTAGACTCAATTAAGGACTGAACATAATTACTGTCATTAATAAACTAATTAAACCGTTTTAGCAAATGGATTAGACTGACTCGTCGTGAAGACTCGAGCAAAACTACAGGCTGTCGTCAGACGACACTATTGTCGCCAGACGCTAAGGTTTAGCGCCAGACGACGAGATTGTCGCATGGCCCCGAACACTATTGTCGCCAGACGCTAAGGTTTAGCGCCAATCTGGAACATTGATCTGGGACTATTTCCAGTATTTTAATCTAAAGGGACAAGCCTAAAGTCGTACCAAGTCAAGTTTGATCAATTTATTAGACTTTAATCATCTATTAATTAATTAAATTAGCAAAGTCCTCTAGTCATTAATTTATTTATTTAACTCATACAGAAGTCCAACAAACCGTTAGGGGAAAACACTTATAATATGCACAACAAATAATGCACAAGTAGTCATATATTTACGATATGATGCAATGAGTTTGCAACTTGACCATGGCACTAGTTCTCTAAAGTTCAGGATATGGGTTAGTCAAAGGGGGTCCATGGTTATGAGTCCGGATGCACTGCGCGTAAGCCTTACCTTTGGAAGTGTTGGCGCGTGTGGATGGGACCTCGCGAGTTAAACTCGCTTCCATGGTCCAGTGAAGTCAACAATCTCAGATGTACCCTTCGTTACCAGGAGCGTTATTAGGTAAATATATCATGAATTCCCAGAGGGTTATGGCCATATGTAGAACACATAGGTTTAAAAAAAGGGAAAAACTCAATTAGGAAAAAAAAACCAGGAAAACAGTACTGGAAAACTAGTCGAAACAAGGTGGTAGATTTCTGGCTCGGTAGTGGAAGAATTTGGTGCAAGAAAATAGCGTCGTCGCCAGACGTTGGCACTGTCCCCAGACGACAAGTTTGTCAACAGGTGACAGCGCCATCGTTTGTCGCTGACGTTGTTTTCTCAGCGTCAATTTCTACATGCTTAGGCAGCTTTCTGTTCTTGAATTTTCCAGTTTTTTCGTAGCATTATTTCGACTTAAGTTGTGAAAGTTATTTCCCTAGATTACGGACGGTCTTTTCAATGCGAACCTTTTTATGCTTATGCCAATAATGTCAATCAAAATTACGGACATGACATACTTAGAACTTTTCGAGTCTCATGTACTCGTTCTAAATCATTGCCAAAATAAATTCCAGGAATTAAAATAGAAATCCTTTCCAGTGGAGTCGCCAAAAAACTGTAGGGAATATTTCAAGCCATCCCACACTTGAGCCCCACTGTTATTATACACTTAAGCATGGTTGCGTCCAAAAGGAAGGAAGCTAGAGTAAAAGAGTCGCCAACAAGTTTTAGGAACTTTTAAACCATTCACAGGGTGAAGGTTACACCTCTTAAAGATTCATGAGATCGTTAGCTCGAATAGGTCTAGAACCATGACTGGAAGTTTGGGGAGGAAGTTACAAATCCAACCTAAAAGTGATTGTACCTGCCCTAATAATATGCCTCTACTTTATTCTTCTTGTATTCATGTGTGCTTTCTGACTAACATGAAATCAATAGGTTAACCCTAAACATTTTTATCTATGTTGGTTGAATATTAATGTGCAAACAAAGATATTATTGGCAATCACTTGAATTATAATAATATTAACCTAAACAAGGTTATTAATTATCTTATTAAGCATGATTACAAGAACAATTCCCTTTAATCTTACAAGAGAGGGCGTGATCAAGAAATAACAATAATATATCATAGCAAGCAACATAATATCAACAATAATCATCATAATCATAATAAAAATCATGTTAAAGCATAATAATATTAGCAAGATCCAAGGCATAATACTAATAAGATTAATAACAAACCCTAGCATGTCACTAATCATCAAAGATCAGAGCTTTAGCCCTAACATGATACTAACATGATATTAAGAAAGAAATAGGAAGAATCTTAATTATCATACTTGATATTAGAAATTTTAGTGATTACCCTAAACATGATACTAGGAAGCAATAAAACATCCTAACATAATACTAGAATAAAAATAAAACAATATAAACATGATTTCTATAACAAAAGATAAATAAAACAATTAAATTACTTACTTCGATCCCTCATACCTCTTTCTAATAAAAAAATACACACGTTAGTAACTTCCAGAAAATATCGAACAAACAATCAAATTAAATAATTGAAATAGAGATTTGGGACCAAACCCTGAAAAATATCAAACCTTTTATGTAATACCACGTATTTTCATACGTAGTTTCCTAATAAATTAATTAATTGTTATTTTCTAAAAGGGTATTTTAGTAATTCAACTTACTATTTAAATCTTGGAGCCAAAATGATATTTGAATTTTGGCACCAAAAGTATTTTAAAAACAAATTATTATTTTGGATAAGATTTATTATCCATTTATCCTATTTTTAAAATCGGATTATTTAGATATTTCGAATATTTTAATTAAGGAAAAAGCTATATTTTATTATTATTTAATAAGTCCGAAAATCCCATTTATTTGACTAATAAATTTCGGATTTTCCTATGTGAAAATCTGATTTTTATTAGTTAAATTTTTTGGTGAATATTTGATATTTTATCATTTAATTATTTTATATTATTTACATAATTATTTTAATTCCTTAAAACAAGAAAAATAATTTCCTTAATACTAAATAGGAGGGCTGAAAATATGAGTTTAGGAAAGCTCAAAAATATTGGCCATCCCATGTAGATTTTGGGAAAAATATTTTGTTAATTTGTATTTTTTTATTATCTCATTAAAATCTCCTATTTTCCATAATTCTAATTCCATCATTATATTTTCTTGTCATTCATTATTCTTAATTATACCCCAAGTAATTCCAATTTTCATAATATTTTTCATGAAATACATAGCTTCCATATTCAATTTTACACAATCCCTTCAAATATCAAAACTTTCATTAAATCTTTGCTCACTTCTCCAAGTAATCTCTTAAACCCTAATTACCATAATTCTTCCTACATTTTCCTACCATAATTCATGCTCATACTAGCCTATAAATACCCCTTCATACCTCTCATATTCTTCACACCAATTTTCTTCTTTTCTTCTCCTCAATTTTACACAAATTATCCCGTTTATCTTTGAAGCTAGTTTTTGGGAACTTCTGGTCAGTTTTTGGGGTATTGACGTTTCACAAAAAGTTGTTCCTCTCAAATATCCTTGAGGTTAGGATCAAGAATCACCCAATTCGAAGTTATAACAAAGGAGTTATAGCCTCTACAAGTTCTACCTACTTTTTCCACAAAAATCCAATTCTTCTTTCTCCTTGGTTTCTTATCTTTCTTCTCCTTTTCTCTTATTCAATTATTATTATTATTATTATTATTATTATTATTATTATTATTATTATGAGAGATTAATATAGAATTATTATGAGTAGTTTTAATTATATAAAATCAGATTATAATAATGTTCATGTTGAATTAATTTAAGAGGTTCATGTACATATAGTTGGGAGGGTTTATCGGAAATTGATTTCGATTTGGAACTTAGAATTTGAATATGTTCTACGGTTTTGTCATACTTTTGAATGTGGTGGACACTTTATACCTAGGAGAAAAGCACCCAATGTTTTAGAAAGCTGACTATACTGGATTACCCTTGTTAGGGATGCATATATATTTTGTAGGAATTGTGACCAATGTCAACGTACAGGGAACTTAACTGGTAGGAACCAAATACCCTTGCAAAATATAGTGGTTTGTGAAATATTTTATGTATGGGGCATTGATTTTATGGATACATTTCCCCATTCCTTTGGTTATGTTTATATTCTTGTGGCTGTGGATTATGTCTCTAAATGGGTAGAAGCCAAAGCTACTAAAATTGATGATGCTAAAACTGTGGTGAACTTTGTCAAGAGTCAAATTCTTAATAAGTATGGAACTCCAAAAGCAATCATTAGTGATAGAGGAACACACTTTGCCAAAGTATCATGTGACCCATAAGCTTTCCACTACATATAATCCCTAAACTAATTGGCAAGCTGAAGTGTCTAATATAGGGATTAAGGCCATTTTAGTAAAGTTAGTGAGGCCTATTAGGAAGGATTGGAGTCTTAGACTTGATGAGGCTTTATGGGCCTATAGAAGTTCTTATAAAATACCCATTGGTATGTCCCCATATCGTTTAGTTTTTGGTAAGTCTTGTCACCTTCCTGTTGAAATTGAATATAAATCTTTTTGGGCTATCAAAGAATACATACATATGTATATATATACATATACATATATTCATATTAATTTGTATATATAAATATGTATATGTATATATGTGTGTGTGTGTGTGTGTGTGTGTGTGTGTGTGTGTGTGTGTGTATATTTATGTGTATATATATATGTATATATATATATGTATATATATATATGTGTGTGTGTGTATATGTATGTATATATAGTGAAAAATTATAAAAATGATTTTTTGAAGCTATGCACAAAAGATTTTCGTCTATAGCAATTACGACAAATAAAGTGTTTTAGAAACTTGACTTGTAAGCAATAAAAATGATTTTTTGAAGCTATGCACAAAAGATTTTCGTCTATAGCAATTACGACAAATAAAGTGTTTTAGAAACTTGACTTGTAAGCAATTTGGAACACTTTTTGTTGCCTTAAGATGTGGTGATGATGGGAAGGACCTTTTCTTATTTAATCCATCTCTTAATCCATCTAATTAGTACTTGTTGTTTCCTACGGTGACTTTTCAGTTCCCTTGGTTAGTGGAGAATTACTTGACTTTCTTAAGAATTGAGGAAAAAATGGTTCAAAAGAAAAAAAAATGAAAAGTGGATTTGTTTAGGGTAATTTTACCCCGCCACGTGGTCCAGTCAAAGGACGACACATGTCAGCCTCAGGATGGCCCAAAATGGACCGATCTCTGCTTGACACGTGTCACTCAAGAAAATAAGGGAAAAAAAGGGCAGCCTTCAGGCCCAAATCCCGAGAAAGCAACAAAGCGGCGCAGCCCACCTATGATTAGGGTACAATGACCTAATAAAGGGCACAAATCCCAAAGACCCTATAAATAGGGAGATGACCCTCTTTTTGGGGGCACGTTTGATCATTTATTACACATTTTACTTTTTGATAGAGACATCCTGAGCTTGTAATCCGAGCAGATCCCTACCTAAATTTCCGCACCTTTTTCTCCCTTCAAGTTTCTAACTTGTGCGTCGGAGGCGCAGCACCACCCATCAGGTGTCTCCGTTTGTTTTGCAGGTACAGCTCACCCCGGATCAGTCTTCGTGTTGTAACTCTCCCGAGGGACAAAAACACCCAAAACATTTGGCGCCGTCTGTGGGGAGAGTACCTCGAAGATGGTTCAAGATTCTGTACCACCCCCTAACCGTCTGGGTGAAGACCCAGAAGTCTTTAAAGACTACGAGGATGAAGATCCTCAGGTCGAAACCTTTACATCCAAAGACGGCTTTCTCAAAATCAAGCGCATCCGGCCCAGAGAGACTCTGGAGCGGGGTACCTCCCAGGCGGGTGCAAGTTGACCCCCTGGGCAGCCGAAGGGGAAACCAAAACGGCAGCTGGATCAGCGCCTGTCACCCAGGACGAGCTCATGAGATTCCTGACAAGTTTCAAGGGTGAAATTAAAGAGCTGATCACCCAGAGCCGGGCTGGCCCAAGTAGAGGTCAGTCAGCCAAGAAGACTGCACTGGAAAAGGGGAAGTCAGTCAAAGATCGACAGCCCACTCCTCATCTAAAGGAGAAGGCAGCCGGGACCATTGATTGGTCCAAAATTCTTCTCCCCAAGGGGAATAACAATAACTCCCGCCGGACTCAACAGCCGGTGAGAAGTAAAAAGTCAACTCTTGATGCCCGGGAGATCATTAACCGGAAGAGAAACCAGTCGCTGTCTGAGTCGGCTTCAACGTCGAACTTTCCAGTCAGCTTCAACAATACCTCTGCCGGGAATGCATCTTCCTTGGATGAGAGTCAGACAGGCGGTAATACCGTTTATTTTGGCCCTCATATGATTGGAGTTGTACCGTATGTGCCTACTCAGGTCTACGGCCAGTATCCCCCTCATTTCATGCAGCCGACCCTCTTTAGAGGTCAGGCGGCATATCCAAATGTCCAGCCATTGGACTGGCAGCTTCGTCTGCTACGCCTGGGTGAACAACCTTCTGCGTTCACCCGGGAGATAACTGAGACGGCTCAGCCGTCCAAGGTTAAGAATGCGTTGGTTGGTACCTATGACGGTACCACCAATCCGAAAGACTACCTCATGGATTACACCAACCTCACGTATCTGCAGGGGTTGGATGATGCTACTTGGTGTCGGTGCTTCCCAGCTACATTGAAGGGCATTGCCCAACAATGGTTTGGCAACTTGTCGGCCGGGTCCATCGATAGTTTTAGGAAGCTTTCTTTCCTGTTTGCTTCCAACTTCTCAATGAACATCCCTGCTAAGAAAACAAGCCTTGATTTGAGCACTGTTAAGCAGGGAGAGAGAGAAGGGCTGCGCTCCTATGTCAGGCGGTTCAATCTGATTAGAATTCAGATCCAAGGACTGTCTGACGATGTAGCTTTTACAGACTTCTTCAAGGGTCTGAGAGACGGGTCAACTTTTAAGTTCGACCTAGTCATAAAAGGGGCTTTCACCTTACAGGCGGCCCTGAGGGAGGCGGAAAGTTACATTCAAGGTACCGACCTCTGCTCGCCTGGTAATCAGTCGGACTCCAAGAAGTCCGAAAAACCGAAAGACAGCCGGTCTGCTCAGCCGGCCAAAAATAAAGAAGAGAGCAAGAAAAGAAAAGAAATCTGGGCGGTTAATGATTCTGACCAGCCGTCTCAGAAGAAAAAGAAAGAGTTTAAACCGCACGTCCCCAAGTACGAGTTTAACAAAGACTGCAACTCCATCCTCATGGAGGTAAAGGACCGGCTGTCCATTGAGAAGCCGAATCCTATGAAGAGTTATGTCCAGTCACAGAACAAAAATAAATTCTGTCAGTTCCATGAGGAGGTCGGCCATGATACCAACGACTGCTTCAGTCTTTAGCGGGCGTTGGACCGTCTGACTAACAAAGGGTTGTTGAAGTCCTAAATTTCTAAGTCCCCAGCCGGGGCAAAAAAGAAAAGTAAGGGTCAGTCCTCCAAGACTACCCCCCAGTCTGCTAGCAGCTCGGATACCGACAAGGAGCCGGTCTACACAATAGCAGGCGGGTTCTCCTGTGGTGGCCCTTCCATCCGGGGCACCAAAAGCCATCTTCGAAAGATGGACAAGGATGAGGATGAGCAGGCGTCTGCAAGCACCTCTTTCCCATACATCTTGATTACTAAGAAGGATAGGGGCAGCGTCCGCCGTCCGCATGATTACCCGGTTTTCATTGAATGTAAGGTTGCCAACCAGCTGGTTGGACGGATCCTATTGACACCGGCAGCTCATCTGACATCATCAGCCTCCGGTGCCTGCAAAAGCTGAAATACAATGTCAGCAGCATGCATCCGGTCACCCACCCCTTGGTTGGTTTTGGGGGTGGGATGGTCTACCCAGCCGGAAGAATTGACTTTCCCATCCGGCTGGGAGAGAAAGGCCAGGGACGACATATTGTCGTCAGATTCTTGGTCATTGAGGAGTTGACCGCCTACAACATTATCCTTGGCCGGCCAACCCTCAACGTAGCCAAGGCAGTAATCATCCCGTCTCTGATGCTCATCAAATATGAGAGGGATGACGGCTCTGTTGGTTCCTTGAATTGGGATCAGAAGACGGCCCGGGAGTTCTATCTTTCACCCGTCAGGGACATTGTGGCCCCAAGCGATACGGAACCAATTGACCTTGACAATGTCAAGGATGCCGATCCACCACCTGCCCCACCAGCAGCTAGAAAGAAAAGAAAGGCACCTTTGCTGGTGGAGGTGAAGAAGGAGAAAAAATAGCAATCACTGACCGGTGAACGGTCAGATGAGCTCTGTCCCCAACCGGCTGGTGAAAGCATTGATCTCGTTCTGGATGACAGCCGTCCGGAACGTACTGTAAAGGTTGGGACGGTCGCTTATGCTACTTTGGGTACAGACTTGCACCTTCTGCTGAAGGAATTCAAAGACATTTTTGCCTTTGAAGTGGAAGAGATGCCAGGCGTCAGCCCGGATCTTGCTGTCCACAAGCTTACCGTGGATCCTAAAAAGAAGCCCATCCGGCAAAAGAAAAGAAACCAAGGTGAGGAAAGAAGTCAGGCGGCAGCTGCCGAAGTCAAAAAGCTGCTAGACACCAGGTTCATCCGGCCTTGTAATTTTCCCGACTGGGTAGCCAATGTGGTCCTTGTTAAGAAATCGAATGGGACCTGGCGCATGTGTGTTGATTACACAGACCTCAACAAGGCGTGTCCAAAGGACAGTTACCCGCTTCCAAAGATCGACAGTCTGGTCGATTCTACAGCCGGTCACGCCTTGATGAGCTTCATGGATGCCTACTCCGGCTTCCATCAGATACCCCTGTGGAAGAAAGATCAAGAGAAGACGTCCTTCGTCACTGATCAGGAGTTATTCTGTTATACTGTGATGTCGTTTGGCTTGAATAATGCGCCTGCCACTTTCCAACGGATGATTAATACGGTCTTCATTAATCAGATTGGGAGGAATTTGGAGGCGTACATTGATGATATGATAATAAAATCCAAGCTCTAGACGGATCACCTTACTGATCTCCGAGAAACATTCACCACCCTCAGGTGGCATAAGGTTATGTTAAATCCTATGAATTGTGTCTTTGGTGTTGAGTCTGGAAGTTTCTCGGATTCCTGATTGATCAAAGGGGGATAGAGGCTAACCCTGAGAATATACAGGCGGTAATTGACATGAAGTCACCCCATTTTGTCAAAGAAGTGCAGAGACTCACCGGCTGTCTGGCCGCCCTGGGGAGGTTCCTCAGCCGGTCAAGCGACAAGTGCCTTTATTTCTTCCAAGCAATCAGGAAGAAGACCAGATTTGAATGGGGAGATGATGCTCAGACGACATTCCAGAGGTTGAAAGAGCACTTACATTCTCTACCTAGGTTGGTTAGTCCTTTACCTAGGGAGACTTTGTACATGTACTTAGCCAACTCAAATCATGCCCTCAATGCCGTTCTTCTTGCTGAGCGAGACGGCGTGCAGCTCCCGGTTTACTTCATTAGCCATGTTCTTAAAAATGCTGAACTCCGGTATCCCATGGTTGAAAAATTTGGCCTTGCTCTGTATATGGCTTTCAAAAAATTGAAGCCCTACTTTCTGGCACATCCGGTAGTGATGTACACCGACCAGCCACTCAAGCGGCCAATGTCTACCTTGGACTCATCCGGGAGAATGTTGAAATGGGTTATTGAAATGCAAAGTCTTGAAATCACTTACGAACTAAGAAAGGCAGTGAAAGGTCAGGCGTTTGCCTACTTCATTGTTGAAATGACCCGTCTGGTGGCTCCGGATAATCTTGATCAGGTTTGGAAAGTGTATGTAGACGGGAGCTCTACAAAGAACGGTTGTGGTGAAGGCGTAATCTACGAGTCTCATGAAGGGGACAGAATGACTAAAATACCACAGTCTGTCCAGTTTAATGCATATACGTGAGGTCTTAACTTAGTCTTTGCTTGAGTCTAGTCACATAGTCTAACTAAATGGTCTTACACAAGTCTTAATATGTCACCTACACACATTACACTCATTAGTCTTAGCACACATTTTGAGTATATGTCATCATGACCATGTCTTAGGTTCATGCATGAGTCAGTTTTTTCCGTCATTTGAGTTGGGGGTATATTCTATTTTCTAATTTCTTCATATCTCTCCATCTACATCATTTTTCTTAACATCACAATCATATTTCATCACTTCCTCCATCCATTGCATGTTAAATAGAGTTTGAGTCAAATAATTAATAATTAATATCCCCAAATTCCTTTTCCACAGTACTTGGTCAAGGAGAGAAGGGCGATTAATCAAGGACAACCTCTTTATTCAAGTCTTACTTTTTGATAAACCGATTCGTCAAAAGAGGAAAGCTAAAAAGATAATGGAAACTCAAGAAGAAGTCAACGAACTTAAGAATCAATTGGCTACCGTGACTGAGGCATTGAAGGTTTTAACCCTCAAAATCAATGACCCTATGAAGCAACAACAGATGGACCTCATGCAAGAATGCTTGAGCAATCTATTAGTGATTTCAAGTTTCAAGGCATTAGTTCACAAGGGGTCTTGGTGGACAAAGAACTTCTTCCGCATAAGTTCAATTTCAACGAAATCCCAAAATTCATGGCAATAGATAATCCTTAACTTCACATAAGAGCCTTTGAAACTATGATGAACATTAAGGGGATTGATAAGAAAGTCTTTCATTCCTTGTTTTCCTTATCTCTTGAAACCGTTTGTTAACAATGGTTCTTCTCCCTGGACAAAGAGAAAACCTCTACGTGGGAATTGATGGTAAACGCTTTCATTGATAGGTATAAATGCAATATCCAAGTCAAAACTGATTATAGACAACTTGAAATGCTAAGACAAAAAGAGAATGAAGGCTTTACTTCTTTCTTCAATAAGTGGAGGGAAACTTCTGCTAAGATGATTGAGTTCCCCACCGAAAAGGAGTCTGTGAGGATGTTTATCAAGAATCTCCAAGAAAAATATTCAAAGCACTTAAAATATCAACACAACTTGAATACTTTCAGAGCCGTCTATGACATAGGTATCGAATCGAAGACGACCTCGCAAAGCAAAAAGCTACTAACAATAGTAACCACAGTGGCTGGAAAGGAAAAAAAGAACGACAATCCTTCTTCTTCCGAAAACGCCCACTCTAGTAACAATGTTAGTACCTTTGATCTCAGTGAAG
Source organism: Chenopodium quinoa (assembly GCF_001683475.1). Lineage (NCBI taxonomy): Eukaryota > Viridiplantae > Streptophyta > Magnoliopsida > Caryophyllales > Amaranthaceae > Chenopodium > Chenopodium quinoa. The sequence continues at coordinate 377,988 of NW_018742738.1, read as the reverse complement.
TTTTAGCCATGGATAACCAAGGATCTAAGAAGCAACTAAGGACTGACTTCACCCCCATTGGGATGAGCTACGATATTGCCTTCGATCGACTCCATGCCAAGGGACTCATTACTCCCATTGGACCTATTCAAGATCCCGCACCTAAAAAGAGATTGCCTACTTGGAATCAAGATGAACACTGCAAGTACCATCAAGGTAGGGGTCATGCTACTGAGAGCTGTTGGAAGCTAAAGGAGGCTATCCAACATTTGATTGATAATAACAAGCTTCCCATGCCTCCAGTTAACAAGAAGAGCTAGTGATGATAAAGCAAACTACACAAGACAAGAGGCGAGCTTCAACGACAAGATTTTGTGACCTCTTTTTCTATTTTTTTTTTTCCCTTTCCCCAATAAGTCTAACATAGGCACCTTTTTATTCCCCTTAGATTAATTTTGTAGATTCTTTCTTTTTTCCTTTTAATAAAATGAGCATTTATTTTCTTGCATATGATCATTTCATTACATTACATTAAAAAAAAATCCATGCCAAATTAATTACAAGGTATATCGATGATTTGAGTCACCCCTTGTAGCCACATCATATTACCTTTCACCCTTCAAATATACAATCCTTTTTTTTATAAACCACTTTCAGCCTCGTCTAACGATAGACCTTTCTTCTTAAACACATATCTATCTAACCTTGGGATGGGATGGTGTTTAACTTATGCAATTTCAAAAGCTTGAGTGATTTCAAAAGATCAAAATAAATAAAATAAAAATAAATAAAAGTGTACAAAAAGGGCAATGTCTTTGACATGAAAATGTCTTTGATAAGAACACATCTCAGATTGCATCTCTTATCGAGTGCTCGGTACCGTGCCTGAGAAACATGAATGCCAAGTGATTGATAAACCGCATGATCGGGATCGCCCACACTTATAAAAATAAAAAAAATGAAAAAGAAAAAAAAAAGAGCAAAAATAAAAAAATAAATAGCTAAAAAAGAGTAGAAACTCAAGCATAAAAATAATGCAAAGATTCAAAAACGAGGTTGCACACTTTGTGGGCTTATCGAGGGTCTTGAGCCTTTATCCCCTTTTTCTTCAAGCCTTTTGCCTAACCACATTACAACCCTTAAAAAGACCTTTTTGAGGTATACATACACTTGTGCGAGGTTCGGCTAGAGCTACATTCGGCCTGATTCCTAACGGATACGTAGGAAACCTCACATCGAGGTACAACCGTAATAAACATGCATTCATATTCACATTCACACACTTACACCATGATCATATCAAAGGAACTCCAATGCTCATCCCTATCTACTTAGAGCTAGACTTGGGGGCTTGATCCTTACATCATTATTTTACCTAGCCTAAGAGTCACCATCATTTGACTCTTCTAAAAATAATAACTTTCCACACACTTAGCTCTTGCGGCCTAACCTTAGTGTCACTTTCACACACATCACAGATATTTGACCAAATATACTTTCCTTAGGAACCCTTTGTCATGAAATCTTAACACAACGCTCAAGCATGCCTTGTCATGTCAATATCGCTCATCAATCATCATTGCATCACAAAGTATGAAGTACTTAGCCTCCGCGCATAAGTTACCTAAATACTTTCATTATCGAGTCAACTAGGATAGTCTAAGATGTTACTATCCTTGTATTGTGAGAAACAACATTTGACTAAGCTCATTCAACATGCATCTTTAAAAAAACTTCACTTCGATTCTTTTCGTGTCTTTCTTTTTCGGGAGAAAGTCGGTACCCTCCACAAAAATGACGAAATTTTTTTGCTTTTTTTCATTTTCGAGTCCCACGATCACAATACAATGCACACACGAGCCATGTACACGTTGAGTCATGTCATGATATCACCTCGATATGAGTCTAACATATGTGTCAAACACTTCGAGTCGAGTCAACCTCGAGTCAGTCACAGCGAGTCTAGTTTATACCTTGAGTCGTGTCAAGTCAATAAGTCAAGCAACACTAAGTCTTAGGTCAACCCTATAGAAAGATAAGCAAAGTCCTATAGTAAAAAATATAAATGCAAGTGCATCCCAGCGGCAGCAAGAGCAGAATAGGGAAGACCCGACTCCAGCGCCAGACGACAACATCTAACGTCTGGCAACAAATTTCAGCGCCTGGCACTAGATCCCAACGTTTGGCGACAGAGCCAAATCGCGGCGCCAGAGGCATTGCAGCGACGACATAACTCTCAACCACTCAGAGCAGTTATTTCAACCTCTTTCAGCAATCTTGGGTTCCTTGGTACGCCAGTTAGCCCCTATAAGCAATTTGACATGATTAAGTAGCCAGCTTGATTACAATCGCAATAAGTGATCGACCTGATGAAAGATCGTCTCACTTAGCTTAAAGCGCCTAAAACATCGGCTCATCGCAAGACACCGACATACTGGTTCATAAACAGAAGCGACACCGACATACTGGTTCATAAACAGCAGAGGCACTGACATAATGGTTCACAAGAATCAAAAGCGCCGACGTACTGGCATAGCGGAAGCAAAGTTCAAGCGAGGTTTAAAGATAAAAAAGCGTTAGTCTTCAGAAGTATTCTTCGAAATATTATCACAACAAACATTCATATTATCAAGCTCTTTCGTCCAAAGACGCGTGGACATTTCTTTCAAAGCTTATAAAAATCACAGTGGGGTTCAAGCTAGGGGTAATGCTTGAAATATTCCCTACATGAGTACTTACGCGTGAATGTCTTATACGAGAGGTCTGGTGGTATATAGTCTTTTCTTGTTTTATAAGTACTTTACTCGAGGACGATCAAAGATTTAAGTGAGGGGGAATTTGATGAGTGTCATTTACGACACTGTTTTATGGTCATGTTCCTTACATTTTAGGTTAGTTCCTCTAGAATTTTAGTGCTTTTATCTATGTTTTCGTATTTTGTGATTTATTACCTCATTGTACGTTTTAATAGGTGCAATATTGATCCTTCTCTTCGGAGGAAGACAAATCATTCAAGAACCAACTCCGATGATATTCTTTTGGCGGATTTTAAATCTTTGCCCTCGGTTAAACAGAGGCCTCCTACCCCTTCCTCAACTTCTTCTACTTCACTTGAATTATCTACTTTGCATGATAAAAAAGATTATATCGCTAATGACTTATATTCTATGCCTTTGGCGCACGATTTCTCTCTTTGTTATGATTTTCATGCTAGTCAAGTGTATGATTTCCATGATAGGAGGGGGGAGATTGAGTCGTACTTAAACTATCAATACTTCTCAGTCTAACAAGGACCTATCCCTCAACCTAGACTTTGTTACCATTATTGGGAGGGTCCTAATGTCCACCCTAGTGCTATTGTTGGCACCACCATGCCCCGTCCACTTACAATTATAAACGGCCCGGTGGGTGCGACTTTACTTATGATTCTGCGAACCCTTTGCCTTTCTCGAACCCCTAAACTATTGGTAGGTAGGGCTTGTCGGGCAAGCCGATCTTGGATGATTGATCACATTTTTTCGTGCTGGATCATTCTAGGAGAGAGTATAGGTTAAGGGGCAAGGCCCCTATGGAGGTGAGTGAAATGGCTAGTTCATTTCATGTAGTCTTGGAGACAGGTGAGGGGAGTACTCATTTTACCCCTTATTACAGTGTCAAGTGATTCCATCTTGTCTACCCCCCTTACTTGTTTGCTTTATATGTTGTTCTTTTTATGCCTATATGCTATTAGGATTTGAGTTTGGGGTGTATTTTATTTCAAGCTTTAGGATGTTTTATGTTGATTATGTGCTTCACCGTTCCCCCCTTCACTTTTATGGTTCACTCTTGGTCTCTTTTGTTTGCTAGTGTTGAACATTGATTGTCTGTATGGATGATGATGGTTTTCTTGCTAATGGATTCTCTGATTTAGTTCCTGGTATTGTTGCTTGTTCGCTTGATTACTAAGTGATGTGCTTTCTGCTTCCTCATGAGTATGCTTCCTAATTCCGCTTCCTGATGATTCTTCTAATATCTAGCATTACCGTATCCTTTATGAAATATGTGTATCCCTTTTATTTCTTTCTTTTCATCTCTCATGAAGTTACTAACATTCTAATTTCGGTTAGATATTTCTCTTTCTTTTTCTTTATCTCTAACTTTTTAGGTCCTCGATGAAAGCATTCGACGCTTGGAATTGATGACTGGAAAACTAGGTCGTCATCTAATTCTCCCTAAGTCAAACTAAATTTGAAACGCTTAACAAACCTTATAGGTGTATAGAGGAAAGATAAGGGTCGAACCCAAAGGAATGAATTAAAGCTATGTTATAGTCTAACGTTAAGCTAAATCGAAGAATTGTCAACGATTGAGTATGGTAACTAGGACAACAATAATTAAGAATTCAATAAAATTGCTAAACACTAGGGATGTAGGTTCCACATGCAAGCTTAACAATCATGATAATTGATAGATCACCCAATTGATTCAAACATTGCAAGGGACAAACAATAGTTGTAATCAATGGAATTCAAAGGTTACCTCCTATAAACAAAACTAGGGATCACTATGAATCATTAACAAGGAGAATCACAATCAAATTCAATCAATTAAAGCAATTCCAAAATCAAATGTTCGTGTCATTATTGGAATTTGCAATGCAATCTAGATTAATCCCTTATAGCTTGATCACTCCTAGTCTAATTAATCACATGCACAACTATGTCAACCAATTTAATTGCAACAATCAATCAATCAAGGATCATAAACTAGCAATCAGCGTCAATCAAGCATGCTTCCTCTTCTCCCTAGTTAGCAACTAATATACTCACTAATCATGGTGAAATATAAAAATAAAAAATTCAACCACAAGAATCATAAACTTGATTGAATGTTGAATTAGAATTCAAATCCAAAGATTACAATCTCTACTTTCTCACTAACTTCACTCTAGTTTCTCTCTCTAAACAAATGAAATATTATCTAAAAACGTTGGCCATCAAAAGGATTTACAAGAGTATATATAGACAAAGAGGAAAAACTGATCGGCCGCGCCTTCTCCAATAAGACTCCGCGGGTGCGCAGAAATGGGTATGCAACCCATAACTAACTCCGCGTGCAATATATGCAAAACCCGCGCCCGCGGTTTCTCTAATCAGTAGCGGCCTCTCCAAATTCTCTGCGCCCGCAGCTAGACCGCGGCTAGGGGTGGAGAGTTCCTGCCAAAAATCACCAAAACGGTGCACATACCCCACGCCCGCGACTTTGAGAAGAAGCGGAGCGCCCTTTCCGAGCCCTCTCCAAGCCCTCTCCATGAGGCTTGAAACTCCTTTGCTTTGCTCTTTTTGCTCCTCTTAAATCCTTTGCAAAGCAAAATCTTTAAAAACATAAAACAGAAACCAAAGAGAGAAAATAGAAGAGAAAAAGAGAAATATAAAAGGAAAACACGAAGAAAAGAACATAAAGGAGAGTAAAACACAAAGGAAGAAGAAATAGAGAGAAATGACCAAAATGGTAAAAGAAAAGCATAAAAAATATAGTGAAAATATCCTAAAACACAACCCTATGAATGCCATAAATGACACTCATCAGGAATTTGGTAACGAAATTCTTGTTATTGTACATGTTCTTTCTTATCACGATCATTGGGTGAGATCTTTCTATTTTCCTCTTTTTCTTTCCCTTTTGTAACCATAGTTAAGGTTTAGATTTTGATAAGTTGAATGGTTCGAGGTTGCTTGCTTTTAACACCTTAGTGTGTTTGGGGTCATTGGCGCTATAGCCGAATGACCATTGGTTTGTCGATTGGGATATTATGTGTTTGGCTTGCTTCCTTGTGATTTTCTATTCCTTCTTCTTGTTCTTTATTTTCTTTCTTTCTAGTTAGGGATTGCGGGTTTTGGAAGTGGAAAAGGCGGTAACTCAATTAACACCACCCGGATTTCATTCAGCTCGACCCGCCCTTTATCAGCCTTTCTCCGTTCCTCCTTCTCTGCTTAGCTCTGAGCCCGTATTCCCTTCTTCTGTTGCCGAATCAGCTCTCTCAGACGAAGAAGATTTTGCTCTTGGAAGAGATGCTACAAGGAGATCACCCCCTGGAAGATGATGAATTTCGACCATCAATAGATGCTTTGAAGTATGCTCACGGACCAGCCCTTTCACCTAAACCAGAGATATCAGAGTACCAGGTTGCCTATGTTTCCTGACACTGGCTTTCAGAAAAAGGCAGGAAGGGTAGTAGGATATTAAAAAACTATAGTCAACTCCAGATTGAAACCATCTTTTCTCAGAGAAGTGAGCTCTTTCTGCTGTCTTCACCCGGTTCTTTGGGAAAGTGGTGAACTGTTGCTAGGGGATCCCACTCCTGGCACTCGGAACTGACTCAACTCTGGAAGTCGCCCTTATAACCAACCTCTTGACTTCTGCGGGCTACGTTCAACTAAACGTAGACACGACACACTCAACGCAGATAGCTCTGGTGACCCCGGCTTCTGCCTCTATCAGGCTTTTCAAGACCTACCACGCTTCCCCAAGAAGCCAGTCACTTGCTAGTGTCGACATAAGCACTTTCTCGGTTATAACTGTTAGTCCTTCTTCCAGCGTAACCATTGGATTCTCACTTAAAGGATGCTGCTTAATTACAAAGGAAATTCTTTCTTAATCTAGGGATTTCCCCGTCCACGAGGTTCTGAAAGAAAGAAAGGGGCGGCTATCTGGCGGGAGTCGTTTCGGTTGTATGCCACGAGGTCCCTATGGACAAGGGGACAAGTAAATTCTCGCTTTTGAGCGCAGGCAAATATAGAGATCAGAAGGCTTTATGATCGGAGAAAGGGAAGGGGTGTGGTTGGTGTGTCACTAGATCGGCTAGCTCCCGCTCATTGCCCTTTGCTATCGCCTGGCGCTCGTGCACACACACATGAAACTTAAGAAGGGGAGGGCTTTTCCAGCTAGAAAAAAAGCAACCAACAAAGCCAGACAGCAAGAAAGAGAGTGGGGCAGTCTCATCCCATTCCTTAGGAGTGAGAGGGTAGGGGGAAAGGGTGGGTGGCCTTCCTTCTACTGCGTACACCATTAAAGAAATGAAGCATAAGACGAAGGCACAGACCGAAAGCGTTCGAGTTATTGGCTCGTTCGATCTGGCAGCATTCATGAGTCGCTCGTTCAACTGTCCCTCGGAGTCATAAGTTAAGTCAAGGCGATAGCACGACCAGCCGCAAAGGTGGTAGGTGTCTCTATTCGCTAAGATAAAGCTTTTCCTCTGCAGGGGCCTTGTGAAGTAAACCCCCTACGGGCGGTCGTCCGTCGTCGTAAAGTAGTCTCCGCGAAGCTTTCGGGGTCCGATAACGGCGCTGAAGTAGTTAATCTAGCGGCACCATAGCAATGGCATACAACTTTGGACCTAACGGCCGGCCGGCGGGCTGTCTTCATGGTTCCCAGATCATGGTATAGAACTCGATGTAGCCCTTTTGATGCGGTGCCCATATAGTTCTTATCGCGAGGGTGAAATACAATTACAAATTTTTTTCCTCTATTAAATAAAAACAAGCATTAAAAACTAAATAACAAGCCTTTGATAGGGATTCTCCTGTCTCTTTGTTATGATTCAACAGGTGCGGCTTAGGTCAACTAACACAAAGAAGATACAGTTCACTCAACGATTGCCAAATCTTCCGACACGGGTTTTTGCGTTAACCAATTCCGTTAGAGCCGACGGAAGGCACCGGGAATCATACTTTAGCTGGTCGGATTTGTTGAGCCAAGATCAGAGCAGAGGAAGCAGTCTTGCATAAGAGAACGGAAATGGGGTTGGGGTGCTCTCTAAATGAGGAGCCATGGAACTCCAGCTTAGATAGAAAGGGTTTTTAGGCCGGACAAAGGTCTAGGTTAAGTCCGGAGAGGGGAATTCCGGATCGAAGAAGCGGCAGATCAAAATATGGTGCAGAAAAACCCTGGAAAACTCATTAGGCTCATGCCCTGAAGATTGCAGGTTCGATTCCTGCCCCCGCCTAAGTGCTCTTCCCGGTTCACCGGGCTGTTAGCCTACCAAGCACTTGCCTGCTGCTCCTGCCGCCCGCTTGGCGGGCGGAGCGCTCGTTATCCTTTCTTCTCAATAGGGAGGGAGGAAGATTCATTTTGGTTGGGCGTGAGCACTTCTATTGTTGATGCGAGCTATCCGTATTCGGTTCCCGTGTAAGAGACCCCGCTTAACACACTTTCTGGTCGTCCCTCCAGCACACGGGGATCGCTTGTTGTCGGGCGTAGGGTAGGACCCTCTTTCGAGTTTCAGAGGTGAATCCTCATATGATATGAAGGACTCCAAATCTGGCAATTCCTACCAGGGTGGTGGGTCAGAGCAGAGGCCCTCTCTTTAGGGAAGGAATAGCGGGGCCGTGTCCATGCGGTTTTCCTCTCTCGCATAGAGCCAACCTTACTCTATGTGCTGTCCTGGGTGGGCTACCATCCTTTTCCATTCCACTACTTTACATGTTAGCTCGTCTCTGTCTTCGTCTTTGATTCATTTTTTCTTTGATTCCGCCCGTAGGCGCTAACTTTTTTTCTGCTGAACTCGGAGAAGAGGAGGTAGCGGTTCGTGCTTGAGTTGAATCACTTGACTTTGGCCCTATCTTTCTATTTAGATATTCTAGGAGAAATATGCCCTAAACCAGATCTAAGGCATTCATGAATCATGAACTGCCTTGAACGTAGCATTTATAGGCCCGCCAAAAAAGAAGGACTATTTTATTCGTTTTTGGGGCAGGGCCTTTCAGGTACCTTTATTTCCTAACTCAAGGCATAGATTCTTTGCTAGATCGTCGAGACTACCCGGAAGTCAAGTACATACCTTGGAAATTTCCGTGTCCCCCATCAACTCTTCCCAAGTAATTCCATTCCATTTTGGATGAACACCGCCTACTCGATATGACTTGGTAGACTTAAAGGTATCCCTTATGCCGATGCAACGAGTGAATAGATAGACGTCCAATCTTGCAGCAGCTAGTTGCTCGGCCTTAGTCTTGGGCTGATCTCACACTTCAATAAACCTCTTCGTACTTCGATCCAATCAATCGATCGAAGGACTAATGACCCTCTTTTCCAACTTTGTCCTCAATTGGTCGGGCACAAAGACATAGCAAACGCTCTCCCCGAGTAAGGAAGAGTAATAAAATATGGTTTTTGGACCTCACTAAAAAGAGGGCTACTAATACCAAGCTTTGTGCCTTTCATCTTACGCTACTTCGGGCTTACTTGTTCCAGCAAGAAAACGGATGCGCGAAAGTCACGCCTTTCACTAAATATGCGTTTTTTCTTGCTCTCTCGAAAAGAGCTTCCCTTTCCATTTTTCCTTTTCTTCCCTTTTCTTTTTTTTTTCTTATTCTTTTTGTTATCTTTTTCTCTTTTCTTTTCATTTCTTTTTGCATTTTGCAATTATAAAAATCAAAATTTAAAACTTTTGAAAAAAAAAAAATAAAAAAAACAACAAAAAAAACAATAATAAAGCCAAATTTTTGAGGCATTGCTTTTATTTCTTCTTATTTATGCTTTTTCTTTGGACATAGTACCACTTGGACCTGCATTTTTAGATATAACCCTTCCTAAAAGACAATGGTTTGCACGATTTGAGAGTATGTTTGGTTGAATATAGGATAGAGTATGCTAAGGTAATATCTTTAGAACTTTTGGGACCTTGAAGCCGGATTCTATTGTTTTTAAAAATTTGCAATTGCTCCCTTTTGGTGAATTTGAAACTAATGGTGACTTTTCGCTACAACCATGTGAGGTTTCATTCTTTTTTTTGCCTTCTTTATATTTTGTATGAGAGGTGCATGGATCCTTGCCTATTTTATGCTTCATCTAGAATTTCACTTTCATCTCTCGAGATCGCGACCTGACGAGGGGTGGATCTAGGTCGTTGAAACTAATCCTCCCTCGATCAAACTAAATTTATAAACACTTAACAAACCTATATACTAGTATAGAGGCAAGTCAAGGGTCGAACCCAAAAGAACAGTAATGTTCAAGTGCTCTCAATTATGCGCCTAAGATTGGTCGAAGTCTGAGGATAAAAGGTAAACACTAACCAACTAACAAAATGAAGAACCAAACAAATTAAACACTAGGAACGAGGATCAACAAGTAATCATGACAGTTATAGCAACTCGGGAACAATATGCAAATCGATGGTTGTGAAGAGTAATGGCAAGCTTAATCAAATGAGTCAACAACCTATCTCCTAGAGGTCATACTAGAGCCAACTACGAGAGACTCTAACTAGGATCATCACTAATCAAGCCCAATCAACAATTGCAATCCCTAAATCAATGGTCCGTATCGTTAGAAACTACAATGCAATCTAGCATAATTCTCAAGGCCTAATCGAATTACACACATGCAAACTTCCATTAATCACTTTAATCTTAACAATTAATCAACACAATCCCCAAATTAAGCATAATCAAACATTTATACAAGTTTTACCCAATCCCTATCAAACAACTACTCTAACATCATCATCTAATCAACTAACAGCTAAAGAAATCAAGAATCAACAATATATGAAGAATAATTATACTAATCAATCATCAAACATCAAAATCAATATAAACAAACTTTAATATTAAACAAAGCAATAAAATGACTGTGGAACACATTAATCAATCCTTTTTGAATTGAATGAAAGTTAAATACATTCAACAAAGCTAATTGAATCAAAGGAAAGTGAACCACATTCAAACAAATGTTTTTGAATCTAATGGAAGTCAAATGCATTCAACGAAACTAATTAAATCAAATGAAAGTCAAACACTTCAAACAAAGTTTTGTATATCAAATGAAAGTCAAACACATTCAAACAAAGCTTTTTGAATCAAATGAAAGTCAAACACATTCAAACAAAGCTTTTAAAATTAAATGAAAGTTAAACACAATCAAACAAAGCTTTTTAAATCAGACGAAAGTAAAACACATTAAATAAAGTTTTTTGAATAGATTAAATGTCAAATCCATTCAACGAAGTTAATTAAGTCAAATGAAAGTCAAACAAATTCACACATAAGCTTTTTGAGTCAAATGAAATTCAAACTCATTTAAACAAAGCTTTTTTGAATCGAATGAAAGTCAAATACATTCAACAAAGCTAATTGAACCAAATGAAAGTGAACCACATTCAAACAAAGGTTTTTGAATCGAATGGAAGTCAAATGCATTCAACGAAACTAATTAAGTCAAATGAAAGTCAAACACTTTCCAACAAAGCTTTTTATATCAAATGAAAGTCAACCACATTCAAACAAAACTTTTTAAATCAAATGAAAGTCAAACACATTCAAACAAACCTTTTTGAATAAAATGAAAGTTAAATGCATTGTACGAAGCTAATTGAATCAAATGAAAGTCAAACACCTTCAAACAAATATTTTTAAATCAAATGAAAATCAAACACATTCAAAAAAAGCTTTTTGAATAAAATTAAAGTCGACCACATTCAAAAAAAGCTTTTTGAATTGAATGAAAGTCGAATTTATTCAACGAAGCTAATTGACTAAAATGTAAATTAAACACATTAAAACAAAGCTTTTTGAATCAAATGAATGTCAAACACCTTAAAACAAATCTTTTCAATTCAAATGAAAGTCAAACACATTCAAACAAAGGTTTTTGAATTGAATGAAAGTCTAATTATTTCAAAGAAGCTAATTAAATCAAATGAAAGTCAAACATATTCAAACAAAGCTTTTTGAATCAAATAAAAGTCAAACACATTCAAACAAAGTTTTTTGAATCGTATGAAAGTCAAACTCATTCAACGAAGCTAATTGAATCAAATGAAAGTCAAACACATTCAAACAAAATCTTTTCGAATCAAATTAAAGTCAAATGCATTCAAACGAAGGTTTTTTGAATGGAATGAAAGTAAATGCATTGAATGAAACTATTTAATCAAATAAAAAGTCAAACACATTGAAAAAAAGATTTTTGAATCAAATGAAAGTTAAACACAGTCAAACAAAGTTTTTTAAATCGAATGAAAGTCAAATGCATTCAACGAAGCTCATTGAATCAAATAAAATTCAAACACATAAAAACAAAGCTTTTTCAATCAAATGAAATTCGAACTTTTAAACAAAGATTTTTGAATCAAATGAAAGTCTAACACATTTAAACAAATCTATTTTGAATCGGTGAATGAATCATATGCATGAGTGTTTTGCAAGCGTTGACTTTCATTGACTTTCTCTCAAGGGTGATTTCCATGGTGATTTAAAGAAGCAAGGACTGGTTTTCATTTAGCTCTGACCATCTCCATGGCACGCAAGAAGAAACAATCAACACCTCTCCAAAAAATCTCTAATCAAGCTCCATTGGATAAGATTATGGAAAATCTAGGTACTTATTAACCTCTGACCCGATTGCTAAAGAAGATGAACTAGTTACTCCTCTTCCTCATTTAGTGAATCCGGCTGCTGGAATTATCTCCAAAGGGGATTTAAGATTACTTGAAAGCTTTCACCGAAGCTCTACACCTTCTTAGAATGCTCAAAATAATATAATAGTAACTAGGGTTGCAGCAGCTAATGTTCAATTGATTTTTGAAAAAAATCAGAGCTGAATAATTCCTACTCCTTTTAATTCTGATGCTTCTAAGGTTCCTGATGGTCTAAATCTAGTTCCTACAGTTCCTACTGAAGATGGGAAGTATCTATTCAAGGGGAAACTGAATGCGAAAGGGACTTCTCTGTCTTTCATTGCCCCTGAGATTAGGGATGGCAAATCGATTGCTAAGCTCAGCTCTACTAATATTTTGGAGGGAAATAAGAAGTGGGGTAATGCTCTAATCATTTATGTTGTATATTAATCCTTAACTATATCTACCGTCCAAAAATATATTGCTGATAATTGGAGTAATTTAGCTAAACTAGAAATATTTTTGCATGATGGGGGTTATTATAATTAATCTTAAATCTGCACAAGATAAGAATACTATTTTGTGTTATGAACCTCACATGTTTTTTGGTAAGGCAGCCATTGTTAAGGCATGGTCTAATAAATTTGATTCACGCTGAAATCTTAAGAACTATCCCTTTGTGGATTAAGCTGCCAAATCTACCTCTAAATTACCGAGTGTTGATACTTCAAGTAGGATTGGTAGCTTTCTTGGTGTTCCAGTTTGTGCTGATGAACGTACATCTAGGCAAATAAGGGTCTCTTTTGCTAGACTACTTATTGAGATAAATGTAACTAAACCATAGCCTAACTCTATATGGGTTGAAAGCCTTGCTGCTGAGTTGATTTAGACTAATGTTCAATGTGACTGGACTCCTCCTTTTTGCAAGAAATATGACAAAGTTGGGCATGATTGTTCCATACCCTAACATACTGTTAAGCAAAAATAGAAAAGTGATGCAAAAACCACTCAAACTAAGCAAGTTGGGTTCCTAAGAAAGTTAACCATGTCCCTGCTACTGGTGACATGGCTTCTGCTCATGTAAAGGAAGTTAATCCACCCCAATAGACTCAGAAAGTTGATGAATGGCAGGTCCCTAGTAAGAAATCCAAGAAGAAAATTAATAAGTATATCAATTTTCATGTTTTTAGTTCTAATGTGTATCAACCTTTAGCTATGGAATCTACTGATGATGTTGAAATTCTCGATGAAACTAATGAACCTAACGGAGGTGATGGGAATCCCTCTCTAGGGTCATTATTATTCTATCATGGAATGTTAAGGGTCTTAATGACCCTGGGAAAGTAGTTGTTGTTAAAAGGCTACATTCTGATCAGAATTGTGATGTGATTTGTCGTATTGAAACTAAAGTGAAGGAGCATTATTATTCTAAGATTCAAAAGAAATTTGGATCTGCTTGGTCTTTGTTTAGCAATAATTCTAGCTCTTCAAGAGGTAGAATTTGGATAGGTTGGAAAGCTGATCTTTTTCATGTCGCTATTTTGTCTTCTCAAGAGCAGTTAGTTCATTGTTTACTTGGCTCAAAAGATTTGCATATTCAGCTCCTCATTAACTTTGTGTATGGTTTACACACTGTCAAGGACAGATTGCAACTGTGGTCTGGCCTCAGACATTTAGCTGGTATCTTTGGAGCTTAGGTTTGCACTGGTGACTTTAACTCTATTTTGTCTTCTGAATTTAGAATAAATGGAGCTGTGGTTACTGATTATGAAACTAGAGATTTTCTAGGACTTGCATAATCAGTAACCAAAAAATCTCTTGATGATTTGGCTTTATTTGAAATAAAGAGTAATGTCTCTTTCTTCAAGACAATTAACCACAGCTCCACATTGATGCTTTGGCTTTATTTGAAATAAAGAGTAATGTCTCTTTCTTCTCTTGATGTAACAAGGCTCATAATGGCCCTAGAACTTATTCTAGGATTGATAGGGGTATTGGGATCCAAGAATGGATTTATATTTATGGGCATGTGGAATCTTTTTACTTACCTCTATCTCTTTCATATCACTCTCAACCTAGTAAGGGGAGGCTTTTTAGGTTTCTTAATTGTCTTGCTGATCATGGAAGTTTTTTTAGTACTATTGATTCTGCTTGGAGTGTTCTGTTCCTTGCATGGTAATGCTATAAATAGGGTTTGGAGTAAACTTAAGCAAGTTAAGTCTGCTCTTATAACTATAAACACTGAGAAGTTTGGTGATATTTCTGAGAAATTGAAGCTGCTTAGAGCCTGCTCACTCACATCCAGTAACAGATTCATTCTGATATTAATAATGTTGATTTGCATTCTCAAGAAATGGAAGCTATCCAAAATGTTAAACACTAGATCAATGATCAGGAGAGTATCTATAAACAAAAATCTAGGGTTGATTGGCTTCAGCTTAGTTATAGTAACAACAAGTTCTTCTTTGCTGTTATGAAACAAAGACCGGGAAGGAAAAGAATTGATACTCTCTTCACTAAAAGTGGAGATTTAAAGAAAACCCCTACTGATATTAAAGAAGAAATTACAGGTTTCTACAAGTTCCTCCTTGGTTCAAGAGCTGCTTCTCTTATTGGAATTGATCTTAATACTGTCAGAAGGGGTGCTTAGCTATCTAGGGATTCTCAACAATCTCTTATAGCCACTGTTTCCATTAAGGAAATTGATTTTCTATGAAGGATATTAATATCTCTAAGGCTCCAGGGATTGATGGTTTTAACTCTTACTTTTTCAAGAAATATTGGGAGGTTGTGAAAGATAATGTTTGTGCTGGTGTCATGGAGTTTTTCAACAGTGGAATCATGTTGTAGCAATGGAATTCTACTACTGTAACTTTAGTTCCTAAGGTTCATAGTCCATCCCTTGCTAAAGATTTCAGGCCAATTGCTTGCTGTTATATTCTCTACAAGTTAATCTCTAAGATTCTTACTTCTAGACTTGCAACTGTTATTTCTGAGGTGATTGACAGTGCTCAAGCTGGGTTTATTCCAGGGAAGCATATAGGAGGTAATATCTTACTAGCTACTAAGATGATTAAAGGTTATGGGCATGAGTTTCTTTCTCCAAGGTGTATGCTGAAAATTGATTTGAAAAAGTCTTATGACACTATGGAGTGGAGTTTCCTAAAAGCTCTTATGTTTGACATTGGTTTTCGTTGTCAATTTATTAACTGGGTTATCTCTTGTCTATCTTCTGTTTCTTTCTCTATTCTGATTAATGGCATCCCTTCTAAGCCTTTCCCGGCAAAGAAGGGTCATAGGAAGAAAGATCCTATGTTTCCTTTTCTGTTTGCCATTGGAATAGAGTATATTTCTAGGTGCCTCTCTTAGTTACAATTTTATCCTGATTTTAATTATCACCCTAGGTGTGAGAAAACGGGGTTGACTCATCTCATGTTTGCTGATTATTTATTGCTCTTCTCTAGAGCTGATACTGGATCAGTTTCTCTGATTTTTGAAGCTTTTTCCAAGTTTTCAAAGACTTCTGGCTTATCTACTAACTTAGAAAAAAGTGAGGTTTATTTAGGTGGTATTTCTAAGTCTGAGCAGGATGAGTTAAGAAATCTGATTGGGGTTGTTTCTGGTACCATCCCTTTCAAAAATTTAGGGGTTCCTCTATCCTCTGTTGATAAAGTGACTATAAGAATTAATGGTTGGACTGCTAGATAGTGATGGGTGTCATAAATGGCACCCATTAAATGAGCATTTAGGTTGATTTCATCCTCTTTTCATAGCTTTCTTGCTCAATAAATGCTTAGTTTTATGCTTTGTTGCTTGGTTTTACCTTTCCTCTTTTATTTTGTAGCTTTTGTTTATTTCGTTAGTTTTCTAGCCTTTTCTCCTTTATTTGCTCTATTTATGTGGTTGTAGATATTGCACGAGGTTCAGATCTTTATATTGGTGATCTATTAAGGTGGAGAAAGGCTTTGGAGCAAGCTCACGGCATTTGGAAAGCTCAAGATGCAAGGAAGTGGAAATTCCAAGTGTTGGCTCTTGCGCTCTCATGCCGTGCTACCATTAAGATGTGGTGTACAAACTAATCTAGAGCTTAAGCTACTGCCACTCCTAGTGTTCATCATTATCATAGTCGCGTGACCTGAGCGAACGCTCGAAGCTGGGAGAAGATCCGAAGAAACCAAGAAGAGCGCGGGCGCGCAGGCCTGTTGCGCGGGCGCGCACTATAACTGTGCGAGCGCTCCTCTATGGGTTCCGGCTTCGATCTTCTTCGTTTTGCGCCACTTATAAATACCCTTTTGAACCCAATTTTTGCAAGCAAATTTTATTTTTATATTTTGATCATATTCTTATCTTAGTTGAGAGCTTCTCTCTCTAGTTTTTGGGTTAGTTTTAGGAGTAGATTTTAGAGAGAGAAAGTGAGGAATTTCAACGGTGATTGAGAGATTGAAGATTCAATGGTGGCAATTGTATTGGAGATCTTCTCTATTATCAATGAGCATTTCTAAACTCTATCTCATTTATTTCTTTGTTTAATATTCATGTTTGTTTGATTTGTTTTGGATTTGTTTGGATTTTGATGTTTGATCTTTGATTAGAGTAATTGATCTTGATAGATTGTTGATTCTTGTTTTCTATAGTTGTTTGTTGATTTGATGATGTTGTTAAAGTATTTTTCTTTCTAGGGTGATGGTGAAGCAAATATGATGTGATGGATTGATGTAAATTTGGGATAATTGATGGAGTTGATGATGTGATTAAATTGGTCGATTGATCATGCGCATGTGTGTAATTGATTGAAGAATGGCCAACTTTTATTGTTGCACTAGACTGCTTTGTAAGTTCACATTGATACGGGCAATTGATTTGTGGCTTGCATTTAACGATTAAGGTGTCTTGTGACGTTCCTAGCTAGAGTTTATCATAGTTGACGCTAGTTAGACCTCTAGGAAAATAGCTTGATATGCTCTTTTAATTGCATGATTGGTTTTCCCTCGCATCACTCGACTTATTCAACTTCCTATCCCAATTTGCTATGTTCATTGCTATTATATGTGTATCTTAATCCCTAGCACTTTATTTTTTCGGTTTCTTCGTTTAAGTAGTTGTTAGTGTCACCTCCTTTCCTTCGTCTTCGACCTAGCTTTGGAACCCAAATTGAAAGTACTTAGACATTACCGTTCCTCTGGGTTCGACCCTTGACTTACCTCTATACTTTTATTTAGGTTGGTTAAGTGTTTATAAATTTTGTTTGGCTTAGGGAGGATTAGTCCAACGACCTAGCTCACCCTACGTCAAAATGGCCCGTTTCCGGGGAACGGTGTCTATGTTTGAGTGTTTTTGATTGCTTGAGTCTAGGTCCTTGTTTTTACTTTTCTTTTATTTGATTTTTGTTTGCTTTGTAAAAAATGGCACGTTTTTCTTTTCCTCAATATGTTGATGAGTCTTTTCATGCCTATTTTCATAGACTTATAAGGTTCTTGAACTACAAACATTGTAGTTATTGGGAGGCTTGTGAGATTTGCTATTCTGGTTTGAATGAACAAACTAGGAATGAAGTTGAAGGCATGCATAATGGGAGATTTAGAGCATTATCAATTGATGATGCTTGGGATTTTTATGTTCAATTTGCTAAGGGTGAATATAATAGGGGTAATTATGTTTCTATTTTTTATGTGCAATGTGTTAATTCTTCCAATGCTAGCATGATTTCCCATGATTTGTCACATAATCATATAGTTGAACCTAGAATAAATGCTTCCAATTCTATTTCCTCTTTTGTTCATGATAATGAAGTACATGCTCATATTAACGAATCTCATATGTTTGATTGTGCCCCCACTCCCCAATATGATGTATATGCTCATGATTTCAATGTCACTTCTTCCAATCTTGGTTGTACTTCTTCTTCTCTTGTTGAGCCTCAATCCTCTACACCTTTTGAATCTCTTTTTGCTACTTTAGAAACTCAAATTAGGCATATTGAGCTTAATGATGATCTTGGGCCTAAAAAGGAGTCGATTCTTTATTCTCTGAGAAGTCATTTGGAGGTGATGAAAAAGAGTGTGGAGCATCATGAGGAGGGAAGAAGGAGAGGTGAAGAGCTAAAAAGCCAATTGTCATCTTTGATGCTTATGTGTGAAAATTACAAATCCAATGTATGTGTTGAGGATGATGATGGTGACTTTGAGCAACCAAGAGAGTGTGAGGATACCATTGATGAGCATTTGTTTGATGGTGAAGGAGTTGAGAACGAAGAGAGTGTTGAATTTGTAAATCCTAACCCTCCTTCCCATCTTGATGAGTCTTAAATGTATGAATGTGACTCTTCTATTGACCACATACCTTATGCCCTATTTTTCTCCCTTCCTATCTCAAAGAGCCTATTGGGGAGCCCTTTTCTATGGATGATTTTAATGTACCTCATTCCATCATTGTTGAGGAAGAGGAGAATATTAACAACCAAAAATATTTTATTGAGGAGGATTTGCCTTTTTCTTTTTCTTTCCATTCTTCTTTTCCCCCTTCTTCTTCTTATTTTCTTGTTTTTCCTTTTGTTCCTTCTTCTTCTTTCTTTTGGCACCTCCCTTCTCACTTGTGTGTAATGATCTTGTTGCACGTTCTTTATTTGTCTTGTGCCTACTTGTTATCATATGAATTGTGTAGTAGTGCATTTGATAAGCTCTTGCGATCGTTGCAATATTATTTTATTAGAGCGGTCAAGCTTGGACCTTAAGCAAGCCTTTCTCGGGAAGTAACCCGTGTTTTAGATTAGATTTTCCTCTTCTTTTTAGAATATATTTTCTCTCATGGAAATGTTTGTGTGCCTTTTGCTAGGTTCATGAGTTGATATACTTTGGTGCTTTGATTTGGATCAAGAATCAAGGAAGGTTGACTCCTATTTTTTCTAGCATATGGAAACAAGGTTCAATTCTTTAGAAATTAGCTTTGAAAGGTTTGATTGGGTCATTTGCGGGTATTTACACCCACCTAATATCCGGTAATATCTTTCCTTGCTCTTTCTCTAGTGGATGATGACTTGTTGGACATATGTTAGTTGGTTGGATTGATGTCCTTGTTTTCCCCTCCCATGGATTATATGATTTATGTTTGAGTGTATTGTCTCATTCAAGCTTGGGGGACGGTATTCTATCATGTTTGGTTAGATGTTGATCCATATATGTTATGCACCTTTGTATATGCTTTTCCATTTTCTTTTATTTTGAAAAACTCCAAAAAGATTTTGTTTCTTTCAAGGCAAATTTGCAATGTGTTTTGTTTTGTTCTTGCTTTTGACATAATAACATTTGGACTTGTATAATTGAATGCTTTTCTTATTAAATGGTAACGATGTGCACGGTTTGAGAGTATGCTCGGTGGATTCTAGGATAAAGCATGATAAGGTAGTTGGTTAGAACTAGTGGGAACATGAAGTCGGATTCTACTTGTTTGTGGCATGCTTAGTAGTTGCTCCCTATAGTTGATTTGACACCAATAGTGAGTTTTTGCTACATCCATGTGAGGTTCATTATTTTTCAAGCCTTCAACCTAATTTGAATGAGCAGCGTGGATCCTTGACTATCGCGGAGCTAATCTAGAATGCTTGATCTATGATTCATAAACCCGAGACCGAACCATCTAGGGAGGACAAAGACATCTTTTCGGGGTGGTAATTTTTACTTTTTAGGAAAGTTCGTTTGATCTTTATTTTTGGGTTTACATTTAACTTCTTGCAACCATTTGAGCCTAATACCTTCTTTTCAAGCCTCATCTTTAGATCTTTGGCCTTTTGTTTCATTTTCTTTCTTTTCTTGGTTTTTGTGAAGCAATTGATCATACTTGATGGAGTTTGTGGTGGAGAAGTTGGAGTGTTTGGTTCTTATGAAAGCATGATTTTGATATGTTTTCTTTGTGAATAATGGCAAATGAATAATAGAAAAAGCCTTCCATGTTAAAAAAGGAAAGAACAAATAAGTGCAAAGTTGTAAAAAGCCGTCCAAAGTGAAAAGAGGCGAGGACTAAGCACTATTAAGCAAGAAAAAGGAAAAAAAAGTGAAAAATGAAAAAATTCAAAAATATTTTAATGTGAGTATTCTCCCTTTTTGAGCATTGAGGACAATGCACCATTTAAGCTTGAGAGGAAGCGTTCTCACGCTTTTTGTGTATATGTTTGTGATTTATAGCTTTGAATAAGCTTGGGGTTGTTGGTGTTTTTGTTTGGTGTTTACTTGGTTTTGGTGTAAAGAAAGTGCCCGTTCTTTGCTTCACTATTAGGAAAACCACCAATTTTAAAATTTTAGACTACCTTCACCCTTTATTCCCTTACGTTATAACCTTTAGGAAAGCCCTTTTCACCTAGAAGTTGAGTCACTATTCGGGGGAGGGAGTCATGGGTCATTGCCTAAGGAGAGGGAATGCATAGTCAAGATGTCGAGTAGCCTAAAATAATTTCTTTTCCGGTTCCTTCGCGGAACTATTGAGAGGCTCACTAAGGGAGATTAGAGACTAGTAGGGAGAACGCGGTAAGATAGTTTTGGATGAAAGTGGATATCGAAAGCTAGTTCATATGCTTAGCATATTTATGTTTCAATCAACCTTGGATATCTTGGAACGTGCACTCCATTATTTGTTTAGAAAGATTTGCATTCACTTGTGCTTGTACATTTGGAAAAGTCCTTTCATGAACATGTGTTTGCTTTGCTTTTCTCTTGATTTCTTTTCATGCTTTGCCTTGTTTGTATTATTATGAGAGTTATGGGTTAAACTCTTAGGATACCCTTACGAGAGCATCACTCGTCCTCTAGGGCGATCTAGGGGTTTAAATGGCTTGTCATTAGTTGCTAAAATTGACCATGATTCGTACGAAAGTGAGTTAGTGTATATTCTTGTCTCTTCTCCTCTTTTGCTTATTTGAATAAGCTCGTCATTTTCACTCCCTTGGTTACGTTTTGCTCGAGGACGAGATAAAGATAAGCTTGGGGGGATTTAATGGGTGTCATAAATGGCACCAATTTGATGAGCATTTAGGTTTATTTCATCTTCTTTTCATAGCTTTCTTACTCAATAAATGCTTAGTTTTATGCTTTGTTGCTTAGTTTTACCTTTCCTCTTTTATTTTGTAGCTTTTGTGTTTTTCGTTGGTTTTCTAGCCTTTTCTCCTTTATTTGCTCTATTTCCGTGGTAGTTGTAGGTATTGTACGAGGTTCGGGTCTTGATATTGGTGATCTACTAAGGTGGAGAAAGCCTTTGGAGCAAGCTCACGACATTTGGAAAGCTCAAGATGCAAGGAAGTGGAAATTCCAAGTCTTGGCTCTTGCGCTCTCATGACGTGCTACCATTAAGAAGTGGTGTACGCACTAATCTAGAGCTTAAGCTACTGCCTCTCCTAGTGTTCATAATCATCATAGTCGCGCGACCTTAGTGAACGCACGAAGCTGCAAGAAGATCCGAAGAAACCCAGAAGAGCGCGGGCGCGCTTTGTAGCTGCGCGGGCGCGCACTCTGCGGGTTCCGTCTTTGATCTTCTTCTTTTTGCGCCACTTATAAATACCCTTTTGAACCCAATTTTTGCAAGCACGTTTTATTTTGGATTTTGATCATATTCTTAGCTTAGTTGAGAGCTTCTCTCTCTAGTTTTAGGGTTAGTTTTAAGAGTAGATTTTAGAGAGAGAAAGTGAGGAATTTCAACGGTTATTGAGAGATTGAAGATTAAATGGTGGCAATTGTATTGGAGATCTTCTCTATTATCAATGATCATTTCTAAACTCTATCTCATTTATTGCATTGTTTAATATTCATGGTTGTTTGATTTGTTTTGGATTTGTTTGGATTTTGATGTTTGATCTTTTATTAGAGTAATTGATCTTGATAGATTGTTGATTCTTGTATTCTGTAGTTGTTTGTTGATTTGATGATGCTGTTAGAGTAGTTTGCTTGCTAGGGTGATGGTGAAGCTAATATGATGTGATGGATTGATGTAAATTAGGGATAATTGATGGAGTTGATGATGTGATTAAATTGGTCGATTGATCATGTGCATGTGTGTAATTGATTGAAGAAAGGCCAACTTTGATTGTTGCACTAGATTGCTTTGTAAGGTCACATTGATACGGACAATTGATTTAAGGCTTGCATTTGACGATGGAGGTGTCTTATGACATTCCTAGCTAGAGTTTACTGTAGTTGACTCTAGTTAGACCTCTAGGAAAATAGCTTGATATGCTCTTTAGGTTGCATGATTAGTTTTCCCTCGCATCACTAGACTTAGTCAACTTCCTATCCTAATTTGCTATGTTCATTGTTATTATATGTGAATCCTAATCCCTAGCACTTTATTTGTTTGGCTTCTTCCTTTAAGTAGTTGTTAGTGTCACCTCCTTTCCTTCGTCTTCGACCTAGCTTAGGCACCCAAATTGAAAGCACTTAGACATTACCGTTCCTTTGGTTTCGACCTTTGACTTACCTCTATAATGTATTTAGGTTAGTTAAGTGTTTATAAATTTTGTTTGGCTTAGGGAGGATTAGTCCAACGACCTAGTTCACCCCACGTCAGATAGTTATCTTATGCTGGTAGGCTGCAGTTGGTGAAAAGTGTTATTTTTTTAATTCAAACTTTCTAGCTCAGATCTTCATCTTTGCCAAAAAGATCCTGAAGGAAATTGAGGCTAGGTTTAGAGCTTTCTTATGGACTTGAAAAGCTAACCCTTCAAAGAAATTTGTTGTTTCTTAGTCTCAAGTTTGCCTTTCCAAAGTTAGTGGACGGCGAAACCTTATTTCTCTCCCTGAGTGGAATACTGCTGTTGACTCTAAACTTCTTTAGGACCTTGTTGTTTCAAAGATAAACCATTGTGGGAAAAGCCTGCTTATAGGAAATGTTCCTGGGTTTTGAGTAGGATTCTGAAGTGCAGGACTGTTTTTGATGATATTGGTGGCTGGGATGTTGTTAAGCAAGGTAATAAAATCAAGATTAGGAAGATCTACCTGAAGATTATTACTCAAACTCCCAAGGTTCCATGGAGAAGGCTCTTTTGTAACAACCCTACTACCCCTATGAGCCTGTTCATTCGTTGGTCTGCTGTTAAAAATAGGTTTCTTACCAAAAGATAGATTGTTTATTTAGAATTTGCAATGTGATCCTATGTGTTTCCTCTACAATTTTCATCTTGAGTGTGTTCAGGATCTGCATTTTGAATGCAGGTTTGCTAGAAATATCTGGAAACAGACTTTGGATATGCTTGGTTACAAAAGATTTAAACTGTACTTTGAAGCTTAAGTAATGTGGGTTTCTAAAGTCTGCAAAAAAGCTAGAGCTAATAAAAGACTTTTAGGTCTGTGTTTTGCTGAAGCTGTGTACTAGATTTGGCTGCAAAGGAATGATTTGATCTTTACAGGAAGTTGCTAATCTGGTGAAGTTGTCCTTAGAGACATAATTTTAGCTATAGCTTGTAGATGTTATGTTAATGACATAAATTTGTTGTTGATTTAATGTTTTTGTTTTTGGGAGCTTTGTTTGCTTCTGGCAGCTTTGATCTTGTTGTTTGAGCAGTTTACAGGCCTGTCTGTTCTGCTAGTTTGTTTTAGAGGTGTCGTCTGGTTACGTTACCATAACCCTTCCTAGAAGGTGGCTAGGAACTTGAGACTAGTAGTTGTTCTGGTCCATCTTAGAACCCTTCGTAGAAGGTGGCTATGTGTGGTTTAAGAACTGTTTTGGTGTTTGTATGGCCTTTTGGTCTTTGGTTTTTTGGGTTTTATTGCTTATCTTTTGTAAGAAATATTTTGTACTTTGTAACTTTTCACCTTTTGGTAATAAAGTATTCATTTACCAAATAATTAAAAAATAAAAAAAAAGCTTTATAAATCAAATGAAAGTCAAACACATTTTAAAAAAGCTCTTTAAATCAAATGAGTGTCAAATACATTCAAACAAAGCTTTTTTAATCGAATTATAGTCTAATGCATTTTGTTGTTTGTGTATTTTCCTTGGTTGTCTAGTCTTGCTGATGGACTTGGTCTGCAGCTGAGTCTAGGGAAGGTTATGTCTTCTCTTTTGCTTTGTTTTGAAGCTTTTGGCTACTTTGGGTTTGCCTTTGTTTGTTGAATCCTGATTTCAGTTCTTCCCGGCACCTGAGTCTGAGTTGAGTCTGTATGTGTTGTGTGGCTTTCCCTTTCCCCTATCACCCTTCCTAAAAGGTGGGTAGTGTTGATTTAGGGAAAGCTAAGTTCTTGTTTTTGTGGTGAACCCTTCCTAGAAGGTGGCGTCACTTGAAGAGGAGCTTTTAGGTGTTTGGTTGCCTCTATTTATGCACGCTTGTGTAGTGTGGGTTTACAGCTTAGCTTTGTAAGTTGTAAGCTTTTATCTCTTTGGTAATAAAATTTCTATTTACCAAAAAAAACCCGGATTTTTCACCATATACCACTAAGTTTTAACTTAATTCACCATATACCACCAATGACTATCTAATTCACCGTGTACTACTCAATTTCTTTACATTGCCACAAAATACCTTTTTTAGTAACTACCGTTAAACTGTCGTTTGGGATAATTTACTAATTCACCATATACCATTTATTAAAAACTTATTTCACCATATACCATTAAGTTTAAAGTAATTTCACCATATAATCAAAATTTCTATCGACTACTTTTTTTATATAAAAATAAAAGTATATAAACATAGTACTTGAGGGATTAAAGTAGCAATTCACTCTTCTAAAAGCATTACAAAGATGTCCACACACTTGAAATAATCATCATCATCTTATAATTCTCCGTACATAAGAGTGCCAAACAAAACTTGCTGTTATGGTACAAAGTTTGCAATAAGGGGCTTTAATTTGGCAAAAAATCCAAAAAGGTTGTACTATCAGTTTGATGTATGTGAGACATTCAAATGGTGCAAGGGTAATGCCGCGAAATATGTCCTTTCAGGTTATCCACAAATGTTGTACTATGAGAAGCATGCTAACACAAAATCCCTAGGTTCAAGTCTTTGAGTGTAAATGACCTTTAGACCACATGCAAGGTATCTCTAATCCTTGCCATTTTCCAGACCCACAACTCATATTCAATTCCTTATTGTGACAAGAAACTTGACATGGCCAACCCTGACTTCAAACTCTCGACCTCCACCTGATAGAACTTAGACTCATCACTCCTTGTCTCCAAAACCCCTTTAACAAACTCTATCAGTTCAGTAGGATCCTTGTCAATTGTTTTATCAAATCTAGAACCTATCCTTTTCATGCACCAATTTCTTACTTTTGATTAATTCCAAAAAAAAAAAATACACACTTACAAACAAACATGGTCTTAGGGTATATGGTGAAATAACTTTTAAATTAATAGTATATGGTGAAATAACTTTTAAGTTAATAGTATATGCTGAATTAGTAAATTACCCCAAATGACAGACTAACGACAAACTAACGATAGTTATTAAAAAAACGGCTATTTCACCAAATGCCACTGAGCAATTTAAAAATTCACCAAATGCCATCGGACTTTTCAGAATTCACCAAATGCCACCCAGTTTTTAAAAAATTCACCCAGTGCCATTAATGACCAACGGCCGTTAACTCCGTTAGTAATTAGGGGTTAATCATGATACGTGTCATGACATAATTGGACCATTTATCTTAATTCATAAAAATAAAAAATAAAAAAACAAAAAAAGTTAAAGAAAAATACAAAAAATAAGATAAATAAAAAAAAACCTCAAAATTTTCCCAGCCACCCCGACCACCGCCAAACCCTAACCCCTCCCCTCATCTCGCCAGAAAACGGTCGGTCACCACCAAAACCACCAACAATCGGCCGGCCGACCATGTAGCTCCTCACCTGACCCACTGCCGACCCCCAAAACCTCCCTCACAAACTGCCCCGACCCCATATTACCGCAAACACGAGGGAGCATCACCCACCCCGAAAACCACCCACACAACCGCCCCGACCCCATATTACCGATTTTTGGGGCCGGGCGGATGTGTAGGTGGTTTTTGGGGTCGGGACGAGCAGCGTGGGTGGTTTTGGGGGTCGGTGGTGGGTCAGGTGGGGAGCTACATGGTCGACCGGCCGATTGTTGGTGGTTCCGGTGGTGACCGGCCGTTTTCCGGCGAGATTTGAGCAGGGGTTAGTGTTTGGCGGTGGTCGGGGTGGCTGGGAAAATTTTGGGGATTTTTTTTTTGTTTTTTTTTTAATTTTTTTTAACTTTTTTTGTTTTTTTTTTAATTTTTATGAATTAAGATAAATGGTCCAATTATGTCATGACACGTGTCATGATTAACCCTTAATTACTAACGGAGTTAACGGTCGTTGGTCATTAATGGCACTGGGTGAATTTTTTAAAAACTGGGTGGCATTTGGTGAATTTTGAAAAGTCCGATGGCATTTGGTGAATTTTTAAATTGCTCAGTGGCCTTTGGTGAAATTTCCGTTAAAAAAAGGCATGTTGTGGTAATGTACAAGAACTGAGTGGTACATGGTGAATTAGAAAGTTTTTGGTGTTATGTGGTGAATTAAGTTAAAACTCAGTGATATATGGTGAAAAATCCGAAAAAAAGTCTAGTACATTCAACGAAGCTAATTGAATCAAGTTAAACTCAAACACACTTAAAAAAAGATTTTTGAATCAAATGAAAGTCATACACATTCAAAAAAAACATTTGAATCTAATGAAAGTTAATCACATTTAAACAAATCTTTTTGAATCGGATGAAAGTTAAAATCATTCAACGAAGCTAATTGAATCAAATCAAAGTCAAACACATTCAAACAAAACTTTTTGAATCAAATGAAAGTCAAACACATTCAAACAAAGCTTTTTAAATCAAATGACAGTTAAATCCATTCAACGAAGCTAATTGAATCGAATAAAATTCAAACACATTCAAACAAAGCTTTTTGAATCAAATGAAAGTTAAACACATTCTAACAAAGCTTTTTGAATCAAATGAAAGTTAAACATATTTAAACAAAGATTTTTGAATCAAATGAATGTAAAACACATTAAAAAAACCTTTTTAAACCAAATGAAAGTCAAACAAATTCAAACCAAGCTCTTTGAATCGAATGAAAGTCAGATGCATTCAACAAAGCTAGTCGAGTCAAGTGAAAGTCAAACACATTAAAACAAAGCTTTTTAAATCAAATGAAAGTCAAACATATTAAAACAAAGATTTTTTAATCAAATTAAATGCAAACACACTTAAACATATCTTTTTGAATCAAATGAAATTTAAATGCATTCAAAGAAGCTAATTGAATAAAATTAAATCAAACATATTCAAAAAAATCTTTCAGAATCAAATGAAAGTGAAACACATTTATACAAAGCTTTTTGAATCAAATGAAAGTTAAACACATTTAAACAAAGATTTTTGAATCAAATGAAAGTTAAACATATTTAAACAATGATTTTTGAATCAAATGAATGTAAAACACATTAAAAAAAACCTTTTTGAACCAAATGAAAGTCAAACAAAATTAAACCAAGCTTTTTGAATCGAATGAAAGTCAGATGCATTCAACAAAGCTAGTTGAGTCAAGTGAAAGTCAAACACATTTAAACAAAGCTTTTTAAATCAAATGAAAGTCAAACATATTAAAACAAAGATTTTTTAATCAAATGAAATGCAAACACACTTAAACATATCTTTTTGAATCAAATGAAAGTTAAATGCATTCAAAGAAGCTAATTGAATAAAATGAAATCAAACATATTCAAATAAATCTTTCAGAATCAAATGAAAGTGAAACACATTTATACAAAGCTTTTTGAATTAAATGAAATTCAAACACATTTGAATCAAATGAAAGATAAAAAATTAGGGCGTTGACTTTTTTCTCTTCTCCTTCCTCCCAAGGCGATTTGAATTTGCTGGTTCTACTTCAGCTTAATTAAGTTTTAATGGCTTGAAAGAAGAAAAAATCCACCCCCCCAGACCTCAATCTAACTTGATTCAATCTGATGCTACTTCAATTGCTTTGAATGATGGTGTAAACCGATTGAATGTTTCTAGGTATGCTGGTTCTGCTGTGATTCCAGAAGTTGATGAAGATCCAGATGAACTTGTCACTCCTCCTTCTCACATGTGTCATTTCTTAGGTCGGAAGATTACCAGAGCTGAGCTGAAAGATCTTTAGGATTTCCATGCCTGATTGATCAAGGCCAATAAAACAATACCTCAAACTACTGTTCCATTGGATTTCACAGCTACCTCTTCTTATTTCAATATAGGAAATGCTTCAAATAGTGATTCTATGTTGCCTGAAGGTAATCCTGAAATCAATTTTTGTTCAATCCCCAAAAATCCAAGTTCTGTAGTACCTAGGGTTTCTCGAAGTACTGTTCCATTGGTTTCTAGGCCCGATTCTTTTCCTTGTGCTGAATCGGTTGCTTCTTGGGCTGAAGTTGAGGTGCCTGGCCATCCTAGAATGATTCTTGCAACTTAGAAGACAGCTCCATCTAAGCTAACTACTAAGGGATCTACACTCTCCTTTGTGGCCCCAATTCTTAAGGATGGGAATTGAAAGTTGTGGCTCAATTATAGCAAGCTAAGCTCAAATAAGGTACTCTTAAGTGGAAATTTGCTGTGGTTTTCTATGTTATAGGTTATTATCCCACTATTGCTGCTGTTCATAGGAATTATTCTGAAAACTAGCCAAATATAGCTAAATCTGATGTTTTTTGGCATGATGATGGTTATTTATTGATTAAAAGGCATAATAGTGATAATTTGAATACATTTCTTTGTGCTGGTCCTCATATGTTTTTTTAGTAAGGCTTCTATTGTGAAACCTTAGTCTTAGAAATTTGACTTTCATTCTGAGGTATTGAGTATTGTCCCTATATGGGTGAAGCTTCCAAACTTACCTTTGAACTGCTGGGGAGTGGATACTTTGAGTAGAATGGGAAGTGTGCTTGAGGTTCCTATTTGTGCCGATGAGTATACTTTAAAGCAATTGAGTGTTTCTTTTGCTCTATTGCTTGTTCAAATTTATATTACCAAGCCCCTCCCTAAAACTATCTGAATTGAGAGCCCATATGGTGTTTTGATTTAGAAGAAAGTGCTATGTGAATGGACCCCCCCCCCTTTGCAATAAATGTAATAAGTTGGGCCATGACTGTAACACTCATGGAAAAAAGACTCAACCTCAGAAGAAACAAGGAGCTAATAAAGAGCAGCCAAAAGACTAGATAAAGGTGTGGGTTCCTAAGGCTCATCCTATTCCTGCTCCTGCACCTGTAGCTCCTAATGCTAGTGATAATGCTGATAATGGAACTGTTCATGGAACTGGTAATGATTGGAGAGTTGTTGGCAGGAAGCATAGAAGTCATAGTACTTCTCAGATGAATCCAGTTGTTCCTAGTGCTAACCCTTGCTTTGCTCTTTTTGAAGATGCTCAAGAACCTATCGAGGGTGATAGTAATCCCTTTTTGGTTCCATGATTATCACAAATTGGAACATTAGGGGTCTTAATGACCCTAATAATGTAACTGCTGTAAAGCAGTTACTCAAGGATCATTTTGTGGATGTTGTTACTATTTTGGAAACTAAAGCTAAGTTTCATAATCTTGTGAATTTTCAGAAGAAATTTAGGAGAGTTTAGGAGTGGAGTTGTAACTATTCTCTGTCTCCTAAAGGTTTAATATGGGTTGGTTGGAAGTGTGATTATGTGAATCTTGATGTTACTTAAATGAACAACTTATTCATATTGTTATGACTTCTAAGGATCTACAACCCCAGATAGCTTGTACTTTTGTCTATGACCTTCATTCTGTTCAACATAAAAAACCTCTGTGGGGTGATATAAAGAATTTGGGCACTATTAAGCTTCCCTGGCTCTGCATAGGTGATTTCAATACTGTTCTTTCTTCTAATGACAGATTGAGTGGTAATCCAATAACTAATTATGAAGTGAAAGATTTTAAGGATTTCATTCTTGACTTGGACCTTGCTGAAATTAAGAGCAAGGGTTGTTTTTATTTCTAGAATAATAAAGGGCATGGCTCTAACAGAACATCTACTAGAATTGATAGGGGGATGGTAAATGAGGCTTCGATGCTTTCTTATGGGCATGTTGAAGCTATTTATCTTCCTTCTGATCTTTCTGATCACTGTTCTAATCTAGTGGATATTGGGCATATTATTGCAGGGAAAGGTATACCCTTCAAATTTGTGAATTGTTTAGCTTCTCATAATGATTTTGTTGATATCTTTTCTTCTCATTGGAATACTTCTGTCCCTGGTACTACTATGGTTGCAGTTTGGAACAAATTAAAATATGTTAAAAGTGGTCTGAAAAGCTTAAATAATAAGCATTTCTCTAAGGTACCTAAGAGCTTGGAAAATGCCAGAAATCTTTTGCATGATATTCAATCCAAGCTTGCTGATGATTTCTCTAATGCTAATCTCCAGTTTTAGGAAGCTGAGGCAATTGAGAAAGTCAAATATTTGATGAACATTCAGGAGACCATAATTAAGCAGAAATCAAGAGTGAATTGGATTAAAGTGGGAGACTCCAACTCTAACTATATCTTCTCTGTCCTAAAGCAAATCCAGAATAGGAACAGAATTGACACCATTTATAATGATTCTGGTGATTTGCTTAAGGATCCTACTCTGTTTGAAGCTGAGGTTCTGAAGTTTTATAAGGCTTTGCTAGGTTCTGCTGCAACCTCTTTGCCTGCTGCTGATCTTAACACTCTCAAAAATGGGAAACAACTTAGCCCTGAAGACTGTTTGCTTCTTTCTAAACCTATCACTCACTGTGAGATTGACCAAGCTTTGGCTGCTATTGGTGATGACAAAGCTCCTGGTATTGATGACTTTAATGTTGTGTTTTTTAAACAGGCTTGGAGTCATATCAAAGGTGATGTTTACAATGTTGTTCTTGATTTCTTTGAGCATGGTCAGATTGCTAGACAGTGGAATTGCACTACAATTACCCTTGTGCCCAAAGTTTAATGCCCTTCCTATGTCAAGGAATACAAACCTATTACCTGTTGTACCATGGTTTATAAGCTTATTTCTACGGTTCTTAAAGCTAAGATTGCTTTACTCAAGCTGGTTTTATTCCTGGTAGACACATTGGTGATAAAATCTTGCTTACTATTGAGCTTATTAAAGGTTACTCTCATAGATTCATCACTCCTAGATGCATGCTCAAGATTGACTTGAGGAAGGCATATGACTCTGTTGAGTGGGGGTTCCTTAGAACTGTTCTTGGAGAGTTGGGTTTTCCTAACAAAGTTATTGATTGGATTATGGGATGTATAACCAATGTGTCTTATTCTATTCTCTTGAATGGCTACCCTACTGCTCCTTTTCTAGCTACGAAAGGTCTAAGACAAGGGGATCCCATATCCCCTTTCATGTTTCCTATTTGTATGGAGTACCTTTCTAGATGCTTATCTGAGATGACTAGGGATCCAAACTTTAATTATCACCCTAGATGTGAAAAGTTGGGGATTACTCATATCATGTTTGCTGATGATCTTCTTCTATTCTCTAGGGGTGATCTTATCTCAGTCCATCTTCTCCTTCAGACTTTTCAGGAATTCTCTAGTGCTTCTAGTCTTGCTGCAAACCTTGATAAAAGTGTTGTCTATTTTGGTGGTCTCACTAATTCAGAGCAAGATACTTTACTGGAAGCCTTGGGTATGAATAAGGGTACCATACCTTTTAGGTACCTTGGTGTGCCTCTTTCTGCTAAAAAGCTTACAATCTCCCAGTGTAAGCCTTTAGTTGAGAGAATCACCTCAAGAATTGACTCTTGGACTACTAAGCATTTGTCTTATGGTGGTAGGCTCCAACTTGTCAAGAGTGTGCTCTTTGGTATCCAAGCTTATTGGGCTCAGATTTTTGTTCTTCCAAAGAAAATCATTAAAGAAATTGAATCAAAGTTTATATGCTTTCTTTGGAATGGCAATGGCAATCATTCTAAGAAGGCTTTGGTCGCTTGGAAGTTTATATCCCTTCCCAAGTCTTATGGTGGGTGGAACATCACTTTCCTTGAAGATTGGAACAAAGCTTCTATTGCTAAGATTCTTTAGGATATTTCTCATAAGTCTGATAACTTATGGGTTAAGTGGATTCATACCTATTATTTTGCAAATAAGAACTTTTAGACTGCTTCTATTCCTAAGATATCCTCCTGGGTTCTTAAAAAGATCATGTCTTGTAGAGACATGATTAATGATGTTTGGGGGTGGTCTGTTGTGACTTTCAAGGGTAAAGTGAGTATCAAAAAGCTCTATAATTTGATTAGATCTCTAGGCCCCAAATCTGCTAGGAGTGTTATTAGGGACATTATGTTTTTAGTTGCTTGCAGATGTAACCCTAGTGAGAAGCATCTGTTATTTGTTAGGCTTGCTGTTAATTTTTGTAGTTGCAGGCCTGTCTGCTCTGCTGTTTTGCTTTTAGTATCTATTCTGGACCTAACTACCAGAATCCTTCCTAGAAGGTTGCTGGTAGTTTGAGTCTAGTTGTGTTCCTGGTTCTTCCTAGAACCCTTTTCTAAAAGATGGCTAGGCTTGAATCTGGAACTGTTGTCCAGTGGGTGTTTGGCCTGTTGTGTTCATGTCTAGTGTAGTTTTGGTATCTGTTATAACATAGCTTTGTAAGTTGTAAATTCACTCCTTTAGTAATAAATTTCTCTATTTACCAAAAAAAAAGTCAAACACATTCTAACAGAGCCTTTAGAATCAAATGAAAGTCAAAAGCATTTAACCAAACCTTTTTGAATCGAATGAAAGTCAAATGCATTCAACAAAGCTAATTGAATCAAATATAATTCAAACACATTCGAACAAAGCTTTTTGAATCAAATGAAAGTTTAAACACATTCAAACAAAGCCTTTTGAATCAATTGAAAGTCAAATACATTCAAACAAAGCTTTTTGAATCGAATAAAATACAAATGCATTCAACGAAGGTAATTGAATCAAATAAAATTAAACCACATTCAAACAAAGTGTATTAAATTGAATGAAATTTAAACACATTCAAACAAAGATTTTTTAATTAAAGGAAAGTTATCACATTCAAACAAATCTTTTCTAATCAAATGAATGTTGAACACATTCAAATAAAGCTTTTTGAATCAAATGAAAGTCAAACACATTTAAACAAAGCATTTTTTATTCAATGAAAGTTAAATGCATTCAACGAAGCTAATTGAATCAAAGAAAGTCAAGCACTAACGAGGGGTGGAACTAGGTTGTTGAAACTAATCCTCCCTTGGTTAAACTAAATTTATAAGCACTTAACAAACCTATATGCAATTATAGAGGCAAGTCAAGGTCGAACCCAAAGGAACGGTAATGTTCAAGCGCTCTTAATTATGTGCCTAAGCTAGGTCGAAGACAAAGATAAAGAGAGGACACTAACAACTAACAAACAAAGAAACCAAACAAATAAAGCACTAGGAACGAGGATCAACAAGTAATCATGACAATTTTAGCAACTCGGGAACAATAAGCAAATCAATGGTTGTGAAGACTAATGGCAAGCTCAATCAAAAGTGTTAATAAGCTATCTCCTAGAGGTCAAACTAGCGCCAACTACGAGAGACTTTAACTATGTGCATCACTAATCAAGCTCAATCGACAATTGCAATTCCTAAATCAATGGTCCGTATCATTAGAAACTACAATGCAATCTAGCATAATTCTCAAGGCCTAATCGAATTACACACATGAAAACTTCCATTAATCACTTTAATCTCAACAATTAATCAGCATAATTCCCAAATTAAACACAATCAATCAATCATACAAGTTTCACCAAATTCCTAGCAAACAACTACACTAACATCATCATCTAATCAACAAACAATTAAGTAATCAAGAACCAACAATCTATGAAGAACAATTACACTAATCAACAATCAAACATCAAAATCAAACCAAACAAATATGAAATCAAACAAAGCAATAAAATGAGATGGAGTTAAGAATTCTCATTGATACTATAGAAGATCTCCAACACAATTGTCACCATTGAATCTTCAATTTCTCAATAACCATTGAAAATCCTCACTTTCTCTCTCTAAAATCTACTCCTAAAAAAACCCTAAAACAAGATAGAGAAGCTCTCAACTAAGCTAGAATATGATCTAAAATGTGAAATAAAGCTTATTCTAAACTTACCTCAAAAATCGGGTTACAATGATATTTGTAGAGGGCGCGAAAACAAAAATCGAGCAAGCAAATACCCAGGAAGGCGCGCCCGCACTGCAGGGGTGGCGCACCCGCGTCTCTATGGGTTTCTTTGTTCTTTTCGTGGCTTCGTGTTTTTACTAAGAAAGGCAGTACAAAAAGCACTTGATTGTTGGTTTAACACCCCATCTTCATGAGCGCACGACTTGAGATCGCAAGAGCTAGAACATGGAGAATCCACTTCCTTGCATCTTGAGCTTTCCTATTGCCATGAGCTTGCTCCAAAGGCTTCCACCACCTTAGTAAATCATCAATATCAAGACCCGAACCTCGTACAATACCTAAAACCACGAAAAAAGAGCAAATAAAGGAGAAAAGACAAGAAAAACAATAGAAATGCACAAAAGCCACAAAATAAGATAAGAAAGGTAAAACCAAGACCAAATGCATAAGTCTAAGCATTTATTAAGCATGAAAGCCATGAAAAGAAGGTGAAAACAGCCTAAATGCTCATCAAATGGGTGCCTTTTATGACACCCATCAAATACCCCCAAGCTTACCTCTTGCTCGTCCTCGAGCAAAACAAAACCAAGGGAGAAATGATATGGCTTGAAGAGAAGGGGAAAGGCTCAAATGGTTAGCAAGAAGGCAATAAACCCAAATGAACTAAAAATAAATAATATTAACCTAGAAAAGAAAACTTACCATCCCGAAAAGGTGCCTTTGTCCTCCCTAGATGGTTCGGTTTCGAGTTTGAGAATTATGAGTCAAGATTCTAGATTAGGCCCGCAATAGTCAAGGATCCATGCCGCTCATGCAAACATATGTTGAAGGCTTGAAAAATAATAAACCTCAAATGGATGTAGCAAAAACTCAATATTGGCGTCAAATCGACTATGGGAAGCAACTACCAACATGCCACAAACAAGTAGAATCCGGTTTCATGGTCCAACTAGTTCTAATTAACAAACTACCTTAGCATACTTTATCCTATAATCAACCAAGCGTACTCTCAAACCGTGCACACCGTTACCATTAAAGAAGCAAAGCATTCAACTATACAAGTCCAGAAGTATTATGTCCAAAGCAAGAACAAAACAAAACATATGTGGATCAACATCCCATCAAACATGATAGAATACCCTCCCCTAAGCTTGAATGAGACAATACACTCAAACATAAATCATAGAAACCATGGGAGGGGAAAACAAGGAGATCAATCCAACAAACCTAACATATATCCAACAAATCATCATCCACTTGAGAAAGAACATGGAAGGATATTACCAGATATTAGGTGGGTGTAAATACCCGCAAATTACCCAATTAAACCTTTCAAAGCTAATTTCTTCAAGAATTGAACCTTGCCTTCCATATGCTAGCAAAAATAGGAGTCAAACTTCCTTGATTCTTGATCCAAATCAAAGCACTAAAGTATATCAAGTCATGTACCTAGCAAAAGGCACACAAAAATTTCCATGAGAGAAAATCAATTCTAAAAAGAAAAGTAAATAAAAGCAATAAAACACAGGTTACTTCCCGAGAAAGGCTTGCTTAAGGTCCAAGCTTGACCGGTCTAGAAAATAATAATTCAATGCACGCTAGAGCTTGTCAAATGCATTACTACACATTTCATAAAATAACAAGTAGGCAAAT
Organism: Chenopodium quinoa; assembly: GCF_001683475.1. Taxonomy (NCBI): domain Eukaryota; kingdom Viridiplantae; phylum Streptophyta; class Magnoliopsida; order Caryophyllales; family Amaranthaceae; genus Chenopodium; species Chenopodium quinoa. The sequence continues at coordinate 341,821 of NW_018742738.1, read as the reverse complement.
GACGGAAAAAGAACGTACAACAAGATTGTTGCACGCAAGTGAGGAGGGAGGTGCCAAAAGAAAGAAGAAGAAGAAGGATCAAAAGGAAAAACAAGAAAGTAAGAAGAAGAAGGGGAAAAATAAGAAGGGAAAGAAAAGAAAAAATGAAAAACCTCCTCACAAAGTTTGTTGTTGGCATATTTCCTCTCTTCCTCAACAATGATGAAATAAGGTACATGAAAACCTTTCATATAAAAGGGCTCCCCAATTGGCTCTTTGAGATAGGAAGGGAAAATAATAGGGCAAGAAGGGATGTGGTCAAACCTTTGAGAAAAAGGAGTGTGAGAAATAGGAAAAGGGCTGGGGTAGCTACTCCCTCAACACAAGGTCTCACATCGCCAATGAGGGCATGAAAATCAATCATAGAGTCCTCAAATGAATATTACCCTCAAGCTCAAAAACTCTTAGGGAATCAACCTCATCCTCCTTTGCACCACAATAAACAACCTTTCCTTCAACTATCTCACAACCTAAGTCCTCAAAGCCGTGCATGAGTGGAGGTAGAGTCATCGTAAAATCATCTAAATCCCAATAAACTTTCTCGACGAACTCATCTAAGAATCTACAAATTTTCATATGACACTCACAAAACAAATGGGACATTACCTCAAAAGAGTCTATGTATTCATAGATTGAAGGCTCACAAACATACACTTGAGGCTCATCAAGATGGGAAAGAGGGTTAGGATTTTCAAATTCAACTCTCTCTTCATTCTCAACTCTTCACCATCACTCATATGCTAATCAAAGGGATCCCCACACTCTCTTGGTTGCTCAAACTTCACATCATAATCCTCAACACACACATTAGTTTGAGGTTTTTCACATACAAGCATCAAGGATGACAATTCATTTTCTAACTCTCCTTTTCTTTTCAATTCCTCATTAAAAAGATCTTGACCCTCACTAATCATCTCCAATTAGCTCCTTAAAGTTTCCATCATTTGTCTCTTTAACAAATCTTATAGAATCAAATGAAAGTCAAACGCATTTAACGAAAGCTTTTTAAATCAAATGAAAGTCAAATTCATTCAACAAAGTGAATTGAACCAAATAAAATTCAAACACATTCGAAAAAAGCTTTTTTAATCAAATGAAAGTCAAACACATTCAAACAAAGCTTTTTAAATCAAATGAAATTTAAACATATTCAAACAAAGCTTTTTGAATGAATGAATGTAAAACACATTTAAACAAAGCTTTTTGAATCAAATGAAAGTCAAACACATTCAAACAAAGCTTTTTGAATCGGATGAAAGTTAAATGCATTAAACGAAGCTCATTGAAACAAATAAAATTCAAACGCATACAAAGAAAGCTTTTTGAATCAAATGAAAGTCACACACACTTAAACAAAGCTTATTGATTTGAATGAAATTTAAATGCATTCGACGAAACTAATTTAATCAAATGAAAGTTAAACACATTCAAACAATTTTTAAGAATGAAATGAAAGTTAAACACATTGAATTAAAGCATTTTGAATCAAATGAAAGTCAAACACATTCAAACAAAGCATTTTGAATCGAATGAAAGTCAAAAACATTTAAACAAAGTTTTTGAATAAAATGAAAGTAAAACACATTCTAACAAAGCTTTTAGAATCAAATGAAATTCCAATGCATTCAAACAAAGTTTTTTGAATTGAAAAAAAGTCAAATGCATTTAACGAAGCTAATTGAATCAATTAAAATTCAAACGCATTCAAACAAAGCTTTTTCATTAAAATAACAGTTAAACAGTAGGGAATATTTCAAGCCATCCAACACTTGAGCCCCATTTTGCTCATAAACTTAAGCATAGTGGCCTCCAAAGGGAAGGAAGCTAGAGTAAAAGAGTCGCCAACAAGTTTTAGAACTTGTAAACATTTCACAGGGTGAAGGTTACATCGCTTAACGATCTAGGAGATCGTTAACTCTTAAAGGTTTGAAACCATGATTGAAAGTTTGGGGATGAAGGTACACATCCAACCTAAAAGAGATTAAACTTGCCCTAATAAGAGGCCTCTACTTTATTCTTCTTGTATTCATGTGCGCTTTCTAACTAACATGCAATCAATAGGCTTACCCTAAACCTGTTTAATCTATGTTGGTTGAATATTAATGCACAAATAAAACTATTATTGGCAATCACTTGAATTATAATCATATTAACTTAAACATGATTTTCAATTATCTTATTAAGCGTGATTACAATTACAAATTCCCTTTAAACATTCATAAAAGGCGTGATTAAGCAATAACAATAAATATATCAAGCAACATAATTATAATAATCATCATATAAATAACAATCATAATTATAATAATCATGTTAAACCATAATATTAATAGCAAGATCCTAGGCATGATACTAACAAGATTAATAACAAACCCTAGCATGTCACTAAACATTTAAGATCAAAGCTTTAGCTCTAACATAATAATAACATAATAGTAGGAAAGAAATAGGAAGCATCATAATAATCATACTTGATATTAGAAATAATATTTAACCCTAAAAATGATACTAAGAAGCAATAAAAAAATCCTAACATGATATTTGAAATCAAAATAACAATCTAAGCATGATTTCTATATCAAAAGATCAATAAAGGAATTAAATTACTTACTTTGATGCCTCGTCCCTCTTTCTAATAACAAAATACACACGTTAGTAACTTCAAGAAAAATATTAAAACAATAAATCTAATCAAAGAAATGTAATAACTTTTGGGACTAAACCCTCAGAAATTATCAACCATTCACATCTAGGGCAAAGACAACTTCGAACTTGGTTAGGTGTGTCTAGGGCAAATGTATGTGGAATTTTGTAAAAGGGAAGGGTTAAAAAAAGAATAGAGAGAGAAAGTTCTAGCTTTTAAAGAGAGAGATTTAATATGATTGTGAATGATTAAAATTTTTGAGATACGACCCCAATTTATTGAAAAAGTAGCACAGAAATCGAAAGAAAAGAGTTCTAGTCCTATTCGGAATAAAAGACCTCTTGTTGCCAATGACGGGAGCAGCGCCAGAGGACAAGCTCGTTGCCAGGCGACAGGTTTTGTCACCAGGCAACAAAACTGTCGTTTGGCCCTAGGACAGCTTTTTTCCATATTTTTTTTATCATATCTTTTGTTCGAGAAGCCCAAATAAGTCACATAATATGTCATTGGAAAGCTCTTGAAGTCTAATTTCCAACCCAATTATAATATGTCATTGGAAAGCTCTTGAAGATATGGACGAAATAGGGGAAGGGTGTTAGTTTTGGATAGAGTTTCGTATTCCATTCATATCATTTTCGTTATAGCTCGGATTTAATATTATAATATATCATTGGAAAGATAATTTTAAGATCTATCCATCCATATAAGATTTGGATAAAAATTACGCGGAAAAAAATTTATATATGACTGTCTTTGAATATCAATAAGTTCAAATAGAATTAGGATTAAAAAAAAGAAAGTTTTATTCAATTTCAAGCTCTTTGATTTCATCTTTTCAAAAAGATAATTAAGATCTTTTAGAATCTCATAGAAGCTTCTAATATATCTTAATTACTATAGGAATAGGATTAAACCTTTGGACCCTCCACATGATCATTGGGCCGTAGGTAAAATCCGATTTGAGCCCAGTTTAGTATTTTGGACATAACTTCCTCATTATTCATCGTAATTGGCTTATAATATATCGTTGGAAAGATTTTTCCAAGCCCCATCAAACTACACTATTATTTGAGCTATATCATGGACCAAACTATACTGTAAGGCACGTTTTTCATAAATAGGGTAAGAAAAGAAATATTTTCAAAAACAGAAAGAAGAGATATTTTAATAAAAAATACCTCATCACTAGACTTTTCACATTTTCTCTTTGTTTGATAATAAAATTACATGAAAGGTCTTTATCACTAGGATTGGTTTTGGGGAGACACATTTGGGTGTCTACATAGTTTGGAGAAACTTATGTTTCGAGAACAAAAGTTAAAGTAGCGATAGGGACGGAGAATGATTCAGAACGTTTTGCGGTCCTAAATCATTCTTGTAACGCCGATGCCAACAAACTAACGTTAGTTAAAATATATAAAAGTTAAGAAATGCGTATGTTGCACCGTGAAGCACACGTCTCTAAAGTAATCAATTTTGTTTGATGATCTTCCTCAAGCTAAGGGATACCGCCTGAAGACTACCACGCTTGCAGCTGCCTCCAGTTTCCGCTTTTATATGACCATCTTCCACATCCTAGGGAACATGATCAAAGATAACTTTGCTTGAAATCACCTCCTACTTCTGTAACCTTCCACATCCTAGGGAACGCCGTCAAAGATAACTCCGCTTGAAGTCACCTTTAGTTTTCTGTGGCAACCCTCCGCAAACTAGGGAACGCCGTTGATCAATGCTTCTACATCTCGAGCTTTTTTTTTTCTGGAATCATGTTGACAATTTTCCCAATCATAGAAAATGTTGTCGAAGATTGCCTCATCACGAACCGTTCTTCTCAAATATAAGTGACAACCTCCACGATCTTAACGAACGTCGTCGAAGACTGCCCATCTCGTGCTATCTTCTCAAATCTAAGTGACAACCTCCTTAATCTTAGCAAACGTTGTCCAAGACTGCCCATCTCGTGGTATCTTCTCAAATCTAGGTGACAACCTCCTTAATCTTAGCGAACGTTGTCGAAGATAACTTCGCTTGAATTCATCCTCAGTGGTAATATTCCAAAGAAAATTACCGAAGAACACACTTGTTGATCCTTAAAGCTCGCTTGAACTTTGCTGGTGTGATATTTGCTGAAATTTCCATGGTGTCACTATGTCGGCGCATTTATCTACTTCTGAACCATTACATCGGTGCTTTTGCTGCTTATGAACCATTATGTCGGTGCTTTTGCGATGGGCCAATGTTTAGGCACTTTTATCAGGTCGATCACCTACTGTGACTGTAATCGAGCCGATTACTTAATCATGTCAAATTTCTTATAGGGGCGAACTGGCGTACCAAGGAACCCAAAATTGCTGCATAAGGTTCACATAGTTACTTATGAGAGCCACAATTTTTGTCGCCGCATCGGCACACGCTATAAATTACTGCTTTCGGTCGACAGATGTTGTCATCTGGCAATAGAGTTAGGTCTTTCCTATTTTTCCCTTACTGTTGTTATTCGTGTTTGCATTCAATTTTTCTCAGGATCTTTAACTTGGTCATTTCCTTTCAACCAAATCTTGCTAAAATCTTTTGCAAATTAAAGCTCTTCATCTCTAATTTATTGATCCATATAAGCTTTACTCCAACTCCTCTTATCTTGGAAGAATTTCACACGTTTATATTTACGATTTTTAAAAAAATCCGGGATTGTCCTTGCTCGCTTTCATATTTAGAAGTGATAGCATCCTATGCCTTGAAACTCTGTTGAAAACTCTATTCTTCAGGATTTTACCGAGTCAGAGGTGCTTGATAAAATTCTTGATGTGCTCGATCAATTAGGCCGATCGTCAATCTAACTGCCATCAGGCCGACTCTAGTTGATTTGCTAAGCCATTTGCGTCCTTTTGCTTCAAATCTTTTGTACCTGCATTTATATTTTGGACTATAGGACTTTTCTCATCTTTTCTTTAGGGGTTGACCTTAGGATCAATGTTGCTTGACTCATTGCATAATACTTAATGTGCTTTTTAACACATTTGACTTGTCATGACTCGACTCAAAGCGTTTTGACACACATGGCTTGACATGACTCAAGGTGTAAACTTGACTTACTACGATTGACTGAATCGAGGTCGACTTAACTCGATTGTGACTTGTGTGTGCAAAGTATAGACTCATGAGACTCGATATGTACATGACTTATGTGTGCATTCGACTCAAAAACGCAGAAAAACAAAAGATTTCCGTCATTTTTGTGGAGGGTACCGACTTTCTCTCGAAAAATAAAGACGCAAAAAGACAAGAAGTGAAGTTTTTTAAGGTGCATGTTAAATGAGCTTTAACAAATGTATGGATCAACATCGTATCTTATTGCGCGAAGATTATAACATCCTAGGCAATCTCCATTGTTAATTTTGGATGAAAGTATTTTGGTAACTTAGGCACGGAGTCTAAGAACTTCATACCACATGATGCAATGATGACTAAGTATGATTCCACGTTGTTTCAAGATTTTGTGACAAAAGGTTCCTAAGGGAAGTACTATTTGGTCATGTATCTGTGCAGTGTGTAAAAGTGACACTAAAGCTATGCTGTAAAATCTAAGTGTATGGGAAAGTATTATGAAAAGAGCCAAATAATGGTGACTCTTTAGGCTAGGTAAGCTAATGATGTAGGGATCAACCCCCAAGTCTAGTTCTACATGGATAAGTGATGAGTTTCATTTATGGCACTCATTTGGTTCTCTTTAGGGGGAATTTATGATGTTTAGTTGAATTTATATTTTTATGCATTTCTTGGTTTATTTTGTTATTTTCTCTTTTATTTGCTTGTTTTTTTTTTCATTTTTCAGGTTATGATAGTAATGCGAAGATTCCCGAGTCTCTATCCCAAGTTTTACATTGTTTGAAGATGCCTCTTGCCTACCATTTGAAGTTCAAGTTTAAAGGAGTGTATAATCCTAGTCTTCTAGCTCGTGCATGCAAGGGATGGGTACACCATTCTTGCTGTTGAAGCCACTGTGGAGGCTATTTAAAGACTGCCTCCTTTCGTGTTCATCAACATTATCAAGTGGAGCGCACGAGGAAGAGCAAGTCGAAGGTGCAAGAGGCTGCCCTGCTCCCAGGCCTGAGAGCGCGCGACCATGGCGCATCCGCTCAGCCTGGTGGCGGCGGGCGCGCCTCTCAGGGTCTCTGTTCCGTACCCTTTTTTGTGCGGCCGCACTCGCCCTTGAAGATGGTCGCGCCTGTACGGGTCTATTTTGGACGATATAACTAATTTCTCTTCGTTTAGTGTAAGTTTTAAAAGAAGAGAATTAGAATAGAAATTTTAGATAATTTTGTACAAAGAGAAACTCTAGGTTGTAGAGAGAGAAGTTCTTGATTGATGATTGAAGATTGATGATTCTAAGAATTTTCTCCATTGATTTCAAGAAGTTGATAAGGATTTCTCTTACTTTAATGTAATCTTTAGCTTTTGATTTCAATTGTTTTGTTGATTGTTCATGTTTAATTGAATTTGTGATTGAATTATTTTGATTAATATGATGATGATGAATTTGTTGTTTAGCTTAGTTTTGATCTTGATTTCCATGGATTGTGAGTAGTTTTCTTGCTAGGGGAATGGTGAAGCATGTATAAGTAATAGATTGATGCTAATTGGGGGAAATTGATGGGGTTGATGTAGTGATTAAATTGGTTTATTGATTGAGAGTGTGACTGATTGAAGAGTAGCTGTAGAAACCCATTTGTGTCTCCCTAAAACCAAACCCAATGATGAGTACTTTTCACGTCGAATTATAATCGAATGAAGTGAAAGTGTGGAAAGTCTAGTGTTGCGGTGAGTTATTATTTCTTTTCTTTCTCTCTGTTTTTGAAAACCTATTTTAAGAAAACAGCCAATCAAGTTTGGTTTGGTCCATGGAAAGGGTCCAATAATAGTGTAGTTGGGTCAGGTTTGAAAAGAGCTTTCCAATGACATATTATAAGCCCACTTTCGATGAATAATGTGGAAGTTATGGCCAAATTATTAAACTAGGCCTGGTTTGATATTTATTTGCGGCCCAACAATAAAAATCAAAGCTTTAAACCTAACATGATACTAACTATCATAAATATTAGGAAATAATAGGAAGCATCATAGGAATCACAATTGTCATATTTGATATTAGAAATTACAGTTGTTACCCTAAACATGATACTAGGAAAATCAAAACGCCCTAGCATGACACTAGGAATAATAATAACAACCTAAACATGATCTCTATATTATAATATCAATAAATCAATTAAGGAACTTACTTGGATGCCTTGTATCACTTTTTAATAACAAAATACACGCATTAGTAACTTCAAGGAAAATAATTAAATCAAATAATTGAAAGAGAGATTTTGGACCAAACCCTCAGAAATTAAAAACCTTTCACGTCTAGGGTGAAGGCAACTCCGAACATGGCTAGGTGTTTCTAGATCTTGTGAATACGGAATTTTGTATGAGAAAAGCAAGTTTAGCAAAGAGAGAGAGAGATCAAGAGATTCTTGAAGAGAGAATTAGAAAACTAGAGAGTTGATTGTTGTTGATGAGAAGAATTTATGATTGAAAATAGAATTTTAGGAGGCTATTTATAGAGAAAATTAGCCCGATGGAAAAAAAAAGAATCAGAGTTTCGAAGAGAATAAAACGAATTGGCGCCAGTCGCCATGCATTAGCGCCAGACGCCAATCTTGGTGCCAGCGCTAATCCTGTCGTCTGAGGCTATAAAACAGTTTCCATGCGTTTTCTTAAATTCATAAATTTTAGCCGTACATGAGGGCAAAATCGTATTTTCTGCATGATTATCCTTATGTTGTTTGATATATAATTATTGTTATTGCTTGATCACACCTTTTATGCATGTTGAAAGAGAATTTGTACTTGTAATCACGCTTAATAAGATAATTAATAATCTTGTTTAAGGTTAATATGATTATAATTCAAGTGATCGCCAAAAATAGTTTATTTGTGTATTAATATTCAACCAACATAGATTAAACAGGTTTAGGGTTAATCCTATTGATTGCATGTTAGTCAAAAAGCGCACATGAATACGATCTGAAAAAAAGTAGAAGCCTATTATTAGTGCAGGTTCAATCTCTTTTAGGTTGGATTTGTACCTTCATCCCCGAACTACCAGTCATAGTTCCAGACCTATTGGAGTTAACGATCTTCTAGATCGTTAAGGGGTGTAACCTTCTCCTTGTGAACGGTTTACAAGTTCCTAAAACTTGTTGGCGACTCATTAGCTCTATCTTCTTTTTCTTTGGACGCCACTGTACTTTAGTGTATGATCACAGTGGGGTTCAACTTTGGGGTAATGCTTGAAATATTCCCTATAGTTTTTCTGCGACTCCACTGGGGAGGATTTTTATTTCAATTCCTAAAATTTATTTTGGCAATTATTTAAATTAGTGGATGAGACTCGAAAAGTTCTAAGTATTTCATGTGCATAATTTTGATTAACATTATTGTCATATGCATAAAAAAGATCTCATTGGCAAGACCATCCGTAATGAGTTAAAAACATAAGATTTTTACATGTAGGAAATTTGAGGAATATCTTGCGCAACTACGATCAAAGTAATGTTGCGCGAAAATGGAAAATTTTATCGAGCACAGAAAGTTGATGAGGCATGTAGGAACTAGATTCAGAAAACAGAGTCTAGCGCCGAGGATTTGGCTCTGGCGCCAGGCGACAGCTCCTGTCGCCAGGCGCCAAAGCCAAATCACGGCACCGGCCTCTGTTCGTTGGCGCCAAGTTCTTCTAATACCGAGCCAGAAATATGCGTTCTAATTTTGACCAGTTTTTAGCACTGTTTGCTCGATCCTACTTCCTGATTGAGTTTTTCTCACTATTCTGAAACCCATATGTGTTATACATATGGACATAACCCTTTAGGAATTCATGCTCCATATACCTGATTGAACGCTCTGTGCAACAAAGGTTACATCCGAGAATGTTGAATTCACCAAACCATGAAAGCGAGTTATTAACTAGAGGTGTCCCATCCACTCGCGCCAACCCTTCAAAGGTAAGGCTTCCACGTAGTGCATCTGGACAATTAACCATGGACCCTCTTTGACTAACCTATATCCCGAACTTTAGAGAACTAGAGCCATGGTTAGGTTGCAAACTCATTGCATCATATTGTGCCTACTTGCCTACTTGTGCATTATTTTTTGTGCATATTCTATGTGTTTTTCCCAACCGTTTGTTTGACTTGTGTTTAAGACTAAATAAACTAATTAATGACTAAAAAAGGACTTTGCCTAATTTACTAATTAATTAATTTGAATAATTAAAGTCTAATAATTTAATCAGAATTGACCTAGTACGACTTTTGCATACCTTGTACAGTAATAATACCGAAAGCGGGTCTAGATCAACATTCCAGCAATGGCGCCGCGATTTGGACTGTATCGTTACTCTGTGGAGTGGAGCGCCTGGAGACAGTTCTATCGTTTGGCACTACACTGCAAAATGCGGCGCCAGTCCTGTGGTTTTGGCGACAGTTCGGTATATTGGTCGAGTCATCACTTTAGGTCTAATTAAACAGTTTGCTAATCAATTGATTATTTAATTAATAATAATACCTAATTAAGTCCTTAATCAAGTCTAGGCACTAAAGTCCCATGGTCTTACACAAGAGTCAAAGCATGTCACTACACTAGCTAGACTTAGCACACACTTTGAGTATATATCACCATGACCATGTCTTAGGTTCATGCTTTAGTCGGTTTTTTCCGTCATTTGAGTTGGGGGTACATTTTACTCCTAATTTTTCATATCTCTCCATATACATCATCTTTCTCTATATCACAACTTTCATTGTTTCTACCTTCTTCTATCCATTGCATGTTAAATAGAGTTTGAGTCAAATAATTAACAGTTGATATCCCTAATTGACCTTTCCACAATACTTGGTCAAGGAGAGAAGGGAGATTAATCAAGGACAACACCTTTGTTCAAGTCTTACTTTTTGATAAACCGATTCGTCAAAAAAGGAAAGCTAAAAAGATAATGGCAACTCAAGAAGTCAACGAATTTAGGAATCAATTGACTGATGTAACTGAAGTGGTAAAGGCTTTGACCCTTTAAATCAATGACCCTGTGAAGCAATAACAAATGGAGCTTATGCAAGAAAGTTTGAGCAAGCTATCAAGTGACTACAAGTTTCAAGGTATTAGTTTACAAGGGGTCTCGCTGGACAAGGAACTTCTTCCGCATATGTTCAATGCTACTGACATCCCTAAATTCAAGGCAACAGATAATCCTTATCTTTACATAAGAGCCTTTGAAACTATAATGAACATTAAGAGAATTGATAAGAAAGTCTTTCGTTCCTTGTTTTCCATATCCCTTGAAACCGTTTGCCAACAATGGTTCTTCTCCCTTGACAAAGAGAAAACCTCTACCTGGGAATCGATAGTATGCTCTTTCATTGATAGATATAAGTGCAATATTCAAGTCGAAACCGATGACAGACAAGTTGAGGTTTTACTTCTCTCTTCAACAAGTTGAAGGAAACTTCCGCTAAAATGATTGAGGCACCTTTCTAAAAAGAATCCGTGAGGATGTTCATCAAAAACATACAAGAAAAGTATTCAAAGAAATTAAAATATCAACACAACTTGAATACTTTCAAAGCCGTCTACGACATAAGCATCGAGATCGAAGATGACCTCACAAAGCAAAAAGCTACCAACAATAGTAACCACGGTGGCTAGAAAGGAAAGAAGAACGACAATCCTTCTTCATTCAAAAACGCCCACTCTAGTAACAATGCTAGTACCTATGATCTCAGTGAAGTTTTAGCCATGGATAACCAACGACCTAAGAAGCAACTAAAGAAAGACTTCAACCCCATTGGGTTGAGCTACAATACTGCCTTCGATCGACTCCATGCCAAGGGACTCATTACCCCCATTGGACCTATTCAAGATCCCGCACCTGAAAAGTGATTGCCTAGATGGAATCCAGATGAACACTGCAAGTACCATCAAGGTAGGGGTCATGCTAATGAGAGCTATTGGACGCTAAAGGAGGCTATCCAACATTTGATCGATAATAACAAGCTTCCCATGTCTCCAGCTAGCAAGAAGAGCGAGTGATGATAAAGCAAAAGACAGAGGCGAGCTTCAACGATGAGATTTCGTGACATCCTTTTTTCTACTTCTTTTATTTACCCTTTCCCGAATAAGTCTGGCATAGGCACCTTTCTTTTCCCTTATATTAATTTTGTAGATTCTTTCTTTTTCTCTTTAAATAAAATGAGCATTTATTTCTTTGCATATGATCATTTCATTACATTGCATCAAATAAAAAATAAATTCCACGTTTAATTAAGCACAGGGTATACTAATGATTTGAGGCACCTCTTGTAGCCATATCATACCTTTCACCCTTTAAAATATACAATCCTTTCTTGATATACAACTTTGAGCCTCGTCTAACGATAAAACTTTCTTCAACCCATATCTTCCTAACTTTGGGATGGGATGGTGTGCAACTTATGAAAAGCTTGAGTGACTTCAAAAGATTAAAAATAAATAAAAAAAGCAATAAAAATAAATAAAAGTGTACAAAAGGGAAAGTGTTCTAATGTCTTTGATATGAACACGTCTCAGATTGCGTCTCTTATCGAGTGCTCGGTACAGTTGCTGAGAAACAAGAATGCCAAGTGAGTGATAGACCGCATGATCGGGATTGCCCACACTTATAAAAAAAATTACAAAAGCAAAAGAAAAGAGAGTAAAAAAAAAAAAAAAAAAAAGAAAGAAAGAGCTCAAAAGTGAGAAACCTCAAGCATTTTAATATAAAGATTTCAAAAGAAAAGTTGCACACCTTGGGGGCTTATCGAGGGTCTTGAGCTTTTATCCCCTTCTTCTTTAACCTTTAGCCTAACCACGTTACAACCCTTCAAAAAGACATTTTTGAGGTATACACACACTTGTGCGAGGTTGGGCTAGAGCTACGTTCGACCTGATTACTAACGAATACGTAGGCAACCTCACATCAAGGTGCAGCCGTAATAAACATACATTCATATTCACATTCACACATCATGATCATATCAAGGGTTCTCCAATGCTCATCCCTATCTACTTAGAGCTAGACTTGGGGGCTTGATCCTTACATCATCAACTTACCTAGCATAAAGAGTCACCATCATTTGACTCTTCTTGAAATAATATTTTCCCACACACTTAGCCCTTGCGGCCTGACTTTAGTATCACATTCACACACCGCACAGATACATGACCAAATTTAATTCCCTTAGGAACCCTTTGTCATGAAATCTTAACATAAAACTGAAGCATGCCTTGTCATGTCAAAATCGCACATCACTCATCATTGCATCACAAAGTACGAAGTGCTTAGCCTCCGTGCCTAAGTTACCTAAATACTTTCATCATGGAGTCAACAATTGAGATAGCTTAGGATGAATTAATCCATTGCAAAACATTTGACTAAGCTCATTCAACATGCACCCTCAAACATTCCCGGATTTCAGGAGATTCCTCCAAGATAAGAGGAGCTACATAGATCAGTAAATTAGAGATAAAGAGCTATAATTTACAAAAGATTTAAGCAGATTTGGTTGCAAGGAAACGACCAAGTACAAAGTTCGAAGCGAAACCGAGCAACGAACAGCAGCAGCAAGGGAAAAATAGGGAAGACCCAAATCCAGCGTTAGATAACAAGCCTGTCACCTGAAGACAATATTTGTCGCCTGACGACAAAAGAAAAATGCAACGCCATATAGTTCCAGCGAGTGTTGGTGTGGCGACGCAATGCGTGGCCCCCATATTAGATTATGCGGACCTCGTACAGCAATTTCGGGTTCTTTGGTACGCTAGTTAGCCCTTCTAAGAAATTTGACATGATTGAGTAGTCGACTTGATTACAATCGCAAATAAGTGACCAACCTGACGAAAGATCGTCTCACTTTGCTTAAAGCGCCTAATCATTGGCTCATTGCAAAGCTACCAACATAATGGTTCTTACAAGGCATAGGCACAGCCATAATGGTTCATACATATACAAATGGCACCGACATACTGGTTCGGAAGCACCGACATATAGGTGCACAATTCAAGCACCGACATACTGGTATACAAGCAGTAGAAGCACCGACGCACCGGCTAAAGCAAAGTTCAAGCGAGCATTGAAAGATCGACAAGCGTTGGTCTTCGGTAATTTTCTTAGGAATATTATCGCAACAACTGAGGATGAATTCAAGTAAAGTTATTTTAGACATCATTCTCTAAGATTGTGTAGGTTGTCACCAACATTTGAGAAGATAGCACGAGATGGGCAGTCTTCGACAGCATTCGCTAAGATTGTGGAGGTTGTCACCAAGATTTTAGAAGATAGCACGAGATGGGTAGTCTTCGATAGCATTTGCTAAGATTGTGGAGGTTGTCACCAAGATTTTAGTAGATAGCACAAGATGGGTAGTCTTCAACGACATTCGCTGACATTGTAGAGGTTGTCATCCAAGATTTGAGAGGATATCACGAGATCGGCGGTCTTCGACGACATTTGTTAAAATTATGGAGGTTGTCACTTAGATTTGAGAAGAAAGCATGAGATGGGCGGTCTTCGATAGCATTCGCTAAGATTGTGGAGGTTGTCACCAAGATTTGAGAAGGGCGGTTCGTGATGAGGCGGTCTTCGACGACTTTTGTTGTGATTGGGAAGTTTGTCACTATGATTTAAGAAAAAGGCTCGAGATGTAGCAGCAATGATTGACAGCATTCCATAGCTTGCGGAGGGTTGTCACAAGAAACTGGAGGTGATTTCAGGAGAAGTTATCTTCGAACTTGTTCCCTAGCTTGCGGAAGATGGTCACAAATCGCTAGAAGGTCACTTAAGGCCAAGCAATCTTCGATGGGGTTCTCTAGTTTGTAAAAGTATATCACGCCGGATTTGGAGGCAGTTACAGGCGTAGCAGTCTTCAGGCGGTATTCTCTAGCTTGCAGAAGATCTTCAAAACAAACAACAGGATGGTGTTCCCTAGCTTGCGGAAAGTTGTCGCAACAACATCAATAAATCGGTTACCTCTAGAGACGTGTGCACGACGGTGCAAGATACGCGTTTCTGAACTCTTTTATCTTTTTAACTAATGCTATTTTGCAGGTATCAGCGTTGCAAGAGTGATTTAGGATCGCAGAACGTTCTGAATCATTTTCCGTCCCTATCGATACTTTGACTTTTTTTTCGAAACTTGGGTTTCTCCAAACTCAGTCAAAGTTGGGGCTTATGTTGACACCCATTTGTGTACCCCCAAAACCAAACCCAGTGATGAGTACCTTTCACGTCAAATCCTAATCGAATAAAGTGTAAGTGTGGAAAGTTTAGTGTTACGGTTAGTTTTCATTTCTTTTCTTTCTCTTTGTTTTTGAAAACCTATTTTAAGAAAACAGTCAATCCAGTTTTGTTTGGTCCATGGCAAGGGTCCAATAGTAGTTGGGTCAGCTTCGAAAAGAGCTTTCCAACGATATATTATAACCCCAATTCCGATGAATAATGAAGAAGTTATGGCCAAATTATTAAACTAGGCCCGATTTGATATTTATTTGTGGCCATTTAAACTAGAGGAGGGCCTAATATTGATTTATCATTCCTAATGCAATTATAATTGATTATAGTCTTCTAGATTCTTCTAGAAGGTTCTTTTCATTCCTAATTTAATTAGCATTGATTAATTGACTTTAGTTGACTTTTTAGAGTTTTAATCAGAATAAAAGAAGTGTTTTTAAGGAAAATACGATTTTTCCCTCCTGTACGGCTAAAATTTATCAAATTAAGAATACGCATGGAAGTTGTTTTATAGCGTCAGACGACAGGATTAGCGTTAATCTTGGCGTCTTGCGCTAGGCCTGGCGTCTGGCGCTAATACCTGGCGTTTGGCGCCAATTCTTTTTATTCTGTTCGAAACTCTGATTCGTTATTTTATCCATCCGGCTGATTTTCTCTATAAATAGCCTCCTAAAAATTTGGTTTTCAATCATCAATTCTTCTCATCAACAACAATCAACTCTCTAGTTTTCTAATACTCTCTTGACGAATCTCTTCATCTCTCTCTCTCTCTTTGCTAAACTAGCTTTTCTCATACAAAATTCCGCATTCACAAGATCTAGAAACACCTAACTAAGTTCGATGTTGCCTTCGCCCTAGATGTGAAAGGTTTTTAATTTCTGACGATTTGGTCACAAATCTCTCTTTCAATTATTTCATTTAATTCTTTGATTTAATTATTTTCCTAAAAGTTACTAACGCGTGTATTTTGTTATTAGAAAGAGATACGAGGCATCCAAGTAAGTGCTTTAATTGATTTATAGATATTATGATATAGAGATCATGTTTAGCTTGTTATTATGATTCCTAGTGTCATGTTAGGGCGTTTTTATTTTCCTTGTATCATGTTTAGGGTAACAAGTATAATTTCTAATATCAAATATGAGAATTGTGATTCATGCGATGCTTCCTATTCTTTCTTAATATTTACGATTTTTAGTATCATGTTAGGATTAAAGCTTTGATTTTTATTGTTTAGTGACATGCTAGGGTTTGTTATTAATCTTGTTAGTATCATGCCTAGGAACTTGCTATTATTATGCTTTGACATGAATATTATAAATATTATGATTGTAATGATGATTATCATTATTATTATGTTGCTTGATATATATTTTTTGTTATTGCTTGATCACACCTTTTATGCATGTTTAAAGGAGATTTGTACTTAAGATAATTAAAAATCTTGTTTAGGGTTAATATGATTATAATTCAAGTGATCGCCAATAATAGTTTATTTGTGCATTAATATTCAACCAGCATATATTAAACAGGTTTAGGGTTAGTCCTATTGATTGCATGTTAGGTAGAAAGCGCACATGAATACGATCAGAATAAAGTAGAGGCTTATTATTAAGGTAGGTTCAATCTCTTTTAGGTTTGATTTGTACCTTTATCCCCGAACTACCTGTCATGGTTCCAGACTTATTGGAGTTAACAATCTCCTGGATTGTTAAGGGGTGTAACCTTCACCTCGTGAACGGTTTACAAGTTCCTAAAACTTGTTGGCGACTCTTTTTCTCTAGTTCTTTCCCTTTGGACGCCACCATACTTTAGTGTATAATCACAGTGGGGTTCAAGTTTAGGGTAATGCTTTAAATTCCCTATAGTAAATAACTTTGATTGTTGCACTAGATTGCATTATAAGTTTACATTGATACGGACAATTGATTTGTGGCTTGCATTAGTCGATTAGGTAGGTTTGTTAAGTTCCTAGCTAGAGTCTATAGTAGTTGTCGCTAGTTTGACCTATAGGAAATTATCCTACCATACTCTCTTGATTGCTTAATTGATTTTCCCTTATAACACACGACTTAGTCAATTCCAATCCGAATTAGTTGTATCCATTGCATGTATATGTGGATCCTAAACCCTAGTGTTTGATATATTTGGTTTTTGTTTCCTTAGTTTTTTAGAGTACACACACCTTACTTCACTTCTTCGAAATAGCTTAGCTTTAGCATTAGCATTCACCTCTCATTCCTAGTGGTTCGACCCTCGACTTACTCCTATGCTAGTTATAAGGGTGTGTAAAGTGAATACAAATTTTGTTTGGCCTAGGGAAGATTAGTCCAACGACCTAGTCTCAACCCTTGTTCAATAAGTATCAGCATTGGATATCCCTTAATATAATAAATTATGCATTTTTTCATTACGATCGCACCCCAATGTGAGGTTGCCTACGTATCCGTTAGGAATCAGGCTGAAAGTAGCTCTAGCTAAACCTCGTAAGGGTTGTAACGTGGTTAGGCTAAAGGTTGAAGAGGAAAGGGATTAAAGGCTCAAGACCCTAGAAAAGCCCCAAGGTGTGCAACCTTGCTTTTGAATCTTTGTATTATTATGCTTGAGGTTTCTCACTTTTGAGCTCTTTTCTTTTTTATTTTTGCTCTCTTTATTTATTTTTGCTTTTGCATTTTTTTTTAACCTTTTTTTTATAAGTGTGGGGATTCTCGATCATGCGGTCTACCACTTACTTGGCATTCATGTTTCTCAGGCACGGTACCGAGCACTCGATAAGAGACGCAATCTGAGACGTGTTCATATCAATTGACATTGGAACACTTGCCCTTTTGCACATTTTTTATTGGTATTTTATTCTTTTGAAATTTTTTAAAATCACTCAAGCTTTTATTCTTTGAAAATTGCATAAATTGCACACTATCCTATCCCAAGGTTAGGTATATATGGGTTGAATAAAGAAAGGCCTACCGTTAGGTGAGGCTCAAAGTGGTTTATCAAAAAAAGATTGTATATTTAAAAGGGTGGAGATGATATGATAGGCTACATAGGGGGCCTCAAATCATTGGTATACCTTGTGCTTAGTTCTACATGGATTTTTTTTTCTAATTTTTTTTTTAAATGAAATATAATGGAATGATCATATGCAAGAAAAGAAATGCTCATTTTATCAAAAGGTTAAAAAGGAAAAACCCTACAAAATAAGACCCAAGGAAAATAAAAGGTGCCTATGCTAGACTTATTGGGGAAAAGAATAAAAAAACATGATCGAAAAAGAGGTCACAAAATCTTGTCGTTGAAGCTCGTCTTGTGTCTTACGTTCTTATTATCACTCGGTCTTCTTGCTAGCTGGAGGTATAGGAAGCTTGTTATTATCGATCAGTATTGGATGGCCTCCTTTAGCATCCAACAACAATCAATAGTATGACCCCGTACCTTGATGGTACTTGCAATGTGCATCTGGGTTATAACTAGTGTAGACACCTAAAAATGTCTCCCCAAAACCAAACCCAATGATAAACAACATTTCTCGCCATTATATGTCTGGTTGAGTATCTAATCTTGGAGTTCTTAATTCCATTTTTCCATTTCATAAACCAACCCAATTCCTAGCCCATTTCCCCAACCATAATTTATTTTCCTCTTTTCGTGCCTTTAAAACAAAAATAATTCATTTCGTGTCCTTTAAAATCATTCAGTTCATATCCTTTAAATAAAAACGTTTAGTCTATTTTATTTTGGTCCATAATCTGGGTCCAATGATTGAATAGTTGGATGGGGCTTGAAAATAGTTTTCCAAGGATATCTAATAAGCCCAAATCCGAGTTATAATGAATAAGTTATGGCTAAAATACTAAACTGAGTCCAAACCGAACCTAAGCCCACCTTACCTATGACCCAATGATCATGTGGAGGTTCCAAAGGATTTAATCCCATTTCTAAACAAATTAGGATTAATTAGAAGCTTCTATAAGTTTTTAAAAGATCTTAATTATTTATTTTGAAAAGATAAGATTAAAGAGTTTGAAATTAATAAAATTTTTCTTTTTGAAAATCCTATTTTTATTCGAATTGAAAGATGTTCAAAGATAATTTGAAAATTAATTTGTGCCTCATACTTTTTATCCAAATGTTAGATGTTTGGATAACTCCTGAAATTATCTTTCCAATGATATATTATATATCAATTCCGAGCTATAACGGAAAAGATATGAATGAAATATTAAACTCTATCCAAAACTGACCCCGTCTCACTATTTTTGCCATATCTTTTTATTTGAAAAAATATTATAATCTGATTTTAAGTAGATTTCAAGCGCTTTCCAACGATGTATTATTTATCTAATTCCGATTTATGGATTAAATGATATGATAAAAACAAAAACCGCAAAAACTGCTTTCTATCTCAAGAGTATTATTCATATTCGAATTCTTATCTTTTCTTAATCAACCCTTCTTTTTCCTTATAAATATTGATCATATATCCCCCTTTTTCAAGCATCAAAAAACTTGATCATCAAATCAATCTCTTTTTCCTCTTTAGCCTAAACACTAGCCTCCCTATTTTCTCATTATACTTCCCCTAAGCACTCTAAGGAGTCCATACTTACCCAAGACATCGTCCTTAAACCAAGGCGTGAAAGGTATAATTAAATGGGGGTTTGGACAAAATTAACTCTACTTTTTATTTAATTTAATTGTTTCAATTTGATTTATATTTTTTATTGAAGTTACTACAATTTATTCATGATGTAGCAATTCAAGGAAACGCGGAAAGTGAGTAATTAATCACTTAATTACTCTTATTTTTATTCTTGATGCTAGTATCATGATTAGGTTAATTTATATTTGATTTGACTAACGCTATTATTGTTAAATTGCTTCCAATATTACTGTTTATTCTATTATTAATTTTTTATCACCATATTGCATGTTTCAAGACAATGTGTAATTGAAAATCATGTCTAATAAGACAATTTGGACAACCGTTTTAGGTTCCTTTTTAATCTTATTGTTTAATCAAGTGATCAATAATATATTAGGAATATGTGTTGCATTAATTTAAACCAATTTAGCCTAATAATAATTTGGAGCAAATTGAATCTTAGTTTACATGCCTTTGAGATCGCTTTTCACTATATGAATCGTGTAGAGGCCAATACGGGCGAATGTGACTCCATGATTCACTTCGTACCATCATCCCCGATCCTCCTTTCGTGGTTTTGAACCATATGGAGTTAGTAATCTCATGGATTATGAATGGGGTGTAACCTTCACGGGTCAATCGTTGTTGCCTATCATTGTCCCTTATTGTGGTTGCCTTTTTATGATTCGTGAACAGTTTACAAGTTCCTTAAAAATTTGTTGGCTACTCCCTACTTTCCTTGTCCCTAATCATATATGTCAATTCCCACTTCCTATTAGTGCAAAGCATATTCTGAACATGCTTTAAAGTAGGCGCACTTCCAACAACGCCTACAACTAGGCATTTTCTTCTTAGGTGCAGGATCTTGTTTAGGTCTAATGGGAGTAATGAATCCCTTAGCATGGAGTCGATTGAAGGTAGTATCATAGTTCCTCCTAATAGGAGTGAAATTTTTCCTTAGTATCTTTTTAGACCCTTTATTATCCATGGCTAAGACTTCATTGAGATCAAAGGTACTAACATTGTTACTAGAGTGGGCGTTTTCGGAAGAAGAAGGATTGTCATTCTTATTTCCTTTTCAGCCACTATTATTGCTATTGTTAGTAGCTTTTTACTTTGCAAGGTCACCTTCTATCTCAATTTCTATTTCATAGACGGTTTTGAAAGCATTCAAGTTGTGTTGATATTTCAAATGCTTTGAGTACTTGTCTTGAAGGTTCTTAATGAACATCCTTATAGATTCTTTTTCGGTGGGCACCTCAATCATCTTAGTGGAAGTTTCCCTCCGCTTATTAAATAAAGAAGTAAATCCCTCATTCTCCTTTTTGTCTTAGTATCTCAAGTTGTCTAGAGTCTGTTTCGCCTTGAATATTACATGTATATCTATTAATGAAAGCGTTTATAATAACATCCCAAGTAGAGGTTTTCTCTTTATCAAGAGAAAAGACCATTGTTGACGAACAGTTTCAAGTGATAAAAAAAAGCAATGTATGAAAAATTTTCATATCTATCCCCTTAATGCTAATTATTTTCTCGAATGCCCTTATGTTGTAGTAAGGATTATATGTTGCCTTGAACTTAGGGATGTCAGTGGAATTGAACTTCTGTGGAATAAGTTCCTTTTCCACTAAGACCCCTTGTGAGCTAATGCCCTGGAACCTGTAATCATTGGATATTTTGCTGAAGCTTTCTTGCGTGAGCTCCATTTGTTGTTGCCTTACGGGGTCATTGACTTGAAGAGCTATATTCTTCATCAATTCAGTTAGGCTGGCTACATCCTTCTTGAGTTCATTAACTTCTTCTTGAGACGCCATTATCTTCTTAGCCTTTTCTTTTCCGACTAATTGGTTTGCTAAAAAGTAGCACTTGAACAAACGTGTTGTCCTCGGTTAATCGCCCTTCCCTCCTTGACCAAGTGCTGCGTAAAGGAAGTTGGGGATATTTACTGTTAATTATTTGACTCAAACTCTATTAAACATGCAAAAGAATAGAATGGAAAGATGATGTAGATGGGGATATATAGAAGAATTAGGAATAAAATTTACCCCCAACTTAAATGACGGATAGGACGACTCATGCATGAACCTAAGACATTGTCATGGTGACATATTCACAAAGTGTGTGCTAAACTAGTGAGTGTAGGTGACATGTTAGGACTTGTGTCATGACCATGTGACTAGACTCGAACAAAGACTAAGTGAAGACTTCATGTATGTGCACTAAACTAGACAGGTTGTAGTATTTTATTCATAACTTTTTATCTGTAACTCTGATTGAGATAAAACCAGCGCCAAATTAAAGCTAAAACTAAGGGCTACAGATCCAAAGGTTGTACAACTCGTATCTCTTTCTAGAACTCCGGCTATGACCAAAATAAGTGGAAGAATTTGGCTCGAGAAAATAGCGTGGACGCCAGACGCTGGCACTGTCGCCACATGACATGCTTGTCGCCGGGCGACAACGCCATCGTTTGGCGCTGACGCTGTTTTCTCAACGTTAATTCCTACATGCCAAGGCAGCTTTCTATTCTTAAATTTTTCATTTTTTTCGTAGCATTATTTCGATTTTTGTTGTGAAAGATATTTCCCTAGATTCCTACGTGTAAAAAATCCTATGTTTTTTACTCATTACGGATGGTTTTCCAATGAGAACCTTTTTATGCTTATGCTAATAATGTCAATCAAAATTACACACATGAAATACTTAGAAATTTTCGAGTCTCATCCACTCATTCTAAATCATTGCCAAAATTAATTTTAGGAATTAAAATAGAAATTCTCCCAGTGGAGTCGCCAAAAAACTTTAGAGAATATTCCAAGTCATCCGACACTTGAGCTCCACTGTGATCATACACGTAAGCATGGTGGCGTCCAAAGGGAAGGAAAATAGAGTAAAAGAGATGGCAACAAGTTTTAGGAACTTGTAAATCGTTCTCAAGGTGAAGATTACACCCCTTAATGATCTAGAACATCATTAACACCAATAGGTCTGGAACCATGACTGGAAGTTTGGGGATGAAGGTAAAAATTCAACCTAAAGGAGATTAAAATTTCCCTAATAATAGGCCTTTAATTTATTGTTCTCGTATTCATGTGCTCTTTCTGACTAACATGCAATCAATAGGTTTACCCTAAACTTGTTTAATCTATGTTGGTTAAACATTAATGCACAAATTAAACTATTTTTGGCAATCACTTGAATTATAATCATATTAATCTAAACAATATTATTAATTATTTTGTTAAGCGTGATTACAAGTACAAATTCCCTTTAAACATGTGATCAAGCAATAACAATAAATACATCAAGCAACATAAGCATAATAATCATCGTAAAAATAAAAATCATAATTATAATAATCATGTTAAATCATAATATATATTAATAGCAAGATCCAAGGCATGATACTAACAAGATTAATAACAAACCCTAGCATGTCACTAAACATTAAATATCAAAGCTTTAGCGCTAACATGATACTAACATGAAATTAGGAAAGAAATGGGAAGCATTAAAATAATCATATTTGATATTAGAAATATTAATTAACCCTAAACATGGTACTAGGAAGTAATAAAACATCCTAACATGATATTAAAAATCAATACAACAATCTAAGCATGATTTCTATATCAAAAGATCAATAAAGTAATTAAATTACTTACTTTGATGCCTCGTACCTCTTTCTAATAACAAAATACACACGTTATTAACTTCAAGAAAAATATTAAAACAATAAATTATCAACCTTTCACGTCTAGGGCGAAGACAACTTCGAACTTGGCTAGGTGTGTCTAGAGCTAATGTATGTGGAATTTTGTAAAAGGGAAGGTTTAGAAAAAAAAAATAGAGAGAAAAGTTCTAGATTTTAGAGAGAGAGAGATTGTAGATGATTGTGAATGATTATAAACGGGGTGATACGACCCCTATTTATAGAAAAAATAGCACGAAAATCGAAAGAAAAGAGTTCGAGTCCTATTCGGAATAAAAGACCTCCTGTCGCCAACGACAGAAGCAGTGCCTGTCGACAAGCTCGTCGCCAGGCGACAGAACTGTCGTTTAACGCTGGGACAGCTTTTTTCGGATTTTTGTTTTTATCATATCTTTTTTTCCACAAGTCCAAATAAGTCATATAATATGTCGCTGGAAAGATCTTGAAGTCTACTTTCCAAGCCAATTAGAATCAGATTAAAATATTTTGTAGATAAAAAGATGTTGCCGAAATAAGGGAAGGGTGTTATTTTTTTATAGAGTTTCATATTCCATTCATATCTTTTTCGTTATACACTAGTAGAAAAATACAAAAAGGAAACCCCCAAATGGCACCGGTTCAAGCCAAATCGGTGGCAAAAACCTGCCTAAAAATGGGCGAGATTTCAGACCAAGAGCAATAGCACCGATTCAGCTCAAACCGGTGCCAAAAATAAAAAGGGCACTGGTTTGAACCGGTGCCACTTAACTGGTGCTGCGTTAAAAAAAATCGGTTCATCTATATATTTAAAAAAAAACGCTCCATATAAACCCAAATAAAACCATAACTCTCTCCTCAAAAAAAGACAAAAAAATTATATATTTTGGGCACTTTTGGCACCGGTTAACCGGTGCCAAAAACAGTGGAAATTTTTTGTTTACCATTTTTGGCACTGGTTAACCGCTTCCAATAACCATTTTTTCCACTGGTTTGATGCGGTGGCTTTTCATGTTAGTAATGGGCACCCGCCATATTGGCACCGGTAAAGTTATGAAATTGAAATTTTCATAAATAACTCCACAAAGAGCATAGTGTGGCGTCACGGAGACCTCGATGCCATTTAATAAATGACTAGAACAATGATGGATCACATCCCTTCCTAAACAAAATGTCAAATCTAAGAAAGGACGCAATATTCAGTTATGGATAGAATCAACTTCTAAATGTCTTTTCAAGTATATGTCTAAAAGTCAAAGCCACAGTGGGAGTTCACTAGCTCAGTGGGAGCTAAGTGACTCAGGTGGAGCTCACCGGCTTAGAAAGAGCTAGGTGGTTGAGTAGGAGCTTAATGGCTAATTAAAGGCTAAGATAGCTCAACTGGGAGCTAACTGTTTGTTTTACAACGAACTTTTACCCAAAGACAATATACATGTCTCTTTGTAAGCACTCAAGTGAGACCACAAGCATTACCTCCGCAACCTAATTGATAACATAGTGTTTGTTGCTCTAAGTGGTGTCTTTCTTGAAAGTAACACATTTCTAAAACGATAAGTGGGAGGAAATTGAAATTGATGACAATCGAGCTTCGCAACAAACTAGAATTGAGAATCTTAGAAGACCATAAAAGGGCTTCATGAGAATACTTGATTAAGAATACTCAAAAGGACTTTACAAGTGCCTTAAAAGAGAATTCATTTCTCACAAAACTTTTGAAAATTTGGAGTAAGATCAAGAAAATCAAAGGGCTTTGGAAGCTCCTTGAAACTTAGTGTTTGATGCATTAACCCGTAAAGGTATTGTAGGGAATAAATTCAAGCGTTAACCCCCTAGCTTGAACCCCACTGTGATCATACACTAAAGTAAAGTGGCGTCCAAAAGGGAAGAAGATAGAGCAAAAGAGTCGCCAACAAGTTTTAGGAACTTGTAAACCGTTCACGAGGTGAAGGTTACACCCCTTAACGATCCAAGAGATCGTCAACTCCATAAGGTCTAGAACCAAATAAGGGTTCGGGGATGATGGTACAAATCCAACCTAAAAGAGATTAAACCTGCCCTAATAATAGGCCTCTACTTTATTCAGATCGTATTCATGTGCGCTTTTTAATTAACATGCAATCAATAGGATTACCCTAAACCTGTTTAATCTATGTTGGTTGAATATTAATGCACAAATAAATCTATTATTGGCGATCACTTGAATTATAATCAAATTAACCCTAAACAAGATTATTAATTATCTTATTAAGAGTGATTACAAGTACAAATTCCCTTTAAACAAGCATAAAAGGCGTGATCAAGCAATAAAGATAAATAAATATCAAGCAACATAATAATAATAATAATAATAATAATAATCATAAAAATAAATTATAATTTAAATAATCATGATAATAAAATTATTATCATAATAATAATCATGTTCATGTTAATATTAAAGCATAATAAAAATAGCAAGATACTAGGCATGATACTAACAAGATTAATAACAAACCCTAGCATGTCACTAAGCATTAAAAATCAAATCTTTAACCCTAACATGATACTAACAATCATAAATATTAGGAAGAAAATAGAAAGCATCGCAAGAATCATAATAAGCATATTTGATATTATAACCTTTTCCCTAAACATGATACTAGGAATATCATAATAACAATATAAACATGATTTCTACATCATAATATCAATTAAAAACCATTAAAGCACTTACTTTGATGCCTTGTACCTCTTTCTAATAACAAAATACACACGTTAGTAACTTCAAGGAAAATAATAATCAAAACAATTAAATTAAATAATTGAAAGAGAGATTTGGGACCAAACCCTCATAAATTAAAACCTTCACGTCTAGAGCGAAGGCAACTTCGAATATGGCTAGGTGTTTCTAGATCTAATGAATGCAGAATTTTGTATGTAAAAAGCAATTTTAGAAAAGAGAGAGATGAATGAATGATGAATGAATACTTGATGAGAATTAGTGAATGATAGAATAAGAATTGAAGAGAATGAGAGAGAATTGAAAACTGATTGTAGGTGAGAATTCGTGAGAATTAGTGTATGAAAATGGAGTTTTTAATACGTTGTTTATAGAGAAAATCAGCCAAAAAGATAAAATATCAAAATAGAGCACTTGGCGCACGTACAACGAGATTGGCGCACGCAAAACAGAGCTGGCACCAGCACCAGCTAATTTGCGCCAGGCGCCAATGGCTAGCACCAGGCGCCAATGGCTGGCGCCAGGCGCCAGGCTTGTTTTTTACGCGTTTTCAAAAATCAGATAAGTTTTTCCGTTCAGGAGGATAAAATCGTATATTTTCCTCGAAAATGCTTTTTGATTTTAATTAAAACTCTGAAAAGTCAACAAAAGTCAAATTATCAATGCTAATTGAATTAGGAATTAAAAGAACCTTCTAGAAAATTCTAGAAGAATAAAACCATTCCTAATTGCATTAGGAATGATAAATCATATTAGGCCCTCCTCTAGATCATTGGGCCGCATATAAGGTTCAAACCGGGCCCAGTTCAGTAAATTGGTCATAACTTCCTCAATATTCATCGGAATTGGGCTTATAATATATCGTTGGAAAGCTCTTGGCATCCAACTACACTACTATTGGACCCATATCATGGACCAACCAAACTGGATTGGATGTTTTCTTAAAATAAGTTTTCAAAAACAGTGAGAAGAGAAAAGAAATCAAAATTTTCCGCAATAGTAGACTTTCCACACTTTCGCTTCATTGGATTATGATTCGACGTGAAAGGTACTCATCACTGGGTTTGGTTTTTGGGAGACACAAATGGGTGTCTACAGGTATAGAATTCACCAGAGGCTTGGATTGAATCCTATAAATCTTCTATTAAGTTAGAAATAAACTTAAGACTAACAAGCATACTATTTACTATTAGATAGTAAGGGAATAATGTTTTGTAAAATACCTACAACAAATCTAAATTTCAAATAATGGTTAGAGGCCATAATAAAATCCGAAACAGACTCCATGTTTGAAAATTATGTTTTAAAACTTGATTAATTAGCATAAAGGGTGAAAGACCCATCAATTGCAAATAAATTTTCAAGGAGAACACTAACAAATGTGGAAATGTATATGTATGCATAGCTAGATTGGTTGAAAAGGATACAATTAAATTCACGGAGTTGATTTTAATAATAACCTATTCACCAATCGATATGCTAAAGTATTTTCGTGATTGTTCTAGCAAAATTGCTCATATGAAATATGACAAAATAGTTACCAAAACCGGATTCCTAAAATAGGATTTTGGAAGTGAATATGAAAATATTCTAAGGGTTTTGAAAATCTAAATAATGCTAGATTTAAAATCATGCTCAAGGAATCTGTTATGGGATTTAAGGAAGCATCGCATATAGGAATTGAATAATGTTTTCTCATGAAGTCAATAAGAGGATTGACTCATGGAGAAACATAGAAATTCTTATAATAAAAAGTTTAGTGGGAGCAAAAGTAAATTATATAAAGGTCCAGTAAGAAGTCTACGAACTTTGTTGTGAAATAACTATCAAACGAAAAATGCTTAGATTTGAAAGTATTTTCGACAATGGACCAAACAAAAGACGATACTTAGTACGTACGGGGTATTAAGTTCTGTTGTATAGACTTAATAAAATGTTTTATCGTGTAAAGGAGTTTACCGTGTTAAACATTAATTGAAGGACTTTAAAAGACTTTCGACCCGTATGTATAAAACTAAGTAAATGTGTTTACTAAGTATAAGCTAGGCTAAATATTAAGTCAAACAAGAAAGACTCTAGTAGAGATTTTTAACCATGTTACATGGATGGAATAAGATTGAGAATTACTCTGCAACTTAATCCATCATGTACGCTATGATATGGAATCGTCGCAGGACTTACTTTCTTAGAGCATGTGAAGTATGTATGTAGTACCAATAAACCTGAATCTATGTAACAGATCATTAGATTATGGCAAAGAACATCCAATTACTTGGATAAGTAACAAGATGAGTTCTTGACTTGTGGAAACAAATAAAATTTGAGAATTGATGTTGCAAGCACAAACCTTAATAAGGATTAGATCCTAAACAAGGAGGCCATTTATAAGCACGAGCTTAAAATGAGTCGTGGATTGAGAATGGTAACATGGACGTGCATCCATGTGTAATGTGCGGGAATTTAAAGCAAATTTCCATGATCACAAGTGATAAGGGTAGGGGTGTACAAAAACTGGACCGGACCTGAAACCGGACCTGAACCGACCTGATCCGGACCGGACCTGACCCGGACCTGTTGATTCAGGTCCGGTCCCGGTCCTTAAAAATCAAGGTTCCCGGTTCCGGTCCGGACCCGGTCTAAACCCGGGGTTTTCAGGTCCGGACCTGAAACCCGGAAAAATTGTTTTTTTTTTAAAAAAAAAAAAAAAAAAAAAAAAAAAAATTAAAATAATGCTGCTGCTTCCTGCTTGACAGCTTGAGGCCTTGAGTGACGCTTGAATTCTCTTTCATTTCATTCTAACCCTAACAAACACAGGCTGTCTCCACTCTCCCCCTCTCCCTCACGCAGACACGCAGTCACGCAAGTCTCAGCCGAGTCAGCCCAACGCGGCAACGCCCACCGCCGACACCTCCTGCCTTCCTCACTCTCTCAGGCGAAGCCCAGGCGCCCACCGACCACCGCATGAGACAGCTACTGCGCGATTTTCCATTTCTCCGGTAAGTTATTTTTTTTTTTAATGTAAATCTAAATTATCTAATTATGCTTGGGTATTTTGTATTCGAAATAATGAATTAAGTGTTAGAATTTATATGTTTATTCATGTTTCAATTGCTTATAATGATTATTTGATGTTTGCATGTTGAATTTCTTTTTTTTACTTCAATGTTTTCGAATTTATGTTTTTTCTTTTTTGGTTTATTTTCGAATTTCTTTCGAATTTATGTTTTTTTTTTTGGTTTTTTTTAGTTTAAAGTTTAGGGTTTTAGGGTTTAATGTTTAGAATTGATAACAAGTATGGTTTATCTTCGAATTTATTTATTTTTATGTTTTGGTAATGGGATTGTAGCAGAGGACAATTAGTTTTTCATCATGATTGCATTGTTTATTTTTGTCAAGTACCTGAATTTCTTAGACTCCTTTTGGTTGGACTTTGAAATTAGAGAAAATGCAATTATTTTGATTTCAAAATTAGAAATTGAGAGAAAGGTAGAAATTAGCTTGGTTGATATATGATAAGTTGGAATGTGCCTCTGAAATTGACATAAACTTCAGCAAGTAACGTGTAACACAAAAGAGAAAAATAAAAAGGAAGAGAACAAACAATGAGATTATGAGAGCAATGAAATTTTCTGACTGGAACTGCTGGATAGAGTCTGAGAGTTTCTGTCAATGCAGCATGTAAATACTGCATTCTTTCAAGTGATTCTTCTGTCAAACTAGCAGCAAGTTCTGAAAATTTTCCAACTCCTTCCATTTTCGTAATTTTCCTTACTTCTTCAGCAACCTTTTCCTGTATATTCTGGTGTTTACAAAGCATGTAAACAAACCATGAAAGTGTAACTGCTGTTGTGTCTTTACCCGCAATTACAAAGCTCAAGATTATATCTCTCAGATACTTCAAATCAGTGTCGCTCTGCTCCAGGAACCTTGACAAGATATCATCCTTTTTCATCTGCATTTCCTACAAATTCACACAGAAAGAATGCATTAATCTCCTCAGTAAACCGATATGATTACAGACTTCTAAGTTATGATTCACTTACTGAGACATTGCTTTGTGAACTTTTCATTAGTTCCACTTTGTTACTGATTAATTTGTAAACAAAATCATCAACAGTTTTGACACTTCTCTTAAGTTTAGCCTCTGCGCCAATGTTGAGAAATTTCTTGATAGGCCAAAAGATGTCTACATATCGTAACATGGTTGAAGCACTAGCATCATCAAAAGCCTGGCCAAATTTCTTCCCTTCTTCATTTGAGCCACACATACTGTCTAGATCAACTCCAAATGCAACTTTGAAAATAGAATCTAACGTTGACTTCATAAACAAGTCCTATAGAAAGCCATTTCAAGTTAGTTCGTTACTCCAAAGTCTCCAAAAGTACATAGCTCATCTTATCAGTAAAACACTTTTGTCCAATACAACCAGTAAAACACCATCTTACCTGAATATCCATAATTTGGGTGGAGTGTCACGGAAGGCGGCTAGGGGTGGGGCTGCCAATGAAGCTGGTTGTGTACTTGTGTTGTGTTGTGTGGGCAGTGGTGGATCTGGGTATTGACATAAATTTCAGAAAGTTGGTTGTGTTGTGTTGTGTTGTGTTGTGTGGGCAATGCCTCTCTCATTTTTTTCTTAACATAAATTTCAGAAAGTTGAAAGTATTTCTAATGTGTATTGATATTTCTAATGTGTATATATGGACACTTTTTAAGCTAACTTATACTTTAAAATTTGTGTTTATTCCTGCTAGGCTGCTAAAAGTATGGACTCAGATTATTAAGATTAAATAAGTTGGCTAACCTGTGTGTAGTTCAGGGGTTCTTATTTTTGTTTTTATTCTTGCAGGGAGTGAAGGAAGTCAAGGAACCACGGATTCTTATTCTTGCAATGTAAGTTGCTCTTAAATTTTTTTTATAAAATGGTATGTGTATATAATTGTTACTTTAAAATTACTTATATTGTATATAATTATATTGTAGATGGAGAGCTCTCAATCCAAACGGTCTGCTTCTTTTTCTGAACAAACGTCACAGCCACTTTCTGAAAAGGATATGGAAGAATTGCAATCTACTTTGCCTCCTGATAAGAAGCTAAAAGCGGGGCGGGAATATATATGGAACAGAAAAAGTAAGAGGAAAGCTGAGTATTGGAAATATTACTTAGAGTACGTCGAGAATGGAAAACTACGAGCTGAATGTAAGTTCTGTCCTAAAACTTTTGCTGCTGATGGTAATCTTAATGGTTCAAAAAATGTTAAAAACCATGCAGAATCATGTCTCGGTAATCCTATTAATATAGAAAAAGAAAAGGGCAAAGAAAAGCAAACTAAATTGTATTTTGATCAAGAACATGAGAGTAGTGAATTAAAGTGTGGGAGTAGGATTATTAACTTGAATGATGTTAGAGAGGCATTGATTCACATGATTATTGTTGATGAGTTACCATTTAAGCATGTGGAAAAATCCGGTTTTAGGCACTTTGTGCAAGTTGCATGTCCACAATTTCACATTCCATCTCGTGTTACCATTGCTCGTGATTGTTTAAAGTTGTATTATAGTGAAAAAGAGAAATTGAGAGAAATGTTTAAGACATGTCAAAGAATTTCTGTGACCACTGATACTTGGACTTCAATACAAAGAATTAATTATATGTGTCTTACAGCTCATTTCATTGATAATGACTGGAAATTGAATAAAAAGATCATAAATTTTTGTCCAATTTCTAGTCATAAAGGAGAGGCTATTGGAAAAGCAGTTGAGGCATGTTTAGAGTATTGGGGTATTGATGATAAACTTTTTACTGTCACTGTTGATAATGCTTCTTCAAATGATGTTGCTTGTGCACACTTGAGTAGAATGGTTAGAAGAACAGGATGTATAAATGATGGAAAAAATCTCCATGTTAGATGCATTGCTCATATCATTAATTTAATTGTGTGGGATGGTATTAGAGAACATGGTGTGTGCATTGATAGAGTTAGAAATGCTGTGAAATATGTTAAGAATTCCCCTGCAAGAATACTTAGATTCAAAGATCTTGTGCAAAAAGCAAACATAGATTCAAAATCTTCTTTATCCTTTGATGTCCCCACTCGTTGGAACTCCACATACATAATGTTGGAAACGGCTTTGAAGTTTCGACGTGTTTTTAGTGGGTTATCTCTTCCTGATGGAGAGGATTTGAATGACAATGAAAGGCCTCCCGAACCCGAAGATTGGGAAAAAGTGGAGAGGTTGGTTTTGTTTCTAGGGGGTTTTATCTGTTAACTAAACGAATTTCTGGTTCCCATTATGTGACAGCTAATAAAGGTTTAGGAGAAATTGCTTCTATGTATGATATGTTGAATAATTGGGAACAAAGTGAGGACTTGAATTTTCAAGCCATGGCCATTGCAATGAAAAAAAAGTTTGATAAGTATTGGGGGGATGTGGATAAGATGAATAAGTTCATTTATGTTGCTCTTCTTCTCGACCCTCACTCTAAGATGGTCATTGTTGAATTGACACTAACGGATATGCATGGACCGGAAAAGGGTACAAAACTTGCTAATGATGTGAAGGAGTTCGCTTACTCTTTATTTGAGGAATATAGAAAAATGTATGCTACTTCTAATATTCCAGATTGTGGAGATAATATGTCAATGGATATTGATAATAGTAAAGGAGTGGGTTCCGATTATGTGAGGAAACTAAAAGAAAGAGCAAAACGATTGAAGGGGACAAGTGGGTATGCGATAAGTGAGTTGGATAGGTACTTAAATGATCAATTAGGGCCGGAGGAGGAAGAACAAGATGCATTGACATGGTGGGGTAAGAATGGTCAGCGTTATGTGATTCTTAATCGCATGGCACGTGACATACTAGCCATCCCATTGTCGACCGTTGCATCGGAATCTGCTTTTAGTACGGGAGGTCGTACTCTAGATCCATTTCGGAGTTCTTTAACTCCTAAGGTAATGCATCGTTATCTTTTTATTTTATAAAATCAAGTTTGTTTATATCTTAATATGACTTTGTTTATACATATTTGTGTAATATTTTTGTATTGAAGATGGTTCAAGCGTTACTTTGCACACAAGATTGGCTTAGAGCTAAGGAAGTGCCAATTGTTGATGTGGAAGAAAATTTGAAAGAGTTAGAGGAAATAGAGAAAGGTAGTAATAATTTTATGTATTTGAAATTTTGTTACACCAAATTTATTATTTCATTGTTATCAATCATTAATATATTCTATATTGTATTTTATTTAGAGGTGCAACGTGGTGAATCTAACGATGTAGACGATGAAGTTGTTTTCGTGGACTCATTAGTGTGAATCACGCGATCAAAGGGAAAACAACTCGTTGGAGAATTTATGTATTCCTAGTACTTGAGAGTTGAGAGTTGAGACTTAAGAGAATTTATGTAATTTTATGAGTTTTCGTGGACTTATTTGTATTTTCGGTGGACTCATTTGTATTTTTGGTGTTTGAGAATCGGGACTTTATAGACTTTATGTAGTTTTGTAATTGATAATTTTGGTTTGTATGTAATTATTAAATTATGCAACAGGTCTAAAAATCACAAAACAGGTCCATATGCAGGTCCATATGCAGGTCCAACAGGTTTTGTATTAAAAAAAAAAAAAACGAAAAAGACACAAAACAGGTCCATTCAGGTCCAAACCCGGACCGGACCTGATTTTTCAGGTCTGGCCCGGAACCGGACCTGTTAATTCAGGTCCGGTCCCCGGTCCTCATAATTACCCAATTCAGGTCCCCGGTCCAAACAGGTCCGGTCCAGGTCCGGTCCGGTTTTGGACCGGTGTACACCCCTAGATAAGGGTATTCCAAATCATTGTGAGACCCAAGAAAAACATTTTCAGGAAGTCAATAAAGTATATATATATTGAGAATATTGTTGCCTTAAAGGCGATAATAAAGAAGATGTTCTATGGAAATTTCGTTGCTAAACGTTAATGATTTTAGGTTGTCAAGTTGAAGATCTCAATCATGAAAATGAGTGGGAGACATAACTTGGACAATAAAACCTAAATCACATATAATCCATGACACTCTCAAATAAGTGAACGACAACATTCACAATTGCATGAAAGAAATCAAGCATATTAGATATAAGTGTGATTTTTATAGATGTTTTATAAAGAGTGACACTCTTAAAACATTCAGAAGAACCAATTATCATAAGATGAACCATTCAAGTTTTGGAGTAATTTAAAATTTCATGCAATTGAAATCACTCCGTTCACTATTTAATTGTTGTTTAGAATATAATAATGAGTCCATTCGATTTTTAAAATATTCAAAATAGGGTATCAAGACCAGTCTTGGTAAGGAAATACCTATTAAGTAAACTTGAATACTATAATCGAAAATTATCCCTAATCGAGGTCATTTAAACGATGGACGATTAATGACCAGTTGAGATTAGTGTGTAGTTTGATTTATAGCACCGTTTCATGTGCTACAAGGACATGATTGTCATGAATCATTTGCACATGTATTGGTTTAGAACCATACTGGATTGACCTATGAGAATACCTTAAGAGATTAAAAATCGTCATAAGTATACTTTTCATTATTGCTATCGAAACCTTTTTCCTTTACCATGAGTATTGTGAGCTTTCTTGTTTGTGTACTAGTCCGCTTTGATGATTATCAAACGTCTGCCGTAACAGGGGATTATAACGGCATCACTCAGGCGGCTAGGTCCTCTTAGTAAGAGAAGCTACATTACAAGACTGGAAATTTCCTCCTACTAAAATAGGGAAAATGTCTTTTTTGTTTACAAGGCCTCTCGAAGAGCGAGACTATAAAAATGCATGGTCGTTCTCGGAGGGATTTTAAAATCATCTGTTTATTGACAATTGGACTCAGAATCGAGAAACACTTCTAGACGTAATAAGGAAGACAAATAAATCTTACCTTATGGTTCATGAAGAGGCATTAAGAGACATAGGAAAAGAGCTATACACTAAAAGCACACTTGTCTGGAAGGACAAGTGGGAGATTGAAAGGAATAGTGTCCTTCGAACAAGTGTATTATTCTGATAGTGGGTTTAGAATTATTAGAAAGCTTATATATTAAGTAAGGTCAAGTGATCAGAATGCCTGGGTGGAGGCCGCTTCTGATAAGTAATATTAATGCATAATTAATATTACATCTTCATCTTGACTGAACCCTTCGGGTAACACCAAAGCAGTGAACGAGCCGGAAAAAAGAATTATTTTGGAAGGAATTAATGAGTCGACAGAGTAATTTATATTTAGACGTCGGAAATTCAAGCTTGGAGCGTCGAAACCGAGCATCGAAGAATTTCAAATGTTGAGCAAATATTTAAGAATAGGCGAGATGGGAAAATGCTTCAAGTAACAAGCAAAAACCCTAGCCACGCAAAAACAAGGAAAGCGCGCTAAATAGGAGCGTGCCATGTGGAAGCACACATTGCAGCCACGTTGGCAGCGTGCCACGTTGGCACACTGCCATGGTGGCAGCGCATGTGGCAAGGGGGTCGTGGACCCGGGTGACGTGTCATGAACACGCGCTAAAAGAAAGTGGCCCAACCGAATCCAACTTGGGGCTCAAGGTTGGGTGACACATGGTTAGCACACAATGCATGTGAGTTGCCTTGGGGACCAAGTGAGAAAGCGGTTCTCACCTAACCATGTGACACTTGTTACTTATTACTTGGTTTATTTAACTAAGGGCTGAATTCATCATCTTTCCATGTGGGATATTTTTGTGAAAAGTCCCACATTGAAAGATGAGTGGAATTCATAAGGAAGCTTTCATAATAAATAGCCAAGGCATGGTTTGGGATTACTTGCTTGAGTAAGAGTTGTAAAGGGCATCACTAGTAAGTGAAAACCCTTGAACTCAAGAGTTGGAAAAGGTGTCACATTTAGTGAAAGGCTTTGAATTAATTACTCGGGTTTTATTGGTCGGGTCTTGCTAAACCCGAGACATTGGACCTTTTCGGTATTTGTTGGTGCGGGTGGATCAACGTTGGAGGCTTCGTGTTTTCAAACATAGATTTCAAGTAAGAGCCCATTTGGTCGAATTAAGAACACTCTAAAAGGTAACGTAATCTTTTTATCATAATCTTCTGATTAATTTAATTAAGTTTATGGTTTTACTTATCGCGAGTGCAGTTTTATTTGTTTTGGGTTTGTTTCCGCAGTTTGTCGGACTCACTAAACCCCAACACTGGTTGCGCTAGTTGCGCTGGCGGTGGCTGCGGTGGAGCGAGAAGAGAGAGGAGACAGAGAGGAGAGAGGAGACAAAGGAGAGAGAGCGTGTGAGTTAGAGATAGAGAGGGAGGAGTGAGGAGAGAGAGCATGTTCTAATTTTAGGGAATATTAGGAAAAGGCCACCAGTAAACCGATGCCCTATTAAACCTGTTTTATTGTTGTGGTCTAGGTTTGTATTTTTGGCATCGGGTTTTCAATAACCGGTGCGCATTTGTCGGTGTGTTTTTATTCTTTTCTACTAGTGAATAGAGTTTAGAAATGCTCATTGATAATCACTAGTGGAAATATTCCTATTTGTAACACCCTATTTGTAACGGGGATAAGTATACTAGTTACAATAAACCTAGCCGTAACGGGCAAAATAATAAGCCATTACATTAACATAGTGCGGAGATTTAGAGGATAGGTATTTGAAACGGGCAAAAAGGTCTCCGTTACAAATAATATGTTATTTGTAACAGGTAGCATTTTGTCTATTTCGAAATAGGCAAAACTTGACCGATACAAATACAATATACGGAGTACGAAATTACGGAGTAGATGTTAAAACACCCTAGCCGTCTAACTTCACTTTTCTTATTTTCGTTCATATTGAACAACCATCCTCCCCTCTTCTCTCTCTCCTCAATTGACTATTTCTCTCTCTTCTCATACGACTCCAACTTTCTCTCAATTCTCATTCTTGCAATGGAAACTGACCTGTTTTTGGTCGAAACATGCTATAATATCTTCTAGGAAGGGAATGTTTCCGCTTAAACTTCCAAGGTATTCTATATTTTTGGTGTTTAAATATTAAGTTTTTTAATTTTTAGTTTTTTTCGCTAGATTTGGAGCAAAATATTGTTTTTGTTTTCTTTCTTAATTCCCCCAAATCGATTTCTTAATTAGGGTTCTCTCATTTTTTGTTAAATTGCTTTTTCGTAAGCCCCAATTGACATAATTTCATCAGGGGAAAAACCTTAAATTTATTTATTAGAATTTTATTTTTAATTTTGAATTTGATAAACTAAACCCTAATTTCACTATAGTTAAATCGATTTTCAAGTTGAATAGAGATGAAGCAATCAAAGAGGATGAAAAGAACAGCGTAGCCTTCAAAGCATCAACGTAGCAGTATTTCTAGAAATACGAAAAGAATTAGTGTTGAGGGTGAGGAAGAAAAAATTACTAGATCTGGATTTTGTTCTGTGAATTATATTTGTTATTGTTGAATTTTTAAGATCATAGATTATAAAATAATGGTACAATTTGATCTTTACAAGTGTTGGCTTTATTGATTTCAGCTGTTTGTTACAGGAATTTCTCGTGTTTTTTTGTTCAAAATTTGTGCCGTTATTTCTAAGAACAACTGAAGAAGGTTCGGAGGTAGAAGCAGAAGTAAGTTTAATTTTTCTACTTTTCCTCGATATTTTTTTCCCAATTTATATTTCTGGGTCTTATATGAACTTGCAAATATTCAAGTTTCTGGGCTTAACTATATTTTTGTGCTACAATTGAATCTTTTAAATAGTTTGGATTGGTTGATTGATTATGTTATTGTGAGATTTATGTTGATGAAATGAGAATTAAGTATTATGCTGAATTACTTTGACTTAAGTAGTAGTTAAAACTTGTTTTGATTGAAATTAAAGCTATGGGTGAGATATACTGTCATTTTTGGGTATGCATCTGTCATTCTGAAGCACTTGTATTATTGAAATACAATCAAATCTGAAATTTGCAATTTAATGAATTTTGAAGGTGCGTGCTGATGGTGGTGTGCTGTTGGGTTGCAGGTTTTTTATTGGTTTATTTTATGCTTGATTTTTTCCTTTTATCTCCAGCATTCTTGTTCTTATTGGATCAGTAATTTGACCTCTTCAATGATGTTCAAGCTATAAGCACATTAGGTGTTCAAAACAAAATTGACTTCCTTTCACTGTCATATACTCGTTACGCAGAAGATGTTCTCCAAGTAGGTGGTGCAATATGGTTATCTTCTGTGTAATCTCCTCTTATGCATTCCTATATTTAATTGTATCTTTTTGTTTTTGTTTAGGCACGTGAGCTACGTCAGGTTTAGGTGATCTTAGTCAGACTCATATATTTGCAAAGATTTAAATTGTTGAGGTATGAGCCATCATGCTTCATTCCACAATAATGTTCTTCTAAAATCCTCTTTATTCATTCCACAGCATTATATGTTGTATTGCTTTCAATATTTTTATTAATTGTACATTATTGAATTACTTAATGTTTT
Source organism: Chenopodium quinoa (assembly GCF_001683475.1). NCBI lineage: Eukaryota > Viridiplantae > Streptophyta > Magnoliopsida > Caryophyllales > Amaranthaceae > Chenopodium > Chenopodium quinoa. Next base: position 303,259 of record NW_018742738.1, on the reverse strand, counting down.
ATATGTTTAGGGTTTGACTCATTTTGATGAAATTCTACAAGAAGCAGATGGTATCATTCTTTCCCGGGAAATTTGGGCATAGATCTCCCTCCTGAGAAGGTCTGCCATTTTTGCAACACTTACTTTAGTTTCTTCCCGTCTTCATTTTATAGTTCAAACACATTCTAGCAGTGGGATATGCACTGTTATCTACTTTTTAACTAATCTTCTTTTATTTTTTCCAATGAAGGTTTTCTTGTTCTAAAAGGTTGCTTTTACACAAATGCAATATGGTTGGGAAGCCTGATGTTGCTACTAGTGTTGTTGGTAGCATGACCAATAATCTAAGGCCTACACGTGCTGAGGCAACTGATGTTGCGAATGCTGTAATAAATGGTCTGTCAACCATGCTTTGTCCCTAGCTGTTAATATTTAGTTTTTATCTTAGCTGTTTATAGTTTTGATCGATGCTAGAATCCTAGGATCTGTTGCGTTTAGTTCCAAAATATTTGCAATTTTTTCTTTATTAAATCGTCTTAAGTGTTAGGTTATAGATGTTTGTAGTTGTACTTTGTTGTTAAGATTTGCTGCTGTTTTTAATGGAACTTTTTTGAAAGTACTGGTTTTTATTGCAATTTTAAAAAAGCTTACTCAAATTTCTTACATCTATGCATCTGAATATCTACGAATTTTACGTTAGTATTTTGTTGATCTTATGCTTTATATTCATTTTCAATGATTACAATAAGCCTATTAAATGTTTAATTTTAAATTTTATATGCGAATCTTCTTGCAGTTTGTTGATTTTTGTTTTGTTTGCATTAGAGATTCGTATTTCAGATGCTAAAAACAGAATGATGGTGTTGAATTCCGGAATCTTGAATTATGAAAGGTTTGAAGTTGTTCTGTGTTTATTTGGGATGATTTGAGGCCTCATTATTGCCACTTACATGTCTAGTGTTATTTGAATTTTCCTAATTATGCTAGTAGATTAACCACTGAGTCTTTTTAGTAATCAGTGGCTCTTTCTTTAGGTTTTTGTTTTTATGGGAGCAACGAGTGCCTATCCGTTATTCATGTTATTAGTCACTCAGTGTATGAATGAATGGTCAAAGTGTGGTTGTTGGTACATGAAGTTGTTTTTGTTAGGTATACCATGCATAGACCACGATATGGTGACCATCTTGACGCAATCAAAGTTAACCTGTAAGGATTTCTGGCTTCTTCAAGAAACAGATAGACAATCTGAAGAAAAATCATTGAGTGAGCTCCTGCCAACTACTAATTGGTTTGATATTATTTTTTAAAGATGTAATAGACTAAAGCTATTTCACTCAATAATGCTCATTGTTAAGAGAAGGACTGCTTCTCCATTAACAGAATGATTAAGGGAGACAAGAAGTAGCTTGAGGCTACAAATCTCCTAGCAACTTGAGGTTCCAACTCTCTAAGGTTTCTGTTGCTCTTGTTGCTTGTTGATTGTCCTCCTATCATAGACCCGCATAGGTTGTTGCTGACAATTATTACCTAATTACCCCCTCTAAAGCCGGTTTATTACAGAAGATTTATTTTCTCACAAGATTATTAATGTTATGTTTGTTTATGTTACATTTGTGCTGCAAGATTATCGATACCGTTGGCTATCACACATTTGTGTAGACCAATAACCCGATAGTTCAGTACAGTAAATTTCCCATTTATATTAGATTGAATTTCTGTAGACCAGTCACCCGATTCTGTTTTAATGATTGAATTTATTTCTTGTACAACAAATTTCCCACTTATATTTAAACTAATTGAGCTCAAAATGTAAGATATTGTAGCAATTTGAGTAACCCAATATGTATGGTTGTGAATATATAAATGAGAGTGAAGGAAAAAAAAAGCATTTTACTGTTGGATTTTGAAATTGAAATGTACAGGCTTAATCTCGTGCCATCTTATAAAATAGATGGGCCATGACGCTGAGACGGGGAGGTGGGGATTAGTAGCTAGGTGAAACAAGGGTATTTTTTGCTCATTATAATGATTATTGCTCATTTAATCATCAAATGAGTAAACCGGGTGTATATTAGAGTTTAAAGGGACTAATTATTGATAATGCGGCTTGAATCACTGTCTGATTCTCATCCATATCATGAAGTCTACAGGCATGCTTTACATGGTCATTTCAAGCAATTTTAATTGATAGAATGATCTTGCCCATCACATTGTTTGGATTAGTTGGATAATGATCCTATTTAGAATAAGATTGTTGTTTTTTATTTTCACTATTGTCTTATTGCAGTCCAACAAGAGAACAACTTACATCTTGCAAGGAGGTATCATCGTATCTTCAATCTTATTTAGGGATAAATAATGCTAAACTTGTGAGGGACATTAGGGTTAAATCTCAACAACTTTAAACTGTAGATTCCGTCAATGTAAGTTCTAATCTTCTACAAGTTTTATGTTATATATATGTTAGTTGCTTATCATAATTAATTGAGTATGCTTCTATCCAACAGCATATGTGCATGATCTTTGAGGATGGCAACTCCATGATGGACCTTTCAAATTCACCTCTACATAGTGCATGTTTACCTATTGAACATGAGACGGATGCTTTACCTTTGGGCATTGAGAATCTACCAGATGTTCGGAGTATTGTTTATATAGTAGCTTTTGACGAGAGCAAGGGAGTTGTAAATTCAATTTGACAATTGTGAAAGTTGTATCTTTGATTATATAATTAATTAAATTTTACATTTATTATTATTAAATATTGATAATAGTAAATAAAATTTTGCATCATAGAAGATTATTAGCTTAGTAGTGTAGCAGGTATCACGTGTTGCATTTTTTTTGGGTTTAATTGTATTTGCAATGGACATTTTGATTGCCCGTAACAAATAACGAGTTATTCGTAACGGGCAGTCAAACTGTCCGTTACAAATAACCCGTTGTTTGTAACGGGCGCTGCCCATTACGAATAACATAACCTATCCGTAACGGCAGCATACGTAACGCCAGCTGCCCGTTACGGATAGGCTATTTTTGGCTGTTATTGATAACTATTTTTCCACCAGTGACTAGAAGATCTCCAACACAATTGTCATCATTGAATTTTCAATCTCTTAATCACCATTGAAATTCCTCACTTTCTCTCTCTAAAATATACTCCTAAACTAACCCTTAAACTAGAGAGATAAGCTCTCAACTAAGCTAAAATTATGATCAAAATCAAAAATGAAACTTATTCTTAAACTTGCCCCAAAAATCGGGTTACAAAGATATTATAGGAGGTGCGAACAAAAACCAAGATGAATACCTAGGGAGGCGCGGCCGGGCGGGCAAGGAGGCGCGGTCGCTCGGGCAAGGAGATGCGCATGCACCCGCGCAGAGGGCTGCGCGCCCGCATTCTCCTGGGTTTCTTCGATCTTCTCGCGGCTTTGTGCATTTGCTAAGGTCTTCGAGTGAACACGCAATATGATGATGATGAACACTAAGAGTGGCATTCCCAAAAAGCACTAGATAGTGGGTTCAACACCCCATCTTCATGAGAGCACGACTTGAAAGCGCAAGAGCTAGAACTTGGAGAATCCACTTCCTTGCATCTTTAGGTTTCCAATTGCAATGATCTATCTCCAAAAGCATCTTCCACCTAAGTAAATCACAATTATCAGGATCTGGACCTCGTACAATACCTACAACCACGAAAATAGAGCAAATAAAGAAGAAAAGAGTAGTAAAACCATCAAAATTCACAAAACCAAAAAATAAGATAGTAAAAGGTAAAACAAATAGCAAAAGCATAAAACTAAACATTTATGACACCCATCACCTACCATGGGTGCCTTGGTGCCCAAGTGTGGGTGCCACGTGGCGCGAAATGATTGAGAGTTGGGAGTGACTTTGGTCCCCCGTACTCCAAATGATCCTCACCTACTCCCTCATGTGAGCTTGCCACTTGTTGATTTATTACTAGTTTGATTATTAAATTTACTTTAGTTTTAAAATAAAATTGGAAAATTAAATTTTCCCACAACGATGGGAGATATTTTCAGACTCATCCTCTTCCCTTTACATACCCGACTTGGGGTATTAGGAAAAGCACTTGAGTAAGTGTTGAAAAAGGCATCACCATTGTGAAAACCTTTGAACACATCTATTACTCGGGTTTTGGTAGGGCCTTGCTAACTTCAAGGCATTAGACCCTTGTTGGTGGTCGGGTTGTGGGTGGACTTCAGTTGGAGGTTGTCGTACTTTCGAGACTTGCTTTCGATGTAAGAGCCCCTTGAGATCGGGCGAAGCACACGTAAAAGGCATAATTATTATCTTAATCTTGTCATTAAGTTAATTATGCTTCTGGTTTCATTTATTTTTAGTGCGGTCTTGGTTCGGGTTTCCTTCTGCAGCCCCAATTGGTACAGGCAAACCAGAGGAGCACGTCACTTCATATAAAAACCTGATGTAACTGCAATGTGTTGATGACGCCACTTGGTGCAGATGTTTCCCAACTACCCTCAAGGGCTTGGCACAAGACTTGTTTAACAGCTTGCTGGCCGGGTGCATCAATTGTTTTACTACTTTAAGTATGATGTTTGTTGGAAACTCCTCTTACAACATCCCCTCAAGGAAGACAATGTTGGGGTTCGGTGAGTCCGACTCACCGCGGAAACAAACCCCGGCCCAAGGAACCACTCGCAATAATTAAAATCATAAAGCATAAATAAATAATCACAGAGAAAAGATAACGAATCTTACCCTCGAAGCGAGCTTCGCCCAAACACCGGGGCTCTTACTTGAAAGCTACGAGCACGTCAAGCGTCGTGCCTCCGACGGTATCCACCCACAAAAGGGCGAACACAACTTTAAGGTCTACTACCTGGGGGTTAGCGAGGTCCGACCAAAACCCGAGTGTTATATGAGTTTAAGTGTTTTCCCAATATTATGGAATGCTCTTTTTAACTCCCACTCAAGCATCATTTCCAATGCCCAAAGTTGGGTATTTATAGGGAATGATTGAGTATGAAAATCTCTCCCATCAATGTGGGACAATGAGATTTTCACATTTTATTTTAAAGCTAAAATAAAATTATTAAGCAAACTAGTAATAAATCAACAAGTGTCAAGCATACATGAGAGAGTAGGTGAGGACCACTTGGAGATGGGGACCAAACTTGCTTCCCACTCTCTCCCTCACCTTGTGCCACATGGAAATCCCACTTACTCCCATATTCCAACCTTCCCCTTTTTCACGGCCCTATGGCCCGAGCCAAGCCACGAGCCAAGCCCGAGCCCAGCCCCCACCAGCCCGCACCTGGCCCGAGCGCAGCCCGCACCTGCTGCTGCCGTGGCGTGGTGCGGCTGCTGCCGTGGCGCGGCGCGGCTGCTGCTGTGCCTAGCCGCGGTTGGCCGTGGCTGCCAGCACGGTGCACCGGCTCGTCTTGCCCCTAGCATTCGGATGCTCGGGGCACTCCGATGCTAGGGGTATTTTCGGGAATATTGTTGATTTATTATTATTTTGCGTGTCTCGTCTTTTATCATTTAGACTCGACTTCCGACGATCGGTTTCGACGCTCTAAGCTCGAATTACCGACGTCTAATTATTTAACACTCGGGCGACGAATTAATTTCTTCCGAATTAATTCGTCGAGTTGGTTCGCATATATTTGCTTGGGTGTGACCCGAAGGGTTCAGTCAAGATTAAGCTGTAATATTAATTATATTAATATTAATGATCGGAAGCGGCCTCCACCCAGGCATTCCGATCACTTGACCTTACTGAATATATTAGCTTTCTAATAATTCTAAACCTGCTATCAGAATAATACACTTGTTCGAAGGACACTATTCCTTTCAATCTCCCACTTGTCCTTCCGGACAAGTGTGCATTTAGTGTATAGCCCTTATCCTATGTCTCTTCATGTCTCTTCATGAACTACATAGTAAGATTACTAGTCATCTCTGTTACGTCCAGAAGTGTTTCTCGAAATCCGAGTTTGACTGTCAATAAGCAGATGATTTCTAAAATCCATCTGAGCACGGCCATGCATTTTTCACAGTCTCGCTCTTCGAGAGGCATTGTAAACAACAAGACATGTTCCCTATTGTTAGTAGGGGGACATTTCCAGTCTTGTAATGTAGCTTCTCTTACTAAGAGGACTCACCCGCCCAATATCTGTCTTTATAATCTCCAGTTACGGCGGACGTTTGGCGGATACCAAAGCGGACCAGTACTCAAACAAGATATCTCCCACTACTCATGGTCAAAGGAAAAGAGTTCCGATAGTAATAATGAGAAAATACTTATGACGATTTTTAAATCTCTTAAAGTATCCTCATAGGTCGATCCAGTATGGTTCTAAACCAATACATGTGCAAATGATTTATATCCTCATAACACAAGAAACGGTGCTATAAATCATACTACACACTAATCTCTGATGGTCATCAATCGTCCACAAAATATGACCTTGATTAGGGATAATTTTCGATTAAAATATTCAATGATCACTGAATAGGTGTTTCTTTATCCAAGCCATTGACTTGATACCCTATTTTGAACATTTATTAAAATCGAATGGACTCATTATTTAATTCTAAACCACAATTAAATAGAGACGGAGTGATTTAAATTGCATGAAAAATTTTAATTACTCCAAAAATGAATGGTTCATCATAGTGCTTTACATCAACATTGTTCAAAATTTGATTAAAACACTATAAAATGGAATTCAAAGTCAGTTCATGACATGCTTGATTCCCATTGCCTCAATGTGTTTGTTGTGCTTCACTTGAGGCAAAGGTTTAGTAAGTGGATCGGCTACATTGTCATCCGTTCCAACTTTGCAAATTCTGATTTCACCTTCTGACATCCATTCTCGGATCATGTGAAATCGCCTTTGGACATGTTTGACCTTCTGATGTTCTCGTGGCTCTCTAGCCTGAGCAATAGCTCCATTGTTGTCACAATAGAGGTCTATTGGACCCTTGATGGAGGGTACAACACCAAGTTCATCAATGAACTTGCGAATCCAAACTGCCTCCTTGGTTGCCTCAGATGCTGCCAAGTACTCAGCTTCAGTTGAAGAATCAGCGGTTGTGCTTTGCTTTGCACTCTTCTAGCTAAACGCTCCTCCATTGAGACAGAATATGTATCCTGATTGTGACTTAAAGTTGTCTCTGTCTGTTTGGAAGCTTGCGTCGGTATATCCCTCAACAACCAATTCATCTTTACCACCATAAACCAGGAATTTATCCTTGTTCCTTTTCAGGTACTTTAGAATATTCTTGGCCGTAGTCCAATGCGCCTCTCCTGGATCTGATTGGTATCGGCTCGTAGCACTTAAGGCATACGATACATCAGGCCTAGTACATATCATGGCATACATGATCGATCCAATAAGCGAAGCATATGGAATTCGACTCATCCTTTCTCGCTCATCAGGTGTCTTTAGACATTGCTTCTTGCTTAAGGTTATGCCTTGTGACATGGGTAGGTGCCCTCTCTTGGCTCCTTCCATTTGGAATCGAGCCAGTACCTTATCGATGTAAGTACTCTGACACATTCCAATCATCCTCTTTGATCTATCCCTATAGATCTTGATGCCTAATGTGTACTGAGCCTCTCCAAAGTCTTTCATTGAAAAACATTTCCCGAGCCAAGTCTTTACAGACTCTAGCAATGGAATGCTATTTCCAATGAGCAAAATGTCATCGACATATAAGACTAGGAAGGCGATGTCACTCCCACTGACCTTCTTGTAAACACAAGACTCATCTTGATTCTTGATAAAACCAAACTCACTGATGGCTTCATCAAATCGCAGATTCCAACTTCTGCTTGCTTGCTTTAATCCATAAATGGACTTCTTAAGCTTGCATACCTTCTTAGGATTATTCTGGTCGACAAAACCTTCAGGTTGTGTCATATACACAGTTTCTTCCAAAATCCCATTGAGGAAGGCGGTTTTGTCGTCCATCTGCCATACTTCATAATTGTAATATGCAGCAATCGCTAGAAGAATTCGAACGGACTTAAGCATAGCAACTGGAGAAAAGGTTTCATCATAATCAACGCCGTGAATTTTCCTGTAACCTTTTGCTACCAGCCTTGCTTTGTAAATAAATACATTTCCATCTTTGTCGGTTTTCATCTTGAAAATCCATTTACATCCGATAGGTGTATAACCTGCGGGTAAATCAACCAAGTCTCATACTTGATTTTCAAACATGGAGTTCATTTCGTATTTCATGGCCTCTTGCCATTATGCAGAGTCGGGGCTCGTCATAGCTTGCTTGTAGGTTGCCGGCTCATCTCCATCCACTACTAGGATGTCTTGATCTTTGGTTAATACAACACCGAGATATCTGTCAGGTTGAGATCTTGGCCTAGTCGACCTACGTAGGGTAATGGACTAAGCATTTGCATTGTCGGGTTGACTTTGCATATTTTGACTTTGACCAATGTCAACAGCTGCTTGGTAAGCACTTTGATTGTCAACTTGTCCTTGTTGCTCGTCCTCTCGAACTTCATCGAGTTCGATTTTCCTCCCACTTGTCATTTTGGAGAGATGCTCCTTCTCCAAGAAGACACCATCACGAGCAACAAACACTTTGTTCTCGGATTTGTTTAGAAGTAATACCCTTTGGTTTCTTTTGGATAACCCACAAAGTAAACCTGGTCAGATTTCGGATGATGTTTGTCAGAAATGAGTTTCTTGACATATGCGTCGCATCCCCATATCTTGAGAAAAGATGACAAGCGCACTTTAGGGCGCGCTTTAGAGCATATTTTAGGATGATTTTGGATGTATTTGGGGCCGCTTTGGCCGATTATTACCTTGTTATGCTTACGTTCCCCATATTACGTGCTTCACGGGTTTTCGGTTTGTTTTTGATGTGTTTCCAGGTAATATCAACCGAGTTTAATCGGATCCCGAGCCCTTGATGCGTAACTGAGCTAGCCTTGACCGGAGTCCGAGGAGTTAAGGAAGTTCAAGTGCCGTGCATTGATTACATAGCACGGGCAGCACGGCCGTGTTACCATAGGCACACCCGTGCTGGCCTATAAGCAAGCAACCCCAGGCAAGGCAGCACGACCGTGCAAGCCAATAGCACGGCCGTGTCAGTATCTACGCACCCGCACGGCCGTGCAGGCCATTAGCACGGCCGTGCCAGATGTTGCCCGTGCCCGTGTCAGCTTCAGTATGAGCCCCGTGCTAGAGCATATTCAGCACGGCCGTGTCATTTTTAGCACGGCCGTGCCAGGAAGCTGCACGGCCGTGCCATATATAGCACGGCCGTGCCAATTTGAAGAAGAAACCCGGTTTACTTACTGACAAGCTAGCACGGCCGTGCCAAATACAGCACGGCCGTGCTGATCCAAGGTTAACTGCGCGCTTGACTTCTCCGAATTAGAAGACGTATATAAGGCCCGACTTTAAGAGGATTAAAAGAAAGTTTTTTAGAGACAGTTTGGAGAGCTTTTGGTAGAGAGTTATTGAAGAACGTTCTTAGTTTTAGATATTCATTAGTTTTCTTAGAGATTATTCTAGCGATTTTAGTTTTCTTGGATTGATTTGAAGCAAGATTTGTGAAGATTCTTTGTATTATTCATTGACGACGGATATCAAAGTTCTGAACTTTTCCATTGATTCGCATCAATACAATTGGTATTATTAATTCTTGTTTATTAATCAAGCTTTATTATTCCTTAATCAGAATTCATGTTTATATCTATTATGCTTTTGGAATTCATTATTGCTTTGATTATGAATATGTGTGAGTAGTCTCCTAGCTAGGGTTTCGGGATGAAACCCAGCCTAGGTAATCTATGTAATTGAGGATTGATTTTGATAAACGGATTGTGATTAAATTGATTATATGCGATTGCATGTTAATTCATTATAATAGGAGTAGCTAACCTAGAATCTTGAATTTGATTGCATGATATCCTTGATTTGAACAAGAGATTGCGAATTGAGTATTTCATTATTGAATGTGGTTTGATTATGTATCTAGTAATGTTAAGTGCATGAGAAATCCAAGCTTAGTATTGCCCGTTGTCTTCCTATCACATGATATTGATCAGACATATAGTCTTTGCATATCCCGTTTGTCTCTGTGATTCCTTGTTGCGTAGTTACCGATGGTTTGGTGAATTCCCGTTCTCCCTAGTGTCTTAGTTTATTGATTTATTCCATCTTATTAGTAGTATTTTAGAACACCATTTTCCATTGATTTCGAACTAGCTTAGGTTTAAGATTGATTTGCAATTACTCTCGTTCCTCGTGGACCGAACCTTTATTTGCCATTGTACTTGGTTATAGGGTGTTCGTATAAGTATTGTTTGATTGAGAGTTAGATTGTAGCGACCGATTTAACCCTTGTCAAAAGACAACCTTGGCGGTTTGCTTGTCCATAATTCATATGGAGTCTTTTCCACTACTTTTGACGGAGCACGATTTAGAGTGAGTGTCGCAGTTAAAAGTGCATGTCCCCAGAAAGAGATTGGAAGTTCACTAAGACCCATAGTAGATCGGACCATGTCTAATAGGGTTCGATTCCTCCTTTCAGATACTCCATTCCATTGAGGAGTTCCCGGAGGTGTCAATTCTGAAAGTATTCCATGTTCTTTTAGATGGTCATCGAACTCTTGGCTCAAATATTCGCCACCTCGATCCGATCGAAGCGCTTTGATTTTCTTGCCGAGTTGGTTTTCAACTTCTTTCTGAAATTCTTTGAATTTATCAAACGATTCAGATTTGTGCGACATTAGATAGACATAACCATATCTACTAAAGTCGTCCGTGAAGGTTATGAAATACCGATAACCACTCCTTGCGGGTGTACTCATTGGTCTACATACATCGGTGTGTATTAGTCCTAATAAGTCACTGGCCCTTTCTCCTAACTTGGAGAATGGTTGCTTTATCATCTTGCCTAATAAACATCCTTCGCAATTCTCAAAGGATTCTAAATCAAATGAGTCAAGAATACCTTTTTGTAGAAGTTTCTTGATGCGTTTGATGTTAATGTGGGCAAGGCGACAATGCCACAAGTAAGTTTGACTAGAATGTGTAGTCTTAGCTTTCTTTGCAGGATTATTAACGTTATAAATTTCCTTGTCTAGTGATAACACATAAAGACCATTTTCTGAATGTGCCGTACCATATAAAACATTATCGAGATAAAATGAACATGATTGGTCTTTAACTCGAAATTCAAAACCTTTGGCGTCCAACGCCGAAATTGAAATGATGTTTTTGGTAATGTTGGGAACACAATAAACATTGTCAAGTTCCAAAACTAGCCCCGTGGGCAAAGACAAACTAAGAGATCCTATGGAAATAGCACCAATCCTTGCTCCATTTCTTACCCGGAGCTCAATCTCTCCCTTCGCTAGCTTCCTAGTGTTCCTTAGTGCCTGTGAATTGGAACAAAGGTGTGAGTCACATCCGGTATCTAATACCCATGAAGTCGAGCTAGTGAAGTTAAAGTCTATAACGTAAATACCTGATGTAGAAGCAACACTTCCGTTCTTCTTATCTTCCTTGAATTTGAGGCAGTCTCTCTTCCAATGTCCCTTCTTCTTGCAATAGAAGCATTCGGAATCAGACTTAGAAGATGCTACCTTTTTCTCCTTGTTGTCTTTGTTAGCTTTCGGCTTAGGCGGAAAGTTCTTCTTCCCTTTCCCCTTGAAGCCCTTCTTCCTTTTGCCTGCCCATTTGAATGGCTTACCCTTCTTAATCATGAGAATATCATGCTTTCCCTCATCCTTGACCGTCTTCTCAGCTTGCTTCAACATCCCATGAAGCTCGGTGAGGGTTTTCTCCATGCTATGCATGTTGTAGTTCATCTTGAACTGGTCATAGCCTTTGTGAAGGGAATGGAGAATGATGTCAATAGCCATTTCAGTTGAATACCTCGCATCAAGCCTTCCCATGTTCTCAAATAATCCAATCATTTTGAGCACATGTGGGCTGACTGGATCTCCTTTCTTGAGCTTAGTCTCAAGGATCTGCCTGTGGGTTTCAAACCTTTCAGTTCGAGCCTGCTCTTAAAACATATTATGTAACTCAGAAATGATCTCATAGGCCGATTCCTTCTCGAAGAAGGTATTCTGAAGTTCAGGAGACATAGTGGCTAGCATTACGCACTTGACATCCCGATCGGCTAATTGCCATCGGTTAAGGGCAGCTTAAGTTACATCCTCGTTGGGAGCGTCGGGCATTTCCTCATCAAGGACATACTCTTTCTGTTCTTGCATAAGAACGATGCGCAAATTCCTTTGCCAATCAAGGAAATTGGTACCACTCAACTTCTCCTTGTCGAGAATTGAGCGTAATGAAAACTGATTGTTTGGGGTTGAAGACATGATTCTACAATTGAAAGAATTTTAATGAAAAACCATTCAAAATACTTAAATTAGATTGAATTCTATTCATGCAAATTTTCAATACTTATTTAACGTCTTATTCACACGTAAAATTTGTCCCTATTTTTGTGAAAATAAGGCGATTCCAAGATCCGAAGAAACAAAGAGTGGTTAAGCATGCTTTGGCTTGTCTTAAACACTCGATCTTCTTGGGTAAGCATTGCCTTGCTAATGTCTCTAAGCCACTCTTGGTTAGATAATCGTCGCATCTAATGCATCTTTAACGATGTATCTCTTTTGCCATGGTATGTGAGGACTCCTCAACCATACCGATGAGTTAAACCAAAACCAACGTGCACACCCGGTGTGCCTTATGCCCCTTGGAGAAGTGATGGCACCTCGCTTTGGCGTAGCCTACCATCACTCTCGTTCGGTTAGTAAGTGTTGTTTTGGAAAGGCAAGTTTGACTCAATATTATTAGGGACCTAGGATTTCTATGTTGGTTGATTTAAGTGAACTTAACTAATCATCGCAACATCAAGAAAACCTAAACATGCATCTAACGAATAATTCACACAAATATATATAAACATAAAATATAAAGCGAAATTATAGATGCATATTGGCAACTAGCATGACCCCTTGAGATCTTCATATCTTCAAAAGGTCTTCATTTGCAATTCAAGGCTTTGTCTTCCAAGATACGCCCTCTTCAAGACTTCACCAAACTATGCAAAAACTAGTGTCTACAACTAGGAATAATCTAAATATTAAAGTACAAAAATACTTAACGGTGCGTAGACCGTATTTAGATTTACAAAAATACATAACGGCACGTAGTCCGTATTTTCTATCCTAGTCGGGTCCCACTAGTTGCCATTTCATAAAACCTGTGAGAGAGAATATATGTATTCCATTCATCCATTCACTATTTGTGAATGGCCCATGCAATTTACAAATTAAAACAAAATAAAATGCATTTGAACAACGCGCGCACTAGTAACTAATCTAGGTGGTTAATCCGATTAACACGCCTAATTAAAACTAGTCAAAGTTGTTTAACCGATTATATAAATTACGTCATTAATAATTGAAGCTCCCACTGAATTCCGCATTTCCTTAATTAATCTAATTAATTAAGTCGGTAGCACCCTAACTTGTCAAAATGAAATTTTGCCAATGCCGCTCAAAACCAAGGCCTAGCCTCCCAAAATTTTAATTAAAATAAACAAAATTAATTAAAATAGATAAAACGGCAAAATAAGCAGCATCAAGCCTACTACGGCTAGCCACCTCACCGCACCAAGCATACACACACGCCAAGACCACGAACACACGGCCCACGGCACACGGCCGCGAGCTGCTGCCACGGCACAACCGCGCGTGGCTGCTGCAGCCCGCGTGTGCTGCTGCCTTGCGTGGCTGCTGCCGTGCGTGTGGCCGCAAGTAAGGTGGTGCTGCCACCTTGGCAGCCACATATGGGCTGCTATGCAGCCCGGCTCGCCAACGTGATGCAATGCCTCGTTTTTGCGTGCCACGGCCTCGGGATTTGATCCCTTTTCGCGATACAACAATAATTAATTCTAAATTAATTTTAGAACTAATTTAGAGAGCAAAATAAAATTTTAAACAAGTCTAACTTAATAAAATTTTCAAAGTGCAAATAACCAAAATAATTCCAAGAACCATTCTTAATTAAATTGGTTTAGCTTGGTACAACATAAAATTGAGGCAATTTCTCACTTTCTATTTAATCAATTTAAAATTAAACTTGAGAATTTGACAAAGTAAAGGGAAGTTGGAAAAATATGAACTTTAATGTTCAAATGAAAATTCCAACATCTAAATTTTGTGAATCCTTGAAAATTATATCTTCCAACATGAAGATAACCAAATTTCTATCACAAAAATCGAAACTTTATGTTTCCAATCAACTCAAAATGATTAAACATCAAAGTTTAACACAAAATAACATGGAATTTAGTGGTTTTTAAAGTTTCAATCACTTATCACAAATAAAGATTAAATCTTTAACACTTATGGAAGCCTCAAAATTAAAACTTTCACACTAAAAAGCAATTAGTTTGCAATTATGTGAAAATAAATCAACCTTTAAGCATCAAATACTACCATGTAAGTGTGCTTTAAGGGGTCATAAAAATTCAGAAAATAATGCAAATAATCAACCATATAATCAACTATTTATGCCATTAATTTCAAGGTTAGAAAAGACTTAAAAAATTTCGTCAAAAACGAAAAACCCCTCGAAAAAGGCATTTCTGGTCAGAATTTGGCTAAAATCACAGGTCCCTTTGGGGATAAAAACCATTCCAGAACACGTTTTCCACCCAAAATTCACTAGTCTTGGGCGAAAATCTGGGTTCTGGGCCAAAATCGACATTAAAACGGGATTAAAATAAATAAAACCGAGCTACTAATCTAATTAGCAACTTAAACCAGAAAATTAAGCCAAAATAAACCTTTAAAAACATGATTATAAAAATAAACGAGCGGGGCTCCGATACCGCTGTTGGGGTTCGGTGAGTCCGACTCACCGCGGAAACAAACCCCGACCCAAGGAACCACTCGCAATAATTAAAATCATAAAGCATAAATAAATAATCACAAAGAAAAGATAATGAATCTTACCCTCGAAGTGAGCTTCGCCCAAAAACCGGGGCTCTTACTTGAAAGCTACGAGCGTGTCAAGCGCCGCGCCTCCGACGGTATCCACCCACAAAAGGGCGAACACAATTTTAAGGTCTACTACCTGGGGGTTAGCGAGGTCCGACCAAAACCCGAGTGTTATATGAGTTTAAGTGTTTTCCCAATATTATGGAATGCTCTTTTTAACTCCCACTCAAGCATCATTTCCAATGCCCAAAGTTGGGTATTTATAGGGAATGATGGAGTATGAAAATCTCTCCCATCAATGTGGGACAATGAGATTTTCACATTTTATTTTAAAGCTAAAATAAAATTATTAAGCAAACTAGTAATAAATCAACAAGTGTCAAGCATACATGAGAGAGTAGGTGAGGACCACTTGGAGATGGGGACCAAAATTGCTCCCCACTCTCTCCCTCACCTTGTGCCACATGGCAATCCCACTTACTCCCATATTCCAACCTTCCCCTTATTCACGGCCCTATGGCCCGAGCCAAGGCACGAGCCAAGCTCGAGCCCGGCCCGCACCAGCCCGCACCTGGCCCGAGCCCAGCCTGCACCTGCTGCTGCTGTGGCGTGGTGCGGCTGCGGCTGTTGCCGTGGCGCGGCGCAGCTGCTGCTGTGCCTAGCCGCGGCTGGCCGTGGCTGCCAGCACGGTGCGCCAGCTCGTCTTGCCCCTAGCATTCGGATTCTCATGGCACTCCGATGCTAGGGGTATTTTCGGGAATATTGTTGATTTATTATTATTTTGCGCGTCTCGTCTTTTATCATTTAGACTCGACTTCCGACGATCGGTTTCGACGCTCTAAGCTCGAATTACCGACGTCTAATTATTTAACACTCGGGCGACGAATTAATTTCTTCCGAATTAATTCGTCGAGTTGGTTCGCATATATTTGCTTGGGTGTGACCCGAAGGGTTCAGTCAAGATTAAGCTGTAATGTTAATTATATTAATATTACTGATCGGAAGCGGCCTCCACCTAGGCATTCCGATCACTTGACCTTACTTAATATATTAGCTTTCTAATAATTCTGAACCCGCTATCAGAATAATACACTTGTTCGAAGGACACTATTCCTTTCAGACAAGTCTTAATTTGGCTACAATTGTCCAAGGAAAAAGTGAAGGACTATATTCGTACGTCTAGAGGTTTAACAAGAAAAAGGCCTAAATTCAGAATATGTCGGATGAAATGGTTTATTCAGAATTCCTTCGAGGGCTAAGGCATAAAGGTATCAAATTTGACCTGGTCAGAAAGAAGGTTTGTACATACACAGGTGTTCGGCGGGAAGCCGAATCCTATATTGAAGCAACCTATTTATGTTCCCTCAAAAAGTCCAAAGTACCGGGCAGAGAGTTGAGAAGAAGAAATCTTCTTAGCTGACTCGGCAGGGAAAAAGTAAGAAGGAAATAAAAAGATTAAGGAAGTGTGGGTGGCATACGATCAATAGCCAAAGTAAAAAAAGGTCAAGATGTACGAACCCCAATATGAATTCAACAAGGATTGTTATTCGATTTTAATGGAGATTAATGACAAGTTTGAATTTTTGAAGCCCACGCCGTTGAGAGGCTGGACTCATTATCGGAAAAAGAACAAGTATTGCAACTACCACAAGGATGTGGGGCATGATATAAACGAATGCAACCATTTGAAGAGACTGTTAGATAAGCTGGCCAAGAAGGGCATGCGTAATTCATCTGATGCTGCTGAAGTTTGAAAGGTAAAATGGGAAAAAAATTTCGATCCACGGAAATTAAAGAATGGGGAAGGAATGTAACCAGTTGGATGTTAAGCCTACTATTCATGGACGTGGGAGGTCGTCCGAGCCAAACTCAGATGAAGGGTCATTCCAAGCATACCAGGTTGACAAGAAGTGGAAGTCGATCAAAAAGGAGCATACCTAGCTATTAATGCCGTCGGCCGGCCAGAAGAGTTAAGACCACGTCCGGCCGGTGATCACCAAAATATAGTGTTTGATCCTGATCAACCTGATCGGACTGTAAGGGTCGGCACTATAGCCGTGGGTGTGCTTGGGGACGACTTAATCATGTTGATGAGAAAATTTAGGATGTACTTCCGTTTGAAATAAGTGAATTTTCGGATATTATCCCAGACCTAGTTGTGCACAAGTTAGTTGTAAAGCTACTCATCAAGCCCGTCTGATAGAAGAAGCGGAATCACTAGGAAGAAAGGAATCAGGCGGCCGTAGCAGAAGTAAAAAAGTTGCTGGTTCCTGGTTTCATTCGGCAGTGCTACCAATTAGATTGGATAGCCAATGTCGTGTTGGTGAAAAAGTCGAATGGAACCCAGAGGATGTGCATGGACTATACAGATCTCAACAAGGCATGCACAAAAGATAGCTTTCCCTTGCCTAAGAATTACTGACTAGTCGATTTTATGGTCGAGTATGCTCTCATAAGTTTTATGGACGCATACTCCGGATTCCACCAGATCCCATTGTGGGAAGAAGAGAAGTAGAAAACTGCATTAGAGACCGAGGAAGGGCTATACTATTATAAAGATATGCAATTCGGCCTCAAAAACGCCGCTGCTACCTTTTAGATACTTGTGAATACTGATTTCAGAGATCAAATCGGCCGGAATATGGAAGCATACATTGATGACATGATTGTCGAGTCAAAGGAGCCGGCCGACCATTTAGAGGATCTACGAGAAACGTTTACCGAACTCAGGAAGCATAAGATGATGTTAAATCCAAAGAAATGTGTCTTTGGTGTTGAGTCCGGTAAATTTCTCGGGTTTTTGATCGATCAACGAGAAAAAAGAGGCCAACCCTGAAAACATTCAAGTTACCTTGGACATGAAGTCGCCGAGGACAATCAAGGAAGTGCAGAGATTGATGGGCTGCTTAGCCGCGCTCGGTCGATTCTTGTCAAGATCAGGGGATAAGTGCCGATACTTTTTTTAGACTATCAAGAAAAAAGTAATGTTTAAGTGGAAAGAGGAAGCCGAGGAAGCCTTCGTCCAGCTGAAAATCCATTTGCATACACTGCCTCGACTCATCATTCCACTCAATGATGAAAAGTTGTTTATGTATCTTGCAATCTCAGACCATTCCTTGAGTGTCGTCCTCCTTGTGGAAAGAGACGGCCACCAAACCCTAGTCTATTTCATCAGTTATGTTATGTGAAATACTAAGCTAAGGTATCCACCCATAGAGAAGTTCGGCCTTGCCCTGTTTATGGCATCAAAGAAGCTTCAGCCGTATTTTCTAGCCCACTCCATTGTGGTTTATACAGATTAGCCATTGAAGAAGTCGTTTGCATCTTTAGAAGCTAGTGGCCAGATTCTTAAGTAGGCTCTATAACTTAGGGGTTTTGATATAACATTTGAACCCATAAAAGAGATCAAGGGGCAAGCCTTTGTTGAATTTTTGGCTGAAATGACTAGGCAAGACTTGCAGCCTGTGGGGAATCAAATACGAAAGGTCTATGTTGATGGAAGTGCAACAACGACTAGATATGGCGTTGTATCATATGTTATTCTCCCGAAGGAGACAAATTTAAGTATGCAATGAGATTTCAATTCAAAGCCTCAAACAACGAGGCCGAGTACAAAGCCATACTTCTCGACCTTAGAATGTGTAAGGCGGCTGGGGCAGCTAAAATTGATATAAGTTTAGATTCCCAGCTGATAGTCATCCAAGTGAATGGTAACTTTGAGGTTACGGAGCTGGCCATGATGAAGTATATGCAGATGGTTAAAGAAGAGGCCGAGAGCCTAGATTAGTTTTACTGTGCATCATGTCGCCCGTTCGGAAAATCATCCAGAGGACACCCTCACTAAGTTAGCATCCTCGGCATCATGTGATACTCCTAGATCAGTGTTTTGGGAAGTAAAGGAAAAGAGGAGGATTGATGCCGAGCCAGTACAAATTATTGACTGAAACTCAACTTGGATGGACAAAATCATTTCCTACCTAAAGGGTGGATTACTCCCGGCCGATCCGAAAGAGAGTTGGCTGACGAAAAAGAGAGCGGCCTGGTTTAAGATGAAGAACGATGAATTATTCAAAAAAAAAATTGTTAAGCCGTATAAAAAATGTATACCCCGAGAAGAGGGTATGATGTGCTATATGATCTCCATCAAGGGCATTGTGGTTCGCATATTGGAGGACGGGCCTTGGCCGAGACGGCTACCCATTTAGGGTAATACTAGACGAGCATGAATGCAGATGCCATGTTGTAGACACCCATTTGTGTCTCCCCAAAACCAAACCCGGTGATGAATACCTTTCACGTCGAATCATAATCGAATGAAGTGAAAGTCTGGAAAGTCTAATGTTGTGGTTAGTTTTTATTAAAATCACTATTTCTGTTTTCTAAAACCAACTTTATTTCATGAAAATAGTCAATCAAGTTTAGTTTGGTCCAGGCCATGGGTCCAATAATGGTGTAGTTGGATAGGGCTCGAAAAGAGCTTTCCAACGATATATTATAAGCCCAATTTCGATGAATATATAAGGAAGTTATGACCAAAATACTAAACTGGGCCCGGTTTGGTTTTTATATGCGACATAATGATCTAGAGGAGGGCCTATTATGAATTGATATTCCTAATGCAATTAGGATTGATTATAGTCTTCTAGAAGGTTCTTTTGCATCCTAATATGATTAGGATTGATAATTATGTTTTATGATTTTTATTTGGAATAAAAAAAGTGTTTTATGTGAAATTACGATTTTACCCTTCATATAGACTTTTACGACTTGATTTTATGAGAAAGTAGATTCCGCGTTGAAAACGAGTGGAAAAACCTTCTGCTTCGCCAAACGACAGGATGCCGCTTGGCCGAAGGTCCTGTTGTTGGCGACAGACCCTGTCGTCTGGCGACAGGTGCTGTTGTTGGCGATAGAGGCGTGTTTTATTCCTTTTCAAACTCTGATTTGTATTATCAATTCCGCACTATTTTATTATAAATAGTGTCCTTAGACCTCCGTTTTTCAATCATCACAAATAATCAGAACTCTCTAATTCTCTTCTCTCTCTAAGCTAAAGATTATTCTCTCTCTCCCTTTTTCAAGCCTAGCCTTTTACAAACTAAATTCCTCTTACATTAGCATCAGATGCACCTCGCCAAATTTGAAGTTGCCTTTGCCCTAGACGTGAAAGGTTTGATATTTCTGAGGGTTTGTTCCCTAATCTCTATTTCAATTATTTAATTTAAATGTTTTGATTTATTATTTTCCTTGAAGTTACTAACGTTTATATTTTGGTATTAGAAACAGATATGAGGCATCCAAGTAAGTGCTTTAATTGTTTAATTCATCTTTTTATATAGAAATCACGTTTATGTTGTTATTTTGATTCCTAATATCATGTTAGGAAGCTATTCTTAGTATGATGTTTAGGGTAATAAAAGTTTCTTAATTATATCAATTATGATTTCTATGATTCTTCCTATTTTCTTTATTAATATATTTTTAGTATCATGATAGGGCTAAATCTTTGAAATCTAATGTTTAGTGACATGCTAGGGTTTGTTATTAATCTCGTTAGTAACATGCCTAGGATTTTGCTATTATTATGCTTTATTTTTAACATGATTATTTTTGTTATATTATTATGATGATTATAATTATTTAGGTTATTATTATTTTTATGATGCTTGATTTATTATTTATTGTTATTTCTTGATCACACCTTTTATGAATGTTTAAAGGTAATTGGTACTTGTAATCACGCTCAATAAGATAATTAATATTCTTGTTTAGGGTTAATTTGATTATAATTCAAATGTTCATCAATAGTAGAATTGTTTCTGCATTAATATTCAACCAACATAGATAAACAGGTTTAGAGTTAACCTATTGATTACATGTTAGTCAGAAAGCGCACATGAATACGAGAAGAATAAAGTAGAGGTCTATTATTAGGGCAAGTTCTTTCTCTTTCGGATTGGATTTGTACCTTCATCCCCAAACTTCTAGTCTTGGTTCCAGACCTATTGGAGTTAACGATCTCTTAGGTCGTTAAGGGGTGTAACCTTCACCCTGTGAACGGTTTAAAAGTTCCTAAAACTTGTTGGCGATTCTTTTGCTCCAGATTCCTTCCCTTTGGACGCCACCATACATAAGTGTATGATCACAATGGGGTTCAAATTAGGGGTAATACTTGAAATGTTCCCTACAGTTTTTGGCGACTCCACCGGGGAAGATTTCTATTTTAATTCCTTAAATTTATACCGGCAATAATTTAGAATGAGTGGATGAGACTCAAAAAGTTCTAAGTATTTCATGTGCGTAATTTTGATTAACATTATTGTCATATGCATAAAAAAAGTTCTCATTGGCACGACCATCCGTAATGAGTAAAAAACATAGGATTTTTACACGTAGAAAATTTGAGAAATATCTTTCACAACTAGAATCGAAATAATACTACGAAAACGGGAAAATTCTAAGAACATAGAAAGTTGTTGAGGCATGTAGGAACTATCGTCTAGAAAGCGGCGTTCGTCGCTAGAAAAATGGTTGTGTTGCATGGGACTCTGTCGTGTGGTGACAGAACTATTTCTCTGGCGACAGACTCTGTTTTCTGGTGTCGTGTTCTTCCAATACCGAGCTAGAAATCTGCCTTCTTATTTTGACTAGTTCTAGCACTGTTGGCTAGATTCTACTTCCTGATTGAGTTTTTCTAACTTTCTTGAAACCTATATGTGCTTTACATATTGACATAACCCTCTGGGAATTCATGCTCTATCTACCTGATTAAACGCTGAGAGCAACAAAGGGTACATCCGAGAATGTTTAATTCACCAAACCATGGAAGCGAGTTTAACTCGCGGGGTCCCATCCACACGCGCCAACCCCTCCAAAGGTAATGCTTCCGCGCTGTGCGTCCGGACTCATAACCACGGACCCGATTTGACTAACCCATATCCCGAACTTTAGAGAACTAGAGCCATGGTTAGGTTGCAAACTCATTGCATCATATTGTGCCTACTTGACTACTTGTGCATTATTTTTTGTGCATACTCTATGTGTTTTTCCTAACCGTTTGTTTGACTTGTGATTAAGTATAAATAAACTGATTAATGACTAAAAGGACTTTGCCTAATTAATTAATTTGAGTAATTAAAGTTTAATAAATTAATCAAAACTGACTTAGTACGACTTAAGGCTTGTCCCCGTAGAGTAAAAATACTAAAAACAGTTTCACATTAATGTTCTAGTAATGGCGCAAAAACCTAGGCTGCAGCGCCGAACGCTGATGTGCAACGCCGTGCGACAACTCTGTCGTATGGCATTGCACTGTAGTGTGCGACGACAGTCCTGTTTTTTGCTCGAGTTATCACGGCGATTCTAATTAAACAGTTTATTAATTATTTTGGTTATTTTGTTAATAGCAGTAACCATATTTAATCCTTAGTTGAGTCTAAACACTTAGTCCCATGGTCATACACAAGAGTCAAAGCTTGTCACTTGCACTCACAAAGAAAGCACACACAAACATGAATGTACACTTTTACCATATCTAGAGGGTCTTGTATGCGTGTGTTTTCCGTCATTTTTTTGGGTTAAGTCGGATGTTAATCAATTACAACCTTTTTGTTTAATTAAGGACAACCTTTTTGTTTAAGTAATACTTTATGATAAACCAGTCACTCGAAAAAGAAATGCTAAGAAGATAATGGCGAGTCAAGAAGAAGTCAATGAGCTCAAGAAGCAAATGGTTAGTGTTACTGAGGTGTTTAGGACTTTAACCATCCAAATCAATGACCTTGTGAAGCAACAACAAATGGAGCTCATGCAAGAGAGCTTGAGCAAGATATCCAATGACTACAGGTTCCAGGGCATTAGCTTGCAAGGGGTCTCGATGGACAAGGAGCTTCTTCCGCAGAAATTCAATGCCAACGACATCCCAAAGTCCGAGGCAATGGACAACTCATGTTTCCATTTAAGAGCCTTTGAGACAATAATGAATATCAAGGGGATTGATAGGTAGGTCTTTCATATTTTCTTTTTCTCTTGAAACCGTTTGTCAACAATGGTTCTTTTCCCTTGACAAAGAGAAAACCTCTACTTGGGAATCTATTGTAAACGCTTTCATTAATAGATATAAATGTTATATTCTAGTTGAAACTGATCATAGAGAACTTGAAATACTTAAGCAAAAAGAGAATGAAGGTTTCACTTCTTTCTTTAATAAATGGAGAGAAACTTCTGCTAGGATGATTGAAGTACCAATTAAAAAAGAATATGTGAGGATGTTCATTAAGAACCTCCAAGAAAAGTACTCCAAGCATCTTAAGTATCAAAACAACTTGAATACCTTTAATGCCGTCTATGATATTAGAATTAACATTGAAGACGACCTTTCTAAACAGCTGCTAATAATAATAACTCCAACAGTGGCTATAAAAGTAAGAAGAATGACAATCCTTCTTCTTCCAAAACCACCCACTCAAATAATGTTAACACCTTTAATTTGAGTGAAGTCCTAGATATGAACAACCAAGGACAAAAGAAACCATTTAGGAGGAACTTTACTCCTATTGGTATGAGTTATGACACTGCATTTGATCGACTACATGCAAAAGATCTTATAACTCTCATTAGACCATTCGGGGATCCACCTGTTGAAAAAAGGACGGCTAACTGGAATCCCAACGAACATTGCAAGTATCGCCTAGTCAGGGGCCATCTCACTCAAAATTGTTGGAAGCTTAAGTATTCTATCCAAGATTTAATTGACATAAATAAGCTTCCATTGCCCCCTGCAAGCAAGAAGCCATGTATTAAGAAGAGGAGAAAACCTTTTTCGATGCTATGAGTGATTTCCCTCCTGGACAAGAACCTAAAACTAGGGAAGAAGTATGGATTCTCATACGATTAATGTGTGAGGGAATAGACTTGTTACGTGAAGCTACTGAATTCGTGAAGAAACAAGAAAAGATGGTCCAAAGTAAAAATGTCAAAGTTCCACCCATGTAGAAGAAGCCATTTTCTCTCCAAGTAATTGACACACCCAAGAGGAGTAACAAGCCTTACAATCCAATTGGTACTTCCTATGCTACTATGTTCAAAATGCTCTCTGAGAGGGGTAAGATTAAACCTCTCGAATAGAGACCATTTAAGTCATTAAAAAGGACAGATTGGTTCTATTGTCCATATCATCAATCCGGGGGACATACAATAGAACATTGTTTTAAATTTAGAGATTTAATTAAAAAGCTGATTGATAACAAGAAGCTAGTCCAAATTCCAAAAGAAAAAGATATTATCATCAATGGAGTTTAGGACAGCGATGATGAAGACGTCTACCTTATGGATATGGAAGAACCTCCACTTTCAGTTACATATCTAGTAAGTGGCTTTTGGGATGAAGAAGATTCACCCATAGACGTTCTCACAAGATCTGGGAGAATGCAACCTCACATCACCACACAACCTATTCCTACCATGCAATAAGTTTCCATACCGATTATAGAGGACAACGATGTTTTAAAGCAATTCAAGAAGACCAAGGTCGAGATGAGTGTATGGAAACTTCGAGCCACATCCCGAGAATATAAGTTGGCGGTAATGAACGCCTTGGACAACATAGGGATAGACTCCGAAACCACTCCAGAGAGGTTGGCTAACTTTCTCACGAGAGATCTCCTTAGTCCCATAAACTGGATCACCTTTTTGGACAAGGATTTATCTCCAAAAGGTGACAAGAATTACAAGGCTCTAAACCTCATAGTAGTCTGCAAGAGGATGAATGTCCCAATGACTCTTGTAGATAATGGATCGACAATCAATGTTTGTAGTCTGCGAGGATGCTAGGAATAAGGGATAAAGATTTAACACCATCAACACAAGGAATAAGAGCCTACGACAATACTCATCCCCAAGCTCTTGGAAAGTTTACCATGAATGTAACAACGAGAGCAATAGAACATGCCACTACTTTCCAAGTAGTGGATATTAAAGCTTAATTTAACTTATTGTTGGGACGCCCTTAACATCATGACCTTAAGGTCGTTCCCTCATCCCTTCATCAACAAGTAAAGGCTATAGTTTGAGGGATCCCTATTACAATCGATTTTTCACCTATGACGATTAAAGCTGTTGAAAATCCGATTATTAACGTGGAGCACGATGAGAGCGATGAAGATTTGCGGGGATTTAATGAAGAGATCTCCTTAATCAAAGAAGATGAAAGGACCCGTCTTTTCCATGACCCTACTTTAATATGACGGTAAATGCTATTTTTTTAAAAAAAAAAGACTTTTTTCCTGGAATGACTCTTGGAAAGAAAAAGGAGATAGCAAAACAAATGGAATTACTTGGCCTCCCTAAATTAGATACTTTCGGACTTGGTTTCGAACTGACTCTAGAAGATCTAAAGCAAGCCCAGGAAAGGTCTAAGGCGTGTAGGAACGCTCGCACCCAAAAGAAAGCAATCCCAATGGACCAATATCATCTTACTCTCAATGGACATTTTATAAGAGAAGTAGAGGACTATCCACGCCACGAATTTCCCGAGACCTTAATTGTGAATGGCATAAAGCAACCTGGGTTTGAAATCTTCTTTGATTTCTACTTTCTAGATGAGATCCCAACTCCTATTCACAAGGAGAAAGCACCCCCATGCTTTGAATTTAATGTAATGGGACTTGTAGACACCAATTTGTGTCTCCCCAAATCCAAACTCGGTGATGAGTACCTTTCACGTCAAATCATAATCGAATGAAGTGAAAGTGTGGAAGGTCTAGTGTTGCAGATAGTTTTTATTTCTTTTCTTTTTCACTATTTTTAAAAACCTATTTTAAGAAAACGGTAGATCCAGTTTGGTTTGGCCCATGGCAAGGGTCCAAAAATAGTTTATTTGGGTCAGGTTCGAAAAGAGCTTTCCAACAATATCTTATAAGCCCAATTCCAATGAATAATGAGGAAGTTATGGCTAAATTAGTAAACTAGGCCCGGTTTGATATTTATATGCGGCCCAATGATCTAGAGGAGGGCCTAATAATGATTTATCATTCCTAATGCAATTAGAATTTATTATAGTCTTCTAGATTCTTCTAGAAGGTTCTTTTCATTCCTAATTTAAATAGCATTGATAAATTGATTTTAGTTGACTTTTTAGAGTTTTAATCAGAATAAAAGAAGTGTTTGTAAGGAAAATACGATTTTGCCCTTCTGTACCTAAATTTTATCAAAATTAAGAAAACGCGTGAAAACTGTTTCTAGCGCCTAACGACAGGATTAGCGTCTAGCACTAAGGCTTGGCGTCTGGCACTAGCCTTGGCGTCTGGCGCTAAGTCGTTTTATTCTTTTCGTAACTCTGATTCATTTTTCTATCCATCCGGCTGATTTTCTCTATAAATAGCCACCTAAAATCTCCGTTTTCAATCATCAACAACAATTAATTTTTTTATTCTCTCTAGTTTTCAATAATATCTCGATATCTACTCTCTCTCAAGCTTTTCGCATACAAAATTCCGCATTCAAAAGATCTAGACACACGAAGCCAAGTTAGAAGTTGCCTTCGCCCAAGACGTGAAAGGTTTTAATTTCTGAGGAAAGAGATACGAGGCATCCAAGTAAGTGCTTTAATTGATTTTATTGATATTATGATACAGAAGTCATGTCTAGGTTGTTATTATGATTCCTAGTGTCATGTTAGGGCGTTTTGATTTTCCTAGTATTATGTTTAGGGTAACGACTATAATTTCTAATATCAAATATGATAATTGTGATTCCTGCGATGCTTCCTATTTTCTTCCTAATATTCATGGTAGTATCATGTTAGGGTTAAAGCTTTGATTTTCTTTGCTTAGTGACATGCTAGGGTTTGTTATTAATCTTGTTAGTATCTTGCCTAGGATCTTGCTAATATTATTATGCTTTATTGAGAATATTGTCTTAATGATGATTATGATTGTTACTATTGTGTTGCTTGATATTATTTTTATTGCGTGATCACTCCTTTTATACAAGTTTAAAGGGAATTTTTACTTGTAATCACGCTTAATAAGATAATTAATAATCTTGTTTAGAGTTAATATGATTATAATTCATGTGATCGACAATAATAGATTTATTTGTGCATTAATATTCAACCAACATAGATAAGCAGGTTTAGGGCTAAACCTATTGATTGCATGTTAGTTAGAAAGCGCACCTGAATACGATCAGAATAAAGTAGAGGTCTATTATAAGGGCAGGTTCAATCTCTTTTAGGTTGGATTTGTACCTTCATCCCCGAACTACTAGTCAAGGTTGCAGACCTATTGGAGTTAAAGATATCCAAGATCGTTAAAGGGTGTAACCTTCACCTTGTGAACGGTTCACAAGTTCCTAAAACTTGTTGGCGACTCTTTTTCTCTAGCTTCCTTCCCTTTGGACGCCACCATGCTTAAGTGTATGATCACAGTGGGGTTCAAGTTTGGGTTAATGCTTGAAATATTCCCTACAGGACTCCACTTTGGGCGTGAAACGGATGAGCCAAAGTACATAAAGGACAGCTCCTCGCTCATTCAAACGGTTCTTGACCAGGTGCATGGAACTTAGTGAAAGAAGTGGAAGACTTGCACGTGTCATGACACGATGACATGCTAAATTCGTATCACCTAATAAAAAATAATACCTAAATCCACTAACTATGTAGATAGGAAAGAAGGGTCGAACCATAGGGAAACGAGTTAATTTAATCCTAATTAATTAATATAATCTAGATTATCAAGTAACCAATTTGTTGTTATAAAAAGGGAACTAACTACAAAGATCAAGTTTAGGGAGAAAATCAATAATAAGAAGGCCTAGGATCACAGGTTCACCGATAATCAACATTCCGGGATAAAGCATAACAATCAATAATCAACAGTGCACAAATAACATGATTAATAGGCTCTCCCAATTTATTAACCAACATGGATCTAACAGGTTCTCACAATTTATAAGATCTAAGTTCCTATTGAAACAGGCTTTAATATCAAATTAACATCTTCTCGATTCATCATTTCAATATTTCTATACTTTTACAAGCAAATCACATATGCTCGATTCGTAATCTGGTTGTAAAGCGTTAAAAGAATTCAATAAGAAATTATCATGCAATATCAATAATAGACAATAACAAATTAACCATTCATATTAATTTTGAATCCCCATAAACCCTAGAATTAAACTAATCAGACATAATTAAAACTAAACTGATCAAAGCAATATAACAAGTCATGAATAAACAACGTAATAAAATTGCTGAAATTAATAAAAATGAGAAATCGTTACCCAAGTAATCGGAATTAAAGAGTTGAGTCAAGAACAAGAGTGAGTTGTAAGAGAGAGTAAACTAGAGAGAGAAATAATCTAAGTAGAGAGATAAAGTCTAAGAGAAGAGGTGCTAAGCAAAAGCATAAAAATCGTACTTATATCTAAAAACAAATACTCCTAAATAAAACAAAAACAAATCGCCGGAATTAGCTCTAAAAATCTCGCTCTCGATTGGGCCTGCCTTTTCTTCAATGTAAGCTTCTCTCACGCCCGGCCGGGCGCAAACTCGGGCGCGAACATACTCTCCCCCCCAGGCCAAGCGCGCCTTCGGGTGGGAGCATACTTGGCCAGGCCAGGGCACTTGGTCACGTTTTGGACTTCAATTGGGCTCTGATTCTTCGTACCGTTCCGGATTTCCTCTTTGGGTCTTAAATACTCGGTCCAAATGCCTCGGAATCTCAAATGCTAAGCCCTTAATCACCGGTTCGATGACTCTTACCGGCCCAAGGATATAAAAATTGGTCGTGCTCCTCCAATGCTCGTAGACACTCCATAATATCTCGGGAAAATGCTACAAAAGTGAAAATCCCTATAAAAGTAAACCAAAACTACGAAAACACCAATTAGTTATAAAAGTGGCTCTAAAAAGCCAAAAACACTACTAATTATGACCAAGAGACGGGGGTAAAACACTATATAAAATGGACATATCAAACTCCCCCAATCCAAACGTTTGCTTGTCCCTAAGCAAAGATCTCATCAATGAATAAATAAATATGCTTCACCCCAAAAGGTCAAAATCAAACACAAAAAATTCAAGGCAAATCTAATAAACATGTTTCAATGTCAACCAATCTCATCCATCCAACTAATCTTCCTCCCTAAAAATTGTCAAATAGAGCAAACCACAAGAGCATATAGAATTCAAGACTAGTGCTCACACACTCAACTCTCATTTATGTGGCGAGTAAAGTATATGCCCTCCCAACTCACACTCTCGTGTGTTTAAAAAGACAAGCACTTAACCTACTAGTCGACTTGAAATATGTGAAATCATAACTTGCATTGATAAACAACACTTTCACATCCATACAACTCTATGCACAAGGTCAGAAGGTCTTAAAAGCTTGTAATATAAGGCTAGGGTAAAGGGTAGGAAATATTTAGAAAAAAGTGAGAGCAAAGCCATGCTTAAGGGAGCAAATCCTAATAAAACTAAGGTCAAAAATAAATGATAACCTATCATCTCCAACATACTCAACTTTAACAAAAGTTCACCAAATACAACTCCAAATATAAGCAACAACCCCAACACTTACAAATTTCACTCATAAAGATATAATAATGTAACACTTGAGCGAATAACAAACGTTAACTCTTCAAACTTGATTTTTTTTTTTTTCCATTGAAACTCAACTATTTTTTTTCTTTCTTTTGATCAACCTTCACGTAGAACACTTGAACATTAAACTTTATTTTTTCATTGAAGTTCACTTATTTTTTTTTCATAAAATCATACTTTATTTTACAAGAACAAAATAACTTCTCAAAAACCACCCAAATTGTGCAAATAATAAGCACACTACAAACTCCCTCATCTCAATCACTAATAGCTCCCCCAGGCTAAGCTTGGGACTAGTAACCAATGGGGCATAATAGGATTGTAATGTGGCTAATAAATAACAAAAAGTCAAGGCAAAATCATGTGTAGCAAGAAGGGAACAAATGTATCTATATCATCTGAAGGCTACCTAGAAGAATGAACGCTTTCGTCCTCCTCAATATGCATAATAGTGAGCCGTACAAACATTACTAATAGTTGCAAACCAATACTCAAATTCATTGACATACCAGGAACTATCACACAATTCCTAACCAAATCAACTAGTCAAGCACTATATTCACAAGCAGTTGGGAAAAATTGACTCATGTAAGGGCATCTAAGCAATCAAACTTCAAATCATGATCAAGAAATCTACAATGCTTATCGTCATATACCTAGAATCAACACAATATTTTTCAAGTATGGGGCACTTGGAAGCATGATTTACAATTCATTGGAACCTATTTTTGGATTTTCTTTATTTATTTATTTTTTTTTGAATTTTTCATATAAGAAAGCAATAAATTTATACTAGAAAGCAATAAATCTAAACTAAGAAAACACACCAAAAATTAAAAAAAAAAAAAAGGGAAAAAGAAAGATACCAAATCCAAAAATCTCCCCCAAGCCAAAATCAAACAATATCCTCATTAGCTCGGGAACTAGCCTAGTTGGCTAATCCTCATCATCCTCATCCATGGAACCAAATCCTCCACCGTTACCACCTGCACCAGAAGAGCTACCACCAAAGTAGTTAGGCTGAAAACCCCCCAGCCGGTTCCCCAAAAGGTATGTCCTGGCCGTACCCGTGGAAAGATAAATAGTCAGTATAAATACCACGGGTGGTGGGATCTCTATCGTATCCCTAGGGTGGGGGCTGGAACCAATCAGGGTAAATAGCATCGTCGGGAATATTGGCCCGACGAGCATAATCATCATACATAGGATACATGGCTCTACCTTGAGTCATCTCATGGTACCCTAATCACTGGTCAAGGGAGCCTACCATCTTCCTAAGGTCTCTATGTGAATGCTCTATGAGTCCTATGGCTTGACCTATACTCTAAAGATCCTAAACTGTCTCAGAGTTGCTATGCGGAGGAGGTGGTGCTGCATGAGACATGCGAGGTGGTGAAAGCACTACCTCGGGCTCAGGGGTGGTGGAACTGGTGGTGCTTGTCCCCTAACGTGGGAAACTAATAGGTCATAAGTGTAAGACTCTTGCCCAGAGGGAAAAGCGGTCAACTCAGGATTAGACCGGGGAAAGATAGGTAATGGTTGCTCCGACCCTGTCCCAATGCACCAATGGGGGACTCTCTTGCTATCGAAATATACCCAACCCAAGTCCTCTAGGTACCTAGCAGTCATGTAGGTGTCTGCTCCACAGTTAGTGAGACCATGAGGTCAACTCTCTACAAACCCGACCTTCTTAACTCTTATCCTGGTGATGAGGCCTCCTAGACGAATTGGGGTACTAGCATGGTCACTAGCTGAGGCATGTCTACTGAGGTGGAAGATGATGTATCAAGCAATGTTTAGCTTATCGTACCCAAACACATAGTGTCCAATTACAACTGATACAGTGGTTTGGGCATTAAGCGGCTCATTCCTACCCAAAAAAACAAACACCTGCAAATCTTTGCCAGATTTTAGGTATAGGGTGATAGATAGGTCTGGAACTAGCATGTTGCGTGTTAGGCGTCGGTAAACCTGTCAAAACATGATAAATATCTTCCACTTTATAATTCTCTTGGCATTGGTTAGGTAATTCAAAATTTAAATCAAAAATCTTGCAAAAATCAACAAAGGTTAAAAAATATTTCTATTATTTAACCTAAACATTAATTTTGGACAATTTTTGCTATTTGCAACAGATAAAGAAGACAGGAATTCACAAGTTAATTCGCGATAAGTAGGGTAGTGTATATCTACAAATTTTCTCATCCCTATATCGTTCAAAAAACGTTTTACATAATCATATAAGCCATAGGATTCAAGAATAGGGCGGTGTAACCACCGTGAAGGGATTACCTCACGCCCGTAGAGTTTCTCTAGCCGTTCTCTTTGATCCGGGGTAGCAATTCTAATGGTAGTCCATTGTAGAAGTTGCAATTCCGGATCATATTGTTGACTTGAGCTAGAACTCTTCCCTATAATTGTCCTCGACCTCTTTGATGCCATATCTCAAAAATGGGTCAGATTTTTTTCTTTTTAGAATTTGGGGATTTTGGTATGGGAATGTACAGGATGAAGAGAGGGTCACAAATGTTTAAAAATTGTTGAATTTGGATAAAAAATGGAGAAGAGATCTTAGAGAGAATTCGAGAGTTTAAGGTTTTAGAGAGAGAAAAAATGGTGGAAAGAGAAAAAAATGAGAAAAGAGAGAAGGAGTAAGAAGAAAACACGGGTGGAGGTATCCGCGCCCGGTCGGGCAGGGTGTCGCCCGATCGGGCGATATGATTCCAGAAATTAAACTCCTCTCACGCCCGGTCGGGAGCCGTTCGCCCGGTTAAGCGAAAATCTACTCGATTTTTCTTCGACTCTCTCGCCCGGTTGGGCGCGCTTTGCCAGATCAGTCGATCAAAATCTCTGTATTTCGTCAATTCTCGCGCCCGATCGGGCACCCTTTGCCCAATAAGGCAAAAATTCTTGAATTTGAACCCTTAGTCTCGCGCCCGATCAGGCGGTGCGCCCGGTCGGGCCCGAGACAACTCTTTTCCTTAAAACCTGTACAAAAACTCAATAAACATATTAAACTCCCTGTCTCCTCTCACAAGAAAGAGAAAGAAAAACTAGTTTTAAAAGCAAGAAAATACAAGTTTCCTCCCGCAAAGCGCTGGTTTATCTTGATCCCGCACGACATTCTTACCAAATTTAAAAAAAACTAGGACCCTTGGCCTAACGCTTGCTCAGGTGGTTTCTCCCCCAATTGAACGGTGTTTAGACCACGACGCGGCGTCCTGACATACCCTGTGGGATGTCAAATCACCTTATCTAGTGGATCCTCCTTGACTTGAATTGGGGGTTCTTTAATACTACACACTAGAGACCCCTTTTTGACCGATGGTTGCTTCAAATTATCACTAGATTGAGCAATTGCAACTCGTTCTGGCGGAACACTTACTGTAGGCTCAATTTCCACAACCTGCTTGTTTATTTCCACCTTCTCTTCTTCAAAGCCAAGACCAACAGTGTAGAGGGCTTTTTCTATTACATCAACTTCCTTTTGCCATTTTTCTATTTCATCTCTAGAGGATGCAACACAAGATACCGCCTCCAAGGGATCTTTTATAAGAGCTTGGGGCTTGTTAGAATAATTATGAACCACATTAACACTAAAACAATTCTCCTCTGTCATGGGGCTTTTAGGGGTATTATCCAAATTGAAAGAAATTTTATCGTCCCTTACTGATAGTGTCAATTTGCCACATTTCACATCAATAATTTCTCCTGATGTTTTAAGGAATGGTCTACCCAAAATAATCGGGGTTTGCATATCCTCAGCCATATCAAGAACAACAAAATCAACAGGTATGTAAAATTTACCTACTTTAACAAAAACATCCTCTAAATCAACTAAGGGGTATTTAAAAGAATGGTCGGCCATTTGTAGAGTAATATTAATAGTTTTTAATTTACCCATGTTTAACTTGGAACACACAGACAATGGCCTGACACTAACGCTAGCACCCAAATCACATAATGCATTACCAATCATTAGATTGCCAATATGACAAGGGGTAGAAAAACTATCCAAATTTTTCAGTTTAGGTGGAGATTTATTTTGAAGTACGACACTACATTCTGCAGTGAAAGCGATTATCTCTACCTCACTAACAAACCTTTTTCTAGTCAATATTTCCTTTATGAATTTTGCATATGCAGGAATTTGTGTAATTGATTCAGTGAAAGGAACTGCTACTTGCAAACTTTAACCATCTCTAGAAACTTACCAAACTTCTTATCCAAATTTGATTTTAAGTGACGATTGGGGAATGAAAATTTGATAACTAGCTTTGGAGCATTACTGCTCTTATTTGGAGCTGCTACCTTCCCTGGAGTCGTACCCTGCAATATATTATTAGAAATATTAGTTCTACTCTTTAGCCCTGCATGGCTATTAGCTTCATTGTTAGGTTTAATGGAATCAAGATTAGCATTATTTATTAAAACAGATTCATCATCTCTGGGCATAGGGGGGCCCTTCATAGTGTGAACCACTCCATAGCGTAATTGCAAAAGCATGATCTGTAGGCCTGATTGGCTGTGATGGCAGGGCTCCTTGTTGCAGGGCTTGTAGAGTAGCAGAAATCTGCGCAATTTGATTATCAAAAATTTTATTATGTGCTATGATCAAATCAATTTGGGCAACTCTACTCTTCATGTGCTTCTGCATACTAGCCAGCATCGCTCTAATTTCTGTCAAGGTAGGGTCCGAAGATGAGTAGGGTTGTTGAGATTGGTTCTTTTGGCCAGCATTGGGGTGGTAATATTTCTGCTGAGTTTGTTGTGGCGCCTGTGATTGTTATACAGGTGGCGGATTTTGAACATTGGTGCTCCGGTAGGAAAGATATGAATGATTCCGGTACCCAGGATTGTAGGTGTTGGAGTATGGGTCATTCTGCCTATTAGCTTGAAAGGCATTGACTTTCTTCACGGAACTCCTGCAATCTTGCTCCCAATGACCTACAATTCCACAATATTCATAGAAACCCTTATTAGCAGTATTATTAAGTGCATAAACATTAGCTACATTTGCAGTACCAAGATTATCTAATTTCTGGCAAATAGAGGTTAATTGAGCTTGTAAAAAGGATACAGAGTCGACACTATGTTTCCCTTTGTTAGCAAAGCCTTAGGATTCCCATATTGGGAATTATGTATTTCCATATCTTCAATAACTTGACTTGCATAATCAACATTAAGATTCATAAACCTCCCACTAGCTGCAGAATCCAATATATATTATTCTAGATGAATTTCCAATCCCATTGTAATAGGCTTGGATTAACTGCCATTGTGCAAGATTATGATGGGGGCATTCTCTTTGTAGATCCTTGAACCTCTCCCAAGCATCATATAGAGTTTCATCGGCCTCTTGGGCAAAGTTCTGAATAGCACTCCTTAGTAAAGCTGTTCTCTCTACAGGATAATACTTCGTATAAAAATTTAAAACAAGAGTCTCCTAGTCATTTATACCAAGTGTGGTTCTATTTAATCCAATATACAATAATTTGGCTTTTCCACATAAAGAGAAAGGAAAGAGAATCTTCCTGATTTGGTCCTGTGTGACCCCAGCTTGCCTGATGGTATTACAATACTGACAATAGTCTGCAATGTGAAGATTTGGGTCTTCACCCTTAGCTCCACTGAATTACTTCCTTTCTATCATTATGATAAATTGGGGTTTAATCTCGAATTGTACCCCATCAAGAGCCGGAGTGGGAGTAAGGTGTGGGAAATTTGTAAGGGCTTCGAATAGTCACTGAGCTTCTTAGGTACCGCCATCTCTGATTCTGGATCTGAAGATAACTATGAATCGCTAGAATCAGTTGGAGGGTCTCGACGATTATTGTTATTACCAAAACCCGCCAGGATTTTCCAGTAAGATTCTTTTGTCTATGGAAAGATCGTTCGATCTCAGGATCGAATGGGATATAACCTGATCCGGAACACCTAGGCATAAACAAAAAACTAAAAAGCAAAAATGGGACTTTCCTCAAAGAACTAACGTTCTTTGAGACAAGAAGAAATAACCTATATTACATAAAACAATCAGAAACAAAAATAAAACCATTTTCCCCAGCAACGGCGCCAAATGGCATAAAGCAACCTGGTTTTGAAATCTTTCTGGTTTGCTAGAAAAAATGCTTTTTGTAACTGATGAAATTGACTTTTTGTAACTGGCATTATTGGTTGCGAATGCCACCATAACAATTAGTAAAAATTATTTGTACCCGGCTAATGTTAGTTACAAATAATGTACTATTCGTAACTGGCTTAACCTAACGCCAGTTACAAATAGTGTATTTTCCAAGTTAGAAAGCATACTATTCGTAACTAGCATTACGTTACGCCGGTTACAAATAGGGTATTATTTGTAACTAGCATAATTTAACGCCGGTTACAAATAGCCTTCTATATTATTAAAAAAAATGATAGCAGTAGCAAACGCCCCTACTGCCACCACTACAGTGCATTTTTTTGTACGTGAAGCACTATAATTTATTTATCAACTTTATACTAAATACAATAATGATTATCAATTTCAACCATATAAGGCCCAAGTTAAATGACATCTACATATAAATCTTCTAATAA
Source organism: Chenopodium quinoa (assembly GCF_001683475.1). Classification (NCBI taxonomy): domain Eukaryota; kingdom Viridiplantae; phylum Streptophyta; class Magnoliopsida; order Caryophyllales; family Amaranthaceae; genus Chenopodium; species Chenopodium quinoa. The sequence goes on along the minus strand of NW_018742738.1, from coordinate 267,092 downwards.
TGATATAGAAAATTATATATATACTTAAAGCTTGTAAATAAATTACAAACATATCTCTCACAAGAGTCATACAAACAAACAAGTGAAATATTATGATGTTCCCAATTAACTTTAAATTTGACTCAACAATTGGTTCACCATAAGAAACCTGTTGCCACTCCATAGTTTGTTGATATACTAAATAGTATTGGTCCTTCAAAACCACTATCTTGAATCCGTAGGCAAATAATCAAATTCAAGTAACTTTAACGTTATCATCATACAATATGCACTTCAACATATATTGAAGTAGAATACTTACATCTTGTAAATTCAACTTTCTGCCTGTTGAAATTATTAATGCTTATCATACTGACAACCAAGTAAAATATAACTTAAAAGGCGCAAAGTTTCCCAAAGTAAATAAAAATAAAAATTAAAAACAATTTTAAAATGAATATTATAAGTAAGTTTCAAAACCAGTTAGGATATAGCTCCCATTGTCAGTCCTTGTAGTTGGATAATCACAGTAGGATACATTGAAATTGGTATAACCTTCACAAAAGTTGCTAACTGCTTTCACTGCACAAACATATAAAAAAAAAAAAAGTTGTAGTGACTCACCGAAATGTGAAACATAACAGCATGGCAACCTGCATTATTATTATTATTTTTTTTGACAGTTACTCATGTTGTATATTACCACAAAGAAACTGAAGGAAGAATGACAACAATTTACCTCTGCACTATTTAAGAAGGCAAACAAAATAAGAGCAGTGGCTTCATTATCATTTAAACTAAGAGGAGAAAAAAGATTTCATTAAAACATCATTAGCAGCATTGGAAATAAAAAAAAAAAACTCAAAACAACCAAAAATTCTAAATGCGAGTTTTTTAATCCCTAAAAAAATGTTTATTAAGAGTTCTACAGAATTATTCACCACCATCAATTTGTGTTCTAGCAAATTAAATCATTCATCGTCAAATATCTATAATGAATTTATTACTCCCTCGGTTTTTAAATACTTGCTCAATTTCTCCATGCACGAAGTTTTAGGAAAAGTTGGAGAAAGTAATAAAATATGAAAATAGTTGGGTGGTTGAAAAAATAAAAAATTGTAGAAAGCAAAAGTAGTGGAAGAATAGGAGGAGAGAGTATTACGTTAGGTCCACTAAGTGTGAGAAATGAGTTAAATATTGTAAAAGTTTTCTAAAAAAGGAAATGGAGCAAGTATTTAAAAACGGCCGAAAAAGGAAAGTAGATCAAGTATTTAAAAACGGAGGGAGTATATACGTACACCTAGGTGCACCATACACCCTTATAGATTTTGTTCTCATATCGTCATTTTGATGATTGTTTTTCATTTAATCATCAAATGAAGAACAAAAACTAACCTTGAGTTAGTTGGGTGTACGATGCACCCGAGAGTATACAAATCAGAGTTCAAAGCAAAGTTCCTAATTTTGCCCCAATAGGCATACAAATTTTCTCCCATAATCCTTAAATGTTAAACAACATTAAGAAACATAACTAACGTACCCCAAATTGTAGTTCATTGTAATGAAAGTCCAACCGATAATGCATAATAACAAGAGTTTGGCAAGGTAGAACCTACATAAATATTCCCTAAAACCTGAAGATAGACAAAAGACATAAATAAATAAATAATAGATGAATATAGAGCTTGGATATTTTAGATATATGAGCAAAATCTAATGTTGCAAATTGATAATGCATCGTAGTTGGGTGTACGATGCACCCGAGAGTATACAAATCAGAGTTCAAAGCAAAGTTCCTAATTTTGCCACAATAGGCATACAAATTTTATCCCATAATCCTTAAATGTTAAACAACATTAAGAAACATAAATAACGTACCCCAAATTGTAGTTCTTTGTAATGAAAGTCCAACCGATAATGCATAATAACAAGAGTTTGGCAAGGTAGAACCTACATAAATATTCCCTAAAACCTGAAGATAGACAAAAGAAATAAATAAATAAATAATAGATGAATATAGAGCTTGGATATTTTAGATATATGAGCAAAATCTAATGTTGCAAATTGATAATGCATCGTAGTTGGGTGTACGATGCACCCGAGAGTATACAAATCAGAGTTCAAAGCAAAGTTCCTAATTTTGCCACAATAGGCATACAAATTTTATCCCATAATCCTTAAATGTTAAACAACATTAAGAAACATAAATAACGTACCCCAAATTGTAGTTCTTTGTAATGAAAGTCCAACCGATAATGCATAATTACAAGAGTTTGGCAAGGTAGAACCTACATAAATATTCCCTAAAACCTGAAGATAGACAAAAGAAATAAATAAATAAATAATAGATGAATATAGGGCTTGGATATTTTAGATATATGAGCAAAATCTAATGTTGCAAATTGATAATGCAATCAACCTTCATGTAAAGCACTATTTGTTAACCGGTATACGGGGAAATCAAGGCAACATTTTCATGCATCATGTATCATACAATACCCTTATTCAAATTTCATTTTGAAATCCTACTAACTTGCAAATATCAAATTCCTCAGCCTGATTTTCTTATTGTATTCATTCTTAGTGCCAAACTAGATAGAATATATACATTCCACTAACTTGGAAACACCCTTAACCAACAAAAATAATCAAATCTAATAGTATAGCCACTTGGAAAAAAGAATTTAATTGCACTTTAAAAGTATATTAATAGACAAGATTATACATGAAATGGCATTTCTCTTTACCAAATTTCTAGTTAGTAACAAATTAAATATATCCAATTCATCAGCAATCTTTAAAAATAATATATTAATCAATTTTCCAATATTTAATCACGAATTGATCAAGAGACATTCAAATGCAAGTCTTAAAAGTTAGATTAATCAAATACCCATATCACAAAAAGGAATGCACAAAAACCATAAATATGAAATATAATTGAAAGCATAAAACATGCAATTAAAGAATTAAAGGGGTTGAGAGAGATTCGTCTACTATATGATTTACTCTTCAAGGTAGTGTTTTCTCCATTGTCTAATTCATCACCCAATCTAGAGGAAGAAAGCAAACAATTGAGTAAACCAGGAAATATAAAAACAAAATTCAACAAAAACACAATCATGTCAAAAATACAAGCAATACAAGCAAATAAATATTGGCAATATGAAAAAAAAGGGTCATGAATTTAACAAGGTCTAATTAAACTAGTGGTCTGTGTGGTCGGGTAATTGTTTCTGCAAAAAAAGCAAAACACAGACGGAGGGTCTGATTGAAGTATTGAACCAGTGGTTTCATATAATTGGCTAAACTTTGATTTTACCTTGTTTGTCGCCAAAATTTGTCCTCTGCATTCAAAATTTGGCCAAAATTTATACTGCATTAAAACACTAATAACAACATAAATAAGCAAATTTCAAAAGTCCAATGGAGTCAAATTAGACTATACCATTTTCTTGTTATAGGTGTTCATGCTCTTTTAATAATCAGCCTTCCTCTGCTTTGCTTTCTGGATGTAATAAGGATCCTTCTTTTGTAATCAATTACAAACAATAATTAGTTCTAAATCGAATCACGTATAAATTAAGTCAACCCAGCAGAGAATTATGACTCCTTACATGACTTTCGCATGTGACTTAGCACCATATACCATGTCAGGTTCATGTTAAAATCTTCATAATTATGACTAACCAATCAAATTATATAAGATTAAGAAAAGATGATGCAGGCAGCTCCCACACCCACCCCTCTGTTTTGCAGAAATATGACAGAGATTGTGAATAGCTGAAAGTCTGAAACTTTCTTCACACGATTTCTTGCATCATCTTCGGCAAACATTCTAATACAGAGTGCCAATTCAATGCACCGATGCACAACAACTCTTCAACCAAGTAATCAAATTGATAGTTCACAATCTATAATTATACACAAATAGAGATAAAATCATATGATACTAATCTAACATACAATAGCTAAAATACAAATGTATTAAAAAAAAATCAAATATTTTTTTCTTAATTTGAACTATTTCAATTGCATAATTGAATTTTTCATATGTACACTCAACTAGAACAATATAAAGCGATCAAAACATTTAAACCATTAAAAAATATCAGTGAAATAGAAATTGTACCTTAGATGACACTACTTGACCAAGAATTTCTCCATTGCCTCACCTTAATTTTAACAATCAATTGAATAAGATCTCACCTTCGTAAAGCCCTTTCTCTGAGGACCTAATATGGAGATGCTTCAGAAACTTCAAGGCTTCACCACCAATTTTAGTGAGAAATCAAAAACCCCTTATCTTTTAAAAAGTATAAGCCGTAAACACAAAATATCCAAAATTCCCTTTTAAAACCCAAAAATATCCATATTTTCATTTTTACAAACCCTAAAAACACATTAATAGCAGACAAATTGAAGTATTGAACATCAAGACAATTCATTGGATCATAGGAAAGATTGAGGCATGATATCAAATTACTTTGATTAAGATTATTCTTTAACCCATTAAAATTCCTAAATTTTGAAGAAATCGAAGCTGACCTAAATAACCCAGAAGACTTAAATTGATTGCAAAATAAAGGAGATGAACTAGAATTAATTCTTGGGGCAGGAGATTGAACAAGGGTTTTAGGCAATAATCTGGAATTAAAGCTTCTAAAAGTACTGTGAACAAACCTTGATCTTCTGTACCATGACGCCATGATTTTAGGGGAAGAACTCATGCACCTCGTCCAAAACCACCAACAACAACAACCATCTGCTCTTCCTCACAATCTCTTCTATCCTTGACCTCTTTCTCACACTCCTTCTCTTCATCCTGCCATCACCGCCGTCGGACCCCAACACAACCAATTTAAATTCCAATTGCCCTAATTGTAGAAATTCGCCATTAAATTAGAGAAGGAACGTAAACTTGACTACTTGAGGGTTGAGAATGAATAAATTGGGGTTGGTCCACAACACAATTCAACGCACAATAAAAAGGCAATGGCAAAATGCCCAGCACACTATTCATTTTCAATAGTGATTTTTTTTAATTTATTTTTATTTTTTATTTTTTTATTTACAACTACTATTTATAAGCTACAGCATTAAGTTCCTAATATTTGTAATTGACGTTTGTAAGTTAGTTACAAAATTTTTGCTCAAAGTTTCATTGACTTAATATTTGTAACTTTGGTTAAAGTTTATTTGACCTAATATTTGTAACCGGCGTTTGTAAGCTAGTTACAAACTTTTTAGTCAAAGTTTCTTTGACTTAACATTTATAACTGGCATTTATTTAGTTACTTACTAATAAAACTTCAAACAATGATAAATCACATATTAGTTACCGACATTTACTATGTCGGTTACTAATGTCATGAAATTTGTAACTGGCATTATCTTAGTCGGTTACTATTGATGCTTTCGTAACTAGCATAACATACGCCAGTTACTAAAAGGGTGTTAAAAATAGCATTTTTTCTACTAGTGAGGTACTTTCTAGATGAGATCCCAACTCCTATTCACAAGGAGAAAGCACCCCCATGTTTTGACTTTAATGTCATGGGACTCCACTTTGGGCGTGAAAATGATGAGCCAAAGTACATAAAGGACAACTCCTCGTTCATTCAAACGGTTCCTGACGCGGGTGCATGGAACTTACTGGAAGAAGTGGAAGACTTGTCACGTGTCGTGGCATGATGAAAGGCTAAAGTCGTATCACCTAATAAAAAATAATACCTAAATCCAATAACTATGTAGATAGGGAAGAAGGGTCGAACCACAGGTAACCGATCTGTTGTTATTAAAAGGTAACTAATTACAAATATCAAGTTTAGGGAGAAAATCAATAATAAGAAGGCTTAGGGTCATAGGTTCACCAATAATTAATATTCCGGGATAAAGCATAACAATCAATAATTAACATTGCACAAATAACATGATTAATAGGCTCTTGCAATTTTTTAACCAACATGGATATAACAGGCTCTCGCAATTTATAAAATCTAAGTTCCTATTGAAAATAGCCTTTAATATCAAATTAACATCTGCTCGATTCATCAATTCAATATTGTTATTTTGTTACAAGGAAATCACATCTGCTCGATTCATAATCTGGTTGTAAAGCGTTAAAACAATTTAATAAGTAATTATAATGCAATATTAATAATCAAAAATAACAAATTATCTCTTCATATTAATTATGGATCCCCATAAACCCTAGAATTAAACTACTCAAACATAATTAAAACTAAACTAATCAAAGCAATAAAACAAGTCATGAAGAAAAAAAGTAATAAAATTGCTGAAATTAATAAAAATGAGAAATCGTTACCAAAGTACTTAGAATTAAAGAGTTGAGTCAAGAACAAGAGTGAGTTGTAAGAGAGAGTAAACTAGAGAGAGAAATAATCAAAGTAGAGAGAAAAAGTCTAAGAGAAGAGGTGCTAAGCAAAAGCATAAAAATCGTACTTATATCTAAAAACAAGTACTCCTAATTAAAACAAAAACAAATCGCCGGAATTACCTCTAAAAATCTCGCGCTCGATCGGGCCTGCCTTTTCTTCGATGTAAGGTTCTCTCGCGCCCGGCCGGGCGCAAACTCGGCCGCGAACATACTCTTCCCCACCCGGCCAGGTGCGCCTTCGGGCGGGGGCATTCTTGGCGAGTCCCGGGCACACGTTTTGGACTTCGATTGGGCTCCGATTCTTTTGCCCAATCCGGATTTCCTCTTTGGATCTTAAATACTCGGTCCAAATGCCTTGGAATCTCAAATGTTAAGCACTTAATCACCGGATCGATGACTCCAACCGGCCCTGGGCTATAAAAACTGGTGGTGCTCCTCCAATGCTCATAGACACTCCATAATATCTGGAGAAAATGCTCTAAAAGTGCAAATCCCTATAAAAGTCAACCAAAACTACGAAAACACTAGAAAACACCAATTAGTAATAAAAGTGGCTCTAAAGAGCCAAAAACACTACTAATTATGACCAAGGGACGGGGGTAAATAAAACACTATATAAAATGGACATATCACAAGAAGTCGGGCCAAACTCCTTGGAGGTTACCTTTCGAGACTAAACATCATCACACTTGAAGACAAGAAGAATTGAAGAAGTCCGCCCGAACCTAGGAAGTCCGACTATACCATTTTGTAAGCTTCAAACCCGATTTATTCAGTTTTGTAGCAGTGGTCGAACTCCAAAGGTTCGACCGAACTGGGAGCAGGACAGTTTGACCGAACTTACCCATATTTCAACCAAACCTACCCACAAGTTTGACCAAACATACCCTTAGTTCAGCCGAACCTTTTCCGATTTTCTTTTAGCTTGTGCGAACTATTTAAGTTGTTTTAAGACATTTTGCATTTTAATTAATGTTGAACTTTGCTTGATTTTGAAATCAAAGAGACTTTCTCTCTCTACCATAGTCTTTGTGATTATCTTGCTTTCTTTGTGATTACTACCTTGTAATCTTTGTGGTTACACCTTAATCCTAGCTTCACTTGGTGTTGGCTTTGATTAAAACCCCTATTTTCATTATCTTGGTGATTTTGAGATAGGTTTGCCTTATTTTATTGGTTTGAACTTGTTGTTACTTGAATTCTCCTCTATTTTTCTTGGGTTTTGTTGGTTATTTCATATATGTTCTACAAAGCGAAAACTTCGAGCCTTCAAAGCTCATCACTTCAGCAGAGGGTTTAGTGCAAGGATGGCACAATAAAGTCAAGGTGACTACCCCGAGTGGAAGGAAGATCTCCATAACAATAGGACAAAGACCGATGTTTGGTGAATAGTCTGAGTTTGAGTCTGAGTCTTTTCCTATAGAGTCTTCCAAATCCTTAGCTGTAGCACCTTCTTCTTCTAATTCTTCTATTTTAGCATCTACTCCTAGGATAGTTAGCAATTAAGTCCCTGAGGACATTTACATATTTGATGTAATGATTTCCGAGTTTAATAATATGTCTTCTTCCTCTTACTCCTCGTGTTATTCTCTAACCTAAGATGACGAGCATTGCTTAACTAACAATGAAAACGACAAAGAAATTATTAAAGCAATGGAAACACTTGAAAAGAAAACACTGGTAATTGAGGATACTGAAATGGTTGACATATCAAATGATCCAACCATTTAAAGAGAAGTTAAAATCGGATTAACGCTAAATGAATTTGAAAGAACCAATTTAATTAATCTACTTCAAGAATTCATCGATGTATTTGCTTGGTTATACAAGATATGTCATGTATTAATAGAGAAATAGCTCAACACACTATACCACTAATTCCAGGAATGAAACCTGTAAAACAAAAGCTGCGTCGAATGAAAACCGACGTAGCTCTTAAAATAAGAAGAAGTTCAAAAGAAAATAACTGCAGGTTTTATCAAGGTATCCAAATACCCAGAATGGGTAGCAAATGTGGTATTAGTTCCAAAGAAGGATGGAAGGGTAAGAATGTGTGTCGACTATCGAGATTTAAATAAGGCAAGTCCAAAGGATGACTTACATTTACCACACATCGACATCTTAATAGATAATACATCGAATCACGCGCTTCTCTCTTTTATGAATGGATACACAGGGTACAACCAGATTCTCATGGATGGAGAAAACAACATTTATAACACCTTGGGGTGCTTACTATTACACGGTAATTCCATTCAGGTTAACGCGGGTGCCACTTACCAACGAGCAGCAACTACCTTACTCCATGATATGATGCGCAAAGAGGTTGAAGTATATGTGGATGATATGATCGTAAAATCAAAAGATTGCCCCGAACATCAAGTAGCCTTAAGAAAGTTCTTCGAAAGGCTAAGAAAATACAACATGAGGTTGAATCCATCTAAGTGTGCTTTTGGAGTCACCTCAGGCAAACTCTAAGGATATGTCATAAGCTCTAGAATAGAGATAGACCCAACCAAGATAAAAGAAATCATGTCAATGCCACCGCCCAATACCAAGAAACAAATTCGAGGATTTATTGCCCGGTTGCAAAACGTACATAAGTAGGTTCATATTAAAGCTAATGAAAATATGTCAATATTCAAGAAATTAAAAAAGAATGTGCCAATAATATGGGACAACGAGTGTCAAAAAGCCTTTAAAAAGATCAAAGCCTATCTCGCAAATCCTCCCGTATTAGCACTAGCCCTTCAAGGGATTCCTCTTAGGTTGTACTTAATAGTCACCAAAGAGACAATGGGGGCTATGCTTCCACAAGAATTAGAAGGAAAAGAAAATGCAATCTACTACCTAAGCAAGAAAATGCTTGAGTATGAAGTACGCTACATACCACTTGAGATATTGTGCCTCGCATTAGTGTGGGCCACAACCCAGTTAAGACATTACATGCTCGTGCATACAGTCTTTGTAGTTTCTCGAATGGATCCATTTAAGTTATTGTTCGAAAAATCTACACTCAATGGGTGCATATCAAGGTGGATAGTCAACTTAGCCCAATTTGATGTAAGACTCATGTCTCAAAAGGCTATAAAAGGATACGTGGTCTCGGACTTCTAAGCGGAATTTCCAATAGAGGATTCGACGCCAATACATGACAAAGAATTTCCAGATGAAGACTTGATGGTCACAGAAGATGATACTTGGACTTTATACTTTGACGGAGCCTCAAACCAAAAGGGATGTGGCGTTGGAGTACTATTAATATCGCCTAAAGAAGAGCATGTTCCAATCTCCATAAAGTTAGATTTTGACGTTACCAACAACGCTGCTGAATACAAAGCATGTGTGGTTGACGAGGGGTGGAACTAGGTCGTTGAAACTAATCATCCCTCGGTCAAACTAAATTTGTAAACACTTAACAAACCTATATAAAAGTATAAAGGAAATCAAGGGTCGAACCCAAAGGAACGGTATTGTTCAAGCGCTCTCAATTATGCGCCTAAGCTAGGTCAAAACCTAAGGATAAAAGGTAAACATAAAAACAAACTAACAAAATGAAGAACCAAACAAATAAACACTAGGAACATGGATCAACAAGTAATCATGAAAATTGTAGCAACTCGGGAACAATATGAAAATCAATGGTTGTGAAGACTAATGGCAAGCTCAATCAAAAGAGTAAAAAATTTATCTCCTAGAGGTCAAACTAGCGCCAACTATGAGAGACTCTAACTATGAGCATCACTAATCAAGCTCAATCGACAATTTCAATTCCTAAATCAATGGTCCGTATCATTAGAAATTACAATGCAATCTGGCATAATTATCAAGGCCTAATCGAATTACACACATGAAAACTTCCATTAATCACTTTAATATCAAATATTAATCAACACAATTCCCAAATTAAGCACAATCAATCAATCATACAAGTTTCACTTAATTCCTAGCAAACAACTACTCTAACATCATCATCTAATCAACTAACAACTAAAGATATCAAGAATCAACAATATACGAAGAACAACTACATTAATTAAGAATCAAACATCAAAATCAATCCAAACAAACATGAATATTAAACAAAGCAATAAAATGAGATAAAGTTAAGAATGCTCATTGATAATATAGAAGATCTTCAACACAATTGTCACAATTGAATCTTCAACCTCTCAATCACCATTGAAATTCCTCACTTTCTCTCTAAAAAATCTACTCCTAAACTAACCCTAGAGCTAGAGATAGAAGCTCTCAATTAAGCTAAGAATATGATCTAAATTTAAAATGAAAACTTGCTGCAAAAATTGGGTTCAAAAGGGTATTTATAAGTTCTTGACCAAGTGTTGTGGAAAGGGAATTTAGCGGTAAGTTTTTTTATTAATTTTTTTTACTCAAGCTCTATTCAACGTGCAATGGATGGGAAGAGAACATGGAAAGAAAGAGAAATGGGATGGACCCTCAACTCAAATGATGAGAAAACGACTCATGCTGTACCTAAAACATGGTCATGGTGTGAAAAGAGTATGTACAAAGTGTGTGCTAAGAGTAGTGAGTTTAGATGACATGTTAAGACTTGTGTCATGACCATGTTACTAGACTATGTGATTAGACTCGAACAAAGACTAAGTTTAGACCTCATGTATGTGCACTAAACTGGACAGGTTGTATTATTTTAGTCGTAACTTTTTATTTGTGTCTCTGATTGGGACGAAACTAACGCCAAATTAAAGATAAAACTCAGGACTACAGATCCATAGGTTTAACGCCTCGTAACTCTTTATAGAACTCCGACTACAACAAAAACAAGTTGATGTTTGTGCAGTATAAGGGAATAAAAATCCGAGTTGACTCAAAGGAATTATGACTCGATTTTAGACATATTTATTAGCTCAAATTAATTAATCAATTAATTAAGAAAATTCCTTTAATCCTTTGTTATTTTATTTAAGCATATTTATAATTACAAGTCAAACCAAACGGTTAGATTAATAACATGTAGATTATGCACAAGCAAGTAATGCACAAGTAGTCACAATATGATGCAATAAGTTTGTAACCAAACCATCGCTCTAGTTCTCTAAAATTCAGGATATGGGCTAGTCAAAGAGGGTCCATGGTTATGAGTCTTGATGCACCTCGCGGAAGCCTTACCTTTGGAAGGGTTGGCACGTGTGGATGGGACCCCGCGAGTTAAACTCGATTCCATGATTTAGGGAATTCAACAAACTCGGATGTACCCTTTGTTCCCAGGAGTGTATTATTGGGTAGATGGAGCGTGAATTCCCAAAGGGTTATGGCCATATGAAGAACACAGATGGGTTTAAGAAAAAAAGGGAAAAACTCAATCAGGAAATAAAACCGAGCAAACAGTATTAGAAAACCAGTCAAAACAAGAAGGTAGAGTTCTCGCTCGGCAGTGGAAGAATTTGGCGCGAGAAAATAGTGTCGTTGCAAGACGACAAGCTTGTCGCCAAACGACAGCGCCATCATTTGGCGCTGACGCTGTTGTCTCAGCGTTAATTCCTACATGCCTCGGTAGCTTTCGATTCTTTAATTTTCCAGTTTTTTTCATAGCATTGTTTCGATTTAGATTTGAATGATATTACCCTAGATTCCTACGTGTAGAAATCCTATATTTTTTACGCATTACAGATGGTCTTTCTAATGCAAATCTTTTAATGCTTATACCAATAATGTTGATCAAAATTACGCACATGAAATACTTAGAACTTTTCGAGTCTCATCCACTCATTCTAAATCATTGCTTAGATAAATTTTAGGAATTAAAATAGAAATCCTCCGTTGTAGAGTCACCAAAAAACTATAGGGATTACTTTTAGCCATCTAAACTTGAGCCCCAATGTGATCATACACTTAAGCATGGCGGCTTCAAAGGGAAGAAAGCTAGAGCAAAAGATTCGCCAACCAGTTTTAGGAACTTGTACACCGTTCACAGGGTGAAGGTTACACCCCTTAACGATCCAGGTGATTGTTAACTCTAATAGGTCTGGAACCATGAATTGAATTTAGGGGATGAAGGTACAAATCCTACATAAAAGAGATTACACTTGCCCTAAAAATAGGCCTCCACTTTATTCTTCTCGTATTCATGTGCGCTTTCTAACTAACATGCAATCAATAGATTACCCTAAACCTGTTTATCTATGTTGGTTGAATATTAATGCTCAAATAAATCTATTATTGGCGATCACTTGAATTATAATCATATTATCCCTAAACAAGATCATTAATTATCTTATTAAGAGTAATTACAAGTACAAATTCCCTTTAAACATGCATAAAAGGTGTGATTAAGCAATAACAATAATATATATCAAGCAACATAATAAATCATCATAATAATAATCATAATTGAAATAACAATCATAATTAAAATAATCATGTTAAAGCATAATATTATTAGCAAAATCCTAGGCATGATACTAATAAGATTCATAACAAACCCTGGCATGTCACTAAATATCAAAGATCAAAGCTTTATCCCCAACATGATACTAACATGATATAAGGAAAGATATAGGAAGCATCATAATAATCATACTTGATATTAGAAATATTATTTAACCCTAAACATGATAATAGGAATCAACGAAATAATCTAAGCATAATTTCTATATCAAAATAATAATAATTAAAGCAACTACTTACTTGGATGCCTCGTACCTCTTTCTAATAACAAAATACACACGTTAGTAACTTCAAGGAAACAGACAATTAAATTAAATAATTGAAATAGAGATTTGGTACCAAACCCTCAGAAATATTAAACCTTTCACGTCTAGGGCGAAAGCAACTTTGAACTTGGCTAGGTGATTCTAAAGCTAATGAATGAGAATTTTTGAGAGAGGGAAGGCTTAGAAAAAGAATAGGGAGAGAAGCAAAGCTTGTAGATTTTAGAGAGAGAAAGAGAGAGAATATTGTAGATGTAGATTTTAGATGATTTATAAACAGGGAGATACGACCCCTATCTATTGGAAAAAACAGCACGGGATCGACAAAAATCATATTCGGAATAAAATACCTCATGTCGCAAACGATAGGAGCCAGCGCAAGACGACAAGCTCTTCACCAGGCGACGAAGGCCAGCGCTAGGCGACGAAGGCCAGCGCCTGACGACAACACTATTGTCTCGCTCTGGTAAAAAAAATCCACACACTTTTCCACGCGTAATTACTTTTAACAGTAGTTGTAGGTAATTAAATGCCCGAGCAGTTTTCGAAATCAGATTTAATATATTTTATTCTAAATAAAACATCCTTTAAAAATATAATTAATAGGCCCTCCTCTAGATCATAGGGCAACCTTAAAAATCATTGGACCTAATCTAATTTAATCCAGAACTTCCTCACAAGTCATCGGAATTTGGCCTATAATATATCATTAGAAATCTCATTTCGAGCTCAATCCAACTACCCTATTATCGGAACCTTATTACGGACCAAACCAAATTCGACTGGATATCTTTCATAAATAGGAGTAAGAAAAGAATTATTTTAGAAAATAGAAAGAGAAATATTTTAATAAAAACATCCTTATCTTTAGACTTTCCACACTTTCACTTTGTCCAATAATCAAATAACGTGAAAGGTATTCATCACTAGGTTTGGTTATGGGGAGACACATTTGGGTGTCTACAGAATCCCCCACTTTGACTGAGTTTGGAGAAACTTATGTTTCGAAAACAAAAGTCAAAGTAGCGATAGAGACAGAGAATGATTCAGAACGTTCTGCGATACTAAATTATTCTTGTAACGCCGATACCTATAAATTAGCGTTAGTTAAAACAGATAAAAGAGTTAAGAAACGCGTATCTTGCACCATCGATCACACGTCTCTGAGGGTAATCGATTTGTTGCTGCATTTTTTGTTGTGACAACCTTCCAGAAGCTAGGGAACGCCATCTTGTTGTTTTGATGTTGTGGTCGTGGTTTGCCGCTGTTGATGTTCACTCGTCTTTGAATAAAAGAGCTTATTTTGAGAATTGTTCACTCGTCTTTGAACAAAAGAGCTTTTTTTTAGGAATGTTCACTCATATCTGAACAAAAGAGCTTCAAATAAATGTCCATGTGCCTCTAAACAAAAAAGCTTCAATAGGATGCCCACGCATCTCTGAGCAAAAGATCTTGAAAGAAATGTCCATGCATCTATGAACAAAGAGCTTTGAATGTTATGCCCAAGCGTCTCTAAGAAAAAGAGCTTCGTGATATGTCCACGCGTCTCGGAATAAAAGAGCTTGAAAGGATTGTCCACGCGTCTCTAAACAATAGAGCTTTAATGAAAAGAATTGTTCTTCAAATAAGTGTATTATTCTGATAGTGGGTTCAAAATTATTAGAAAGAAAATATATTCAGAAAGGTCAAGTGATCGAAATGCCTGGGTAGAGGTTGCTTCCGATCAGTAATATTAATACACAATTAATATTACTACTTAATCTTGACTGAACCCTTCTGGTCACACCCAAGCAATCAACGAGCCGAAGCAATAAATAAATTCAGAAGGAATTAATGAGTCGACCAAGTAATATTAATTTAGACGTCGAAATTCGAGCTTAGAGCGTCAAAAATGAGCGTCAGAAGTCGAGTAAAAAATCATAAAAGACGAGACGTGCAAATAGTTTTAAATCAACAAAATTCCCAAAATACCCCTAGCATCGGAGTGCCCCGAGCAATTCGAGTAATAGGGGCATAATGCATAGCATGGTGGCTAGCACGCGCACACAGCCGAGCCTAGGCTGGCTAGTGCGTGATAGCGTACCATTGCTAGCAGCCAAGGACCAGCATCGGCATATAAGGGCACCGAGCTGCAGCAGCACGCACTCGGAGTGTGCGGCATGCTAGCAGCAAGCAAAAGCAGCACGCACTCAGAGTACGTGGCTTGCTAGCTGCAAGAAGCAGCAGCCCACATCTCCGTGGTGCGGGTAGCTGGGCCGTGGCGAGGGTAGCTTGGCCGTGGGGCGGGCAAGTGGGCCGTGAGCAAGGGAGGAGTAAGTGGGAGCTTAGTGAAAGGGAGGACATGTGGCACATGGAGAGGAAGAGATTGGGGAGCAAGTTTAATCCCCCCTCTCCAAGTGGTCCTCACTTGCTCTCTCATGAATAGTTGACACTTGTTTATTTATTACTGGCTTGCTTAAATAATTATATTTTACCTTTAATATAAAATGTTAAAATATCACTATCCCACATTGGTGGGAGAGACAATCATACTCTCATCATTTCCCATAAATACCCAAGTAAGGGCATTGGAAATAATGTTTGAGTAAGAGTTGGAAAGAGGATCACAAGTAAGTTAAAACCCTTGAAATAAAGAGTTGGAAAAGGTATCACATTTAGTGAAAGCCTTTGAAATCAATTACTCGGGTTTTATCGATCGAGTCTTGCTAACCCCAAGACATTGGACCTTGTCTGTATTCATTGATTGTGGGTGGATCAACTTTAAAGGCTTCGAAATTTGGAAGCTAGCTTTTAAGTAAGAGCCCAAGCGGTCGGGCGAAGCAAGCTCTAAAGTTAATCGTTTTATCTTAATCTTGTGATTTATTTAATTATGTTTATGGTTTTATTTATAGCAAGTGAGGTCTTCTTTTTTGGTTTGTTTCCACGGTGAGTCGGACTCACAAAATCCCAACAGCGGTATCGGTGCCTCGCTCGTTTATTTTAAAATCATAATTGTAGACACCCATTTGTGTCTCCCCAAAACCAAACCCGGTGATGAGTACCTTTCACGTCGAATCATTATCGAATAAAGTGAAAGTGTGGAAATTCTAGTGTTGCGGTTAGTTTTTTAATTATTTTCTTTCTCTCTGTTTTCAAAAACCTATTTTATGAAAATAGCCAATCCAGTTTAGTTTGTTCCATGATAAGGGTCCAATAATAGTGTAGTTGGATGGGGCTCGGAAAGAGCTTTCCAACGATACATTATAAGCCCAATTCCGATGAATAATGAGGAAGTTATGGCCAAATTACTAAAATGGGCCCGGTTTGATCTTTATATGCGGCTTAACGATCTAGAGGAGGGCCTTTTATGATTTATTATTCATAATGCAATTAGGATTGATTATAGTCTTCTAGAATCTTCTAGAAGGTTCTTTTGAATCCTAATATGATTAGCATTGATAATTAAGTTTTAAGAGTTTTATTTAGAATAAAAGAAGTGTTTTTAAGGAAATTACAGTTTTACCCTTCGTACGCTTAAATTTTATCAAAATATGAAAACGCGTGGAAAAACTGTCCGTTATAAATAAACTCCTAAAACCTCCGTTTTCAATCACCAACTCTCATCAAGAAATTCTTGATATTCTCTGCTCTCTTTTTTAACCAACTTTTCCCAAACAAAATTCCGCATTCACAAGATCTAGACAAACCTAGCCTAATTCGAAGTAGCCTTCGCCCTAGACGTGAAAGATTTGATATTTATGAGGGTTTGGTCCCAAATCTAGTCTAAACTTTCTTAATTCCTTCTTAATCTTTATTTAATTTAATTCTATGGTTTTATATTTTCCTTGAAGTTACAAACGTATGTATTTTGTTATTAGAAAGAGATACGAGGCATCCAAGTAAGAAAATTAATTTTTTTATTGATATTATGATATAGAAATCATGTTTAGGTTGTTATTTAGCTTCCTAGTATCATGTTAGGATGCTTTTCCTAGTTTCGTATTTAGGTTGATTTGCTTATATCAATTATGATTTATGTAATTCTTCCTATTTTAGGGAATATTTCAAGCATTACCCCAAACTTGAACCCCACTATGATCATACACTTAAGCATGGTGGCGTCCAAAGGGAAGGAAGCTAGAGCAAAAGAGTCGCCAACAAGTTTTAGGAACTGGTAAACTGTTCACAGGGTGAAGGTTACACCCCTTAACGATCCAGGAGATCGTTAACTCCAATAGGTCAGGAACCAAGACTAGAAGTTCGGGGATGAAGGTACAAATCCAAACTAACAGAGATAGAACCTTCCCTAATAATAGGCCTCTACTTTATTCTTCTCGTATTCATGTGCACTTTCTGACTAATATGCAATCAATAGATTACCCTAAACCTTTTTATCTATGTTAGTTGAATATTAATGCACAAACAAGACTATTATTGGCGATCACTTGAATTATAATCAAATTAACCCTAAACAAGATTATTAATTATCTTATTAAGCGTGATTACAAGTACCAATTCCCTTTAAACAAGCATAAAAGGTGCGATTAAGAAATAACAATAAATATAATCAAGCAACATAATCATAATCATAATCATAAATAACAATAATAATGATTATAATTATGACAATTATATTAAAGCATAATAATAGCAAGATCCTAGGCATGATACTAACAAGATTAATAACAAACCCTAGCATGTCACTAAACAATAAAAATCAAAGCTTTAGCCATAACATGATACTAATATGAATATTAGGAAGAGAATAGGAAGCATCGCAGGAATCACAATTGTCATATTTGATATTATAACTTTTACCCTAAACATGTTACTAGGAAGATACAAACACCCTATCATGACAGTAGGATTCATAACAACAACCTATACATGGTTGCTATATCATAATAACAACGCAAATAATTAAAGCACTTACTTGGATGCCTCGTACCTCTTTCTAATAACAAAATACACGCGTTGGTAACTTCAAGGAAAATATAAAAATAAACAATTAAATTAAATAAGTGAAATAGAGAATTGGGACCACACCCTCAGAAATCAAAACCTTTCACGTCTAGGGCGAAGGTAACTTCGAACTTGGCTAGGTGTGTCTAGATCTTGTGAATGCGGTATGGTGTTTTTAAAAAGCTAGTTTAGAAGAGAGAGAGAGAGAGAGAGAGAGAGAGAGAGAGAGAGAGAGAGAGAGAGAGAGAGAGTAATCCAGAGATTCTTGATTTGAGTTGGTGAGAGAGAGAATTAGAGAGAATTCATAAGAATTGATGAGAATTGGTGATTAAAAACGGATATGATAAAATCAGCCGGATAAGATAAAGAATGAATCAGAGTTTCAAAAAGAATAAAACACGACTGTAGCACCAAACACGCGCCTGTCGCCAAACGTTGCGCGTGTCGCCAGACGCCAGAGGCCAGGTATGTCGCCAGGCAACAGAGCTGTGTTATGGCGCTGCAAACAATTTCCCACATGTTTTCTTATTTTGATAAAATTTAAGCGTACGAGAGGGTAAAACTGTACTTTCCTTAAAACACTTCATTTATTCTGATTAAAACTCTAAAAGTCAACTAAAGTCAATCAATGCTAATTAAATTAGGAATGAAAAGAACCTTCTATAAGATTCTAGAAGACTATAATAAATTCTAATCACATTAGGAATGATAAATCATAATAGGCCCTCCTCTAGATCATTGGGCCGCATATAAAGATTAAACCGGGCCCGGTTTAGTAATTTGGCCATAACTTCCTCATTATTCCTCGGAATCGGGCTTATAATATATCGTTGGAAAGCTATTTTCGAACCTGATCCAAATAAACTATTATTTGACAATTGCCATGGACCAAACCAAATAAGATTGGCTGTTTTCTTAAAAAAGGTTTTCAAAAACAGAGGGAAAGAAAAGAAATAAAATTAACCGCAACACTAGACTTTTCACACTTTCACTTCAATCGATTATGATTCGACATGAGAGGTACTCATCACTGGGTTTTTTTTTTGCGAGACAAAATGGATGTCTACACCTATTTTCTTTCTTAATAGCATGTTAGTATCATGTTAGGGCTAAATTTTTGATTGTTATATTTAGAGACATGCTAGGGTTTGTTATTAATATTTTTAATATCATGCCTAGGATCTTGCTATTAATATCATGCTATATTGTTAACATGATTATGATAATTATAATTATTTTTATAATGATTATTATGTTTCTTGATATATTTTATATTGTTATTGCTTGATCACGCCTTTTATGCATGTTTAAAGGGAATTGGTACTTGTAATCACCCTTAATAAGATAATTAATAATCTTGTTTAGGGTTAATATGATTATAATTCAAGTGATCACCAATAATAGTTTTGTTTGTGCATTAATATTCAACCAACATAGAAAAAAAGGGTTTAGGGGTAAACCTATTTATTGCATGTTAGTCAGAAAGTGCACATGAATACGAGAAGAATAAAGTAGAGGCATATTATTAGGGCAAGTTCAATCCCTTTTAGGTTGGATTTGTACCTTCATCCCCGAACTTCCAGTCATGGTTCCAGACCTATTGGAGTTAACGATCTCCAGGATTGTTAAGGGGTGTAACCTTCACCCTATGAACAGTTTAGAAGCTCCTAAAACTTGTTGGCGACTCTTTTGCTCTATCTTCCTTCCCTTTGGACGCCACCATGCTTAAGTGTATAATCAAAGTGGGGTTCAAGTTAGGGGTAATGCTTGAAATATTCCCTACAGCTTTTGGCAACTCCACTGGGGAGGATTTCTATTTTAATTCCTGAAATTTATTTCGGCAATGATTTAGAATGAGTGGATGAGACTTAAAAAGTTCTAAGTATTTCATGTGTGTAATTTTGATTAAAATTATTGTCACATGCATAAAAAGGATCTCATTGGAAAGAACATCCATAATGAGTTAAAAACATAGGATTTTTTACACGTAGGAATCTAGGGAAATATCTTTCACAACTAGAATCGAAATAATGCTGCGAAAAACTGGAAAATTTTACGAACACGGAAAGCTGCTGAGGCATGTAGAAACTGGCGTCTAGAAAACAGAGCATGTCGCCAAAGATATGGCTCTGTCGCCGTGCAAAAATTCTGTCTCTTGGCAATAGGGCTATATCGCGGCGACAGGCCCTGTTTGCTGTCGCTGCGTTTTTCCAATACCGAGCCAGAAATATGAGTTCTAATTTCGACCAGTTCTAGCACTGTTGGCTTGATTCTACTTCCTAATTGAGTTTTTCTGTTTTTTTTAAACCCATTTGTGTTCTACATATGGACATAACCCTTTGGGAATTCATGCTCCATTTACCTGATTAAACGTTCTGAGCAACAAAGGGTACATCCGAGAATGTTGAATTCACCAAACCATGGAAGCGAGTTTAACTCACGGGGTCCCATCCACTCGCGCCAACCCTTCCAAAGGTAAGGCTTCCGTGCGGTGCATACAGACTCATAACCATGGACCCTCTTTCACTAACCCATATCCCAAACTTTAAAGAACTAGAGCCATGGTTAGGTTGCAAACTCATTGCATCATATTATGCCTACTTGACTAATTTTGCATTATTTGTTGTGCATAATCTATGTGTTTTTCCTAACCGTTTGTTTGACATGTGTTTAAGCCTTAAATAAACTAATTAATTGCTAAAAGGAATTTGCATAACTAATTAATTAATTAGAGTAATTAAAGTCTAATATTTTAATCCGAATTGACTCAGTACGACTTTAGGCCTGTCCTGTAGAGTAAAAATACTGAAAGCAGTCCTAGATTAATGCTCCAGTAGTGACGCAAAAGTTTGGGCTGCATCGCCACACGTTATTGCGCAACGCCGAGCGACAATGCTGTCGTCGGGCGCTGCGCTATAGTGTGCAGCGACAAACCTGTTGCTTTGGCGACAGTTCAAGATTTTTCTCGAGTCATCAAAACGAGTCTAATTAAAAAGTTTGCTAATCACTTCGATTATTTTGCAAATAACAGTACCCTTGTTTAGTACTTAATTGAGTCTAGGCACTTACTGATAGAGGGAATAAACGCGTCGTCAATTGTCTATCCCTAGATCAAATACAATTTATACAACCTAAACAAACCTAATACGAGTATAAGGCAAGCATAGGGGTCGAACCACAGGGAACGAATAAACACCACCAAATGTTATCGACAATTAAGCTAGTCCGGAACAGGAGATAAATAAACTAAAGTCTAAAGATGCTAAAACAAGAAATAAAACATTAAGGGAAATGGTTTAGGTATAGCATTCACTTGAACATAAACAAAGGCATAGAAATTGAATTAATTATGAACTAAACATGCTCGAATATCGAAATAAAGGATCCAATCTAGCCGCCTTCCGGGGTCCAATTGGCTTCTCCTAACATAGCCTCTATGTTTCCTTATTAGAACCATATACTAGGAGGTACTATTAAATAACAATCGATAGTAATGAACCTTAACTAAGTCAACTTCCGTTCCTTGTTAGCAAAGATTCACCTTTAATCAACCAACAATGTGCACTTGCAAGAAGGTTAAAGAATATCAATCATATAAAGACTTTAATCACAAATAAATCAATTCTAAACCCTAGAACATGCTCAAGATCCAGCTACACCACAACCATCCCCTTAATGGGGAAATTATTCACTAATCATGCTAATAACAAGATTAATTAACAAATAATCAAGAATAAACATGATTAACAAGCAATACCAGCAACTAAAATAATAATAAAAATAAAGCAAATAAAAATAGAGGAGAGAGAGTTAGAGATTCTCATTAATTGAATGTGAAAATCTACAAGCAAGATGATCAATCTTCCTCTTCAATATTCAAGCTCAACAATGGTGAAACCCTTACTTTCTCTCTCTAAACTACTTTAATCCTAACCTAAACCTAGAGAGAGAAGCTCTCCTAAAACTAATTAGAGAATAGAATCAATGTTAATTGTCCTCATTTTTTCCAATTACCCCAAAAATGGGTATTTATACTAAATAGGAAAAATAAAAGGGGAAAAATAAAATAAAATAAAGAAATAAGAAAAGGGAAAGAAATAAAGAAAAGAAAAGAAAAGGAAATAAAAGGAAATAAAAATAAACCCACAAATCCCTCAAAAACATCAGACCCCTACTTCCTCTTCTTCTTTTCGAATTAAGCTGCTCTAAAATGGGATTTTAATCCCATTCTTTGCATCTCACCAAATCAAACTAACAACCATCATAATCAAAGCATCAAATAAAAACCGTTCGATCTTCATTAAGAATCACGCGCGAAGCTCGTAAAATGGCTCGTTCGAACCATGGGTTGGTGTGGCCGAACTACAGGGTTGGTTCGGTTGAACCATGGGAAAGTTCGACCACACCTCTTCAAATTACAAAACCTCAAAAGTTCCTGACTGTTTTGGCACTTCTTGGCATTTCGACCGAACCCTCAACGGTTTGCTCAAACTTGATTAATTTTCCCTTTGCTCTGATTTTTGCCGTTGCTTATGCGAATTGGTGGTTTGATGACTGATTGTGGGGTTAATGTAAATTGGTAGTTGCATTGAAGAAATTGGGTGGTCTGGGTTGCAGCTCGTGTTGGTCAGGTGAATTGCGTAGGGTGATGTGAGCTAGAATTGGTGTGCCAAGGTAGTTTGGTTTGGTTTAAGTGGTGAAGGAGGCAGCAGTAGCGGTGCAGGGCTGCTGTTGTTGCGGTTTGTGGGTGCTAGTGGTGATGTGCGTGGTTGTTGTTGGCTAGAGAATGACGACTGGTGGCTGAAGGTGGTTGAGATGAGGAAGTTGGGTGGTTGCAGGAATTGGTGAGTGAGAATTGGAGCAGGGGAAAGGTTGGTAGCTGTTACGAGGTGTTGGTGAGGGGCTGCTCTGGTTTTGGTGGCGTTTCTGCGCCGATTTGAGTGGCTGAAGGTGGTTGATTGGTGTGAGGGAGAATTGTGGGATGGCTGTAAGTTGGTGCGGTGGTGCGTGAGGATAGGAATTGCACGTCAGATGTGGTGAAGGTTTGTTTTTTTGGGTGGCCGAAAGTGGTAGATGTAAATTGGAGTGGTGAAGGGAGCAGGGGAAAGGTGGCTGATTGGTTTTGCTGGTGTGGTTGAGGATAGGAGATGGTGGGGTGACGGTTAAGGTGGGAAACAATCAGCAGCTTAGCAAAGAATTGCACACACTTTTACTCGTCCCGAACTCCGAACTCACTTGACATGAAACCCGGGACCCTAAACACAAAATAGAGGAGAAATCAAGACAAATAAAGATGAAATAAATAAATTAGGAATAAATAAAGTAAAATAGAAAAAGAGAAATAACACTAAACTAATAAAAATTAAATAAAACTATACAAGTAAATAAAATAAAATAAAATAACAAAATAAATTTAAAAATAATAAAAACTATGAAAGTAACAAAGAAAAGGAACGAAATAAAATAAATCAAAAGAAAATAAAATATGAAAATAAACTAGAAAATAATTAAATAAAGAAATTGAATTAAAACATACTAAAACTAAAAAATAAACTAGAAACTTTATTAAAAGGAAAACAAGAGAATAAAAGGGAAAATAATATAAAATAAACACGAAAATGACTCTAAAAATACTTCCTAAGAGTGACATAAATGTCACTCATCACTTAGTCCCATGGTCTTACACAAGAGTCAAAGCATGTCACTTGAACTCACAAATAAAGCACTTACTAATATGTATATACACTTTGACCATGTCTAGAGAGTCTTGTATGCGCGTGTTTTCCGGCTTTTTTTAGGGGGGGTAAGTTGGATATCAATCCTCCAATTAAACCACTTGTTTGTACCCTTGTACTTGATTCCCAAAAATATACACCCTATTTTTGCTTTTTTCTTTTTCTTTATAAACCCATAATGTCAAAGTAATTTTGAGTCAAGTCATTGAAATAAAAAATGGTTTAATTTACAGCGCGTGGTCAAGAAAGGAAGGGCGTTTGATCAGAGACAACCTTTTCGTTCAAGTACAACTTTTAGACAAACCAATCGGTCGAAAAAGGAAAGCCAAGAAGATAATGGTGAGTCAAGAAGAAGTTAATGAGCTCAAGAAGCAAATGGCTGGTGTTACTGAATTATTAAAGACCTTAACCCTCCAAATTAATGACCCTGTGAAGCAACAACAAATGGAGCTCATGCAATAAAGCTTGAGCAAGATATCCAATGATTACAGGTTCCAGGGCATTAGTTCACAAGGGGTCTCGGTGGACAAAGATCTTCTTCCGCAAAATTTCAATGCCAATGACATCCCAAAATTCAAGGCAACATATAACCCTTACTTTCATTTCAGAGCTTTTGAAACAATAATGAAAATTAAGGGTATTGCCAGAAAAGTATTTCATTCTTTATTTTCCTTATCTCTTGAAACCGTTTGCCAACAATGGTTCTTCTCCCTTGACAAAGAGAAAACCTCTACTTGGGAATCAATTGTAAACGCTTTCATTGATAGGTAGAAATGCAATATTGAAGTTGAAACTGATCATAGGGAACATGAAATACTTAAGTAGAAAGAGAATGAAGGTTTCACTTCTTTCTTCAATAAATAGATATAAACCTCTTCTAGGATGATCAAAGTACCGAGTGAAAAGGGATATGTGAGGTTGTTTATCAAGAACCTCCAAGAAAAGTACTCCAAGAATCTTATATACCAAAACAACCTTCATACCTTCAAGGCCGTCTATGATATTGGGATTAACATTGAAGACGAACTTGCTAAACAAAAAGCTGCTAACATTAATTCCAAAAGTGGCTGGAAAGGCAAGAAGAACGACAATCCTTCTTCTTCCAAAACCACCCACTCAAATAATGTTAGCACCTTTAATTTGAGTGAAGTCCTTTCTATTAACAACCAAGGACAAAAGAAACCATTTAGGAGGAACTTTACTTCTATTGGTATGAGTTATGACACCGTATTCGATCGACTGAATGCAAAAGGTCTTATATAACTCTTATTGGACCATTTGGGGACCCACTATTGAAAAGCGGTCAGCTAACTAGAACCCCAATGCACACTGCAAATATCACCAAGGTAGCGGACATCTCACTGAGAATTGTTGGAAGCTTAAGGAAGCTATCCAAGATTTGATTGATAATAATAAGCTACCACTTCCCCCTGCAAGTACGACACCAAGCATCAACAATGC
Organism: Chenopodium quinoa; assembly: GCF_001683475.1. Classification (NCBI taxonomy): domain Eukaryota; kingdom Viridiplantae; phylum Streptophyta; class Magnoliopsida; order Caryophyllales; family Amaranthaceae; genus Chenopodium; species Chenopodium quinoa. Next base: position 241,884 of record NW_018742738.1, on the reverse strand, counting down.
ACCACTCTCCAATTCATAGGCTATCTATGATGAGGAAAACCATGTTGGTCCCTCATCTCTAATCAAACCTGTTGAAGAAATTCATGCTATCAAAGAAGAGGAGGAAACCTTTTTCGATGCCATGGATGATTTTCCTTCCGAACAAGAACTTGCAAACAAGGAAGAAGTACAGATTCTTATATGGTCAATGTGAGAGGTAATAGACTTGTTACATGAAGCTGTTGAATTAGCAAGGAAACAAGTAAAAGAGCTTCAAAATAAGCGCGCTAAAGTTCCAATTATGGAGAAGAAACCATTCCCTCTCCAAGTAATTGACACACCCAAGAAGAGTAATAAACTCTATACTCCAATTGGGACTTCCTATGCTAAAATGTTCAAAATTCTCTCCGAGAATAATAAGTTTAAACCTCTCAAACCAAGACCATTTGAATTACTAAAGAGGACAGATGGGTTCTACTTTCCATACCAACAATCAGGGGGACATACCATTGGAAACTGTTTTAAATTCAAAGATTTTATTCAGAAGATGATTGATGATAAGAAGCTAGTTCAAATCCCACAAGAACAAGATATAAGCATTATTGGGGTTTGGGACAGCGATGATGAAGACGTCTATCTTAAGGACATGGAAGAACCTCCACTTTCAATGTCATATTCAATAGGAGAGTTTTTGGATGAAGAAGATTCACCCATAGACGTTCTCATAAGATCCGGGAGAATACAACCTCCCACCTCTACACAACCTATTCCTACCATGCAACAAGTTCCCATACCTATTATAGAAGACAATGATATTGTCAAACAATTCAAGAAGACCAAGGTCGAAATGAACATATGGAAACTTCTAGCTACATCTCGAGAACATAGGTTAGCAGTAATGAACGCCTTGGATAAGATAGATATAGATTTCGATACCACTCCTGAGGGGTTGGCTAAATTCCTTACGAGTGATCTCCCTAGTCCTATCAACTTGATCACCTTTTTTGACAAAGATATACCTCTAGAAGGGGACAAGCATTACAAGGCTTTAAACCTTAGAGTAGCCTGCAAGAGGATGAACGTCCCAATGACTCTTGTAGACAACGGGTCAACAATAATATATGTCCACTAGGAACTGCGAGAATGTTAGGCATAAGGGGTGAAGACTTAACCCCATCGACACAAGGGATAAGAGCCTACGACAATACTCGTCGCCAAGCTCTTGGAAAAATCACTACGAATGTAACGGCGGGAGCAATAGAACATGCCACTACCTTCAAAGTGGTAGATATTAAGGCTTCCTTCAACTTATTGTTGGGACGCCCTTGGCTTCATGACCTCAAGGCCGTCCCTTCATCTCTTCACCAAAAGGTAAAAGCTATAGTTGGAGGAATCCCTATTACAATCAATGCTTCACCTATGAAGATTAAATCTGTTGAAAATCCGATCATTAATGTGGAGCACGATGAGGATGATGAAGACTTATAGGGCTTTAATGAAGAGGTCTCCTTAATCGAGGAAGATGAAAGGACCCCTCTTTGTCACGACCCCCACTCCAATATGACAGTAAATGATATCCTTAAGAGACAGGGACACTTTCCTTGAATGACTCTAGGAAAGAAAAAGGAGATAGCAAAACAAATGGAATTACCTAGCCTCCCTAAGTTAGATACTTTCGGACTTGGTTTCGAACCGACTTGGAAAGATCTTAAGCGAGCCAAGGAAAGGTCTAAGGCGCGTAGAAACGCTCGCACCAAAAAGAAAGCAATCCCAATGGATCAGTATCCTCTTACTCTCAATGGACAGTTCATAAGAGAAGGAGAGGACTATCCATGCTATGAATTTCCTGAACCTTTTGTTGTAAATGGCATAAGGCAACCTGGGTAAAAAAATCTTTCTGGATTGCTACTTTCTAGATGAGATCCCAACTCCTGTTCACAAGGAGAAAGTACCCCCATGCTTTGACTTTAATGTCATAAGACTACTCTTTGTGCGTGAAAAAGATGAGCCAAAATATGTAGAGGATAATTTCTTGCTCATCCAAACAGTCCATTAAAGCGAGAACTATGATCCTTCGAAGCTCATCACTCCAGCGGAAGGTTTAGTGCAAGGATGGTGCAAGATGGTCAAGGTGACTACTCCGAGTGGAAGAAAAATCTCAATAACAACAAGGCAAGGATTAATGTTTAAAGAGTCGTCTGAGTTAGAGTCAGAGTCTTTCCCTGTAGAGTCTTCCAAGTCTTTAGCTATAGCATCCCTTGTTTCTAATTCTTACTACTAGGATAGTTTGTAATAAGTCCTTGAGGACATTTCCCTTTTCGAAGTAATGATTTCAGAATTCAATAATATGTCTTCTTCCTCATACTCCACGTGTTTTTCCTTAACCCAAGATGACGAGCATTGCTTAACTAACAATAAAAATGACAAAGAAATTATTAAAGCAATGGAAACACTTGAAAAGAAAACATCGATCATTGAGCATACTGAGACGATTGATATCTCAAATGATTCAACCATTAAAAGAGAAGTTAAAATCGGATTAACGTTTAATAAACAAGAAAGAACTGATTTAATTAATCTACTCAAAGAATATATCGATGTATTCGCCTGGTCATATGAAGATATGCCAGGAATTAATAAAGAAATAGCTCAACACACTTTACCACTAATTCCAGGAATGAAACCTGTAAAACAAAAGTTGTGTAGAATGAAACCCGACGTAGCTGTTAAAATAAAAGAAGAAGTCCAAAAACAAATAACTGTAGGTTTTATTAGGGTATCCAAATACCCTAAATGGGTAGCAAATGTGGTCCTAGTTCCGAAGAAGGATGGAAGGGTAAGAATGTGTGTTGACTATCGAGATTTAATTAAGGCAAGTCCAATTGACGACTTCCCTTTACCACACATAGATATTTTAGTAGATAATACAAAAAATCATGCGCTTCTCTCATTTACGAATGGATACGCGGGATACAATTAAATTCTCATGGCAGAAGAAGACATGGAGAAAACAACATTCATAACACCATGGGGTACTTACTATTACACGTAATGCCATTCGGGTTATAAAACGTGGGTGCTACTTACCAACGAGCAGCAACTACCCTACTCCATGACATGATGCACAAAAAAGGTTGAAGTATATGTAGACGATATGATTGTCAAATCAAAAGATCTCCCAGGACATCAAGTAGCCTTAAGAAAATACTTCGAAAGGCTAAGTAAATACATCATGAGGTTGAATCTATCAAAGTGTGCTTTTAGAGTCACCTCAGGCAAGCGCTTGGGATATTTCATAAGCTCTAGAGGAATAGAGATAGACCCAACCAAGATCAAGGAGATCATGTTAATGACACATGCCCAAAATCGAGAAACAAATTAGAGGGTTTGTTGGCCGGTTGCAATATATAAGTAGGTTCATATCAAAGTTAACAACGATATGCAAACCAAAATTTAAGAAGCTCAAAAAGAATGTGCCACTAATATAGGATGACGAGTGTCAAAAAGACTTTGAAAAGGTCAAAGCCTATCTCCCAAATCCTCCCGTATTAGCTCTAGCGCTTTAACGGATCCCTCTTAGGTTATACTTAACAGTCACAAAGGAGACAATGGAGGTTATGCTTGCACAAGAAGTAGAAGGTAAAGAAAATGTAATCTACTATCTAAGCAAAAAGATGCTCGAGTATTAAGTTCGCTATACAACGCCTGAGAAATTGTGCCTCGTAGTGGTGTGGTCCACAACCAAGCTAAGACACTATATGCTCGTGCACACAGTCTTTGTAGTTTCTCGAATGGATCCACTTAAATATCTATTCGAAAAGTCTACACTCAATGGGCGCATATCAAGGTGGATAGTTAATTTAGCCCTGTTTGATGTAAGATTCATGCCTCAAAAGGCTATCAAAGGATCTATGGTCTCGGATTTCCTAGCGGATTTCCCAATAGGAGATTCGACGCCGGTACATGAAAATGAATTTCCAGACGAAGACTTGATGGTCACAAAAGATGATACCTGGACTCTATACTTCGATGGAGCCTCAAACCAAAAGGGATGTGGTGTTGGAGTACTATTAGTATCACCTAAAGAAGAGCACGTTCCAATCTCTATAAAGCTAGATTTCGACGTTACCAACAACGCTGCCGAATATGAAGCATGCGTGGTAGGCCTTGAAACAACTTTGGAATTGGGATTAAAGAAATTACGAATATTCGGAGAATCTTCATTGATCATCAACCAGATTTCTAAAAGATGGAAAGTACGGAGTGAAAGTCTAGCCCCTTACCAAACTTATCTAGAAACTCGCACCAATCAGTTAGAAAAGGTAAAATACACCTATCTACCCAGAGAGGAAAACCAATTTGTCGATGCCTTTGCAAGACTAGCCTCAATGGTTAGGATTGCTACGGGAATCGAGCAAATGCCTCTAACTATAGAGAAAAGGCTTAAACCGGCTCATATTCAAGCCATAGAAGATGATGAAGTGGTCCAAGATGAAGAAGAAGAAGAAGAATAAGAACCATGGTATACGGATATACTTAATTATGTCACCATAGGAGAATACCCTCCTCATGCTGACAAAAGAGTAAAACGAGCATTAAGACTCTAGGCTTCTCAATACGTACTCAAAGACAACGATTTACATAAAAGGGTATCTAAGGTTTGAGCTCTCTTATGTGTAGGGAAAAAGGATGCCCAAAGAGCCATGAGAATAGTCCACGAAGGCATTTTTGGAACCCATGTTAATGGAAAAATGCTAGTCCAAAAGATAATGCGAGAAGGGTACTATTGGACTACCATGCATAGGGATTGTCGTCAATATGTAAAAAGATGCCCTAAATGCCAAATTTATGCCAATTCTCTACATGGGGAATTGATATTATCGGTAAAATTACCCCTCCTGGGATAGGAGTTCACTAATACATCCTAGTAGCAATTGATTACTTCACAAAGTGGGTTGAAGCACAATCATATGCTAAATTAACTGCGAAACATGTAGCACTCTTTATCGAAAGGAATATTATTTTTCGATACAGAATCCCACATGAGATGATAAGTGACAATGGAAATCACTTTCAAGCTGAATGTGAAGAATTGTTAAGAAAATATGGCATTCAACACCATCACTCTTCCCCTTATAAACCTCAAGCAAATGGAGCAGTTGAGTCGGCTAATGAAAATCTATAGACTATTATCGAGAAAATGACAGAAAATTACAAGGATTGGCCTGACAAGCTCCATTTTGCACTTTGGGGTTATTGCACGTTAATTCGCATATCAATAAGAAATACTCCATTGCCCTTGGTTTATGGAATGGATGCCGTAAAACTTGTAGAGCTAGAAATACCATCTCTACTCATTACACTAGAAAGTACACCCGATGAAGTCGAATGGACTAGAGCAAGGTATGAAGAGCTAATTCTACTTGACAAAGAGCGACGAGAAGCTCTAAATCATACCCAATGCTATCAAACCCGGATGGCTAGACACTTTAAAAAGAAGGTCAAGACAAGAAACATCAATGTAAGAGACTTGGTGTTAAAAGCATTAAGGTAAAATGTTTTGGATCCAAGAGGCAAGTTTATGCCTAATTGGTCCGGACCATATATCGTCAAAACCATCCTATCAGGAGGTGTTGTAAAACTAACTTACATGGATGGCAATGAGTTCTCAAACATGGCGAATCTTGACCAACTTAAAAAGTACTACCCATAGTGACTTGAGTAGGACACTCAAGAGAGCTACGTTTGGCCTGATTCCTTACGAAAGGATACGTAGGCAACCCTTTACAGGGTGCGGCCACTTTAATTTTCGCGAACCTCGCATCCCAAAAGCAATAGAAATTTGACGAAATAGCAGCGCAACAGAAAGGAGTATGTCGTCGGCCGACAGACTGCAGCGCAAAGCGACAGATCCTGTCACTTGGCGACGGGCAGCAAAGCCTGGCGAAAGACGTAAAACAGCGGCGTCGCTTTTTCTGGGAATATCTGGGCAAATTTCAGTGTCTTTCGGAAAATTTTCGACTTCCGTACTCGAAAAAATTTCTAAAAAATAAAATAATATATTTTGTTTCATTGCTTTAATAAATTAAATTTTAAAAGTTGATTTAATTAAAAAAGTTGAAATTTCATTAATAAAATAAAGCAAAAATTACATTATTGATGGAATTTAAATGAAAGCTTACTAAAACAAATTAACTTTAAATTAAAAAACTAGTCTAATTAATTGAAAGCCAGGTAATGTTTCAATCTTTTTTCTCTTTCTTTGCCCTTTTCTAATTTTTATCTGCATCCTCTTCATCGTCCATGACTTTATCTAGTAGACATCCGTTAGAGGACCTACATTCAATTTTAGAGTAAATGGTTTCTCCCTTAACAAGGAATCCATGTTTCTTTTCTACCCTAACCTTCTTTTCTAAAGTGTCAACTTTTCTTTTCCCTTTATCCTTCGTAGAGTCTTTCTTCTTACGCATCACAGGTGTTTTGAATTCAATCTTTTAACCCAAGCGTTCCTTAACAGGAATCACTTTGTCACCTAGACAATTCTTCACATTGATTCTACTCTGATTTTTCTTCATGTCCTTTGTAGGCTTATTAAGAAGCCATCTCTTCACATCATTAGGCAAGGAAGGAGGAACCTTTTTGGGTAATCACTTCCTACAAAGGCCTAGCACTCCAATATGTGTCAAATTTCTCTAATTCTTGTGAAACAGGGAATTCATAGGGATGACGGAGATCCCCATAAGGAATTGTTTGAAGTAGACCGTACTGCCTTTTTACCATGCAGGGATGATAAAAAGTCATCTTGGTTAAGCTTGGAAGACGGCAGAAGGGCTGCTTGTTGACACCAACCATCTTCTCTATTTTCCACCAGGGGAAGACCCACTTGATAGCAAAGTTGCTAGAGGCAAAGACTTTATTCCACTCATGGCGCCCCATCTTAGAGAAGCGTTTCTTTTGCCTCACAAAGAAATTTGGAGTATATTTTTCAATATTGTCAGGAGGACTAATTAATTCTAGTCTCTCCATTAGCCATATCTGCAAAACAAATTCAATGCAAATAATCTAGTATTACTATACAAAAATATGTTTTTGATTTGTATAATTAAAAATATTATTTTTCTACCAGTAATAAAATTGGAGAGCCCTGAAAAGGTGCTTTTTGTTTTTTCTTCGATTCATCAAGACTAAGCATAGTCTCTCCAACAATTAATGCTTTCTTCCATATTTAATTTGCTCCAAAACTGTTAAAATACTTGCTTGACCATCATTAATTCTACCACTAGTGAGAAGATATTGATTAAGCATGCAAAAGAGAAAAGCCCTTCTTCTATAAACATGAAAAGATTCAGAATAAGGTCTATCAAAGTAGTGGCGTGCAAATTCTTTTAAATTAACTACGCTACCATCTACAATATTTGTTAGATCTCTATCTCTTAAGTTAAAGAAGCGCTCAAAATCTTTATAATAATATTCATTTACTCTAGGGATTACCACAAGATCTAATGAAGGGAAGCCTAAGATGGCACCAAATTCTTCCGGTAAAGGGCTAATTTCATCTCACCCTAGCCTAAAGCAATGAGTATCTGTGTCCCAATATTCTAGGGCGGTATGAATAAAATCTATATCAAGATCTACCCCCTTAACACCATAAATACCTCCCATGTGAAAAAAGTCCAGTTCTTTTCTCTCTTTAGCAGTTAAAGACCGACACCATTCGCGAGTGAAATTGTTAAAACTCTTAGTAACTAAAGACATGATTATATGTTGAGAAACTAATATTATTAGTAATTTGTTCGAATTTTACGGAAAATCGGCAGATTATAGGGCTATTTATTTACAAAATCGATTCAGTTGGACTCTAGAAAGGAATCAGAATCAGCGCACTGTAGCACCGAACGACAAGCATGTCGCCTAGCGACAGAGTCTTTCGCCTGGCGACAACGGCAACGCTCGGCGATAGCGCTAAACGCGTGATGACACGCGGCCCTGTAGCGCTTCCTCAACGTACTATGCAAACCACATTTTTCTGGCTATGATTTGAATTCGTACAATGACTTAACAATTTTACCCTTTGTTCATATACCCATACATATTAATTTAATATATTTTGCTTCTATTTTCATTTTGGATTTATTCAGACTTAATTAAATTTAGGTTATTTTTTAAGTCTAATTATTTTTCATTTTTTCTTTTTGGGGGAGAAAGTTAGATACCCTCCTTTAGTAACGAAAATGACAGAAATTTTTGCGCATAATTAATCATAATTTTTTACACACACACATATGCACACAAAAATGAAATAAAAATACAAAGATAATATAGTCATAATAGATAATAGTCTGTATATACAAAATATGTCTAACAAATGTGTTAGTTAGGTAAAGTCCTATAAAAGTCAAAATAAATAAACACATGTACAACTACGGCGCTGGAGGACGCAAATGATGAGGAATGTTCATCATATCAAACAATTGCGCAGATCTAGGAGTATGCTCCTCACCAGCTCCGATTTCACTAGGAGGAGGGAAACTCAACTAAGGACCGGTCCACCCAAGGTCATCCTGGTGATGAATTAGAAAAGGCTGAGGCTATGGAGGCTGCTACGACGACGAGCCGACCTCGTATGCTCCTCCACCTCTCGGAGCTGAAGTCGCCTCTCCCAGGCCCATCGGCGTAGCCTCTGATGAAGAGCCCGAACCCTCCACCGCCTCGGTCCGAGCAGCATCAGATCGGCCACCCCGGCCACCAGAAGCAGTGCGGCAACGCCTAGAACTAGACCTAGCAGGCTCTTTTCAAACCTTAGGTCTCATCCGTGTACGGGAAAGAATAGGTTGTCCTTATAAAAAGAAATCAAGTAAGAGGCAAAGAAAATAGAAATACAAACAATGCAGAAATAAAGAGAAAAAATACCTCCCGAAGAGTGTCGTCGCAATGACAGGAAGCCACGTTCCTCATCCGCACCAGCTGGCTCCGGAAGGCGTCTATGCACCTCGCCATCGCTATAACCACCTCGCGCGAGAACTGTATAAGAAATAAAATCAGTAAAAATACATGAAAGATATAAACAATTAGCAAGCAATTAACTTACCCGAGTCTATTGGCAAGGGATAGATCGCTCAACAAAACGCGATCCTCTGGAGTGGATGGACATACAAGGGGGAACGAACTCAGTAGGCTCGGTCTGGAAAAAAGCAAACCAAAGTGAATAAAAAACCACTTGGGGGCTACTTAGCAAAAAGATAAAAGATTAAAATCATACCGCCGCCTCCTCAGACAAAACAGGGGCCGGAGCTAACAACGGAAACAAATCCTCCTCGTAGCATCGCTCGAGCTAGCATGAGATCGCCAAGGGGTACCAGCAGGGGACCTCTCCGATAGGTTGAGCAGCATCGCATCATGGAACATGTGCCGTGTCGGAGGAGCAGGGACGAAAAAAATCTTTAAGGAGTGTTGAATAGAAACTCTTTCTCCCAGGTACACCGCCACCTCATACGTCCCCTGAAAGTAGAGACGCTCAGCGATGTACTGCGTAGCTAGCGTAGGAATAACTAAACCGCCCCATGGCCGGTATAATACATCAGGCTCCTACAAAGAATGCCTACAAGATAAAGCTCTACCAAAAGCAATACAAATATATCAACAATTCAAAACGAACATACCGAGAGGATCAGCTCTCGGACACGGGCAGTAGTCGCCTAGTTACCGAAGCGACCTCCCCAATAGGCGCTAACGAGAACTCGCATAGAAATGGTTTTTCTAGCGCAAGCGAAGGAAAATACTAGTAGATTCAAATCTACAAAGATAAAGAGAAAATCAACAGATGCTAGTAAGAGTTTAGAGCTAACTTTTAGGAGATAAAGTATACCTCTACGACTCTCTAGAAGCTAGAGAGAGCGATATCTCCTTTGTAAGACCGATGTTGATATGAGTCTCGCAATCCTTGTAGAAAGTCAGCATAGGCCAAGCTGGCCCAATCATAAGTCCCGATCAGCTGAAGATCGCGGACAACAGTAAGGTAATAAAGTAGCACCCGACTACCCTTGTTAGGGCAAAAGGTCCCCGACAACAAAATAAGTGCAAAGATGCGCACCCGCTGCTCTCGGGTGGTCGCATCTTCCTCGAAAGCCATTGCTAGAGTCAACCGACGAATGCACCTGGAGCTGAATCGTGATGGCTCCACCTCAGCACGGGCCCGAACAGCAATCGGACCCAACAGCTCGTCGACCACAGGAGAGAAAACGTTGATGGAGCTGTCGAACTGCAGCGCGGTCGAGCTAAACTCCAGTCCTGAGATGAGACTGAAGTCGGCTGGGGTGATTGTCATTTCACCCCAAGGTAAGTGAAAGGTGTTGGTGGTGTCCCAGAAGAACTCCACCAAAGTGCGAACCACGTAGTGGCTCACGTCAAATGAGTACATGGCCTGCGTAACCCGAAACAGTTCTGTCAACCCACAAGACTCCCAAAGAAGGCGCAGCCCCTCATCGCCGCAGAAATACTTGTCGTACAGCTTGCCCAGGGTGTCATTGCCCAAGCCATGGCTACGCGTCCTACCAATAACAATCCCGCGACGCACCCTCTCAAAAATGTGGTGCTCGGGGGCAAAGAACAACGTCCGCTGGTCCCACTTAGGGAATGGACCGGGAGAGGTGGACAGATCGGCATCCTCATGAATGGGCTCGTGCTCCCGTCGTGTGTCTCAGGACCGAGAACTGGAACCTCTTTGTCTAGCTATACTACATTGTGCAAAATTGACAATAGTTAAGGTCCTATAATATCTAAGGTTTGCCTAGCCGCATGAGACTATGTTCGCAAAAAAAAAAAAAAAAAAAAAAAAAAAAAAACATAGTATGTAGTACTAAAACAAAGCACAATTTCAATTCAAGCATATATGGCATTTTTCAAGCAACCAAATAATTTCTTGCAATATTATGATTATTATTGTGACAAATTGAACAAGAATTGCAAGCAAAAACATCAAGAACGAGCCACATTGTTTTCCCAACCTTAAGAGGTTTAACAATGGTGAATCGTTCGTTTCTTCACCAAATTGAGTCAAATAAGTCTCAAAATACTCCCAAGGCAATATATAAATATAATCAAGAAATTTCATGGCATGAAATTTGACAAACAAAGCAAATTAAGCAATATAAGTTTCGAATTTTCAAGAAATTTGTGAATGAACATGCGCGAAATTGATCCAAATTCGAGTGAGTTTGGGAAAAACTTACATGGATCAGCAAACTACATGAACAAAGCTTGGTTATTTCGACCTCGTACAACAATTTTAGGTTCCTTGGTATGCCAGTTAGACCCTATAAACAACTTGACATGATTCAGTAATCGGCTCGGTTACAATCGCATTAAGTGATCGACCTGATAAATGATCGTCTTACTTAGCTTAAAGCACCTAAACATTAGCTCACTTCAAAGGCACCGACATACTGGTTCACAAAAAAACAGAGGCACCGACATACTGGTTCACAATTCAGAAGCACCGACATACTGGTCCAAAAGCAGCAAAAGCACCGATGCACTAGCATAGAAAAAGCAAAGTTCAAGCGAACTTTAAAGGATCGATAGGCGTTGGTCTTCGCTGATACTCTTCTGAGTGTTATCGCAACAAATGAGGATGGCTTCAAAAAAAGCAATCTTGGATCGTGTTCCCTGGCTTGCGAAAGATTGTCACAAAGCGCAAGAATGTCATTTTAGGCAAAGCAGTCTCCGATAGGGTTCTCTAGCTTGCAGAAGACTATCACAGTATAATTGGAGGCAGTAACAGGCGTAGCAGTCTTCAGGCAGTATTCCCTAGCTTGAGGAAGATTGTCCAACAAAAGAAGCTCTTTGCTCAGAGACGCGTGGTGTAGACATCTACTTTTAGCCTCCTGTCCCGATAAGAAGTGCAATGACGATAAATAAAACCATCTTCGTGTTGGATCAAAGTGAAGAATACTTATGGAGAACTGGTTAAGCCACAAAACATAAAAGACTAGCCCGAATTAAAGATAAAGGCCAAAACAAAGGTCCAATTAACTAAAACCGATCATAATTAGGCCTAAGCCCATGCTTAAAACCCAATAATGACGGATTTAGGAGCTCCCAGGTTAAATTTTAATGCTACCGCAGAAAAAGCCGCGCGCATCTCAAAAAGTCGCGCTGGTCTACCGCGCGCAACTAATTCAGTTGCGCGCGACACCCAGCGCAACCTCCTGAGTTGCGCTTTGGATTATTCAGAATTATACGAAAAATAAAAAGTCCATGCAATGCTTGGCTTGAATCAATGTTTAGGGACAAGCTATCTTGATGCATGATAAGCAAATCTTCAAAGTTCTCCATGCTTAGACTAGCATCATCCTCCTCTTCTTCGAAAGAATTTGTCCTCAAATCTCGAAGTTCTTCATCAGGAATATACTTAGCCAAATCGCCAACATTGAATGTAGCACTAACTCCATATTCTCCCGGAAGTTCTAACTTATAAGCATTGTCATTGATCTTCTCAATAATCTTGAAAGGACCTTCACTTCTAGGCATCAACTTATTCTTGCGTTTTCCTGGAAATCTTTCCTTTCTCAAATGTAACCATACCAAGTCTCCAACATTGTAACCTTGTTGCTTTCTATGCTTGTTTGCTCTAGCTTTGTACATGTCATTTACTTTCTCTATTCTTGTTCGAACTTGAGCATGTAATTTCAGCATACTCTTCAACTTAGACTCGACATCTTTGTGAATTAACTCACCCTTAGGCAATGGAACAAGATCAATTGGAAGTTTCGGATTGACTCCATAGACTACCTCAAAAGGACTATGTTTGGTAGCATATGTAGGTGATCTATTATAAGCAAACTCCGCATGAGCTAACTTGATGTCCCAATCTAACAATCTCTTCGAAGTATAATTCCACCACTTTCATAGCATCATCCACTTTGTGACAAGGAACAAAATGAGCCATCTTAGAGAACCTATCCACAACAACCATAATAGAGTCTTTCCCCCGTTGTGTTCTCGGCAATCCCACAATAAAATCCATAGAAATATCTTCCCAAGGTGAATCTGGAACAGGTAAAGGAGTATACAAGCCTTGATGAAAAGTAGCCTTCGCTTTTTGACAAGTTGCACACCTAGAAATAACTAGTTGCACATCCGTGAGAATCTTAGGCCAATAGAAGTGTTCTTGTAACATACTCAAAGTCTTTGTAATGCCAAAGTGACCAGCAATTCCTCCCCCATGAGCTTCTCGAACAACTAGCTCTCTAATAGAACACTTAGGAAGACAAAGTCGATTTCCTTTGAAAAGAAAACCATCTTGCAACAAATAAGAACCCACGGCTCCTTTAGAACACTCTTCAATCAATGTAGCAAAATCATCATCACTTTTATAGTATTCTTTGATCAATTCAAAACCAAGTAGCTTGCTATTTAGAATTCCAATCAAAGCGTATCTTCTAGATAATGCATCAGCCACAACATTCGATTTCCCTTCTTTGTACCTTGAAGAAATATTAAACGATTGTAAAAATTCAACCCACGTAGCATGTCTAGGATTGAGCTTTTGTTGTCCATGTATGTACTTTAATGCTTCATGATCAGAATGCAACACAAAGTGATTAGGTCGGAGATAATGACTCCAATGATCTAAAGCTCTAACAATGGCATAGAACTCTTTATCATAAGTAGAATAGTTCAATCGAGCTCCTCCCAATTTCTCACTGAAATATGCAATAGGCCTCTTCTTTTGGAGTAAAACTGCTCCAATTCCAACTCCACTAGCATCGGTTTCAACTTCAAAAGGACTTGAGAAATCTGGTAACGCAAGTATAGGTGCTTCACATAGCTTCTTTTTAACCAACTCAAACGCACTTTGAGCTTCTTTAGTCCATTCGAATTTACCCTTGTCCTTCTTCAAACATTCGGTCATAGGCACCACAATACTTGAGAAATTCTTGGCAAATCTTCTATAGAATGAAGCTAGACCATGAAAAGACCTTACTTCACTCATATTAGTAGGAATAGGCCAAGTTTTAATAGCCTCTACTTTCGAATGATCAACTGAAACTCCATCTTTTGATACAACATAACCAAGAAAAGTAACACTAGGCACTAAGAAGTAGCAATTTTCAAGCTTAGCATAGAGTTTCTTCTCTCTTAACACTTCAAACACACTTGTTAGATGATTTAGATGATCATGCAAATTTTTAGAGTATATCAGAATATCATCTAAATAAACAACAACAAACTTGCCAAGGAAAGGTTTAAGTACCTCATGCATTAACCTCATGAAAGTGCTAGGTGCATTAGTGAGTCCAAACGGCATCACCAACCATTCATACAACCCTAACTTAGTCTTGAATGATGTCTTCCACTCATCTCCTTCTCTCATTCGAATTTGATGATAACCACTCATAAGATCAATCTTAGAAAACAACTTTGAACCATATAGTTCATCAAGTAGATCATCTAACCTTGGAATAGGAAATCGGTATTTGATAGTGATGTTATTCACACTCCTACTATCAATACACATGCGCCAACTCCCATCTTTCTTTGGGACAAGTAGGCACGGCACAAGGGCTCATACCTTCCCTCACGTATCCTCTAGTCATAAGCTCTTCAATTTGCCTTTGCATCTCCTTTGTTTCTTCCGGATTACTTCTGTAGGCTGCCTTATTAGGTAATGGTGCTCCCAGAATCAAGTCAATTTGATGCTCTATCCCACGAATAGGAGGTAGTCCCGGAGGTAATTCCTTAGGAAAGAGATCCTTGAATTCTTCTAAAACAGATTCCAATTCATACGACCTCTTTGCTTGTTTATTTTGATCAATTCGAATCTCATTAGAAACAAGTATATATACCACATTGTTGCTGCAAATCTCTTTTTCTAATTCCCTCTCACTAATCAAATAAGAACTCTTCGAATTAGAGGTAACATTAGAAGACTTGTTGCTTATCAAAGGTTTTAAAGCAACCGATCTCTCTTTTTCTCCTTTTCTCACAACATACACATTAGTTCTTCCATCAAACTTCACAAAGATATCTTATTGCCAAGGACGGCCTAATAGTATATGACAAGCATCCATAGGACAAACATCACACAAAACTTTATCATGAAATTTACCAATTGAAAAGGAGATTAAGGCTTGTTTAGTTACCTTAACATCACTCGAATTTTTAAGCCAATGAAGCTTATAAGGGCTTGGATGTTCAGTAATCGGCCACTTCAATTTGTCAACCAAAGTAGTAGATACCACATTAGTGCAACTCCCCGTGTCTATGATCATGTCACACAACCTATCTTCTACCTTGCACCTTGTAAGAAAGATTTTCTCCCTTTGATTGTTTTCCATAGGTACGGTTTTAGAGTGTAGCGCCCTTCTTAGAACCAAACTTTGACCATGAGTCTCGGGATCAATTTCGTCAATATGCCCCTCCTCTTCTTCAAAGTTTTCCTCTTCGTTCTTTTCTACATAGTCACTACCTTGCTCACACTTAGCTTGTTCTTGTTCCCACTCTTGAGCAGTCATTACTCTTTTTGATGGACAATTAGTTGCAAGGTGACCAACACTACCACACTTGAAGCACTTCCTATCTTCAACAAGCTTTTTAGGAGCTTCAAATTTTGATTTAGTCTCCTTGTAGTTCGAACTAGAACCACTTTTCTCCAAGATGTTCTTCTCAAAAGGTTTAGTGAAACCTTTTACAAAGGTCTTAGTGTACGTCCCTTTCTTCCCCTTTATCTATTTTTCAACTTTCAAAGCTACCTTGCAAACATCATCAAAGGACCAATATTGTTGCAATTCAACTTTTTCAGCAATATTATCATTCAACCCCGAAATAAATCTAGCAATCTTATGCTCAACAATCTCTTCTAAGCCACATAGCATGCATAACTTTTCAAATTCACCAATATAATTCTCAACAGTCATAGAATTTTGTTTAAAAAGTTGCATCTTAAGATAAACATCTTGAATATAATCACTAGATACGAACCTCTTTTTCATGTGCCTCTTGAGTTGTTCCCAAGTTGATATTCTTGCACGACCCTCCTTATGCCTCTTCTTCTTTAGATTATCATACCAAAGACTAGCATAACCGATCAGTTTTAATTCAGCCAATTTGCATCTTTTCCTTTCATCATACTCCTTGTAATCAAAGAGTTTCTCGGCCCTTCTAATCCACTCAAAGTATTTTTCAGGTTCATTCATACTCCCATTGAATTCGGGAAGATCTAATCTAAGGTTCCTATCATCATCCTTTGGTCTATCTCTTCTCCTAGGCCTTGGTGATTCATCACTTGAGGAATAATTATTTCGTGGCCTCCTTGGGTTCCTCCTTGGTTGTTCTCCCTCACTTGAACCAGAATTAGAGTTAGAATTCCCTTTCCTTGAAGAGTCTCCAGCAAGAGTATCAAGCCTTTTTAATATCTCATCCATCCTTGCTGCCAACTCGTCAATTCGTCTGTCTCTTCTAAGATTTTGAGCCTGTTCTAAGGTTAATCCCCTTGGAAATTGTGGGACCTCTTCGTCACTCATGATTCCTACACAAACAAGTCAGTTTATGCAAAAATCTTGATTAAAAGATCGAACCTTGAAGGAAAACTAGGCATCACAAGAACCGGACTCCCAACCGCAAATCAGTGCACAAACACCAAACGTTTGAGGTTGTGTAGAACGCGTTACTTAACTAAAAATTATGAAATTTTATATGGTGACAGCTGGACGTTTTTAGAGTTCAATGCAAAACGAATCACGTAAAAATTGCCAGCCAATTGTTCCCAGTTTATTTTTTGCCGAAGTTGCGCAAACCTGGCTCTGATACCAAAGATGATGTGAATTATTGAGCCGAAATCAACAAAACACAAGGGATATGTTTAAGTCTAATTCTATACAGGAAATCCACCAAGAATTAAACAAAAACTAAGATTAATCAATTAAGAATCCACCTAATTAATCAATCCAAACGAATGTTTTAACTAAAACAAGCAAAACAGCAATTGATCGCAATCAACAAAAACTCAAGTATGCAACTTAAGAAATAAATCTGAATATTAATCTCTATGTTTATTCGTGTGTTTTACAGCCCTATTTATAAGACTTAGTTTACCTAGGAAGATTAGGACAAGTTCCTAATTCAATCCTAATTAAACTAGAATTCTAACTTGCTTGAAGAGCAAGCACCTTGGCGCACAAGCATACACCAAACTCCTTGGAGAACAAGCACACGCCTAAACTGATTTATTTTGCTAACTAACTGATTTTTAAAGCAACTAAATAAATAAATAAAAATTAAAGAACTAAATAAAGATTAAAGATCCTAATGCTTGAACCAAGAAAAACCCTTTCAAGTGAAAGGTAAAAACTTGTAAGCAAAAATCTAAGTAAAGAAAATTCAAAAAAGTTCAAGAAAGTGAACTAGCCTCCAAGAAAAGCCACTAAGCAAACCGTGGCTTTGCTTTGATATCCAAGAAAGTGTCCATGCAATGCTTGGCTTGAATCAATGTTTAGGGACAAGCTATCTTGATGCATGATAAGAAAATCTTCGAAATTCTCCATGCTTAGACTTGCATCACATCTTGTTTACAAAATGAAACAAATGGAGCGCTTGATTGGGATCATTTCTTGGGGAACTCTCAAGATTTATCGATTCTCTCCTTGGATGAACAATGGCATCAAGCACAACACATGGAACATCTTGAAATGGAGGCACATCCAAAGCCTCTAGAAGAAAGTTAGTTTGTGAGTCCTACAACTAACCCAAACGAGATAGATAAATTTAACTCGTTCTGGGCGAGTCTACCAAGCACCACCACTAAATGGATCTTCGACCACACCAAATAAAACTCAAGGTCAAGTACAAAATCCAATACCACCTCCACTTGAGGTGGAAGATCCATTGGTCAAACAACTTCGCCAATCCAAGGCGAATATTAGCATTTGGGAACTCCTAAGTACTTCTAAGGAACATAGAAATTTTCTCATGAACGCTCTAACAACTTTATCTGTAAGCACAGACACAACCCCTCAAGATCTCGTTAGCTTGCTAACTAGCGAGAAATCCGACAAATCAATTATTTTCACTAATGATGATTTACCTTCAAAAGGCACTACCCACAACAATGCATTATACTTAACCGTGGGGTGCAAGGAGTACAATATCCCTCTAACTTTGGTAGACAATAGGTCAGCTGTAAACGAATGCCATTGCAAACTACAAAATATTTAGGCCTTAATCCAGAAAACAATTTTCAATCAACAACACAAAGCATTAGGGCCTATGACAATTGGAGAAGATCGATGTGTGGAACTGTTAAGCTACCAATTACCACAGGCCCAATTCAAAAGATGGTTGAATTCCATGTTATGGACATATTTTACTTTGACGTCCTTGGATACATGAGCTTGGATAATGAGCTTGGTGCAATACCATCCTCATTTCATCAAATGATTAGGTTGAACTATCAAGGGCTTCCTTTGACTATACATGCTTCTCCACTCAATATAGAAATAAATGATCAATCACTCTTATAAATAAACCATGATAATGATGAAGAGGACATGTGGGGATTCGCCGCGGAGCCAATCTGCACAATTGAAATGGAAGAAGACTTTGAAGAACCATTCAAGCTTGATCCATGTTCCACTCGGATAGTAAACAACATCTTACTACGAGTAACTTCCTAGGATGCCTTTTGGAATAGGAATGAAACTTTTGAGCATGGATGGAAGAAATCTTTCAAATGGACCAATCATAAAGGCGATAAGCTTAAAATCATCACAGGTGAAGGGAAGATGTTTGAAGAATCGGACGATGAATCTATTATAGACTCTAGGGAAGCTGAAAATGTAGGCCTTGTGGCCAATACTAAGTCTTTATTTTCTAGTTTAAGAACAAAGATCCCAAAAAGGATTCTTCTTTTGATGTATTCTCTTTTGATTTTCATAATATGAGCTCTATTTCCGAGTATATGCCTTCTCTTGAATCTTTCGAATGCTATAACAATCAATCTAACGAAGATGATAACATTAATAAATTGGTTGAACTAATGAATGAACAAGAAAAAAAGAACCCTATCGTTCATGAAACTGAAATAGTTAATATAGGAACTAATGAAAATAAAAAGAGAAGTCAAATTGGCTTAACTCTAAATCCGGAAGAGCGATCGACCCTCAAAGAATTCGAAGACACTGGGTCATACAAGGACATGCCAGGAATAAATAGGGAAATTGCAGAACAAACCATTCCCTTGAACCCTACCTCTAAACCAGTAAACAAAAACTTCGACGAATGAAACCTGATGTCGCATTAAAAATAAAAGAAGAAGTACAAAAACAGTTGGACGCAGGTTTTATCCGCGTATGTAATTACCCAAAATGGGTAGCGAACATCGTCCCAGTCCCTACAAAGGATTGAAGAGTTCGCATGTGCGTCGACTTTAGGGACCTTAATAAAGCTAGCCCTAAAGACGATTTTCCTCTACCACATATTGATATATTGGTAGATAACACGGCCGAACATGCGATGTTATCCTTTATGGATGGATACGCAGGTTACAACCAAATTTTAATGGGAAAAGAAGATGAAGAAAAGACATGCTTTATTACCTTTTGGGGTACGTATTGCTACAGAGTCATGCCATTTGGTTTAAAAAATGCAGGAGCTACGTATCAAAGAACGGCTATGACTCTCTTAAATGATATGATGCCTAAAGAAATAGAAGTGAATGTGGATGATATTATCGTGAAGTCCAAAGACAGAATGGGACATATAAAAGCTTTACGCAAATTTTTCACTCGCATAAAAGAATACAAAATGCGATTGAATCCAAAAAAATGCTTCTTCGAAGTAACTTCTGGCAAGTTACTCAGATACGTAGTAAGCACACGTGGCATCGAGATCGATCCCTATAAAATAAAGGAAATTGTTGACATGCCTCCCCCTCAAACAAAAAAAGAAATTAGGGGATTCCTTGGCAAACTACAATACATTAGTCGATTTATCAACAAATTGACTATGACTTGTATGCTAATATTTAAAAAAATTGAAAAGAAAGAAGAAACATTAATGTGACAATCAATGCCAAAAGGCCTTTGAGAAAATCAAAGATTATGTCAAAAGTCCACCAATTTTAGCACCACCAGTACCCAAACTACCTCTTAGGCTATACATTACAGTTACAGACACATCCACAGGTGCCATGTTAGCACAAGAGGTAGAAAAAGTCGAGCGTGCAATATATTACATAAGTAAAACATTCATTCAATATGAAACGAAATATAGCAACTTGGAAAAGACAAGCCTAGCATTAGTGTGGGCAACTAAAAAGTTACGACATTATATGCTACCACACACTACTTATGTGATTTCTCAACAAAACCCGAAAAAGTATTTGTTTGAATAACCACCCATACAAGGAAGGATATCTAAGTGGTTGGTGATGTTGGCTGAATTTGAGTTAAAATATATTCCTGAAAAATCAATGAAAGGAAAAGTAATTTTTGACTTTCTGGCACAACATCCAATTCAAACAAGTCGTGCAGAAACTACTCATCTTCCGGATGAAGAGATTCTCATGACACAAGATGACAAATAGGTAATGTACATTGACGGTGCGTCCAATAAAAAAGGATGTGGCGTAGGAGTGTTACTCATAAGTCCAGAGGAAGCACATGCATACTCCAATCTCTGTTAAACAAGACTTTGAGGTAACTAATAATGTCGGAGAATGTGAAGCGTGCATTATTGGATTAGAAGCAGCAGTTAGCATAGTAGTGGAAAAATTAGAGGTATATGGAGACTCCAGTTTGACTATAAATCATATACTAAAAAAATAAAAAATAAAGAACTCCACAATGATATTATACCAAGCACACCTAGAGCAACTTATCGAGCATTTTTAACATATTCATTTAAATATCTCCCAAGGGATGACAATCAATTTGCCGATGCGCTAGCAAAATTAGCCTCAACGATCAACATTCCAGATCAATTAAATAGGACGCCATTATGCGTTGATAGAAGAGAAAAACCAGCATAATGCAACGCAATAGAGGAAATAAATGACATCTAAGGAGACAGTCCCTGGTATGATCATTTCCTCCAATATATTATTCATGGCACATATCCTGAAAATACTTCATCAAAAGACCAACGAGCCTTACGAACACTTGCGGCCTAATATGGGTCTATTAAATGGTCATTTATGCAAAAAAGGACTTAATTGTCAAAGTTTATTGTGTATAGACCAACCTGAAGCCACACGCCTTATGGAAAATACTCACAAAGGTGTTTGTTGACCTCACATGAATGGTAAAATGCTTTCTAAAATAATTTCACGACAAGGGTACTATTGGTCCACTATGGAACATGATTGCATACAATATGTTAAAAAATGTCCACAGTGCAAAATGTTCGCTAATTTATAACACCTTCCACCATCTGAACTATACAATCTCACTTCCACTTGGCCTTTTCAACTTGGGGAATTGACATAATTGGAAAAATCTCTCCAACAGGAGCAGGAGGGCATAAGTACGTATTAATAGCCATAGACTACTTCACTAAGTTAATTGAGGCTGCTTCTTACGTGAATATTATTTCTAAACATGTTGCAAAGTTTCTCTAACAAAACATATTTTGTAGATATGGAGTTCCACATGAACTAATTAGTGATAGGGATCTCAATTCAAAGCTGAAGTCGAGACCCTCTTAACTCGTTATAAAGTAAAACATCATCACTCATCCCCATACAGACCTCAAATGAATGGAGCTGAAGAGTTGGAAAATAAAAATATAATAGTCATCATTAAGAAAATGGCAGAAAATTAGAAAGATTGGTCGAGGAAACTGCACTTCGCATTATGGGGTTATAGATAGTCTATACAAAAATTAATAGGAGTAACTCAATACTCCTTAGTTTTCGGAATGGACCCGATTTAACCAGTCAAACTGGAAATACAATCCCTACGCATCGTACTTGAACGTAAGCTACCGGAAGCTGAATGGGTAAGAGCGAGGTATGAAGAGCTTTTATTCATCGATGAACGACGATTAAGAGCTTTGCATCATGTACAAGTCTACCAAAGGCGCATTGCGCGTCATTTCAATAAAAGAGACAAACCTAGAAATATAAAAGAAGGTGACTTTGTACTAAAGGAGGTTAGGGGTCCACAAACCGATACAAGAGGGAAAATCAAACCTAATTGGATAGGTCCCTACCGCTTAATTGAAAAATCCTATCAGGAGGAGCCATCAGATTAATGGATATCGGAGGAGATGAAATTCGCCAATTAATAAACATTGATCGACTTAAGAAATATTACATATGAAATCCGGATAAACTCGTTCACTCATACAACCAATTTTAATTAGCATTCAACGAAAAGATTCTAAGTGTTATGCATTTTATCGAATAACACGGTAAAATACATAACACTTGGGGGGGTAATTTAGAAATTATAAACCGTTCTAAGTGTTCAGATTTTTTCAAACATCACGAAAAAATCTTCACACTTGGGTGGGGTAATCATACAGAATTTTAAAAAAAAAATCTCGAGAAATTCGTAGCACAGGTGTCGCGCGCAATTGGAATAGTTGCGCGCAGATGTCACGCGCAACAGATTTTGCGCGCGCCACCTGATGAGGAACTGCGAACCCGAATTTTTACGTTTGAATGAAGTTGCGACTGTTTTGATCAATTTTCATTTAATTCTACCTAAGAAATTAAAGAAAAATAAAAAAATACATATTAAAAAAAAATTAGAACTACGCAAAAACCTGATTTCGTAATGCGAATACGTAGGCAATCTTTATGATTCGGTCATATCAAAATATAAAAATATAAAGCTCATTTTATTTCATTCTAATTTCAAAGAAAAGAGATACATTGTTGAACTAGATTGTAAGCGAAAAAAAAAAAGCATAGTAGTGATTACAATTTATTCAATTTAAAACTAATAGCGAAACTGTGTAACACTCTAAGGTTTTACTATGTCCACAATTGTCACGGATGATGGAGGAGTAGTTTCGATCGCAGTATTTTCATAACCTTAGAGCTTTCTCCTACGCTTTTCTTCTTGACCCATACATTGTTCTTCAATTTGAGAATTGGGGTCTTTTCAACCTTTTTTTCCCTTTTTTGAAGATTTCGTTAAAGTCCTTTTTCAAGTTTGTTGCGAATGTTCCTTGATTATCACACGTCGTTGTGCGGGTTTGGAGGGAGCTTTCCTTTTTATTTCCTTCGAACGCGCTTTAGGAGATGAGAAGTCTAATTTTCATCTCACCCCTTTCTTTTGGCCACTAGGAGGTGTAGTGGTGGCCAATGCATCAAGGGCTTAGGTTGATTGCGAGCCGTGACGGCTTGATATTGAGATCAAGCCTTATTCGACCTTATCCGCCGCACTCATCAAAGCTTTGTAAAAGGAAGATAATGCAATACTCTCAATAGGATTTTGTACAACTCATCTAGGAAGACTTGATCAATACTCCATCCAACGAAAAATTCGCTCAGGTTTAAAAATCACATCTTTAGAGGCCTCACAATCTTGCGAGGGAATAGTTTATTTCATTTCGTATTGTCTCATTACCGTGCAAAGAAAAATATAAGTAGTACTAGATAGGCCTAAAAGCCTAATATAAGGGCAATTGAGACTATTCCCAACCATACCATTTATTTTCCACCAAGGAATCACAAAATGTATGTTAGGAACCCCATGACAGAAAAACAACATCCATTCCTTTTCATTCTTATGCTTGTAAAGGATTTGATGTCCAAGGAATGTCCTTACTCCATTAGCCTCAAGATTTTGTGGCTGGTCAACAATTCGCAAGCGCTCCATGAGCCAAATCTGAAAAAAAAAAAGAAAAAAAATCGGTTTGCGATTTTTTTCATAAGCAGGTGGCACGCGCAGCGCAGAAGATTGTGCTGGTCATGCCAGCGCAACTTCGTAACTTGCGTTGATAAACGACGGAAAAAAAACGTACGTGTAATATGAGTGGACATACCGTGAAACCTTTTTCGTTAGGGTCTCCTCTAAGGCGATTCAAACGTAGAACGGTTTCCTCCAAAGCTAAAGGAGCGGGTGAATGACATCCCTCTATTTTCTCTACTATGGACACCATTTAATAATCTCTATATTCTTTACCTGTCCTAAGTAAACAATTAACAACAAGATAATAACATAAAGCACGAATTTTAAAGCGTTGTTTAGTCATGGTGTCACAAGGGGCGACAAAATGTTTAATAAATTGAATCAAGTTCACACCTTCTTCAGTTCCAATATTGGTCATATCATTGTCGGACAAGCCAAAAAATCTTTGGGATATAAGTTTCGGATCCAACAAGGTAGGCGAATAAGTCACATGGAGAGTATTTGTAGGGAAACCTAGCAAGGCCTTAAACTCACCGGGTAGGTGGATAATTTCGTCCCTTTTAAACAAAAAAATATGGTGGTTAGAGTCGCAATGGTTGACCGCGACGTGAAGAAAATCAAAGTTAACCACTAGTTACATATTTTAAAAGTTAACAAATCGAGGGTCTAGGTGGTAAATTTTGAAAGCTAGTTTGTCCTCTGTGGAAAGGGAAGTGACCCATTGCTTCAAACGTTGTTCAAAGGTCTTCACCATTATTCAAAAAAAAAGACAGAGAGAATGAATGCGAGATGATCAAAAGCCTACATGAAACCACGTTTAAAAAGACCCAAGAGGGGCAATTGTTCGGCAAATTTGGCTCAAAGAAAAGTTCACCAATAAGTTGCGCGCGACATCCTTGCGCAACCAATTAACATGCGCGCGACATCCGCGCGCAACTCATTTAGTTGCACGCGACAGCCCTGTCGCAACATGCGAGTTAGGTTTATTTTCGTATTTTGGCTCACATAATGACGGAATCTTCACGAAATCTTAAGACAAATCATACGCTTGCCTTCTAACCCTTTTGTCTCATTTCTTTCCTTCTTTCTTATTTTCTTTTTATTTTATTTGTTTATTATTTTTCTACTTCCTTATTTTCTTTTTTTATTATTATTTTCTTTTTTTATTTTTTTCTCTTTTTTCTTCTCCTTTTGCTTTCTTTTCTTTTTCCTTTTTGAGTTTTGGTTATTTTTTCGAGGGGGTAAGTCGGGAACCCTTTCCCTTCCTCGAATTTTTTTAGCTTTTTTTTTAAAAAAAATAATAAAAATAATAATAATGTACACATGGAAATAAAAAAATATAATAATGATGACATATATACAAATGTATCATATGTACAACAATGCAAAAAAATATATATACATCTATTTCCTAAAAAAAAAAAAATATGTGTACAAAGGGAATCAGGGTGCTCGGCAACTACTAGACAGTTGCTGCACATCCTGCAAAATCCAAAACAAAGATTAATACATAAAATGTAATAACTTCGTCGAAAAGAAAAGAAATAAAACTTACCGCAATCATCTGATGATCACGGCATGATAAAGTCACGAGGGCTCTCTGATAAGCAGCTCAAAAAGCATGTATAGTCCTCACCATGCCGTTCACGGTTTCCCGCGGAACCTGTTCAAAGAATACAAGGACAGTTAGTAAACAAATGTATATAAAGCAAAAAAATAAATAGAATTGTTTAAGTACATATTCACAATAAAAGCCGGATAAGAAACCTCTGGTAGCACCAGCTACTCCGCTTGATAACCAAGGATCGCCTAAACTCGATCCTCGGTAGACAGCAAGTTTGGACGTAACATCTGGATCGGAGGATTCGCAGGAACCAAAGGCTCCTCTGACGAAAGCTGCCAGAGAACACGCTCGCCTAAAAACCAAGCGTCTGTCTTCTAGAGCACCGAGAGTCCCGCGTAGAGGGCCCGGAAACGGCAAAGAACGATGTCAGACGGGATAACCTCAGGGACTTTGACGATCTAACTCCAAGGACAGAGATCGATCTATAAAACACAACCACATGCAAAATCGTCAGAAAATAAATAAAATAAAAAAATGCACATGTAGTTGGAATACTCACCGACGCACGAGTCGCCGAAAGGATCCTCTGGCAAAAGTAGCCGGCAGAAGTGGTTCGTCTCTTCTTAATCGTGACCAATCGATGGCCGATTGGAAAACGAGAAGCCCCAAGCACCCTGGGGGCTAAGATAGGCAGGTACGAGTATCCCCAAGCCTGAAGCCGAGAAAAGATAAGTGTAAAGGAAAAAAGGAAAACTAATAACCGAAAGAAGCATAAAATACATACCTCAAGGATACGACCATGGCACGTAAGGGAGATCCGAGGCACCTCAGTAGCTGCAGCGCTATCCATCACCCGGGTCGCCTTGCCCATAGTTGTAAGCATACGGGCATACGACACCTCCGCGCAACTGAAGTCACCTACTTGTCCCAAATCACTGAGGCAAATAAGTAACCCAATGGCGAAACGTTCCCCTCGATCACTCAAGATGGTGATGGAAAGCACGTGAGCAATGTATATCCGAGTCATCTGCTCAGGTGCAGACTACCGATCAAGCTCGTCAGCCGGCAACTCGTCGGCAAGAACCGAGTACGGACAAGACTGCGCGTACACGTAAAGGGCCGACGCAAGACGACCCCTTAACGAACTCTATGACTACGGGCTCGCCTCCAAAAGGAAAACCCGTAATCATAGAGAAATCGAAATGCGTAACTGTCATCTCTCCCCATGGAAAGTGGAAAGTGTTGGTGGAATCCCACCAAAACTCCAGCAATCCACAGAGGAAATATGACGATGCAGGCTGACTCGATAAATCCCAAAGAGCCGCCAGCTGAGAATCAATCCTGGAAATTGCTGCAATCTCTTTTGCCACCTTGGGCAAACTCTCAAAACAGGCTCGCAAGTCATCAGAGCCGTATAAACGCATGTTAGGCTCACTCTAAGGAAAATAAAAGAATAAAAATAAAAAAAAAAACTATTATTGTTTAAAAAGGAGAAAGAACAAAGGAAAAGAAAAAGAGACAAAGGTGCAAAGAACTCACGATGCCGCGCCACCCTTTGATCGAGATATGATGGTCTTGGTCCCACTTAAGAATCCTAGGGTCCCGTTGGGAGGAGCCTCTCAAACCCCATCCTCCTAGTGACGTCGATCGGCCGCGGTGCGTCGCTCTCGACCCTCCACTCGAGGACGGGTCACTTTCTTCCGAGGGCGAACCGCCTCGTCAGGACCACCTAGAATCTCCTCACCATCGACAAATGGAGGTGGGTCCATGCTATGATTGATAAAGTTTCTTTAATTACTTTACTTTATTTCCTAAACTAAACAAATATACATATTCTAGACCCATTTTGGCAGCATAATAGCTGCCGATAGGGCAAACACAAAAATAGAATGCCACCCATACTTGGGGGCTACGATACCTGTAGTTAAACTCGGTAAATGGGGGCTTTTCACACCCATAAAAGCCATCCTATACCTCTTCAACTAAGTATCAAGGGATTGTATTAGAAAATCCCAATCAACTATTTCTAGACGAATAATAGTAATATAAACATAATTATCGTCTACCAAACAATCTTGAAGTTCGAATATGGCAAAAATAGGCTAAATATACACTTCACGCCAATTTTTTCGAATTTAAAATTTTCAACGTATTAGTTATGGAAGTAAAGCTAGTTCCAATATTACAATTACTAAATAATTGATGACAAGTATAACCAAAATGAGCAAACAAAATAATAGAAAATCAAACCAAATTCGAGTAAAATTGCAAAAAACACATTCAAACGAAGAAATGCTCATACAAGGTTCAATACTTAACCATTTTTCATTAAATTTGTTGCAGAGCACTCCTTAAACATAACATGACAACATAGAGCAAACAATTTCAAGAATAATGGACCAAATAAAAAACCCCTAAATTCGAAATTTGGGGTTTAACGATTTAAAAATCGTTCAAATTCAGCCAGAAAAGAACAAGTTTTAGCAAAAAACTTACATTGGATTACGGCAAATATGAATTAAGGACGAAATTTTCTTCCTTTAGCTTCGAAAATTGCAAGAAACCGAGCTCTTTAGAGAGAGAAAAAGGTGAAAAGAGATGAAGGAAGGAGAGAGAAAGCGAAATGAAAAATTGCATTTTGTGATTTTTCTTTTTGCTGAACTGAGTGTCGCGCGCAACTAAATCAGTTGCGCGTGACAGTCTAGCACAACTCAAAAATATGTGCGCGCCTAGCCAGCGCGACCTACTGAGTTGCGCGTGCATACTGGTTACTAAAATGACCGGAATCTTGATTTTGATCCGTTTGATCATTTTTTAACGGTTTTTGCTCGTTATTAAACGTAATGGCGCGCAAATTATCAAAATCTTTTTAAATTGCTTTGCATATTGTAGTTTGTTTCCTTCTTTGTTAGTTTTTTGCATCATTATTGCATGCACACCGTGCTTTGTACCTTCCCCAAGCATACGTTTTAAACGTTTTTTGCACGAGTGCCTTAAGACGTTCCGTGGTGATGCTTTACGTAAAAGCACCCATAGACAGGTGTAGACACCTAAAAATGTCTCCCCAAAACCAAACCCGATGATGAACAACCTTTCACCGTCACTAGTCGGGTTCAGTATTTAATCTTGATAGTGCTTAAAAAATCGTATTTAATTAAATTCAATTTTTGAATAGGCCATGGATCAGTCTTGATGTTTGGTCAAAGCATAGATTTTTTAATTTCAGCCCAAATCTTTTTTTTTATTGTTTATTTTGGCCCAAACCTTTTATTTCTTTTTTTAGCCCAAATAATAATAAATCAGAAATGCCCTGAAATTATCAATCGGCACTTAAAATGCTTAACAAAGTTAGGCTTAAAAATGAATTTAGACGGAAAAGCGGACAAAGAATTCCCGCGTCACGGCAATAGTCCACCGTGTCACGGGAAACTGTCCCGTCTGACAGTGGGATTTCCCATGACACGGGAAACCTGCTGTGGCACGGGAGTTTTCGTGTCCTTTCCGCGTAAACCCTTAACGCATTTTCTCTCCCGTTCACTGAGTATTTCCCGCGTCACACAACAGTACACCGTGACACGGGATTTTTACCCATCTGACGGTGGGAATTCCCGTGTCACGGTACATAGTGCCATGTCACGGGTTACTTTTTTAGGGTTTTTATCATTTTAGGGTTCTGTGTGTTCCCTCAGCACCTTTTTTCTATAAATACCCTCCTCATTTCTGATGTACGAGGCATGAATTAATTCTCTAATTTTCTCTCCTGTATGCTATAGCCTAAACACTAACAGACTCTTCTTCTTTCAAAATTCCTTCTTCAAGCGCTCCAAGGAGTCCATACTTTACTCGTGGTTCTGTCCTTAAGCCAAGGTGTGAAAGGTAGAACTGTTTGAGGGTTTGGCCCCAAATCAATTTAATTTAATTTAATTATTGTTTTATTATTATTTCCTTGAAGTTACTAACTTGTTTATTATTTTATTGTTGTAAGCAAACAGAATCAAAGTAAGAATTATGTTCCTTTTATTTCTATTATTTTTCTAACGATTTTATAATGTTGGAATTATTGTTAAATTGCTTCCAATATTTATGTTTATTCTATTGTTATTATGATCACTATTTTGCTTGCTTAAAGGGAATATGTAATTGAAAATCACGCCTAAAAAGATAATTTGGACAACCGGTTTAGGTTCATTTTTAATCTTGTTATTAAATCAAGTGATCACTAATATTTTATAATTATATGTTGCATTAATATTCAACCAATTTAGCTTAATAATAAATAGGCGCAAATTGAATCTTTGTTTGTATGCCTTTGAGATTGCAGAAATACTTTTCACTATAAGAATCGAGTAGTGGCCTATACGGGAGAATGTGACTCCATGACTCACTTCGTACCATCATCCCCGATCTTCCTTTCGTGGTTCCGAACCATATGGAGTTAGTAATCTCATGGATTATGAATGGGGAGTAACCTTCACGGGTCAATCATTGTTGCCTATCGTTGTCCCTTGTTCGTGGTTGCCTTTTATGATCCGTGAACGGTTTACAAGTTCCTTAAAAACATGTTGGTGGCTACCTACTTTCCTTGTCCCTAATCGTATATGTCAGTTCCCACTTCCTATGAGTGCCAAGCATATTCACAACATGCTTTAACGTAGGCGCACTTTGAGCGACGCCTACAATTTGGCGACTCCACTAGGGACAAGGGCACCACAAAGAGATCACCACTGTGTTGACAAACAACACGCTCCCCCAGATATCAGACAAAGTGTCCAGTACCAACAAAAACGGTGCGGTACGCTGAAAGCTGCAAAGCCTCGGGGAGATTAGTTATCCCTGCCCAAGGACGATACTGGACATCAATAGCAACCTAAAAACCATAAAAAGTTGAGATGAAATGCCGAAAATAACGTCAAGATAGAAAATAACGGGCTACGAAAGTAATCCTTACACCAACAGAAGAGGTGCCTCGGTGTAGCAGCCCGCGTAGCGCAAAGACAGACTCCACTCATGACTTGCCTTGGTCACACCAACTGGCTCTGAAAGGAAAGTCATGGACCGCTCCGCAACGCCGTCGGGGGGCCAATCCCGGAAAGTACTCATAGAACCATAGCTGGAATGAAAAGTAATCTTTGAGCACATGAGTCGAACAAATTAAAACAAAACAAGAAGAGGAAAGGATCATCACCTCTACGACTCTCCATAAACCGTGGATAGTGACAGGGGACTGGTCGTTCAGCTGCCTATAGCCATGACGTAACGACAAGAGAAGATCGGCGTATCTAAGGCTGGCCCAGCTAAAGGATCCTATCTCATTGATCCTAAGCAAAGAAGGAAGGTAGCAAACGAGCGCACGCGAACTCCTATCACGAGAAAGAGTCATGGAAATGAGAATCAAGATAAGGTTCCGCACTCGCTGCTCATGTGATGTCTCCTCCATGTCAAAACCATGGGCCAGAATAGAAGCCAACTCTGATCGCCCGCTCCTAGGATCACCTCAAGACACCGGCTGAGTCCTGATATGCTGAACGATTGAACCTAACAAATCAGTTGCCACCATCGCCCCCCAAGAAAGATCGGACATCTGCGATACGGCCCGTTCAGTGAAGCGTAGACCACTGATCATGCTAAATTCCAGGGGGATCACTGTCATCTCCCCCTAAGAAAAGTGAAATGTGTTGGTAGTATCCCAAAAATACTCCAACAACGCGCGAACGACTGTCGCGCCACAACCCCGAGGGCTGGGAAACCCTACGATCGCCGAATAAAAGTCTACTAGACCAGTAGATTCCCACAAGGCGTTCATAACAGGATCCCTTGGGATAATCCCATGAAGTCGAGGAATCAAATCTCCTGCTCCAGAACCGTGATGGCGAAGCGTGCCATCGACTATGCCGGCAAGTGGACAAAGAGAAACGTGGTTCTCACGACAGAAAACCAACTGGTCTGGTGTCCACGGAGGTGGAGCCCACCTACCCCTACTCGTAGAGGGTCGAGGCTCAGAATCTAAGACGTCTTCATCCATACCCTCGGGAATTGTGGGAGTGTCCTCCCGAAAAGCCTGACGCCGGCCATGAGGGGAAAGATCGCGATCCCGTCGTCTAGGCATGTTATTATAAAAATAAAAATCTAAATGCTTAGCATCATTTCCTAAGTTATTTAGTTATTTATTCCAAACAGTTTAACGGTTATTTCAAGTTGCATTTTCTATTATACGCTAAAATTTTACCTCAAGGCTAAAAATTAGCAAAATAATGGAATTATTTCTAGTATTTAGTTTTTCCATGACGAACTAATACTATGTTCTCCTAATTGCATGATACTATGTTCTCCATGACAATGTAGTACATACACAACACAAAACATGTTTCAAAATTGCACGAAAACAATAGATCGACACATCATGGCATATTTTACAAGATCTACAACCAATATATCATCGTTTCAAGTCCAAAAGAACAACATCAACAAAAAGAACACCATTTCACACAAGTAGTACCAATAAATGGTGATTCGCTCAATTCTTCACGAAATCATGCAATGTTTGTCTCGAATCGCTCACAAACACACATACATACATACATATACAAGTAAATTCATGGCAATAATTTCAACATAAACATCAAAATCAAAAAATCCCCAAATTGATTTTTAAGGGTTTTTACATGAAATTACTCATTTGAAGCAAATTCAAGGCAAAAAGTAAGAAAACTTACATGGATCCTTGTAAGAAATCGTAAATGAGGAAGATAGCAAAAAAATTGGACCGAATTTAGTGAAGAATTGAACTCCAAAAGCCCGAAAAACAACAGTGCGACCACCCAACCACCGCGACACGGTGGTTAAATCCTGCGGCACGACAACCCTCCTGTGTCACGAAGACCCCCAGCAGCGGCGAAAACACTCCAGCAGTAACAGAAAACACCTAGATAGCAGCAACGAGCAGTAGCAAAAAAATAAATAAATAAAAACCCCAGCAGAATCGTGTTGT
Source organism: Chenopodium quinoa (assembly GCF_001683475.1). NCBI lineage: Eukaryota > Viridiplantae > Streptophyta > Magnoliopsida > Caryophyllales > Amaranthaceae > Chenopodium > Chenopodium quinoa. Next base: position 209,495 of record NW_018742738.1, on the reverse strand, counting down.
CACGGTGGACCTAATCGTGACGCGGTGAAGAAGGTCGTGCGCCGGTGCAGCCCCGCCGTGGCTCGGGAATCTGAGTAACTTAAATTAAAAAAAATGGAGAAAGGAAAGAGTAGAAAAAGCAAGAAAATGGCGAAAATGGTGAAAAGCATCTTGAATTTAAAGAGAAAAAAGTGACCGTTACATGACCCTGTTCCTGTTTCACGTTGTCCGTTACTGAGTAACGGCTTTTTGGCGTGTGGTACGGTGTAGTGCACATGGCACGTGAGATTTTTGAGCCAAAACAAAATCCCGCGACACCAGACTTTCACCGTCTTACGAGAGTTGTGCTCCGTGTCGCAGGACATGTCCACGTGGTGCGGAGCTCTGGCTGCTGTCCTGCACACTCTGTGATGCTGTCAGCGAGTATTCCTGGCATTTTGACTAAAATTGCACAATTTTCCGTACAAATTGGACGGTTAGTTTTTTCATTAAATTACGCGGAAAATTTTCATTGACATTTAAAGGGTCTCAAAATTACTATTTTACCCCTACCAAGCGTCAAAGTCAATTTGCCGACGTTTTAAGCACCTAATATGGTCGAATAGTCTACTTGAAGGCGTGAATCATCTGCGGCCCACGTTCGGGGATAATCGAACCATCATACACTTGCAAATTTCAGAGTTTACATTAGTTGTCGGTTTTCCTACAAACATGGAAAGCGTTATTGGTGGATTTTTCTTCAAGTATAGAAAACCGCCAAGTCAGCTTTCCTCAAGCATGGAAAGCGTTATCGGTGGATTTTTCTTCAAGTATAGAAAATCGCAAAGTCAGCTTTCCTCAAGCATGGAAAGCGTTACGGGTGGATTTTTCTTCAAGTATAGAAATCCGCCAAGTCGGCTTTCCTTAAGGATGAAGGCATTATCGGTAGATTTCTTGAAGCTTAGAAAAACGCCAAAATTATATGTCGACTTTCCTCAAGCATGAAAAGTGTCATCCGGTAGGTTTCTTCAGGTTTAGAAAGCTACCAAACTCATTTGTCGGCTTTCCTCAAGCATGGAAAGCATTTCAACAAACGTCATCCGGTGGATTCCTTCAAGCATAGGAAGATGCTAAACTCATTTGTCACCGATACACTGGTGCCAGATACGTATTCTATCCTTTTACTCTTTTATCTGTGGAATTAACATTTTTCTGCAGTTATCGGCATGTACAGAGTGATTTAGGATCGCAGAACGTCTGAAATCATTCACCGTCCTTATCGGCTACTTTGACTATCGTTTTCGAAACTGACGTTTCTACAAACTTAGTCAAAGTGGGGGCTTCTGTAGACACCTAAAAATGTCTCCCCAAAACCAAACCGGATGATGAACAACCTTTCACCGTCACTATTCGCCGGGTTCAGTATTTAATCCCGAGAGTGCTAAAAAAATCGTATTTAATAAAATTCAATTTTTGAATAGTCCATGGATCAGTCTTGATGTTTCGTCAATGCATAGATTTTTTTATTTCAGCCCAATTTTTTTTTTATTTGGCCCAAACCTTTTATTTCTTTTTTTAGCCCAAATAATAATAAATCATCTGCGGCCCGAAATTGGTAATCGACACTTAAAATTCTGAACCAAATTAGGGTTAAAAATGAATTTAGGCAAAAAAGAGGACTAAAAATTCCCGCGTCACGGCAATAGTCCACCGTGTCACGGGAAACTGTCCTGTCTGACGGTGGGATTTCCCGTGACACGGGAAACCTGCTGTGGCACAAGAGTTTTCTTGTCCTTTCCGCGTAAACCCTTTACGTGTTTTCTCCCCCGTTCACTGAGTATTTCCTGCGTCACACAACAGTACACCGTGTGTTCCCACAACAATTTTTTTCTATAAATACCCCCCTCATTTCTGATGTACAGGGCATCAAATAATTCTCTATTTTTCTCTCCTCTATGCTCTAGCCTAAACACTAACCTACCCTTCTTCTTTCAAAATTCCTTCTTCATGCACTCAAAGGAGTCCATACTTTACTCATGGTTCTGTCCTTAAGCCAAGGTGTGAAAGGTAGAACTGTTAGAGGGTTTGGCCCCAAATAAATTCTATTTAATTTAATTATTGTTTTACTATTATTTCCTTGAAGTTACTAACTCGTTTATTATTTTATAGTTGCAAGAAAACAGAATCAAAGTAAGAATTATGTTTCTTTTATTTCTATTATTTTTCTAACGATTTTATATTGTTGGAATTATTGTTTAATTGCTTCCAATATGAATGTTTATTCTATTGTTATTATGATCACCATTTTGCATGTTTAAAGCGAATATGTAATTGAAAATCACGCCTAATAAGATAATTTGGACAACTGGTTTAGGTTCCTTTTTAATCTTGTTACTAAATCAAGTGATCACTAATATTTTATAATTATATGTTGCATTAATATTCAACCAATTTAGCTTAATAGTAGATTGTAGCAAATTCAATCTTTGTTTGTATGCCTTTGAGATCGCAGGAATGCTTTTTACTATAAGAATCGAGTAGAGGCCTATACGGGAGAATGTGACCCCATGACTCACTTCGTACCATCATCCCCGATCCTCCTTTCGGGGTTCCGAACTATATGGAGTTAGTAATCTCATGGATTATGAATGGGGTGTAACCTTCATGGGTCAATCGTTGTTGTCTATCGTTGTCCCGTGTTCGTGGTTACCTTTTATGATCCGTGAACAGTTTTCAAGTTCCTTAAAAACTTGTTGGTGGCTCCGTACTTTCCTTGTCCCTAAACGTATATGTCAATTTCTACTTGCTATGAGTGTCAAGCATATTCACAACATGCTTTAACGTAGGCGCACTTCGAGCGACGCCTACAATATGTTTGTCATTTTACTGTACTGACGTTAAAAATTTCCGGGTTTTCTTCTTTTTTCACGTCCGAAGCAAAAAGGAAGGCGTTTTCATGCAGCATAAAAATGTAAATGGCGTATCGTACGGCGCAAAATTGTACGGCGTAGGTGTTGCGTAAAATTTTAATTTAGCCCATGCTTTGCGTGATCTACATCTCGGAACTAAAAGATGGAGAATTAATGTAGGCGTTAGCTTACGAGTCGACAAGCACGTTGAACCATCAGGAACAAGCACTTCTTGAATGGGAGTAAATACGGTAGTTAGTGCGCTTACTAACTTACCGAACAGTTAGGGTGTCCGACCACCCCCTATATAAAGAAGCGACGAGACAATGTCGCGCCTATGTAGTCACGTGCCCCCAATCCCGTGGCACGTGTACTCATCTTGTGGACAAAACTGCTGAGAGAGTTGATGACTATCTTCCCTCTTACTAGATTTAGATATATGCCTCCAGTCCTGGGATATGTATTTCTATCTTGTGGACATCCGGCTCGAATACCAGACCTGGCTCGAGTACCGGGCCATTTCGGCTCAAATACCGAATACCCCTTTTCATCTTTTTTACTTTGTTAAAGTCAGGCTAAAGTTTCAATGACATATCGAGGGACTTTAGACCAACGATGACACGATTGAGAGGAAATCTTCCCCTTTTATCCTTTTAAAACCGATCTCTTCTCATGACTTGACATCACCCAGAACGCCTTTACTTGTAAAAGCGTTCTACAATTGCAAAGGATCAATCTAGATTCTTTAGCGCGTTAAGACTAGAAAAAACATTTTTCTAGCCTTAATAGTTACTTGTTTCAAACACTTAGCGAACCAAGGATTGTTTCGACATCCTTAAACATTACTTAAAGATTCTCTATCCTTAGAGAATCGCATAATGAGTCTCGGATTTATTTCCTTGACTACTCTGATCATCGTCCATTCTAGACTCGATCAAAGTGGGGGCTAACTGTAAACATCTACTTTAGGCATCTTGTCCCGACAGGAAGTGCAATGACGATGAATAAAACCATCTTCATGTTGGATCAAAGTGAAGAATACTTATGGAGAACTGGTTAAGCCACAAAACACAAAAGACTAGCCCGAATTAAAGATAAAAGCAAAAAACAAAGGTCCAATTAACTAAACTCGATCATAATTAGGCTTAAGCCCGTGCTTGAAACCCAATAATTACGGATTTAGGAGCGCCTAGTTTAAATTTTAATGCTGCCACTGAAAAAGCCGCGCGCATCTCAAAAAGTCGTGGTCGGCTGCCGCGCGGAACTAGTTCACTTGCGTGTGACACCCAGCGCAACCTACAGAGTTGCACTATGGAAGATTCAGAATTATACAAAAAATATACAATCGAATCTTACCATAAAGCCGCACGCAAGACAATTAGTTGTGCTGCCCATAGCAGCGCCACCTAATCACTTGCGCTGGGTTGCCGCGCGCTACTCATCCAGTTGCATGCGACACCTGCTGCGGTAGAATACTCGTAACCCTAAACCTAATTATTCCCTATAAATAAGAGCTTAAACCAAGGCTTAAATAGACATAAAGTAACCTAAAACTCTGGCGAAATACTTGTGAACTTGTGCAACCTAGCCCCACTTGTCCTTAACACTCACCCCTTTTGATATTTTGTTACTACGGTGGAGGTTCCCCAAAACGAAGGAGTCCGTAAGTATTCTAAACAGAGATCTAGCAAAGGGGAGTGGTAAATTCCCAAGCACTAAGTTAAACCACATTTATTTTCTTGTTTAAAGGAACCCTAATTAATTAATTAGTGTTGTTTGATCACCTTTAAAATAATTAATTAATCAATTCCACATAGTATCTTGCATTAAATATTTATTAGAATTGAATTAAATAATTGTTGGTTGGTCACTTAAGCCAAGGTGAATATTGTTTATTTTCTTGTCCTTTTCACGAATTTGATTAAATAAATAATAACTACATTATGATGTAATTCCTACATGAATTAGTATGTGTAAATAAAATCAACTAACATAGTTTTAGGTATCGCGTTGCATATATTGTTTGGTGATGAAATTGTAAAAAAGGAAGAGCTAGTAGAGGCCGCACTAGGGTTAGGATAACGATCCCCCTCTAAAGGGAACATTATTTTAGTACCCTCGTTGCCAAGCTTATTTCAGGTTTATAGATCAATTTTAGCATGGGTATACTTATGATTTATGCCAATTATTCCATGAACTCCACATGGAAGAAAGGCATGAACAAGGTTTTTGAGTTTTCATAAAACTCATTGGCGACTCCCTACTTGTTTCTTACAAAAAAGCGTAATAATAGAATCAATTCTAATTCAAGGTCCCCCAAATAGTTAGGAATTCAAATCCTACTACACCCTAACAAGTGTAAAGTCCTAGGCTTTTAAAGGGCTACGGGCATTTAAGGCGAGGACCCCTTACGATGGGAACCCCCTCCTTACACGTGGGCATGTCATTCTAAGCTCTTTGTTCATAGACGCGTGGACATATCAACATCAAAACAATGGGATGGTGTTCCTTGGCTTGTGGAAGGTTATCACAACAGCAAATGCAGCAGCAAATCAGTTACCTTCAGGGACGTGTGCTCGACGGTGCAAGATACGCGTTTCTTAACTCTCTTATCTGTTTTAACTAACTCTAGTTTGCAGATATTGCCGTGACAAGAATGGTTTAGGATCGCAAAACGTTCTGAATCATTCTCCTTCCTATTACTTTGACTTTTGTTTTCGAAACTTGCGTATCCCCAAACTCAGTCAAAGTGGGGGCTTCTGTAGTCACCCATTTATGTCTCCCTAAAACCAAACCTGGTGATGAATACCTTTCACGTTGGATCATAATTGAATGAAGCGAAAATGTGGAAAGTCTAGTCTTGCGGTTAGTTTTTAATTCTTTTCTTTCTCTCTATTTTCGAAAACCTATTTTATGAAAATAGTCAATCCAGTTTGGTTTTGTCCATGATAAGGGTCCAATAATAGTGTAGTTGGATAAGGCTTGGAAAGAGCTTTCTAACGATATATTATAAGCCCAATTACAATAAATAATGAGGAAGTTATGGCAAAATTACAAAACTGGGCCCGGTTTGATCTTTATACGCGGCCCAATGATCTAGAGGAGAGCCTATTATGATTTATCATTCCTAATGCAATTAGGATTGATTATAGTCTTCTAGAATCTTCTAGAAGATTCTTTTAATTCCTAACATGATTAGCATTGATAATTTTGTTTTAAGAGTTTTATTTAGAATAAACAAAGTGTTTTTAAGGAAAATACAGTTTTACCCTTCGTATTCTTAAATTTTAGCAAAATATGAAAACACATGGAAAAACTGTCAGCAGCACCGCACCACAGGCTGTCGCCTGGCGATAGGCATGGAGCTGCGGCGACACGTCCATCGTTTGGCGACAGAGGCGTGTGGGGCGACAGTGTCGTGTTTTATTCTTTTCGAAACTCTGATTCTTTTTTATCATATTCCAGCTGATTTTCGTTATAAATAGCCCTCTAAAACCTCCGTTTTCAATAACCAACTCTCATCAAGAAATTCTTGATATTCTCTCTCTTTCTTTCTAAACAACCTTTCCACAAACAAAATTTCGTATTCACAAGATCTAGACACACCTAACCTAATTCGAAATAGCCTTCGCCCTAGACGTGAAAGGTTTGATATTTCTGAGGGTTTAATCCCAAATCTAGTCTAAACTTTTTAATTCTTTCTTAATCTTTATTTTATTTAATTCTTTGGTTTTATATTTTCCTTGATGTTACTAACGTGTGTATTTTGTTATTAGAAAGAGATACTAGGCATCTAAGAAAGTACATTAATTTTTTTATTGATATAATGATATAGAAATCATGTTTAGGTTTTATTTTGCTTCCTAGTATCATGTTAAGATGCTTTTCCTAGTATCATATTTAATGTGATTTGCTTATATCAATTATGATTTATGTGATGCTTCCTATTTTCTTTCTTAATATCATGTTAGGGCTTAAGCTTTAATTTAAATGTTTAGTGGCATGCTAGGGTTTGTTATTATTCTTGTTAGTATCATGCCTAAGATCTTGCTATTAATATCACGCTTTATTGTTAACATGATTATGATAATTATAATGATTGTTATAATGATTATTATGATTATTATTATTTTATAATGATTATTATGTTCACTAGTGGAAAAATAGCTATCCGTAACGGGCAAAAGCAGCCCATCCGTAACGGACAAGGGGCTTTACGAATGCGGCCGTTACGGATAGACTATGTTATTCGTAACGGGCGCTGCCCGTTACAAATAACCCGTTATTCGTAACGGACTTTTAAACCGCCCGTTACAAATAATGGGTTATTTGTAACAGACATTTAATTTTCCCGTTACAAATACAATTGAAGCCATTTAAAAAAAATGGTAGCAGGGTATATATACCTGCTACTTGGTAATCTGCTATGATGCAGAATCTTTAATTATTATTTTTAAATTTCAATAATAACACATGTAAAATTCAATTAATTATAGATTAAGATACAACTTGCACTAATGTCCAAATTGACTTTACAACAACTCTCTAACATGAATCAAAAGAAGAAAAGCTACTACATAATTCCACTAAACCTCTTCATTCTATTTCTTTTTCTCACTAAATCTCCATAATTCCAAAGCTGAACAAGGCAACTTCTGAGACTACTTTCTAACTGCATCTTTCCCGCGAAAATTAAGGCCTTTGAAGGCGTACATAGAACCATGCTTATTTATTAGGTTGTTCTTGACACCTAGACTAATGAGCTCCCTGCATATGCCCTTTCCATACTCGATTTCAAATTCATCGGTTCTAAAAGGTGGTGCGTGCTTGTTCTTTATGACTTTCACAAGGACATGACTCCCGACAATCTACAGAACGAACATTGCATATAGTTAAGGGGTTTCATACACTATTTGCCAAGAAATAATGTTGATAATTTAACAAACTACACACAAGCAGTTAATAAACCTTCCTGAACTATCAAGAAAAAATATCCAATTTATAACAAAATTAGACATTCTATCATATGTATCTCTCTTAACATCCATTAATAGGGGAGGATTACATTTTAAAATTACTTGATCTCTACTTGATTCAAAAATAGCAATATACACTAGGATTGAGACAATGACTGGCTTAATTTTCAAAGTGCTTGGCTCATTAATCTTGCTTGCATTGCCATGTGTGCATTACCTATTTCACCATCAAGTTCTCCTTTTGGCACAAGGGCACAGGAATAAATATTTTACTATATATGAGAGATCTTACAACTAATAATAACGACAATCAATATGTTTGAGCATAGTAACCATACATATTACATGAGACAATTTTAAAATTATTTAATCATAAAAATGCACATCAAAGAGACACCTCTAATTTTGAGTGCAACTCATAAAGTCTACAAATTTGTAGGGTTGTATAATCTGATCCCAATATCCCTCTTCTAGTTCAAAGTAGAATCTCAATCTTAATAACATTAAAGCTACTTGTACAGTCATATAGTTCCACACCCCAAAAATAGAAATAATCAAAAGAAATAAGGGTAAAAAGAAGCAAGCAGCTTACTTTGAAATTATATATTTGACGACGTGAAAAGGTCACTATGCAATCCCCTTTTTTTATATTCGTAAATGATCCAAGAGGCACCTTTGATGGTTCCAAAGGTGATAACCTATGATAATACGTTATCTGCATAACAAATAGGGATAAAGAAGTAAAAACAAAACAATGAAAGAAACAACATATATTAGCTGATAAAGAAGCAACATTGGCTCTTGACACAAACTGTCAAACTTTAAAGAAGAGATCAAGGAGAGTAAATGAAAAATCACAATAACAAAGCAGCCAATATCCTTACACATCCCTCTTACCTCTGTTCAAATTATTTGAAATTTTTTTGTCCATTAACCTTCTCTAATTAATTCCTGTTAGTGTGTGCTATGAGGCAATATAGCTTGTCATAGTCTTTTGAGGCAATATATTTATAATAACTTCTTTTAGTCTTTCGAGAATCTTGTCATTCTATATTATGATCTAATTCATATTAGTTAACTTTAAATTAATTATTTTTTAGTTGACAATACCAAATTCATGAGACTTGGAAGGCTTAAATCAGATGTGGTAGCGTTAAATTAGAGGGTCAAGGCTATATTTTTTCTAACAAAAAACCATTTATCATACTTTACAATAGTTAATTCTATTACTTAGATGAGTTGATTTTAGGCCACAGTAGCATAGTACATTGAAATGAATACAATGATCTCCAAGCTACCTGGGCACTGAACAACAATAATAGATAATATAAGTGCATTAAAACTTTCTATCCCCAAAACAAAGATAACTGTAAACACATGAGAAATGCAAGTGAAAATGGATCCTTGCTTACACTATCAACTACCACAACATCAAGTGAACCACTTCGAATGAGAGTATCCACAAGGCTAAGAGCTTGTTCAACTCAATATGGTTGTGATAAGGGCAGATTTTGTGTATTTACACCAATAGCTTCTGCTAGAGCTGGATCAAGAGCGTGTTCAGCATGAACAAAGGCACAGTACCCTACATGGATAAATGATGATACATGAGTCATGTAATCACTAGCACGGATACAGACATTAAAATAAAAAAAAAAGGTTGATTTTAAATCCAGCTTGCCCCTGAAAGTAAATATTTAATCAAAATACAAATTCAAATACATGCAATTAATAAACAATTTTTCTAGCTTTAATTCTTAAAATGAAAGATATCATGTATATATGAGACATCTACATTGATGAAGCTGCGAATGGACAGTCAAATTACCGGCTTAAGTGATCCTATACTAATGGGTAACAAGTCGTCTTCTTAGAAGTGAGAAGAGGTCTAAGCAAATAGTATGAGCAATTAAATTAACATGATTTCCCTGGTAATCTAGAAACTCTCTGAAACTGAAGCTAAGATCTTGAATTTATAACTAACAAAATCGAAGCATCTATAAATCACCCTTAATACAAAGGCTTGAATACCTAATCTCGATAATGTCCAAAATAAAGCGGAACAACAACAACAATTTAACCAAAAAAAAAGTAATTAAAGCTTAATTGGTTACCCTTATTTCTTCCTTCTTAGTGGGAGCTGATGTACCATAGTTTCTCTGACATACAAAAAATCAAAAAAAAAAAAAAATTGGAATAAATCCCCAAATTAATCCACGCCAAACAACAAATTAATCCAATTACATTTCCATCCCCGAAAACAGAAATCCCTAATTTAAATCTAATACAACTTGCATGTAGAAAAAAATAAAGCAAATTAGAATTCACAAGAATAAATTCAAGAATTTAAACAATTAGATGCCTAGAAATCAATTCAAGAAGAGGAAAAAACAATTGAAGGACTTCTTACCTCACAATCTAAAAATGGTTGAAGTTTTCGGCAAAGATATCTCCATTTATCTAAGAATTGTTCTTTAGTAGTTAGGTTTAGAGATCTTCATTTGTTGTTAAGGGGAAGATTGATGGAGGAGAGGAGTGAGGGCCTGAGTTTGAAATGAGACAACGAGGTGATGAATGACGGGGAGGAGAGAGAGAGGGAGTGAGGGACTGATGAGAGAGAAAGAGGTGAATACGGCTATTAGGTGAAACCGTGAAACCCTAAAAAGCCATGTAATGGGCTTCTCTCATCAGTTGGGCCAAGTTTAGGCATTTATATCGGGCACAATATGCCTGTTACATGTAATATAGTATTCGTAACGGGCAAAATAGTGGCCGTTACGAATACTTATTTATTCGTAACAGGCACTAATTTATCTGTTACAAATACATACGTATTCATAACGGACACTATTTTGCCCGTTACAAATAAATAAGTATTCGTAACGTACAATATTTTGCCCGTTACGAATATCTTAATTGTAACGGGCAAATATTTGCCCGTTACAAATAGCCTGTTACGAATGAGATTTTTTCCACTTGTGGTTGCTTGATATATTTTATATTGTTATTGCTTGATAACGCCTTTTATGTGTGTTTAAAGGGAATTAGTACTTGTAATCACGCTTAATAAGATAATTAATAATCTTGTTTAGGGTTAATATAATTATAATTCAAGTGATCGCCAATAATAGTTTTGTTTGTGCATTAATATTTAACCAACATAGATAAACAGGTTTAGGGGTAAACCTATTGATTGCATGTTAGACAGAAAGCGCACATGAATACGAGAAGAATAAAGTAGAGGCCTATTGTTAGGGCAGGTTCAATCTCTTTTAGGTTGGATTTGTACCTTCATCCCCGAACTTCCAGTCATGGTTCCAGTCCTATTGGAGTTAACGATCTCCTTGATCGTTAAGGGGTGTTAGCTTCACCCTATGAACGGTTTACAAGTTCCTAAAACTTGTAGGCGACTCTTTTGCTCTATCTTCCTTCCCTTTGGACGCCACCATGCTTAAGTGTATGATCACTGTGGGGTTCAAGTTTGGGGTAATGCTTGAAATATTTCCTACAATAATATTTTTCAAGGTGTTTTTATGGTTTTAATTTTTCTTATTTTAAGTTGCTAATTAGATTAGTAGCTCGTTTTATCCATTTTAACCTTGTATTAAAGCTGACTTCAGCTCCTGAACCCAGATTTCGACCCAAAAATAGTGATTTTTGGTGGAAAAGGCATTCTGGAAATGGTTTTACCCTTTTAAGTCTCGATTTTTAGCCAAAAAACGACCAAAATAGTACTTTTCGAGGGGTTTTGGTAAGTGATTTTTATGTCACTTTTAGGGTGTTTATTGAGTCGCTTTCCGACTCATTTTACAATAATTTAGCTCATTTTGTTCTTTATTTCTTTTATTCTCATATCCTCGTCTTTTATCTTTATTTTGAGTATTTTAGTAGTTTTTATTAATTTTTAGTTTATCTTTGTAGTTTTAGTTAATAATTTCCCGCTTCTCTCATTTTATTTATTTTCTTTTAGTTTCTAGTTTGTTTTATTTTATTTTATTTTATTTTATTATTTCTTTAGTTTTAGCATTTTTTTTTACTTTATTTATCTTGTTTTATTTTATTTTATTTTTATTTTAGTTTTTGTCCCTTTTTCTCTCGGTTTTCTTGGTTTGTGTAGGATTGTGCTCGGAGGTTCAAGGTTCGAGGTTCAATATACGTGTCTCAAGTTTTAAGTCATAAATGGAGTCTCGAATTCAAGCCAAACATCATTCACAAGCCACTGCCACCAATCCACACCCAATTCAGCCCACCAAGCAACCACCTACCAACCTTCACCATCAACAGCCACCACAACTACAACCACCAGCACCTCACCTCCAACACACCACTCACGCGCAAACCACCGCATCCTCACACCACCAGCAACCCAATCAATTACCCAAAATAACCAATTAACCACCATTTCACACCCCCTGTTCCACCGTCACCTCACTTCGCGCAAATCGTCGCAATAATTCCCCTGCTCCCATAAACCGCAACCAACACCACCTATCATCCCACCACAACCACACCAGCACTCCTCTCCAATCAAGAACCACCTCCGTCAGCCACCAATCAACCAAACCCACGCAAACACCACCCACCAATCAGAGAAGCCGCTTCAATCGAACCTCCGAATTCGCTCAAATCAGCATCTGTAGCAACCCAGACCACCGCGGCCGCGCAGCCTTGTTAGAAAGCGCGCAATTGGAATCCAAAATCATAGTCGAGGCAGTAGCTTTGCGCGACCTGCTGTGCGACCTCTGTGCGGGCGCGCAATTGTGGGTCAATCAAGAGCTTTTCATGTGAATTTTAATGAAAATTGGACGGCCACGATAGATGATGATGATGTTGATTTACAATGGTGATTATGATGATTTTTTTTGTGGTTATGAAAATTTTGGAGCAGCCAAATTCGAAAGTTAAGGGGGAAAGGAGGTCTGGTGAAATCGTGGGTTTTGGGGGGAATTTTGGGGTTTTCTTTTTTCTTTTCATTTTCTTTTATTTTATTTGATTGTTGTTTTGTTTTTATTGGTTTTTAGTTTAGTTAATTAATTTGTTTATTTAGTTTTATTTCTTTTTAGTTTCTTTCTTTTATTTTATTTTTTATTTAACTTGTATTATAAATACCCCTTTAGGGTTATTTTCTCAAAACTATCAATCAACATTTTATTTTAGATAGATTAGATTAGTTTAGCCTATATTTTGTCTCTCTTAGGGTTAGTTTAAGAGTAGTGTAGAGAGAGAAAACTTAGATTTCCATGGAGTTTTTGAGAGGTTGAAGAAGCAATTTTGTGGAACTTCTTCTCATTTATTCAATGAGCATTTTATAACTTTCTCTCATCTTTATTTCTTGCTTAATTCTTAGTTTTTGCTTGTTGTTTATTGATTTGAGTAGATTAATTAGTTTATTTGATTAATCTTGTTTTTATTCTTATTTTACCTTGTTTTCCATGTCTTTCTTCATTATGTTAGCTTAGATGTTGTTCTAGGGAAATGGATGAAGGTTATGTTAATAAATTGAATGATTGATTGTGCTTAGTATGGAATTGTTTCTTTATTATTGTGTATGGATGATGCTTTTATGGATTAAAATCTTTCTAGCTAATTGATTTTATGTTCTTAATTGTGCTTTCAATCGATTGTGCGAGAGTGAGTTGGTTGAGAGCCCTAATTTCTTCCATACCTTTGCTAGGCTAGTTGCACGAGATTGAATTAGTTTAGTAGGATAATTAACATGCTTAATTGTGCGAGAGTGAGTTAAATGTGTTGATTGTTCCTAATCAAGGTCATTTTCATCTAATTGTATGATGTTATTGAATGTATTGATGTGATTGGATTCCACTTTCCCTAGTTTTAGTTATTTGTTCTTAGTTGTGTTTAGTTGAACCTCTCTCTATCTCACAAGCTTTCCTACTAGTCTAGTTAGCACAAATTGATACACTTAGTCCTTTTAGGTTCGACCCTTTACTTGTCATTAACTAGTTTAGTGTAAGTTCAGGTATTATAAATTTCTAATTTGGTTAGGGTTAGTAGTCCCAAAGACCTACTTCAACCCTCGATCAATTTTTGGCGCCGTTGCTGGGGACTAAGGCGTTCTTTAGTTTGTGTTGATTAAATTAGCTAGGTTCTTGTATATATTTTGATTTTTGTTTGCTTTTCTTTGTTTTTTGTATAAAAATGGCATGCTTATTTTTTCCTCAATTTGTTGGTGAACCCTTCTATGCTTACTTTGAAAGACTAGATGGTTTCCTTAGTTACCATGGGTGTTCTCTTGTGGTATAGCTTATTGGGGCATGAATGAGTATACTAGGGGAATGGTTGAGGACATGAATAATGGTAGATTTTGTCATTTGTCTATGCATGATGCGTTGGATTTCTTCACATGGCTTTCTAAGGATTCTTTTGATAGAGAATCTAACGTTTCTTGTTTTGATTCTCAATGTCAAGGTTCTTTTAATTTTTGCATGAATTCTCTTGATACTTCTTATGTGCCTTGTGATGATCAAAGTATACAAATTGACACTTTTCCCCCTTATGCTCATTTTGATGAGGTTTGTGCTAATTTTGATGATGTGCAATTTGACTTTGATCATGAATCTCAACTCAATAACATTGATGCCCAAATTCTTTCTCAAATGCAATATCTCACCCAACAACTCCAAGAGCTTAAAGAGGAACAAAAATTGAGAGAAGTGAGGCTTGCCTAAGTGACGAGTGCTTTGGTTGATGTAAATGGATGTGAGGCACCTCATTTGGAGTGTGAGAGTGTTTTTGAGAATGATGTGGGCCAAGGGTGTGAAGGTGAAGGGAGATTTTCTTGTGATGAGAGGATTCCTAGCTCTTTCTCTAATGGTTGGTGACTCGTTGGACATGTGTTGGTTTGTTGGATTGATTTCTTTCTTTTCCCCTCCCATGGATTATTTAGTTTATATTTGAGTATATTGTCTCACTCAAGCTTGGGGAACGGTATTCTATCATGTTTGGTGGGATGTTGATTCATTTATGCCATGCACTTGAGTATATGCATTTCCATGTCTTTTCTTTTATTTGAAAAATCCAAAAAGATTTTTGTTTACTTTCAGAGTAATTTTGGCAAAATGTGTTTTGTTTGTTCTTATTTTAGACATTTTGTTTTGGAACTTGCATTCTTGAATGTTTTTCTTTCTAAGTGGTAAATGTGTGCACGGTTTGAGAGCGTCATTTGTTGACACTAGGATACTATCTGCTAAGGTAGTCGGGTTAAGAACTTTTAGGGGTCCATGAAGCCTTAGTTCAAGGGAATCTGGTAAGATGGAGTTGCTTTCTATAGCGGATTTCAAACCCTTGGTTGATATTTGTTTGGTTATAATCCCTTGTGAGCTTCATTTGTTCTAGCCTTCATCACCTTGTTGAGCGGCTAAGATGGACTATGCATGTCTTAATCCTTGTTTTGACCTCTAGCTCCCAAGATCGTGACCGAGCCACTCTAGGGGAGGAAAAGGGCACCTTTTCTCATTTTTCTTTATTTTCTTTTTGTTTTGTTACAAATTTGATTTTCTATTTTGCATCGACCTACTTGCTAACCAATTTGAGCCTAAATTTTCCTTTCTTGTCTTAACACTAGGTGAAAAAAGGCATTTGGTAGCGGTTCAAACCCGGTCTAAGGCACCGGTTTGAACCGCTGCCTATGTGAGGGGTGCCAAAAACCAAGTTTTTGGCACCGGTTCAAAACCGGTGCCATAGGGTGGAATAGGCACCGGTTAACCGGTGCCAAAAAGGCCCACTAAATTTTTTTTCAAAGTTTTTGGCACCGGTAAACTGGTGCCAAAAACCCCAAAAATCATTTTTTTTTTGCTTAAAAATTAAATAAACTAAATTAAATAAAAACACAAAATATAGATCAAACATCACAATCAATATAAACGATTCTGTTTAATATATAATCAATAAAATTTTACAACATAGATCAATAAAAAAAATTACTAATAAATCAATAAAAAAATTACAACATATAAATAAATAAAAAAAATACAATATAAATCAAAAAAACAAAAAAATTACAACATCACAATCTAAAAATCCCCATATTCTTGATTCTTGATTCTTGGATTATGTATACCTGCGCCAATTAAAACATAAAAAATCGAAAAAAACCCAGAAATCAAAAAAATCAAAACAAGCTGCGAAAAAAATAAAAAAAACCCAGAAAAAAAAATTGAATAAAAATCGGTTAAATTAAAAACAAAATCGAAAAAAAACCCAGAAATCAAAAAATCAAAACAAAATCGAAAAAATAAAAACAAAATCCCAGAAAAAATGATAAAAACCCAGAAATCATAAAAATAAAAACAAAATCGAACAAAAAAAACCCAGAAATCAATTAAAATAAAAACAAAAACAAAAAAAAATTGAAATCGAAAAAACCCAAAAAAAAATCGAAAATCAAAATCAAAATAAGACAATGAAAGTAAAAATCGAAACACAAAAATCAAAATCGAAAAAAAAAGAAAAACAAAAATCAAAATCAAAAAATAAAATCGAAAAAATAAAAACAAAATCCCAGAAAAAAAATGAAAAAACCCAGAAAAAAACCTAGAAATCATAAATATAAAAACAAAAACGAACAAATCAAAAACCCAAAAATCAATTAAAATAAAACTAAAACGAAAAAGAAAATTGAAATTGATATCGAAAAAACCCAGAAAAAATCGAAAAACAAAAATCAAAAATCAAAAATCAAAAATCAAAATCAGAAAACAAAAACCCAGAAATTGAGGGAGGAGGAGACGTGTTCTTGGTGCTCTCCGTGGAGGTGTTGCATGTGCTCGCCGTGGTGGTCTTCGTGGTAGCTTTGGGAGAATGAAGAAAGGGAAGGAGGAGATGAGAAAGGGCGAAGGAGGAGATGAGAAAGACTGATGAGAAAGGGCGAAGGAGGAGATGAGAAAGGGCGAAGGAAAGAGTAGGAAAGAAGAGGAGGGGAGAAGCGGCGAGAATAATAGGGTTTAGTATTAATATGGCCGATTTTTTTTTTTTTAAGTTTAAGCGGTTTTCTTTAAATTAAGGAGCGGTTCAATTGGCACCGGTTCAAACCGGTGCCCTTTTAGTTTTTTGGCACCGGTTTGGTCTGAACCGGTGCCTTTTATATTTGTGTAAAATGGCGCCCAAATTTGGGCCGGTTTAGGGCACCGGTTTGGCCTGAACCGGTGCCTTTATGGGGGTGCCTTATTGTATTTTTCTACTAGTGTAACCACATTACAAACCCAATGGCCCATGTTTACCAACCCTTTTAGTTAGTGAAGCATTGGCATGTGAGGTTTGAGTTTTGAGAGTGTTGATCATGAGCAAGAAAATTTTGTGAATTGGTTTAAGTAAGGTATTGAAAATTGAGCTTGAAAAGAAAATGCAAAAAAGTTTGAGAAAAAAGATGCAATTCAAGAAAATCAAAGTTTCAAGAAAAATCCGTCCATAGTTAAAAAAAAGGCAAGGACATCAAATAAGAGCTAAAAAAAATGAAAAAGAAACAAAAAAAAACACAAAAATATTTTAGTTTGGTTTCGTTTTCTTCCCTAGTTTAAGCATTGAGGACAATGCTTCGTTCAAGCTTGGGGGGGGGGAGCGTTACTTCGTTTTTGGTATATTATGTGTTAGTGTTGAGTAAGCTTGGGGGAGATAGCATTATTGGTATTTTTGTTTTATATTTTGTGACTTCTTGAGTTTGTTTTTGAGAGTAGGCCACTCTTTTGCTTCACTTAGGAAATTTCACCAAAATTTTCAAATTTTTACCCTGCCTTAACCCTTAGCCTTACGTTACAACCCAATAAAAGACCCTTAGACTTTAGTGGGGTTAGGTCAAAGAACGGTGGAGGGAGATAGACTTGAAACCTATGGAGAGAGTATGCATAGTTGAGATGTCGGGATTACCTTCTCAAAGTTTTTCATTTCTTTATCTTTTTCCGGCTCCTTCGTGGAATCATGAGAAACTAGCTTAAGGGTTGATTTGAAGCTAGTGGAGAGAACGTGACCCGATTGGTTTGGGCTAGGGTGGATTGAGTCCTCATTAGTTCTCTATGCTTAGCATATGTTATGTTTCAATCAACCATTGACATCTTGGAACGTGCATACATTTGACTACTTACAAAAGATTTGCATTCATTCACTAGTAGAATAAACTGAATGGGCAACCACAAATGGCAAGCGGTTATTGAATTTCGCTTGCCAAAATGCAAATGACAAGCGGTTTTGGATTAACCGCTTGTCAAAATGCAAATGACAAGCAGTTCATCCTGAACCGCTTGCCAAAATGTAAATGGCAAGCGGTTCATAGCTCAAACCGCTTGCTATTGGTAAAAAAAAACCCTACCAACCCATCATATTATTTCACGCCTCTTTCCTCCTTTCATTACCTCTACTCTCTCTCCTCTTTCAAGCAGCACCTCTCTCTAGCTCCTCTCATTTCACATTTTCAAGCAGCCACTCTCTCTCCTCTCTCATTTTCACGCACCTTTCCTCTATTTTCTATCCATTTCTCACTCTATTTTCTATCTCCTTTTCTCTCTCAATCTCAATCCTCCCCTCATTTTCGTGCAAAAAAAACAAACCAAAAATCCAAAAATCTGATCGAATTCTAGCAAAATCGCCTAGCATGCGTGTGGATTTTAGAGTTTTTTAGGTCGAATTCGACCATGAAAACTCTAGATCTAGAGTTTTCATGGTCGAATTTGACCATTGAAACCATAATTTCAAGCCAAAATCGGAGCTTTGGTTGATTTCAAGGTATTTTCCCTTTTTCTTTCATTTATTTTGTTTTTGAGATTTTATTTAAAATTTTCATGGGGTTTATTTTCTGGGTTTGAAGAGTTTTTTAAATTGTTTGGTTCATTTTTGATTGAGTTTCTGGGAATTTTTGGAGTTGCAGTGATAAAAGGAAGAAGAAGAGTAAAAGAGGAAGATTAACGTGGCTGGTGGTACTCGTGGGTGTGGGCTTCTAGTTGCGGTGGAGGTGTGAAAGCCAGCGACTGGCGGTGATTGCGGTGGGAGCAGGGGATGCTGAAATTGGTGGGCAGAGATGGCAGTGAGAGCTGCGTCAATTGCGGCTGGGCAGTGACGAGTTGGTGTTGGTGTTGGGCTAAGTTAGGCAGTACGAGGGGAGCAGGGGATTGGTTACATGATTATTAATTTTTTGTAATTTTTTTTTTTATAAAATTGTAATATTACAACAATTAATTAATGAATATATTAATGTTTTTACTTATATTTTGTTTGTGTTACAATTTAAGTGAAGATAACCAAAAAAAAAAAAAAAAATTTATAGGCATAATGGGCAGCGGTTTTGGCGCCAAACCGTTGCCCTTTCTCTACAAATGGCAAGCGATTCTGAACCGCTTGCCATTTAAAAGGCAATTGGCAAGCCCCCCAAGAGCATGCGGTCAAAACCGCTTCCCATTTGGGGGTTTGAACCGCTTCCCATAATGTTTTTTCTACTAGTGATTGGTGTTTGTTCCTATCTCTTGTCTAAATATGATCTTTGTGTTTTCTTTCCCTTTTTATGTTTCTTTTTATTTTCTTTTTATTGCCTTGTCTTGGTTTTTGTTTAGAGTTGTGGGTTAAACTCTTAGGACACTCTCACGAGAGCACACTCGTCCTCTAGGACGATCTAGGGGTTTAAAGGGCTTGTCTTTTGTCGCTAAAATTGACCGTGATTCCTACGAAAGTGAGTTAGTGTACATTCTTGTCTCCTTTAGTGTCTTAGTTTTGCTTGAATAAATCATTCTCCTTCTTCCGTGTTTCATGTTAATTTGCTCGAGGACGAGCAAAAGGTTAGCTTGGGGGAGTTTGATAAGTGACTTTTATGTCACTTTTAGGGTGTTTATTGAGTCGCTTTCCGGCTCATTTTACAATAATTTAGCCCATTTTGTACTTTATTTCATTTATTTGCATATTCTCGTCTTTAATCTTTATTTTGAGTATTATAGTAGTTTTTATTAATTTTTAGTTTATCTTTGTAGTTTTAGTTAATAATTTCCCGTTTCTCTCATTTTATTTATTTTCTTTTAGTTTCTAGTTTGTTTTATTTTATTTTATTTCATTTTATTATTTATTTGGTTTTAGCATTTTATTTTACTTTATTTTTATTTTAGTTTTTGTCCCTTTTTCTCTCGGTTTTCTTGGTTTGTGTAGGATTGTGCTCGGAGGTTCAAGGTTTGAGGTTCAATATACGTTTCTCAAGTTTTGAGTCATAAATGGAGTCTCGAATTCAAACCAAACATCATTCACAAGCCGCTACCACCAATCCACACCCAATTCAGCCCACCAAGCAACCACCTACCAACCTTCACCATCAACAGCCACCACAACTACAACCACCAGCAACTCACCTCCAACACACCACTCACGCGCAAACCACCGCATACTCACACCACTAGCAACCCAATCAATTAACCACAACAACCAATTAACCACCATTTCACACCCCCTATTCCATCGTCACCACTCACGCGCAAACCACCGCATCCTCACACCACCAGCAACCCAATCAATTACTCACAACAACCAATTAACCACCATTTCACACCCCCTGTTCCACCGTCACCTCACTTCGCGCAAACCGTCACAACCAATCCCCTGCTCCCATAAACCACAACCAACACTACCTATCAGCCCACCACAACCGCACCAGCACTTCTCTCCAATTAAGAACCACCTCCGTCAGCAACCAATCAACCAAACCCACGCAAACACCACCCACCAATCAGAGAAGTCGCTTCAATCGAACTTTCGAATTCGCCCAAATCAGCATCTGTAGCAACCCAGACCACCGCGGCCGCGCAGCCCTGTAAGAAAGCGTACAATTGGAATCCAAAATCATAGTCGAGGCAGTAGCTTTGCGCGACCTACTGTGCAACCTCTGTGCGGGCGCGCAATTGTGGGTCAATCACGAGCTTTTCACGTGATTTTTAATGAAAATTGGACGACCACGATAGATGATGATGATGTTGATTTACGGTGGTGATTATGATGATTTTTTTGCTAGTGATGAAAGTTTGGAGCAGCCAAATTCGAAAGTGAAGGGGGAAAGGAGGTCTGGTGAAATCGTGGGTTTTGGGGGGAATTTTAGGGTTTTCTTTTTTATTTTCATTTTCTTTTATTTTATTTGATTGTAGTTTTGTTTTTATTGGCTTTTAGTTTAGTTAATTTATTTATTTTATTTAGTTTTATTTCTTTTTAGTTTCTTTCTTTTATTTTTTTTATTGAACTTGTATTATAAATACCCCTTTGGGGTTATTTTCTCAAAACTATCAATCAACATTTTATTTTAGATAGATTAGATTAGTTTGGCCTATATTTTCTCTCTCTTAGGGTTAGTTTAGGAGTACTGTAGAGAGAGAAAGCTTGGATTTCCATGGAGTTTTTGAGAGGTTGAAGAAGCAACTTTGTGGAACTTCTTCTTATCTATTCAATGAGCATTTTCTAACTTTCTCTCATCTTTATTTCTTGCTTAATTCTTAGTTTTTGCTTGTTGTTTATTGATTTGAGTAGATTAATTAGTTTATTTATTTAATCTTGTTTTTATTCTTATTTTACCTTGTTTTCCATGTCTTTCTTCATTATGTTAGCTTAGATTTTGTTCTAGGGAAATGGATGAAGGTTATGTTAATAAATTGAATGATTGATTGTGCTTAGTATGGAATTGTTTCTTGATTATTGTGTATGGGTGATGCTTTTATGGATTAGAATCTTTCTAGCTAATTGATTCTATGTTCTTAATTGTGCTTTCAATCGATTGTGCGAGAGTGAGTTGGTTGAGAGCCCTAATTTATTCCATACCTTTGCTAGGATAGTTGCACGAGAGTGAATTAGTTTAGTAGGATAATTAACATGCTTAATTGTGCGAGAGTGAGTTAAATGTGTTGATTGTTCCTAATCAAGGTCATTTTCATCTAATTGTATGATGTTATTGAATGTATTGATGTGATTGGATTCCACTTTCCCTAGTTTTAGTTATTTGTTCTTAGTTGTGTTTAGTTGAACCTCTCTCTATCTCACAAGCTTTCCTACTAGTCTAGTTAGCACAAATTGATACACTTAGTCCTTTTGGGTTCGACCCTTTACTTGCCACTAACTAGTTTAGTGTAAGTTTAGGTATTATAAATTTCTAATTTGGTTAGGGTTAGTAGTCCCAACGACCTACTTCAACCCTCGATCAAAAATCTTGGTTTTATTTTTCACATATTTCCAAATTAGTTGCATTAAGTGTGAAATTATTGTTCTTTGAGGCTTCTAAGTATTAAAGATTTAATCTTTAATTATGTTACGTGATTGAAACTTTGAGTCACTAAATTCTATAAATATTTGTTGAACATTGTTGATTTAATCATTTTTTAGTTGATTGGAATCATAAAGTTTGAAACTTGTGAAAGAAATTTGTTTATCATCATATTGGAAGATATAATTTTTCAAGGATTAACAAGTATTAAAGTTGGAATCTTTACTGAACTTATGTTCATTTTTCCACCTCCCTTTTATTTTGTCAAAAACTCAAGATTAACTTAAATTAATTAAATTGAAAGGTAGTGATTGCCCTCTTATTTTGTTGCACAAAGTTAAACCAATTTTATTAAAGAATGGTTTTTGGAAATAATTTTGGTTACATGCACTTGGATGATTTTTTTTATTTATGTTAGACTTGTATAAATTTTCAATTTTGCTCATGAAAATTGGTTCTAAAATTAGTTTATAATTCATAAATTGTCACGCAAAATTTGGGATTCAAATCCCGAGGATATGGCACACAAATCAAGGTAAAGCCTCTCTTTTAGCAGCCCACATGTGGCCGCCAAGGGGATGCTCGATGCATGCGTCCATGAACGTGGCAAGCGCGCCCAGCCACATCAGCAACGCACCAGCACCAGCCATGTGCGTGGGGTGCGTGCTATTGCCTTAGCGCAGCCCATGGCTGCTATGGTGCGTGGGTGTGCAAGCGCTTTAGTGCGTGTATGTGCATGGTGTTTTGGTGTAAAGGGGAAAGAAGTTGTGGCCTTGTGTCTAGCACCTTGTAACCCGTAGCAAACACTACTAGGGTGTACCTAGCTAGTGCTACGTTTGGTGGTGACGGCACGAGCGCTAAGCCGTATAGTGCGGGGTTGCTAGACAACCTTGACATTCGTATGGCACGTATGTAGTACGTGAACCAATTGAATACGGTTGGTTTCGTGTTTGCTTATTTTGACATTTAATTATTTTATTAATCTAATTTTGTTTTAATTATATTAATAAATTTTGTAGGCTAGGCCCCAGATTTAAAGAGCGGCATTTGCAAAATTTTATTTTGGTAAATAATTGGGTTTTACCTGCTTAATTAATTGGATTAATTAATATAGATACGGAATTTAGTGGGATCTTCAAATATTAATTGCGCTTATTTACATAATCGGTTAAAACCACTTTGACTTGTTTTAATTAGGCGTGTTAATTGGATTAACCACCTAGATTAGTTACTAGTTATCGCGATTTTATACATCGTTACTTTTTTATCGTTGTAAAATGCATGGGCCATTCACAAATAGTGAATGGATTAATGGAATGTATATTCTCTCACAAGTTTTTTAAAAATGGCAACTAGTGGGGCCCGATTAGTATAGAAAATACGGACTGCGATCCATGATGTATTTTTGCAAATCTAAATACGGTCTGTGTACCGTTGAGTATTTTTGTACCTTAATATTTAGATTAGTCCTAATCGTAGATACCAGTATTGCATAATTATGGTCAAGTCTTGATGACGGAGGTTCTTGGAAGACACAACCATGAAGTTGCAAAAGAAGACCTTTTGAAGACTTGAAGAATTCAAGGGGTCATGCTAGTTGCCAATATGCATCAAAATGCTTATGCTTTACATATTCATGATTATTTATATATGTATTATATGTTAGATGCATGTTTAGGATTTCAAATGTTGTGATGATTAATTAAGTTTACTTAAATCAATCAATATAGAAACCCTAGGTCCCTAAATATTGAGTAAAATTTCCATTCCAAAACAACACTTATCGACCTATTAAGAGTAGTGATGGGCTACGCCAAAGTGAGGCATCATTAGTACTCTCAAGACTCATAAGGCATACCGGGTATGCAAGTTGGTTTTGGTTGTACTATGAGTGATGGAGTCCTAACATGTCGTGGCAAAGTGGATAAATTATTGAGAGAGCATTAGATGTGACGATTTATTCAACCAAGAGTGGCTTATATCCATTAGAAAAGTGTTGCTTACCTTGGGAGATTGAGTGCTAAGACAAGCCAAAGCATGCTTAGCCACTCTTTGTTTCCTTGAATCTTGGAATCGACTTATTCACTAAAAGGGAACAATCTTAAGTGTGAATAAGACGTTAAATAAGTTTGAAATATGCATGAATTAAATTTAATCTTGTTTAAGTATTACGAATGGTTTTTCATTAAAATTCTTTCAATTGTAGAACCAGGTCTTCAAGTAACTCAAACAAAAAGTTTTCATTACGCTCAATTCTAAAAAAAAGAGAAGTTAATTGGGCCAAATTTTCTTGATTAGAAAAGAAATTTGCGATTTGTTCTCATGCAAGAGCAAAAGGAATATGTCCTTGATGAGGAAATGCCTGATCCTCCTAATGAGGAAGTGACTCAAGCTGCTTTAAACCGATGGCAAATTGCCAATCGGGATGTCAAATGCATCATGTTGGACACAATGTCTCCCGAGCTTCAAATGACTTTCTTTGAAAAGGAGACAACTTTTGAGATCATTTTTTAAATACAAAATAAGTTCCAAGAGCAGGCCCGAACGGAAAGGTTTGAAACCCACAGACAAATTGTTGAGAGCAAGCTCAAGAAACAAGAGTAAGTAAGCCTACATGTACTCTAAATGATAGGATTATTTGAGAACATGGGAAGGCTTGATGCGGGGTATTCAGCTGAGATGGCAATGGACATCATTCTCCACTCGTTTCATAAAGGTTATGATCAGTTCAAGATGAACTATAATATGCACAGCATGGAAAAAACCCTCACTTAGCTTCATGGTATGTTGAAGCAAGCCGAGAAAACGCTCAAGAATGAGGGAAAACATGACATGCTCATGGTGAAAAACGGAAATCCGTTCAAGCACATGGGCAAGAAGAAGAAAGGCTTCAAGGGGAAAGGTAAGAAAAACTTTCCGCCTAAGCCGAAAGCTACCAAGGAGAACAAGGAGAAGAAGGTAGCATCTTCTAAATCTGATTCCAAATGCTTCTATTGTAAGAAGAAGTGACATTGGAAGAGAGATTGCCTCAAATTCAAGGAAGATAAGAAGAACGGAACCGTTGCTTCTGAATCAGGTATATTCGTTATAGACTTAAACTTCACTAGCTTAACATCATGGGTATTAGATACCTGATGTGGCTCACACCCTTGTTCTAATTCTCAGGGACTAATGAATGTTAGGAAGCTAGAGAAGGGAAAGGTTGAACTCCAGGTCGGCAATGAAGCTAGAATTGCGGCCGTATCCATTGGAATTCTCAGTTTGTCTTTTCCCTCTGGGCTTGTTTTGGAACTTGATAGTTGTTACTATGTTCCAACATTACCAAAAAATCATTTCAATTTTGGCGTTGGACGCCAAAGTTTTGAATTTTGAGTAAAAGACAATGATTGTTCATTTTATCTCGATAATGTTTAATATGGTATCGCACATTCCGAAAATGGTCTTTATGTGCTTTCTTTAGACAAACAAGTTTATAATGTGAATAATACTACCAAAAGATATAAGACCATGGAGTCAAATCAAACTTACTTGTGGCATTGTCCTCTTGGCCACATTAACATCAAACGCATCAAAAAGCTTTTTCAAGAAGGCGTTCTTGACTCTTTCGATTTAGAATCTTTTGAGAATTGCGAAGGATATTTTTTAGGTAAGATGATAAAGCAACCATTCTCCAAGTTGGGAGAAAGAGTAGGTGACTTATTAGGTTTAATACATACCGATGTATGTGGACCAATGAGCTCCGCCACAAGAAACGAACATCGATATTTCATCACTTTCATAGACCACTATAGTAGATATGGCTATGTCTACCTAATATTGCACAAATCTGAATTGTTTGACAAGTTCAAAGAATTTCTGAGTGAAGTGGAAAATCAGCTTGGCAAGAAAATCAAAGCCCTTCGATCGGATCGAGGTGGTGAATACTTAAGCCAAGAATTCGATGACCATCTAAAAAATCATGATATACTTACAAAACTGCCACCTCCAGGAACGCCACAATGGAACCGAGTATCTTAACGGAGAAATCAAACATTGTTGGACATGGTATGATCAACCATGGGCCTTAGTGATCTTCCTATCTCTTCTAGGGATACGCACTTTTAACTGTGGCACTAACTCTGAACTGTGCTCCATCAAAAGATGTAGAAAAGACTCCATACAAGTTATGGACGAATAAACCTCCTAGGTTAACTTTTCTAAAGATATGGGGATGCGAAGCATATGTCAAGAAATTGATTCTGACAAACTTCATCCCAAATCTGATAAGGTTTACTTTGTGGGCTACCTAAAAGAAACCAAAGGGTATTACTTCTACAACAAATCGGAGAACAAAGTGTTTGTTGCTGGCGATGGTGTCTTTTGGGAGAAGGAGCACCTTTCCAAAATGACAAGTGGGAGGAAAATCGAACTCGGCGAATTTCGTGAGGATAAGGAACAAAATCAAAATGACAGTCAAGGTGCTCAAGCAGCATCTGTTGACAAAGGTCAAAATATGTAAAGTCAAAGAAGCAATGTAAATTTTCAGTCCATTACCCTACGCAAGTCTCCGAGGCCGAGATCTCAACCTAATAGATATCTAGGATTACTTTTAACATTGAATCAGGATAACCTAATCATGGATGGAGATGAACCGACAACCGACAAGTAAGTGATAACAATCGCCGACTCTACTAAATGGAAAGAGGCCATGGGATCTAAAATGGATTCCTTGTTTGAAAATCAAGTCAGGGACTTGGTTGACTTACCCGAAGGCTACACACCTATCAGATGTAAGTGGATTTTCAAGTTGAAAACCGACAAAGATGGAATATATTCATTTACAAAGCTAGATTAGTAGCTAAAGTTATAGACAAGTTCATGGTATTGATTACGATGAAACCTTTTCTCTAGTCGCAATGCTTAAATCCATTCGGATCCTCCCAGCGATTCTTGCGTATCACAATTATGAAATATGGCAGATGGACGTTAAAACTGCCTTCCTAAATGGTATTTTGGAAGAAACTTTGTATATGACACAGCCTGAAGGTTTTGTCGACCAAAATAACACAAGAAAGGTATGCAAGATTTAGAAATCCATTTTTGGATAAAAGTAAGCAAGCAGAAGTTTGGTTTTATCAAGAATCCAGATGAGTCTTGTGTTTTTAAGAAGTTAAGTGGGAGTGACATCGCCTTCCTAGTCTTATATGTCGATGACAGGCTAAAGTCGTATCACCTTATCAAAAGTAATTCCTAAAACCACTTACTAAAATAGATAGGGAAGTAGGGTCGAATCCACAGGGTAACTGGTCTTTCTATTCCTAATTAATTAAAGCAATCTAAATTATTAAGTAACAAAATAATATATTGGTGAAAGGAAACTAAACTACTAAGAGTAAAAGTTGGAAAGAATAAAAATAGGAAGAAAATCAATGAATAAAAGACCTAGGGCATAGGTTCACTAATAAATAACATTCCAGGGTAAAACATAATAATCAATCATCCATGCATAATTAACCAGATCATAAAGGGCTTTCGCTACGTATTACAATCACAGAATTAATCTACATGTATTAAATCTCATCTCTCAAATCTCGACTTAACCATTTATAAATTAACCTGCCTATTGGAACTAGACCTAAACATCAATTCTAATCTCTAATCTCGAATCAATATTGTCAAACTCATGCATAGAAGACCATGCCTAATCTAGTCACAGAGTATTAAATCAATAAATAGGAAATTAATCTAGCATTAATAATCAACAACAATAAATTACCACTTCATATTATTTATGGATCCCCACAAACCCTAGTAAAGAAACTACTTACACATAATTAAATCTAAACTAATCAAAGCAATAAAATAAGACGTGATTAAAGGAATAAAAAAAAAACTAAGATTAAGAGAAGAGAAATCGTTACAAAAGTAATCTGGAATTAAGAGTATAGTTAAGAACAAAGTATTAGAGAGAGAAACTAATCTAAAAGCTAAGTAGAGAAAGAAAATCTATGAGAAAAATTAAGAAAGAGTAAAAGAAGATTCTAAACTCGCTTAACGGAGAAGTATTTATATTAAGCAAGAATCCTAAACTAAAACAAACTTAAACGACGCTAATCGTCTCCTAAAGCTGACACGCGCCCGATCGGGCGAGGCACCGCCGATCAGGCGCGCCTTTTTGCTCATCAGGTATGTTTCTCGCGCCCGACCGGGCTCGAGTTCGGGCGCCGACTTTAATTCCCCCGCCCTGCTGGGC
Source organism: Chenopodium quinoa (assembly GCF_001683475.1). Lineage (NCBI taxonomy): Eukaryota > Viridiplantae > Streptophyta > Magnoliopsida > Caryophyllales > Amaranthaceae > Chenopodium > Chenopodium quinoa. The sequence continues at coordinate 181,196 of NW_018742738.1, read as the reverse complement.
GCGCCTTCGGGCGGGAGCTTCTTTGGCCGGGAGGCACTCTTGGGCCACTCTTTGGATTCCGATTAGGCTCCAATTTTTCGGGCCAATCCGGATTTCCTCTTCAAGTCTTGAATACTCGGTCCAAATGCCCCGGTATCACATATATCGAGCCCTTAGTCACTGGTTCGATGGCTCTAACAGGCCCTAGGCTATGAAGAATGGTTGTTCATCTCCAATGCTCGTAGTTGCTCCATAATATCTAGGGAAAATGCTCCAAAAGTGCAAATCCGTACAAAAGTCAACCAAATCTACAAAAACACTAGAAAACACCAATTAGTAATAAAAGTGGCTCTAAGGAGCCAAAAACACTACTAATTATTACCAAGGGACGGGGGTAAAATACTATATAAAATAGACATATCAAACTCTCCCATGTCAAACCTTTACTTGTCCCTAAGAAAAGATCTCATCAATGAATAAATATATATGCTTCACCCCAAAAAGTAAAAATCAAGCTCAAACAATTCAAGGTAAATCCAATAAACATGCTTCAAAATCAACCAATCAAATCCATCCAATTACCCTTCCTCCCCAACAATTGTTAAATAGAGTAAACCACAAGAGCATATAGAATTCAAGACTAGTGCTCACACACTCAACTCTCATTTATGTGGCGAGTAAAAGTTGTACTCGATCGCTCTCCAACTAACCCCTTTAATGTGAAAAATGCCCTCCCAACTCACACTCTCGTGTGTATAAAAAGATGTACGCTCAACCTACTAGTGGACTCAAAATATGTCAAATCATAACTTAAATTGATAAAAAACACTTTCACATTTATACAACTCTATGCACAAAGGTCGGAAGGTCTTTAAAGCTTGTAATGTAAGGCTAGGTTAAAGGGTAGGAAACATTTGGGAACAAGAGAGAGAAAAGCTATTCTTAAGGGAGCAAATCCTAGTAAAACCCATGATCAAAATTAATAATGATCAACATCTCCTACATAACCAACTCTAACAAAAATCCACCAAATATACTCCAATCATAAACAACAATCCCATCACTACCAAATTTCACTCATAAGATTGGTAGTGAAAAACTGGAGTGAATAAACAAACTTTATTTTCTAAACTTGAATTTTTCGATGAAACTTAATTTTTTCTTTCCTTTGATTAACCTCCAACTAGAACATTTGAACATCGAACAATTTTTTTTCTTTCTCTTGAAGTTCACTTATTTTTCTTTTCACCCTTTTTTTTTCTTTGAACTTCTCCTTTTTTTTTTCATAACATCATACTTTATTTTTTAAGAAAATATAACTTTCAAACTCATAAAAATAAACATGATCAAGAACAAAATAACTTCTCAAAACCCACCGAAATTGTACAAATAATAAGCACACTACAAACTCCCTCACCTCACTCACTAATAGCTCCCCCAAGCCAAGCTTGGGACTAGTAACCAATGGGGAAAAATAGGCTTGTAATATGGCTAATAAACAACAAAATGTCAAGGCAACAACATGGTAGCAAGAAGGGAACAAATGTAACTACAATCATCTTAAGGTCACCTAAAAGAACAAATGCCTTCGTCCTCCACAATGTGCAAAATAATGAGTCATATAAACATTACTTATAGTTGCAAATCAATACTCAAATTCATTGACATACTAGGAACTATCACACATTCCTGACCAAATCAACCAGTCGAGCACTATATTCATAGGCAGTTGGACATAATTGACGCATGTTAGCACATATAAGCAATCAAACTTCAAATCATGATCAACTAATCTACAATGCTTATCATCATATACCAAGAACCAAAACAATATTTTCCAAGTATGGGGCACAGGGAAGCATAATTTACAATTCATTGGAATGTATTTTTGGATTTTTTTATTTTTCAATTTTTTTGTATTTTTTCATAGATAAGAAACCAATAAAACGAACCTAGAAAGAAATAAATCTAAACTAAGAAAAGACACAAAAAACAAAAGAAAAGAGAAAAAGAAACATACCAAATCCAAAATCTCCCCCAAGCCGGAATCAGACAATGTCCTCATTGGCTCGGCAACCAGCCCAACATAGCTAGTCCTCATCATCCTCATCCATGGAACCGAAACCTCCACCTCCACTGCCACCTACACCACCTGCACCAGAAGAGCTACCACCAAAATAATCAGCGTGAAAACTACCCCCCGCCGGTCCCCCGAAAGGAATATCCTAGCCGTACCCATGGAAGGCAGAATAGTCAGTATAAATACCATGGGTAGTGGGATCCCTATCGTATCCCTAGGGTGGAGGCTGAAACTAGTCAGGGTAAATAGCATCGTCGGGAATGTTGCCCCAACGAGCATAATCATCATACATAGGGTAGAGAGCTCTACCCTGGTTCCTCTCAAGGTAACCTAACCTATGGTCAATGGAGCCTACCATCCTCCTAAGGTCAGTGTGGGAATGCTCAATACGGCCTAAAGCCTGATCTATACTCTGAAGGTCCCAAACTGGGCTAGAATCAACATGGGGGACAGAGTGAGACATGCGAGGTGGTGAAAGCGCTACCTCGGGCTCAGACTAGGGTGGTGGAACTGGTGGTGCTTGCCCCCTAGCATGGGCAACTAAAAGGTCGTACGTGTAGGACGCAAATGGGTGAAAGGTACTCATCACCGGGTTTGGTTTTGGGGAGACACAAATAGGTGTCTACTGAAGCCCCCACTTTGACTGAGTTTGGAGAAACGCAAATTTCAAAACAAAAGTCAAAGTATCGATAGGGACGGAGAATGACTCAGAACGTTCTGCGATCCTAAACCATTCTTATAACGCCGATACCTGCAAACGAGCGTTAGTTAAACAGATAAAAGAGTTAAGAAATTCGTATCTTGCACCGTCGAGCACACGTCTCTGAAAGTAACCGATTTACTGCTGCATTGCTGTATTTTTGTATTTTTGACGACCTCCTGCAAGCTAGAGAATGCCGCCTGAAGACTGCTATGCTTGTAACTGCCTCCAATTCCTCTGTGATAGACTTCTGCAAGCTAGAGAACCTTATCGAAGATTTCTTCACTTGAAACGACCTTCTAACATTTTTTGACCATCTTCAGCAAGCAAGGGAACACGATCGAAGACAACTTCGCTTGAAATCACCATCAGTTGTTTGTGACTACTCTCCGCAAGCTAGGGAACGCTGCCAAAGATATCCTAGCTTGAAGCTATTCTCATTTGTTACGATAATATTCCAAGGAAAATTACCGAAGACCCACGCTTATCGGTCTTTAAAAGCTCGCTTGAACTTTGCTTCCATTATGCCAGTACATCGGCGTTTATGCTGCTTTTGAACCTGTATGTCGGTGCCTTTTACTGAACGAACCAGTATGTCGGTGCCTTTTACTGAATTTTGAATCAGTATGTCGGTGCTTTGCGATGAGCCAATGCTTAGACGCTTTAAGCTAAGTGAGACGATCATTCACCAGGTCGATCACTTTATGTAATTGTAATCAAGCTGATTACTAAAATCATGTCAAATCTCTTAAAGGGGCTAACTGGCGTACCAAGGAACCCAAAATATATTGCAAGAGGTTGGAACAATCGCACAAAGTGGCTGGACAGTCTGTCGCCACTGATATATTGCTAGCGCCGCATATTTGGCTGTAGCGCCAGATGCTGGCACTAGCGCCAGGCGCTAAGCCTTATCGACTGACGCTAATGTTTGTCTCTTGGCGCTAGAGTCGGGTTTTCCATAAATACCCTTTTCTTCTTCATTTCCGCTGCTACTGCTCGTACTTTGCTCGAGAATCGCTCAGAACTTCATTTGGCTCGTTCTTGCTCGTGTCTCAACCAAATTCGCTCAAATTTGTTGCAAATCAAATCTTATTCCATCTTTTCTCGATCTATGTAAGTTTTCTTCAAACTCACCCCGGTTTTAATGAATTTCGGCATGTGTTTGTTCACGATTTTCTTGAAAATTCGAAATTTAAATTGCTTAATTCTCTTTGTTTATCAAATTTTATGCCATGAAATTGCTTGACTACGTTTATATATTACTTTGGGAGTAATTGAGACTTGTTTGACTCAATTTGGTGAAGAAATGAACAAATCACCATTGTTGGATCTCTTAAGGTCGGGAAGACAATGTAGCTTGTTCTTGACGTTTTTGCTAGCAATTCTTGTCTAATTTGTCACAATAATTACTATAGTATTGCAAGAAATTTTTGGAATGCTTGAAAAATATCATATATGCTCAATTTGAATTTGTGCTCTGTTTTAGTACTAAGTACTCTGTTTTTTTTTTTTTTTTTTTTTTTTTTTTTTTTTTTTGTTGCGAACATAGTATCATGCGGCTTGGCGAACTATAAATACTATTGAACTTTAATTTATGATAATTCTGCACAATGTAGCATGGCTAGACACTGAGGTTCGGGTTCACGTACCCGAGACGTTCGACGAGAGCACGAGCCCGTAGAGGACGACGCCGATCCGTCCACTTCTCTCGGCCGACTCCCCGAGTGGGATGAGCGGACTCTGTACTTCTCTCGCGTCCACCACATTTCTAAGAGGGTGAGATGGGGTATCAACGTTGGTAGGACGCGCTGCCATGGTTGAGGTTGCGATACCTTGGGCGACTTGTAAAAGATGTACATCAGCAACGACGAAGAGGCGAGACTTCTCTGGGAGTCTTGCGGACTGACTGCACTCTTCGAGGCCTTAGAGGCCATGATTGTCTCTAGCGGAGGTCATCATGTGGTTTGTGCTCTGGTGGAGTTCTTTTTTGACACCACCAACACTTTCCACTTCCCTTGGGATGAGATGATTGTCACCCCAACCGACTTCAGTCTCATTACGGGACTGGAGTTTAGCTTTGTTGCGCTGCCGTTTGATAACGAGATCAGCACATTTTTCCCTAAGGTTGAGGAGCTCTTGGGTCCGATTGTTGTTCGGGCTCGTGTTGAGGTAGAGTCGACTCAGTTCAGCGCGAAGAGGATTCGCCGTTCGACTCTAGCAGTGGCTTTTGATGATGATGCGACAACCCGAGAGCAGCGGGTGAGCATCTTTGTACTTATCTTGCTTTCAAGGACGATATCCCCTGACAAGGGTAGTAGAGTGCTGCTTTACTATCTGCCTGCAGTCTGTGATCTACATCGGGACTTATGATTGTGCCAACTTGGCCTATGCTGACTTCATCCGAGCGTTACGAGACTCATGTCGACACCGGTCCTTCACGGGGAACGTCGCTCTATCCGGCTTTTGGAGGGTCGTAGAGGTATACTTTATCTCCCGTAATGTTTTGCTCTATGCTTTAGTTAGCACTTGCTGATAATTTTTGCCTTTTGTAGATCTGGTTCTACGAGTACTTTCCCTAAGTTGCACTAGCAAAACCGTCGCCGCGCAGGTTTCCAGTGAGTGCTTTCCGGGGAAGCCGCTGTGTTGAGATGTCCACTGCTTATGTCCGAGATTGGATCATCTCGGTATGGTTCTTTACATATTACAGCATTTTGTAACACCTTCGTTAGATTCTTATCTGATAGGCGTTTTTGCAGGAGCCTGGCGTGCTCTACCGGCCGTGAGTCGACTTGGCTGTCCCTGGGTTAGCCACACAATATACCGCTGAGCGTCGCTACTTTGTTGGGACATATGGAGCGATTGCATACCTTGGAGAGAGGGTTGCTATTCAGCATTCCTTGGACACTTTTGTCATTCCTGCTCCTCCACCCCTTGATGATCTTACACGATCCCTAGGCGGTGCTATAACGAGGAGCTACTGCCGTTGTTAGGTGGCGGTATGATTTTCAGCTTTTACCTTTCGTTAAGTAGCCCCCAAGTAGTGCTTTACTAACTTTGATTTTCTTTTGTCAGGCTGGACCTACTGAGTTTGTGCCACCTCGTATGTCCATCCACTATCATAAGACGTACGGGCCGACTGAGGAGATGATTCCTCCGGCTCCCGAGGGTGAGCGCTTCGTGGAGCGGTTGATCCCTCTTCACCAGACTCGGGTAAACTTACTTATTTGCAACTTTTGTCCATATATGTTATGCATCATTACTGACTTTACTTCTTTGACAGTTCTCACGCGAGGTGGTCAAGGCGATGGCATGGTGCATAGATGCATTCCGGAGCTAGCTCGTTCGTATGAGGAATGTGGTTACATATCGTCGTGACGACGCCGTTCAGGACGTAATTTCCATCCTTTATTTGCCTTACTGCTTCTATTTTGCAGGGTCAGCCCATTCCTTCTCGTACCCGTGCGAGACATGAGGTGCGAAGGGAGCCGGCGAGGTCTAGCTCGAGACGTCCCGTACTGGTTCTGGCAATCGGGGTGGTTGTTCTGAGGCTGCCCGCACCGTGGCGGTAGAGGGCTCAGGCTCTTCATCTGAGGGTGCACATGCTGCACCGGTAGGCCAAGGAGAGGCTACCTCTGCTCTTAGAGGTGGTGGGATGTACGAGGACGGCTCGTCATCACAGCAGCCTCCGCAGCCTCAGCCTCAGGTTGATTTTGGGTGGACGGGTCTTGTGCTGAGTTTTCCACCTCCTGAGGAGACTGGAGCTGGAGCTGGAGTTGGTGGAGAGGTTACTCCTCGTACGGCGCATTTCTATGAGATGATGGGTGTACGTCCCCCGATGCCGTAGTTTGTTCCCGTGCTTTTTTTTTATTTTGACTTTGTATAGAACTTTGCCTTTATTTAGACTCATTGTTTAGACATGCTTGTATATACATACTACTTATGAGTTTATTCAATATTTATTATTTATCATTTTTATGTGCATGTTTATGTGTGCAAAGAATTGTGAAAATTAATTTTGCGCAAAAATTCCGTCATTTTTATTATTGATGGAGGGTATCCGACTTTGTCCCCCAAAAAAAAATGAAAAAAAGACAAAAAAAAAAAAATTGGATTTATAAAAAACTTAGTATTTAAGTCTAAATAAAATCTAAAAAAATAATATAATTAATATAATAGTTATATTAAAGAAAATGAAATAAATAAAATTAAGGAAAAAGGTATAAAAAAAGAATTAAAGACCGTAAGGTAATTGGTCAGACTTGTATCAGGCCTAAAAACGCGGTTTTTGGAAAGCGCGTATAATAAGACACGTTAGCGCCACCTGGTGCCACACGTTTTTGTGTAGCGCCAGGCGCTTTAGCGTTTGGCGCCAGGCTCTGGTGTAAAGCGCCATCAGTTGGCGTCTGGCGCTAATGAGCGCTGACTCCGAATCATTCCTGGATCAAAACTTCGCTGATTTTGTGTATAAATAGCCCCCTGCCCAGCCGATTTGTGCATAATTTCAGCAGATTAAATATATTCTTAGCTTTTTTAAAAAATAACAATCATGTCTCTAGTCTCTAAAAGTTTTACTAACTTCACTCATGAATGGTTTCGTTCTCTTACTGCCAGGGAGAGAAAGAGTTAGATGTTTTTCATATGGGGGGTATTTATTTTGTCAAAGGGGTAGATCTTGATTTAGACTTTATTCATACCGCTCTAGAATATTCGGATGTGGATACTCATTGCTTTAGATTAGGGTATGATGAAATTAGCCCTTTTCTAGAAGAATTTGGTGCTATTTTAGGCTTCCCTGCGTTAGATCTTGTAGTAATCCCTAAAATAAACGAATATTATTATAAGGATTTCGAGCGCTTCTTTAATTTAATAGACAAAGGTCTAACTAAAATAGTCGATGGTAGCATAGTTAATTTGAAAGAATTTGCTCGCCATTATTTTAATAGACCTTATTCTGAGTCTTTTCATCTTTATAGAAAGGGCTTTTCTTTTTTGCATGCTTAATCAATATCTTCTAACTAGTGGTTAAACTAATGAGGGTCAAGCAATCATATCAACTGTTTTGGAGCAGATAGAATCTAGGAGAAATCCAATGCCATTAATAGTTGGAGAGACTATGCTTAGTCTTGACGAATTAAAGAGGGAACTCTAAGCGTAGCGCGTGGCGCTACACCAAAACTTGTGGCGCCACGTGGCGCTAACGTGTCTTATTATACGCGCTTTCCAAAAACCGCGTTTTTTAGCCTGATTCGAGTCTGAACAATGACTTTACGGTCTTTTATTCTTTTTTTATACCTTTTTTTAATTTTATTTATTTCTTCTTCTTTAATATAACTATTATATTAATTATATTATTTTTCAGATTTTATTTAGAATTAACTACTAAGTTTTTTATAAATCCATTTTTTTTTTTTGCCTTTTTTTTCATTTTTTCTTTTTGGGGGAGAAAGTCGGATACCCTCCATTAATAATAAAAATGAAGGAATGTTTGCGCAAAATTAATTTTCACAATTCTTTGCACACACAAACATGTACATAAAAATGATAAATAATAAATAAATACTGAATAAACTTATAAGTAGTATGTATATACAAGCATGTCTAAATAATAAGTCTAAATAAAGGCAAAGTTCTATAAAAAGTCCAAATAAAAAAAAAGCACAGGAACAAACTACGGCGCCGGGGGACGTACACCCATCATCTCATTGAACTGCGCCGTACGAGGAGTAACCTCTCCACCAAATCCAGCTCCAGCTCCAGTCTCCTTAGGAGGTGGAAAACTCAGCACATGAACCGTCCACCCAAAATCAACCTAAGGCTGAGGCTGCGGAGGCTGTTGCGATAACGAGCCGACCTTGTACATCCCACCACCTCTAAGAGCCGAGGTAGCCTCTCCCTGGCCTACCGGCGCAGTATGTACACCTTAGATGAAGAGCCTGATCCCTCTACCGCCTCGGTGCGGGCAGCATCAATTAGACCTCCCCGACCGCAAGAACTAGTACGGCGACGTCTCGAGCTAGACCTCGCCGGCTCCCCTCGCACCTCAGGTTCGACGGGTACGAGAGGACTGGGCTGATCCTGCAAAATTAACTAAAATTTGAAAAAGCAAAATAGAAGTAGTAAGGAAAATAAAGAAGGGAAACTACCTCCTGAACGGTGTCTTCACGATGACACATAGCCACAATCCTCATACGGACGAGCTGGCTCCGGAAAGCATTTATGCACCGTGCCATTGCTGTGACCACCTTGCGTGAGAACTGTCAAAAAAGTAAAGTCAGTAATGATGCATAACATATATGGACAAAAGTTAAAAATAAGTAAGTTTACCCGAGTCTGGTGACGAGGGATCGACCCCTCCACGAAGCGCTCACCCTCGGGAGCCGGAGGAATCATCTCTTCAATCGGCCCGTACGTCCCCTGGTAGTGGATGGACATACGAGGCGGCACAAACTCAGTAGGTCCAGCTTGACAAAAGCAAATTAAAGTCAGTAAAGCATTACTTGGGGGCTACTTAACGTAAGGTAAAAGCTGAAAATCATACCGCCACCTAACAACGACAATAGCTACTCCTCATAGCACCGCCCAGGAATCGTGTAAGATCGCCAAGGGGTACCATCTCCCTCTGACATGCTCACCAACCTCACGACATTGAACATATAATGCGGTGGAGGAGCAGGAACGACAAAAGTGTCCGAGGAATGATGAATAGCAACCCTATCTCCAAGGTATGCAATCGCTTTATATGTCCCCAAGAAGTAGCGACGCTCAGCAGTATACTGCGCGGCTAACCCAGGGACAGCCAAGTTGACCCACGGCTGGTAAACACGTCAGTCTCCTGCAAAGAACGCCTATCAGATAAGAATCTATCGAAGATGTTACAAAATGCTAAAATATGTAAAGAACCATACCGAGATGATCCAATCTCGGACATAAGCAGTGGACATCCAAACACAGCGGCTTCCCCAGGAAGCACTCACTGGAAACCTGCGCGGCGACGGTCTCGCTGGTGCAACTTATGGAAAGTACTCGTAGAACAAGATCTATAAAAGGCAAAAATTAGAGCGACGTTCTCCGTAAAGGACCGGTGTCGATACGAGTCTCGTAACGCTCGGATAAAGTCATTATAGGCCAAGCTGGCCCAATAATAATTCCCTATCAAGTGTAGATCACGGACTGTAGGCAGGTAGTAAAGCAGCACTATACTACCCTTGTAAGGGGAGAACGTCCCGGATAGCAAGATAATTACAAATATTTGCACTTGCTGCTCTCGGATAGTCGCATCATCATCAAAAGCCGCTGCTAGAGTCGAACGACGAATCCTCTTTGTGCTGAACTAAGTCGAATCTACCTTAGCACGAGCCTAAATATCAATCGGGCCCAAGAGCTTCTCAACCTCAGGGAAAAATACGCTGATCTCGTTATCAAACGGCATCGCAACCGAGCTAAACTCCAGTCCCGTAATGAGACTGAAGTCGGTTGGGGTGACCATCATCTCACCCCCAAGGGAAGTGGAAAGTGTTGGTGGTGTCCCAAAAGAACTCTAATAGAGCACGAACCACATGATGACCCCCGCTAGAGGCAATCATGGCCTCTGAGGTCTCGAAGAGTGCAGTCAGTCCGCAAGACTCCGAGAGAAGTCTCGCCTCTTCGTCATTGCCTATGTACATCTTGTACAAGTGATACCCCGTCTCACCCTCTATGAAATCTGGTGGACAGGAGAGAAGTACAGAGTCCGCTCATCCCACTCGGGGAGTCGGCCGAGAGAAGTGGACGGATCGGCGTCGTCCTCCACGTGCTCGTGCTCCCATCGAGCGTCTCGGGACCGTGAATCCGAACCTCGCTGTCTAGCCATGCTACATTGTCAGAATTATCATAAATCAAAGTTCTATAGTATCTAAGGTTCGCCTAGCCGCATGATACTATGTTCCAAAAAAAAAACAGAGTACGTAGTACTAAAACAGAGCAAAAATTCAAATTGAGCATATACGGAATTTTTCAAGCATTCAAACAATTTCTTGCAATACTCTAGTAATTATTGTGATAAATTGGACAAGAATTGCTAGCAAAATTGTCAAGAACAAGCCACATTATCTTCCCGACCTTAAGTGCTCCAACAATGGTGATTTGTTCGTTTCTTCACCAAATTGAGTCAAACAAGTGTCAAATTTGATAAACAAATAGAATTAGGCAATTTAAGTTTTGAATTTTTATGAAATTTGTGAACAAACACATGCCAAAATTCATTTAAACCAGGGTGAGTTTGAAGAAAACTTACATAGATCGGGAAAATGGATGGAATAAGCTTTGATTTGCAACAAATTTGAGCGAATTCGGTTGAGAAACGAGCAAGAACGAGCCAAATGAAGTTCTGAGCGATTCTTGAGCAAAATGCGAGAAGCATTAGCGAAAATGAAGAAGAGAAGGGTATTTATGGAAAATCCGACTCTAGCGCCAAGCGACAAACATTAGCGTTAGTCGATAAGGCTTAGCGCTAGTGCCAATGTCTGGCGCTACAGCCAAATATGCGGAGCTAGCAATATATCAGCGGTGACAAATTGTCCAGCCTTTCAGTGCGGTTGTTCCAACCTCTTGCAATATATTTTGGGTTCCTTGGTACGCCAGTTAGCCCCTCTAAGCAATTTGACATGATATTAGTAATCAGCTTGATTACAATTACATAAAGTGATCGACCTGGTGAATAATCGTCTCACTTAGCTTAAAGCACCAAAGTATTGGATCATCACAAAGCACCGACATACTGGTTCAAAATTCAGTAAAAGGCACTGACATACTGGTTCGTTCAGCAAAAGGCACCGACATACAGGTTCAAAAGCAGCAGAAACGTCGATGTACTGGCATAGTGGAAGCAAAGTTCAAGCGAGCTTTCTAAGATCGACAAGCGTGGTTCTTCATTAATTTTCCTTGGAATATTATCGCAACAAATGAGGATATCTTCAAGCGAGGATATCTTCGGCAGCGTTCCCTAGCTTGCGGAGAGTTGTCACAAACAACTGAAGGTGATTTCAAGCGAAGTTGTCTTCGATCGTGTTCCCTAGCTTGCGGAAGATGGTTACAAAATGTTAGAAGGTTGTTTCAAGCGAAGAATTGATAGGGTTCTCTAGCTTGCAGAAGTCTATCATAGCGGAATTGGAGGTAGTTACAAGAATATCAGTCTTTAGGCGGCATTCTCTAGCTTGCAGGAGGTCGTCAAAAATACAGAAATATAGCAATGCGGCAGTAAATCGGTTACTTATAGAGACGTGTACTCGACGGTGCAAGATACGCGTTTCATAACTCTTTTATCAGTTTAACTAACGATAGTTTGCAGGTATTGGCGTTACAAGAATGGTTTAGGATCGCAGAATGTTATGAGTAATTCTCCGTCCCTATCAATACTTTGACTTTTGTTTTCGAAACTTGTGTTTCTTCAAACTCAGTCAAGGTGGGGGCTTCTGTAGACACCCATTTGTGTCTCCCCAAATCCAAACCCGGTGATGAGTACCTTTCACGTTGAATCATAATCGAATAAAGTGAAAGTGTGGAAAGTCTAGTGTTGCGGATAGTTTTAATTTCTTTTCACTTCTCCATGTTTTTGAAAACCTATTTTAAGAAAACTGCCAATCTAGTTTGGTTGGGAAGAGAGGAGCCAGTCCTGTCGTTTTGACGACAGTTTGGTTTATTGCTCAAGTCATCACTTTATGTCTAATTGAGAAGTTTTAAGTTGATTCAGTTACTTTTTACTGGTCATTAATCGAGTCTAAGCATTAAGTCCCATGGTCTTAAACAAGATTCAATGCATGTCACTTACACTCACCATATAAAGCACACACTTACGTACACTTTTACCATGTCTAAGGGAGTCTTGTATGCGCGTTTTCCGTCATTTTTTTAGGGGGTAAGAAGATATTAATCCTCCAATAAAATCAACTTGTTTGAACCCTATACTTAACTCCCAACAATATATACCTTATTTTTGCTAAAAATATGCACCTATTTTTTGTTTTTTCCTCTTTCAAACCGTAAAGTAAAGGTCAATTTAAGTTAAGTAAATAAAACAAAAAAATGGTTTAATTTACAGCGCGTGGTCAAGAAAGGAAGGGCGTTTGATCAAAGATAACCTTTTTATCCAAGTCCAACTTTTTGACAAACCCATCGCTCGTAAGAGGAAAGCTAAGACAATAATGGCAACTCAAGAGGAAGTTAATGAGCTCAGGAACCAACTGATTACTGTGACTGAGGCATTAAAGGTTCTAACCCTCAAGATTGATGATCCTATGAAACAACAACAGATGGACCTCATGCAAGAGAGTCTAAGCAAGCTGTATAGTGACTATAAGTTCCAAGGTATTAGCTCACAAGGGGTCTCGGTGGACAAGGATCTTCTTCCGCAGAAGTTCAATGCCAATTCAACGAAATCCTAAAATTCAAAGCAACTGACAACCCTTACTTTCATTTAAGATCCTTCGAAACAATAATGAGTATTAAGGGTATCAACAACCTCTACTTGGGAGTCCATAGTAAACGCTTTCATTGATAGATACAAATGCAATATTCAAGTTGAGACTGACTATAGAGAACTTAAAATCCTCAAGCAAAAAGAGAATGAAGGTTTCACCACTTTCTTCAACAAATGGAGGAAGACTTCTGCTAAGATGATCGAGATGCCAAGCGAAAAAGAGTATGTGAGGTTATTCATCAAAAACCTTCAAGAGAAATATTCGAAGCATCTCAAATACCAGAATAATTTCCATACCTTTAAGGCCGTCTACGACATTGGAATCAATATAGAAGACGACCTGGCTAAGCTGAAAGCTGCTAACAATAACTCCAACAGTGGCTGGAAAGGCAAGAAAAACGACAATCCTAATCCTTCTTCTTTCAAAACTACCCACTCGAACAATGTTGGCACTTTTAACTTAAGTGAAGTCCTTGCTATCAATAATCAAGGACAAAAGAAACCATTTAGGAGAAACTTTACCCCTATTCGTATGAGTTATGACACCGCATTTGACCGATTAAATGCGAAGGGTCTTATAACTCCTATTGGACCATTTGGGGACCCACCAGTCGAGAAGAGGATGGCTAATTGGAACCCCAATGCACATTGCAAGTATCACCAAGGTAGGGGCCATTTTACCGAGAATTGCTGGAAGCTTAAGGATGCTATCCAAGACTTAATCGACAATAACAAGTTACCATTGCCTCCTACTAGTAAGAAGCCAAGTATCGATAATGCGCCTCTCGCTCACTCCTTGTCCATCTCTGATGAGGAAAACGAGGTTGATCCCTCATCTCTCATCAAACCTGTCGAAGAAATCTATGCTATCGAAGAAGAGGACGAGATCTTTTTCGATGCCATGGATAACCTCCCAGAATTAGCAAGTAAAAAGGACATACAATTGCTTACGTTGTCCATGTTAGAGGGATCAAACTTGCTACGTGAAGCTCTCAAAGTTTTGAAGCAACTACAGAAAAAGTATGGCGAGGTTCCACCCTCGAAAAATAAACCCAAGAAAGAGTTCACACCCATGGGAATGACCTATGATGCTACTTTTAATCATCTCTATGATCAAGGACTAATCAAACCTATTGGCCCTACTGAGGATCCAACACCAAAAAAGCGATCTTCAAGATGAGATCCCAAGTCCTACTGCAAGTACCATCGAGGGAACGATCATACCACAAGTGAATGCTACAGGTTTCGAAACCTCATTCAAGATCTTATGGAAGTAAACAAGATCCCATTACCTCTAGCTAGCGAGGGAACAAGGAAACACTTTTCCTTGCAAGTAATCGATGAACCCAAGAAGAGTAATAGAATCTACACTCCAATTTGGATTCCATATGCTCAAATGTTCAAAATGCTCTCCGAGAGTGGCGAGGTCAAACCTCTCAATCCGAGACCATTTGAATCGTTAAAAAGGACAGACATATTTTATTGTCAATATCATCAATAGGGGGGTCACACTATTGAAAACTGTTTTAAATTTAAGGATTTAATTCTGAAAATGATTGATGACAAAAGACTAGTCCAAGTTCAACAAGAAGAAGATGTAAATATTAATGGAGTTTGGGATAGTGATGAAGAAGGCGTTTATCTAAAGGACATGGTAGGACCTCCGCCTACAGTGTCATATGCCATGGATGACTTCTGGATTGAAGAACATTCATTCATAGACGTCCTTACAAGATCCGGGATAATACGACCTCTTGTTTCGACACAACCCATCACTACTACAAAACTTCGAAAAAAGACCCTCAATTTAAGACCTGTTATTTAAAAAATGGATATGTTTGATATAAGAGATCCAATATTAATTTCAACGGGTATGTTATGTGTATTGAAAAAATAAAAAAGACATAACAAATTCGTTCTCAACTTTAGAGGGTCTCTTACCTTTACTCCTCCCTGACAGCCCTTACTTCTTTTTTTCTTTTTATACATCTCACTTTCATTAACTTTTCATGATACTATTTTAATCCATTCACATCACGCCACGAACTACCATTACAAAATTAAAAAACACCAACGCAATCTCCTCCTAAATTCAAGAGCATATATTTCATTATTTCCCTTCAACCACATTCACATATTCACTCTTCAAAACCTTCGCCCAAGCCCAACCCCAACTCAAACCCTCATCCTCTCTTGATGTATCGCCGCCACTTCCTCTTCCCTTCTCAGGTCCATTGTTTGGTATGGCAAACACCCTTTAGCGTTGTTCCTTCCTAAAATAATCCAACAACAACATTATACCATACCTTTGTTTGGTGTTTGATTGTTCAATTGCATGTCATAGTTTTAAGATTTGAGGGATAATTGTGCTCTAACGGTGTATATATGAAGTTGGGTTTTCATTTTAAAATGAATTTATAGTATTTTGCTGAGAATTTTTTGCTTGTCTTATTTATTTTCATAGCATACCATTTCCAGATTCATCAATTTAGGTTAGCAAATTACTTAATTTTTTTTCTTTTTTTTTTCTTTTGATAATCTTTACTTTTAGATCTAACGTATAGATTTGATCTTGATTTTTGTACTCCAAGTTATGCTAAGGTGAGTAAATAGTTATAATTTTTTTTCCTATTCCTTTTAATCTATGAAGTTTTATTTAGTGGATGAGTTTATTGAATTCTTATATATGATTAAATTTTGAGGGTTAGGTTTTTTTTTTTGTGGAATTTGATTAAACTGATCTAAATTCTAAAGTAGAGTTTTTAAAATAATTTTTTATGCGATTTGCAATAGCGTGCTAATGATGTTTAATTTTAAGAAATATTTCACAAGAAGTAGATCTTGACCAATGAGAAACAGCAAAAAGTGATGACGAAGCTATAAAACGATGGTACCCGATTTTGAAGTTGAAGGCAATCATTTTAGGGGTTTTTATTTTTTATTTTTTTGTGTAACTTGTATTATAGAAATGACATTTTATGATTTAATTTTTTCCATAATATAGATTTTAAATGATTGTTGTACCTAATACGCTAATTTTAATTTTGCTGTATTAATAGTGATAAATACTGAAGAATGAATTTTTTTGTAAAACCAAATGAAGAATGAATTTTAATTACTCGTATTTTAGATAAAAAAATGTGTTTTTATTATATTAATATTGTATTAATAAGAGGTTTAGTCGATATATATATATATATATATTTATTTTTTTAAAATAAAGAGTCAAAAGACCCCATATCTTACATATGTGGTCTGAAATTTATTTAATAAAGGGACCCCATATTTCTACTAACAGGTCTCTTCCCTATGACATTATTTTATGAAACACGCTAGTATAACAGACCCCTTATATTTGATAGAGGATTTCTTCTTTCTACAAAACAGACCCCTACAATAAAGGCGGTATGTTTATTAAACAGACCTCTGAGATAGAGACCTGTCCTAACGCGGTCTCTAAGGCATATTTCAACGGGTTTGTTTGCCTATTTTGGTAGTAGTGCATGCCAACCACGCAGCAAGTTCCCATACCTATCATAGAAGACAATGACATTGTCAAATAGTTTAAGAAAACCAAGGTTGAAATAAACTTATGGAAGCTTCAAGCAACATCTCGAGAGCATAGGTTGGCAGTAATTAATGACTTGGATAAGATAGGGATAGATTCTAACACCACTCCTGAGGGGTTGGCTAACTTCCTTACGAGAGATCTCCCTAGTCCTATCAACTTGATCACCTTTTCCGACAATGAATTACCTCCAGAAGGTGATAAGCATTATATGGCATTAAATCTCACAGTGGTTTACAAGAGAATGAACGTCCCTATGACTCTTGTAGACAATGGATCGGCCATTAATGTCTATCCACTTAGAACTGCGAGAATGCTAGGCATAAGGGATGAAGACTTAACCCCGTCAACGCAAGGAATAAGAGCTTATGACAATATTCGACGTCAAGCTCTTGGTAAAATCACTATGAATGTAACGGCGGGAGCAACAGAACACGCTTCTACATTCCAAGTAGTAGAAATTAAGGCTTCATTCAATCTATTGTTGGGACTCCCTTGGCTCCATGACCTAAAGGTCGTCCCCTCATTTCTCCACCAACATGTAAAGGCTATAGTTGGAGGAATTCCCATCACAATCGATGCTTCACCCATAAGGATTAAGGCTATAGAGAATCCAATAATTAATGTGGAGCACGATGAAGACGATGAAGATTTGTGGGGCTTTAACGAAGAGGTCTCCTTAATCGAGGAGAATGAAAGGACCTCTCTTTGCCACGACCCCCACTCCAATATGGTAGTGAACGCTATTCTGAAGCAACAAGGACATTTTTCGGGGATGACCCAAGGAAAGAAAAAAGGAATAGCAAGACCGCTGGAATCACCTGGCCTCCCTAAATTAGACACTTTCGGACTTGGTTTAGAACCGACCTGGGAAGATCTCAAGCGAGCCCAGGAAAAGTCAAAGGCACGTAAGGACGCTCGCATCCAAAAGAAAGCAATCCCAATGGATCAGTATCCTCTTACCCTCAATGGACAATTCATAAAATAAGGAGAGGACTATCCGTGCTACGAATTTCCCGAACCGTTTGTCGTAAATGGCATAAGGCAACCGGGATTCGAGATTTTCTTAGATTGCTACTTCATAGACGAAATCCCAACTCCTGTCCACAAGGAGAAAGCACCCCCATGCTTTGACTTTAATGTCATGGGATTACTATTTGGGCGAGAAAAAGATGAGCCAACATACAAAGAGGATAACTCCTCACTCATCCAAACATGCCTACAAAGCGAAAGCTTTGATCCCTCGAAGCTCATCACTCCAGCGGAAGGATCACTACAAGGGTGGCGCAAGACCGTCAAGGTGACTACTCCAGGCGGAAGGAAAATCTCCATCACAACGGGGCAAGGACCGATGTTCGAAGAGTCGTCTGAGTCAGAGTTAGAGTCAGAGTCTCTCCCTATATAGTCATCTAAGTCTTTAGTTGTAGCACCCCCTCATTCTATCTCTTCCTCTAGGATAGTTAGTGATCAAGTCCCTGAGGATATATCCCTCTTAGATGTACTGATCTCAGAATTTAATAATATGGCTTCTTCTCCTTACTCCTTGTGTTCTTCTTTAACCCAAGATTATGAGAATTGCTTAACTAAAAATGAACAGGACAAAGAACTTATTAAAAGCAATGGAAACAATTGAAAAGAAAACACCGATAATTGTGGAAACAAAGACGGTTGATATCTCAAATGATTTAACCAATAAAAGAGAAGTTAAAATCGGACTAACACTTAATGAACAAGTAAGAACCAATTTGATTAACTTTCTTAAAGAATTCATCGATGTACTCGCTTGGTTATATGAAGATATGCCAGGCATTAATAGAGAAATAGCTCAACACACCATACCATTAATTCCAGGAATGAAACCTGTAAAACAAAAGTTACGTTGAATGAAACCCGACGTAGCTCTTAAAATAAAAGAAGAAGTTCAAAAACAAATAACTACAGGTTTCATCAAGGTATCCAAATACCATGAATGGGTCACCAACGTTGTCGTAGTTCCAAAAAAGGATAGAAGGGTAAGAATGTGTGTTGACTATCGATATTTAAATAAGGCAAGTCCAAAGGACGACTTTCCTTTACCACACATCGATATTCTGGTGGATAACACAACAAATCATGCGCTTCTCTCGTTCATGGATGGATACGCGGGCTATAATTAGATTCTTATGGCGGAAGAAGACATGGAGAAAACAACCTTCATAACACCATGGGGTACTTACGGCTACACTGTAATGCCATTCGGGTTGAAAAACGTGGGTGCTACTTACCAACGAGCAGGGACTGCCTTGCTCCATGACATGATGCATAAAGAGGTTGAAGTATATGTGGACGACATGATTTTGAAATCAAAAGATCTCCCAGGCCATCAAATAGCCTTGAGAAAATTCTTTGAAAGGCTGAGAAAATACAACATGAGGCTGAATCCATCAAAGTATGCTTTTGGGGTCACCTCAGGAAAACTTTTGGGTTACGTCATGAGCTCTAGAGGAATAGAGATAGACCCAACCAAGATCAAAGAAATCATGTCAATGCCACCTCCTAAAACAGAGAAGCAAATTCGAGGATTTATTGGCCGGTTGTAATACATAAGCAGGTTCTTATCAAAATTGACAACAATATGTGAACCAATCTTCAAAAAGCTTAAAAAGAATGTATCAGTGATATGGGATGACGAGTGTCAAAAAGCCTTTGAAAAGATCAAATCCTATCTCGCAAATCCTCCCATATTAGCACCAGTACTTCTGGGAATACCTCTTAGGTTGTACTTATTAGTCACCAAAGAGACAATGAGAGCCATGTTAGTACAAGAAGTAGAAGGCAAAGAAAATGCGATCTACTATCTAAGCAAAAAGATGCTCGAGTATGAAGCACGCTATACACCACTTGAGAAATTGTGCCTCGCTTTGGTGTGGGCAACATCCAAGTTAAGACATTACATGCTCGTGCATACAGTCTTTGTAGATTCCCGATTAGATCCACTCAAGTATTTATTCGAGAAATCTACACTCAATGGGTGCAAAAATCCCAGTTCGATGTAAGATTCATGCCACAAAAAGCTATCAAAGGATCTGTGGTTTCGGATTTCCTAGCAGACTTTCCAATAAAAGACTCGACTCCAATACACGACAATGAATTTCCAGATGAAGACTTGATGGTCACTGAAGATGATACTTGGATTAAACTTCGATGGAGCCTCAAACCAAAAGGGATGTGGCGTTTGAGTATTACTAGTATCACCCAAAGAAGAGCATGTTCCAATCTCTATAAAGCTTGATTTCGACGTTACTAACAACGCTGCTGAATATGAAGCATGCGTAGTAGGCCTTGAAACAACTTTGGCATTGGGAGTGAAAAAGTTAAGGATATTCGGAGACTCTTCATTGATCATTAATCAAATCTCTAAAAGATGGAAAGTAAGGAGAGAAAGCCTAGCTCCTTACCAAACTTATATGGAAATGCTCACTAATAAGTTAGAGAAGGTAGAGTACACATATCTACCTAGAGAAGAAAATCAATTTGCTGATGCCTTGGCAAGACTAGCCTCAATGGTTAGGATTTCTACGGAAATCGAGCAAATGCCTCTGATTATAGAAAAAAGGAATAAGCCGGCCTACATCCAAGCTATAGAAGATGATGAAGTGATCCAAGACGAAGAAGAAGAAGAACCGTGGTATATGGATACACTCAACTATGACACCAAAGGAGAATACCCTCCCCATGCTGACAAAAGAGCAAAAAGATCATTAAGACTCTTAGCTTCCCAATACGTAATCATAGACAACGAGTTACACAAAAGGGTACCTAAGGGCCGAGCCCTCTTATGTGAAGGAAAAAAGGATGCTCAAAGAGAAATGAGGATAGTCCACGAAGGAATTTGTGGAACTCACGTAAATGGAAAAATGCTAGTCCAAAAGATAATGCGAGAAGGGTACTATTGGACTACCATGAATAGAGATTGTCATCAATACGTAAAAAGATGCCCTAAGTGCTAAATTTACACTAATTTACAACATGTTCCTCCATCTTTACTCTACACCTACACTTCGCCATGGCCATTCTCTACATGGGGAATTGACATCATCGGCAAAATCACTCCCCCAGGAACATGAGGTCATGAATATAATTTAGTGGCAATTGATTACTTCACAAAGTGGGTTGAAGCACAATTGTACTCTAAACTCACTGTAAACACATGTAGCACTCTTTATCGAAAGAAATATTATTTGTCAATATGGAGTCCCACATGAAATGATAAGTGACAATGAAACTAACTTTCAAGCCGAGTGTGAAGATTTGCTACAAAAATATGGTATTCAACATCATCATTCTTCTCCTTATAGACCTCAGGCAAATGGAGTAGTCGAAGCAGCTAATAAAAATTTAAAGATTATCATCGAGAAAATTACGGAAAATTACAAGGATTGGCCTGACAAACTCCACTTCGCATTGTGGGGTTATCTCTCGTCAATTCGGACGTCAACAGGAAATACACCATTTTCCTTAGTTTATGGAATGGATGTCGTACAACCTGTCGAGCTAGAGATTCCATCGCTACGCATCGCATTAGAAAGCAAACTTTATGAAGTTGAATGGACTAGGGCGAGATATGAGGAGCTAATTCTACTTGATGATAAACGACTAGAAACTCTACATCACACTCAATGTTATCAAACTCGTATGACTAGGAATTTTAATAAGAAGGTCAAGACAAGAAACATCAAAGTAGGAGATTTGGTGTTAAACGCATTAAATAAAAATGTTTTAGATCCAAGGGGAATATTCAGACCTAATTGGTCTGGACCCTACATTGTCAAAACAATCCTGTCAGGAGGTGCAACAAAATTAACTGATATGGATGGCAATGAGTTCTCGAACATGACAAATCTTGACCAACTTAAAAAGTACTACCCATAATCACCTGAGTTGGACACTCAAGAGAGCTACGTTTGGCCTGATTCCTTAAGAAAGGATACGTAGGCAACCCTTTACGGGTGCGGCCACTTTATTTTTTTCAAATCTTGCATCCCATACTTAATAAAAAATTCAATGGAAGATCGACGAAACATCGGCTTCACAGAAAAAATTATGGCGTCAGCCAACGACCACCCCCTGTCACCTGACGCTAGACTGCCGTAGCTGGCGCCAATCGTAAAATTGCGGCGCCAATTTTCTGTAAAATATATGGGAATATTTCGGTGTTTTTCGAAAAATTTTCGACTTCTGTACTTGGAAAATTTACTGGGAAATCAAATTTTCAGTTTTCATTGCTTTAATAAATTAAATTTAAAGGAGATAATTTAATTAAAAAGCTGGAATTTCATTAGTAAAAAAAACTAATAATTACATTATTGATGGAATTTAAATAAAGCTTAAATAAATTAACTTTGAATTTAAAACTAAGTCTAATAGTTTAAAGTTAAGCAATGCTTTTAATCTTTCTTCTCTTTCTTTGCCCTCTTCCAATTCTTATCAGCGTCTTCCTCCTCATCCATAACCTTATCTAGTAGGCATCCTTTAGAGGACCTACATTCAATTTTAGAGTAAATAGTTTCTTCTTTAGCTTGGACCCCATGCTTCTTTTCTACCCAAGCCTTCTTCTCTGTAGTGTCAGCTTTCGTTTTTCCTTTATCCTTCGCAGAGATTTTCTTCTTAGGCATTGTAGTGTTTTGAACTCAACTCTTTCACCCAAGCGTTCCTTAACAGGAGTAACTTTATCACCTAGACGACTCATCACAGTTTTACTCTGATTTTTCTTCATGTCCTTTTAAGGTTTCTTCAGAAGCCACCTTTTCACATCATTGGGCAAGGAAGGAGGAACCTTTTGGGTAATCACTTCCCATAAAGGTCTAGCGCTCTATTAAGTATCAAATTTGTCTACTTCTTGAGAGATAGGGAACTCATAGGGACGACGAAGATCCCCGAAAGGAATTGTTTGAAGTAGGCCGTACTGTCTTTTGACCCTGCATGGGTAATAAAAAGTCATTCGGGACAAGCTTGGAAGACGGCAGAAAGGCTGCTTGTTGACACCAACCATCTTTTCTATTTTCCACCAAGGGATGACCCACTTGATGGCAAAATTGCAAGACCAGAAAACCTTCTTCCATTCATGGCGCCCTATCTTAGAGAAGCGTTTCTTCCTTCTCACAAAGCAGTTTGGAGTCTACTTCTCAATATTGTCTGGAGGGCTAATTAATTCCAGTATTTCCATTAGCCACATCTGCAAAAAAATTTCAATGCAAATAAATTATTATTACTATACAAAAATATATTTTTTATTTCTGTAATTAAAAATACTATTTTTCTACCTGTAATAAAATTGGAGAGCCCCGAAAAGGCGCTTTTGGTTCCCTCTTTAATTTTTCAAGACTAAGCATAGTCTATCCAACTATTAATCGCATTAGATTTCTCCCAGATTCTATCTGCTCCAAAACAGTTGATATGATTGCTTGACCCTCATTAGTTTTACCACTAGTGAGAAGATATTGATTAAGCATGCAAAAAAGAAAAGTCCTTCAATAAACATGAAAAGACTCAGAATAAGGTCTATCAAAATAATGGCGAGCAAATTCTTTCAAATTAACTATGCTACCATCTACTATTTTGGTTAGATCTTTGTCTTTTAAATTAAAGAAGCGCTCAAAATCCTTATAATAATATTCGTTTATTTTAGGGATTAGTATAAGATCTAATGTAGGGAAGCCTAAAATAGAACCAAATTCTTCCGGCAAAGGGCTAATTTCATCATACCCTAATCTAAAGCAATGAGTATCAACATCCCAATATTCTAGAGTGGTATGAATAATGTCTAAATCAAGATCTTCCTCTTTTACACCATAAATACCCCCCATATGAAAAACATCTAACTCTTTTCTCTCCCTGGCAGTAAGAGACCGACACCATTCATGAGTGAAGTTGTTAAACTTGTAGAGACTAGAGACATGTATGTAATTTTTTAAAAAAGCTAAGAATATATTTCATCTGCTGAAATTATGAAGAAATAGGCTGAGCAGGGGGCTATTTATACACAAAATCGGCGCAGTTTTAATCCAGGAAGGATTCGGAGTCAACACTCATCAGAGCCTGGCCCCAAACGCTAAGCGTAGCACCTAGTGCTACACCAAAACGCGTGGCGCCAGGTGGCGCAAACGCGTCTTATTATATGCGCTTTCCAAAAACCTCGTTTTTTGGCCTGATTCGAGTCTGACCAATGACTTTACAGTCTTTTATTCTTTTTTTATACCTTTTTTCTAAATTTTATTTATTTCTTCTTCTTTAATATAACTATAATATTAATTATATTTTTTTTCAGATTTTATTTAGGCTTAACTACTAAGTTTTTATAAATCCATTTTTTTGCCTTTTATTTTTTCATTTTATCTTTTTTGGGGAGAAAGTCGGATATCCTCCATCAATAATAAAAATGACGGAATTTTTACGCAAAATTAATTTTCACAATTCTTTGCACACACAAACATGCACATAAAAATGATAAATAATAAATAAATACTGAATAAACTCATAAGTAGTATGTATATACAAGCATGTCTAAATAATGAGTCTAAATAAAGGCAAAGTTCTATACAAAGTCAAAATAAAATAAAATAAAAAAAACAACAGGAACAAACTACGGCGCCGGGGGACGTACACCCATCATCTCATAGAACTGCGCTGTACGTGGAGTAACCTCTCCACCGACTCCAGCTCCAACTCCAGTCTCCTCAGGAGATGGAAAACTCAGCACAGAACCCGTCCACCCAAAATCAACCTGAGGCTGAGGCTGAGGCTGCGGAGGCTGCTGTGATGACGAGCCGACCTCCTACATCCCACCACCTCTAAAAGCCGAGGTAGCCTCTCCATGGCCTACCGGCGCAACATGTGCACCATAAGATGAAGAGCCTGAGCCCTCTACCACCTCGGTGCGGGTAGCCTCAGAACGGCCACCACGACCGCCAGAACCAGTACGACGACGTCTCGAGCTAGACCTTGCCGGCTCCCTCCGCACCTTAGGTCTCGCACGGGTACAAGAAGGAATGGGCTGACCTTGCAACAGAAACTAAAATCAGAAACAACCAAGATAGAAGTAGTAAGGCAAATAAAGAAGGGAAACTACCTCCTGAATGGCATCGTCACGACGACATGTAGCCCCATTCGTCATATGAACAAGTTGGCTCCGGAAAGCATCTATGCACCATGCCATCGCCGTGACCAGCTTGGTTGAGAACTGTCAAAGAAGTAAAGTTAGTAATGATGCATAACATATATGGACAAAAGTGCAAATAAGTAATTTTACCCGAATCTGGCGACGAGGGATCAATTGCTGCACGAAGCGCTCACCCTTGGGAGCTGGAGGAATGATCTCCTTAATCGGCCCGTACGTCCCCTGATAGTAGATGGACATACGAGGTGGCACAAACTTAGTAGGTCCAGTTTGACAAAAGCAAATCAAAGTCAGTAGATCATTACTTGGGGGCTACTTAACGAAAGGTAAAAGCAGAAAATCATACCACCACCTACTTAACAACGGCAGTAGCTCCTCCTCATAGCACCGCACAGGGATCGTGTAAGATCGCCAAGGGGTACCAACTCCCTCTAACATGCTCACAAACCTCGCGGCATTGAACATATGACGCGGTGGAGGAGCAGGAACGACAAAGTGTCCGAGGAATGTTGAATACCAACCCTCTCTCCAAGGTATGCAATCGCTCCATATGTCCCTAAGAAGTAGCGACGCTCTGCAGTATACTGCGCGACTAACCCAGGGACAGCCATGTCGACCCACGACCGGTATAGCACGTCAAGCTCCTGCAAAGAACGCCTATCAGATAAGAATCTATCGAAGGTGTTACAAAATGTCAAATACGTAAAGAACCATACCGAGATGATCCAATCTCGGACATAAGTAGTGGAAATCCCAACACGGCGGCTTCCCCAAGAAGCACTCACTAGAAACCAGCGCGACGAAGGTCTCGCCGGCGTAACTGAGGGAAAAAACTCGTAGAACAAGATCTACAAAAGGAAAAAGTTATCAGCAAGTGCTAACTAAAGCTTAGAGCTAAACTTTACGGGAGATAAGGTATACCTCCATGACCCTCCAAAAGCCGGATAAAGCGACGTTCCCCGTGAAGGACCGGTGTCGAAACGAGTCTCGTAACGCTCGGATGAAGTCAGCGTAGGCTAAGCTGGCCCAATCATAAGTCCCGATCAAGTGTAGATCACGGACTACATGAAGGTAGTAAAGCAGCACTCTACTACCCTTGTCAGGGGAGAACGTCCCTGACAGAAAGATAAGTACAAAGATGTGCACTTGGTGCTCTCGGGTA
This sequence comes from Chenopodium quinoa, assembly GCF_001683475.1. Taxonomy (NCBI): domain Eukaryota; kingdom Viridiplantae; phylum Streptophyta; class Magnoliopsida; order Caryophyllales; family Amaranthaceae; genus Chenopodium; species Chenopodium quinoa. The sequence goes on along the minus strand of NW_018742738.1, from coordinate 155,099 downwards.
GTCACATCATCATTAAAAGCCGCTGTTAGAGTCAAACGGCGAATCCCCTTCGCGCTGAATTGAGTCGACTCTACCTCAGCACGAGCCTGAACAGCAATCGGACCCAAGAGCTCCTCAACCTATGTGAAAAATACGCTTATCTCGTTATCAAACGGCAGCGCAACAAAGCTAAACTCCAGTCCCGTAATGAGACTGAAGTCGGTTGGGCGGACCATCATCTCATCCCAAGGGAAGTGGAAAGTGTTGGTGGTTTCCCAAAAGAACTCATCTAGAGCACAAACCACATGATGACCCCCGTTAGAGGCAATAATGGCCTCTAAGGTCTCGAAGAGTGCAGTTAGTCAGCAAGACTCCCAGAGAAGTCTCGCCTCTTCGTCATTGCCGATGTACATCTTGTACAGGTCGCCCAAGGTATCGCAACCAGAACCATGGAAGCGCGTCCTACCAATGGTGATACCCCGTCTCATCTTCTAAGAAATGTGGTGGATGGGAGAGAAGTACCGAGTCCGCTCATCTCACTCGGGGAGTCGGCCGAGAGAAATGGACGGATCGGCGTCGTCCTCTACGGGCTCGTGCTCCCATCGAACGTCTCGGGACCGTGAACCCGAACCTCGCTATCTAGCCATGCTACATTGTGCAGAATTATCATAAATTGAAGTTCTATAGTATCAAAGGTTCGCCTAGACGTATGATACTATGTTCGCAAAAAAAAAAAAAACAGAGTACGTAGTACTTAAAACAGAGCACAAACTCAAATTGAGCATATACGACATTTTTCAAGCATTCAAACAATTTCTTGCAATACTATAGTAATTATTGGGACAAATTTGACAAGAATTGTTAGCAAAAACGTCAAGAACAAGCCACATTGTCTTCTCGACCTTAAGAGGTCCAACAATGGTGATTTGTTCATTTCTTCACCAAATTGAGTCAAACAAGTCTCAAATTACTCCCAAAGCAATATATAAACATATTCAAGCAATTTTATGGCATAAAATTTGATAAACAAAGTGAATTAGGCAATTTAAGTTTTGAATTTTCAAGAAATTCGTGAACAAACACATGCCGAAATTTATTAAAACTAGGGTGAGTTTGAAGAAAACTTACATAGATCGGGAAAATGGATGGAATAATATTTTATTTGCAAAAAATTTGAGCGAATTCGGTTGAGAAACAAGCAAGAACGAGCCAAATGAAGTTCTGAGCGATTCTCGATCAAAATACGAGGAGCAGCAGCAGCGGAAATGAAGAAGAGAAGGGTATTTATGGATAACCCGACTCTAGCGCCAAGCGACAGACCTTAGCGCCTGGCGCTAGTGCCAGCGTCTGGCGTTACAGCCAAATATGCGGCGCTAACAATACATCTGCGGCGACAGATGGTCCAGCCACTCTGTGTGGTTGTTCCAACCTCATGCAATATTTTTTGGGTTCCTTGGTACGCCTAGCCCCTCTAAGAAATTTGACATGATTTTAGTAATCATCTTGATTACAATTACATAAAGTGATCGACCTGGTGAATGATCGTCTCACTTAGCTTAAAGCGCCTAAGCATTGGCTCATCGCAAAGCACCGACATACTGGTTCAAAATTCATTAAAAGGCACCGACATACAGGTTCAAAAGCAGCAGAAACGCCGATGTACTGGCATATTTAAAGCAAAGTTCAAGCGAGCTTTTAAAGATCGACAAGCATGGGTCTTCGGTAATTTTCCTTGGAATATTATCGCAACAAATGAAGATAGCTTCAAGCGAGGATATCTTCGGCAGCGTTCCCTAGCTTAGTTGTCACAAACAACTGAAGGTGATTTCAAGCGAAGTTGTCTTCGATCGTGTTCCCTGGGTTGCGGAAGATGGTCACAAAAAGTTAGAAGGTCGTTTCAAGCAAAGCAATCTTCAACAGGGTTTTCTAGCTTGCAGAAGTCTATCATAGCGGAATTGGAGGCAGTTACAAGCATTGCAGTCTTCAGGCGGCATTCTCTAGCTTGCAGGAGGTCGTTAAAAATACAGAAATACAGCAATGCGACAGTAAATCGGTTACTTTCAGAGACGTGTGCTCGACGTGCAAGATACGCGTTTCTTAACTATTTTATCTGTTTAACTAACGCTAGTTTGCAGGTATCGGCGTCACAAGAATGGTTTAGGATCGCAAAACGTTTTGAGGCATTCTCTGTCCCTATCGATACTTTGACTTTTTTTTTTCGAAACTCGCGTTTCTCCAAACTCAGTCAAAGTGGGGGCTTCTGTAGACACCCATTTGTGTCTCCCAAAAACCAAACCCGGTGATGAGTACTTTTCACGTTGAATCATAATCGAATGAAGTGAAAGTGTGGAAAGACTAGTGTTGCGGATAGTTTTAATTTCTTTTTTCTCTTCTCCCTGTTTTTGAAAACCTATTTTAAGAAAACATCCAATATAGTTTGGTTGTTCCATGATATGGGTCTAAAAATAGTGTAGTTGGATGGGGCTTGAAAAAATCTTTCCAACGATATATTATAAGCCCAATTCCGATGAATATTAAGGAAGTTATGGCTAAATTACTAAACTGGGCCCGGTTTGAGCCTTTTGTGCGGCCCAATGATCTAGAGGAGGGCCTAATTTGGATTTATCATTTCTAATGCAATTAGGAATGGTTTTAGTCTTCTAGAAGGTTCTTTTCATTCCTAATTCAATTAGCATTGATAAATTGACTTTTGTTGACTTTTTGGAATTTTAATCAGAATAAAAGAGTGTTTTTAAGGAAAACATGATTTTATCCTCCTGTATGGTTAAATTTTATCTGATTTTAGAAAACGCGTAAAAAGATGGGTTAGCGGCTAACGCCAGCATTAGCGCCTGGCGCTAAGCCTGGCACCTTGCGTTAGAGTTTGCGTCTGGCGCTAATGTCAGCGTCTGCCGCTAACTTCGTTTTTTCACGTCAGAACTCTGATTCGTTTTTCTATCTTTTTGGCTGATTTTCTCTATAAATAGCCTCCTAAAAACTCCGTTTTGACTCATCTAGAATCTACAATCATCCCTGTTCTCTAATTCTCTTATTCTCTCTCGATGCAAAAGCTTTCTTTTTCTCTCTTTTCAAAACCACCCTTTATAAAAAATTCCGCATTTATAAGACCTAGACACACCTAGCGTTGTTCGAAGTTGCCTTCGCCCTAGATGTGAAAGGTTTGATATTTCTGAGGGTTTGGTCCCAAATCTCTCCTTCAATTATTTAATTTGATTGTTTGATTATTTATTTTCCTTGAAGTTACTAACGTGTGTATTTTGTTATTAGAAAGAGGTACGAGCCATCCAAGTAAGTGCTTTAATTTGATTATGTTGTTATTATGATGTAGAAATCATGATTAGGTGGTTATTATGATTCCTAGCGTCATGTTAGGGTGTTTTGATCTTCCTAGTATCATGTTTAGGGTAACTTTAATATCAAGTACGAATAAAAGTATGATGCTTCCTATGTTCTTTCTAATATTAATGTTAGTATCATGTTAGGGTTAAAGCTTTGATTTTTATTGTTTAGTGACATGCTAGGGTTTGTTATTAATCTTATTATGCCTAAGATCTTGCTGTTATTATTCTTTAACATGATTATTTTAATTGTTATTATAATTATGTTGCTTGATTATATTTTTATATTGCTTGATCACACCTTTTATGCATGTTTAAAGGGAATTGGTACTTGTAATCACGCTTAATAAAATAATTAATAATCTTTTTTAGGGTTAATTTGATTATAATTCAAGTGATCGCCAATAATAGTTTTATTTGTGCATTAATATTAAACCAACATAGATAAACAGGTTTAGGACTAATCCTATTGATTGTATGTTAGTCAGAAAGCGCACATGAATACGATCAAAATAAAGTAGAGGCCTATTATTCGGGCAGAATCAATCTCTTTTAGGATGAATTTGTACCTTCATCCCCGAACTACCAGTCTTGGTTCCATACCTATTGGAGTTGATGATCTCCTGGATCGTTAAGGGGTGTAACCTTCACCTTGTAAACAGTTTACAAGTTCCTAAAACTTGTTGGCGACTCTTTTGCTCTATCTTCTTTCCCTTTGGACGCCACCGTACTTAAGTGTATGATCACAGTGGGGTTCAAGCTAGGGATACAGCTTGAAATATTCCCAACAATGTCAAACTAATATTTTTCTATTGTTCAACCTAAAAAATAAGTTCGGTCCATTTCTACTATTTACAACTTTCAAAGAAGACAACAATTTACATGTTAATTCACGGTATGTAGGATAGTGCATGTCAACGAATTTTCTCATTCCTATATCATTCAAAAATCATTTAAAAAAATCATACAAACCATAAGATACAAGAGTAACGCGGTGTAACCACCGTGAAGGAATTACCTCCCGCCCGGCAAGGTGTTCTATCCGTTCCTTTTGCTCCTGGCTAGCAATACGAATTGTTTGCCAATAGGAGAGTTGCACATCTGGACTGTACTCCTCCCTCTAGCTAGAACTTCTACCAAAAATTGATCGAGCCCTCTTTGAAGCCATAGTAGAAAAATGGGTGTAAAATTATTTGATTGAAACTTGATAATTTTTATATAGGATTGTAGAGGATGAAGAGAGGATTAAGAATATGTAAAAATTATTGGATTTGGGTAAGAGATGGAGAAGAAAAATTAGAGAGAAGGTAGAGGTTTTAAGGTTTTAGAGAGAGAAAGTTATGGAGAAAAAGAGAAATGAAGAAAGAAAGAAGAAGGAAGAAAAAGAAAAGGGGGCGTCTGGTGTCGAGCACGATCGGGTGGGCTATCGCCCGATCGGGCGATCTTGTGCCCGATATTTCTTCCACTCTGGCGCCCGATCGGGCGAGCTTCGCCCGATTGAGCCAGAGGCTAATTGGACGATTTTTTTTGCTTTCTTCTTTTCTTCAATTTTTGGCTAACTCTTTTCCTTCAAACCTGTATAAAAACTCATAATCTCATTAAATTCCCTCCTCTCTCCTCTCATAAGAAAAAGAAGAAAAAGAAGTCTAAAAAGCATTAAAATACGGGTTGCCTCCCGCACGACCTTCTTACCAAGTACAAGAACTAGGACCCTTGGCCTAACGCTTGGTCGGGTGGTTTCTCACCAGGTCGAGCGATGTTTAGGCTACGATGTGGCTTCCTAACATAACCTGTGGGACGCCAATTCACCTTATCTGGTGGATCCTCCTTGACTTTGACTGGGGGGCTCTTCAATGCTACGCACTAAAGATCCCTCTTCGATTGATGGTTGCTTCAAATTGTCACTACATTTAACACTTGCAACTCGATCTAGCGGAACACTTACCGTAGGCTAAATTTCCAGAATTTGATTGTTTAATTCCATCTTCTCATCCTCAAAGCCAAGACCGACAGCGTAGAGGGCTTTTTCTATTGCATCAACTTCCTTCTGCCATTTGTCTATTTCATTTGTAATGGATGGAACACAAGATACCGCCTCCAAGGGATCTTTAACAAGAGCTTGGGGCTTGTTAGAATAGTTTTGAACCACATCAACACTAAAACACTTCTCCTCTGTCATGGGGCTTTTAGGGGTATTATTAAGATTAAAAATAATTTTATCATCCCCTACTGATAGTGTCAATTTGCCACATCTCACATCTATAATTGCTCCTGCAGTTTTAAGGAATGGTCTACCCAAAATAATTGGGGTTTGCATATCCTCATCCATATTAAGATTAACAAAATCAACAGGTATATAAAATTTACCCACTCTACAAGGAACATCCTCTAAAACACCTAAGGGGTATTTAAAAGAATGGTCGGCCATTTGTAGAGTAATGTTAGTAGCTTTTAATTTACCCATATTTAGCTTGGAACACACAGATAACGGCATAACACTAACGCTAGCGCCCAAATCACACAATGCAGTATCAATCATTAGATTGCCAATATGACAAGGGATAGAAAAACTACCCGGATCTTTTAATTTAGGTGGAGATTTATTTTGAAGTACGACACTACACTCTACAGTGAAAGCTACTGTCTCTACCTCACTAATAGATCTTTTTCTTGTCAATATTTCCTTCATGAATTTTGCATATGCAGGAATTTGTTTAATTAATTCAGTGAAGGGAACTGTTTCCTGCAAATCTTTAACCATCTCCTGAAACTTGCCAAACTGCTTATCCAAATTTGTTTTCAAGTGACGATTGGGGAATGGAAGTTTGATAACTAGATTTGGAGCATTATTGCTCTTATCAGAAGCTGCTACCTTCCCTGGAGTCGTACCCTGCAATGTAAAATCAGATATATTAGTATTACTCTTTAGCCCTATAGGGCTATTAGCTAAATTGTCAGGTTAAACGGAATCAAGATTAGCATTATTTATTAAAATAGGTTCGTCATCTTTTGGCATAGGGGGCCCTTCATAGTTTGGACCACTCCTTAGAGTAATTGCATAGGCTTGATCCGTAGGCTTGATCCTTAGAGTAATTGCTTCCTATTGACGGGCTTGCAGAGTAGCGGAAATTTGCGCAATTTGATTATCTACAATTTTATTGTGTGTAGGATCGAATCAATATGGGCATCTCTACTCTCCATGTGCTTTTGCATATTAGCCAGCATCGCTCTAAATTCTACCAAAGCAGGGTCGGAAGATGAGGAGGGTTGTTGTGGTTGGTTCTTCTGGCCAGCATAGGAGTGGTAATATTTATGCTGTTGTTGTTGTGGCGCCTGTGATTCTTATGGTGGTGGATTTTGAACATTGGTGCTCCGGTAGGAATGGTACGGATGATTCCGGTACCTAGGATTGTAGGTGTTGGAGTATGGGTTATTCTGCCTATAAGCTTGAAAGGCATTTACTTGCTCCATGGAACTCCTACAATTTTGCTCCCAATGACCTAAAATTCCACAATTTTCACTGAAAGCCTCATTAGCATTTTTATTAATTGCAGAAACATTAGCTACATTTGCAGTACTAAGATTATCTAATTTCTGGCAGATTGAAGTTAATTGAGCTTGTAAAAAGGATACAGAGTCGACACTATGTTTCCCTTTATTATGTATTGCCATATCTTCGATAACTTGACCTGCATCATCAACATTAAGGTTCATAAACCTCCCACTAGCTGCAGAATCCAATATTAATCTATATGAATTTCCAATCCCATTGTAAAAGGATTGGATCAACTGCCATTGTGCCAGATTATGGTGGGGGCATTCTCTTTGTAGATCTTTGAACCCCTCCCAAGCCTCATATAAAGTTTCATCAGCTTCTTGGGCAAATTTCTAAATTGCACTCCGTAGTACAATTGTTCTCTCTGTAGGATAATATTTGTTATAAAAATTCAAAACAAGAGTTTCCCAGTCAGTTATACCAAGTGAAGTTCTATTTAAACCATTAAACCATAATTTGGCTTTTCCACTTAAAGAGAAAGGAAAGATAATATCCCTGATTTGGTCTTGTGTGACCCCAGTTTGCCTGATAATATGATAGTACTAACAGTAGTTTGCAATATGAAGATTTGGGTCTTCACCCTTAGCTCAACTAAATTGCTTCTTTTCTAACATCGTTATAAATTGGGGTTTAATCTCAAACTGTACCCCATCAAGAGCTGGAGTGGGAGTAAGGTGTGGAAAATATGTAAGCTTTGGTTGTGAATAATCACTAAACTTCTTTGGAGCCGTCATCTCTAATTTTGGATCTGAAGATACCTCTAAATCGCTAGAATTAGTTGGAGGGTCTCGGTGATTATTATTATCATCAAAACCCGCCAGAATTTGCTTGTGAAAATTCTTTTGTCTATTGAAGGATCGTTTGATCTCAGGATCGAATGGGATGTAACCTGATCTGGAACACCTGGGCATAAACAAAGAACTAAAAGCAAATATGAGACTTGCCTCAAAGAACTAACGTTCTCTGAGACAAAAAGAAATAACCTAGACTATAAAAAAAATAATCAGAAATAAAAATAAAACCGTTTCCCCGGCAACGACGCCAAATTTTTACAGGCTAAAGTCGTATCACCTTATCAAAAGTAATTCCTAAATCCACTAACTAAAATAGATAGGGAAGTAGGGTCGAATCTACAGGGAAACTGGTCTTTCTATTCCTAATTAATTAAAGCAATCTAAATTATTAAGTAACAAAATAATATATTGGTGAAAGGAAACTAAACTACTAAGAGTAAAAGTGGGAAAGAATAAAAATAGGAAGAAAATCAATGAATAAAAGACCTTGGGCATAAGTTCACCAATAAATAACAAGGGTAAAACATAATAATCAATCATCAATGCATAATTAACCAGATCATAAAGGGCTTTCGCTACGTATTACAATCACAAAATTAATCTACCGGTATTAAATCTCATGTCTCGAATCTCGACATAACCAGTTAAAAATTAACCTGCCTATTGGAACTAGACCTAAACATCAATTCTCATCTCTTGAATCTCAAATCAATATTGTCAAACTCATGCATAGAAGATCAAGCCTAATCTAGTCACATAGCATTAAATCAATCAATAGTAAATTAATCTAGCATTGATAATCAACAACAATAAATTAGCCCTTCATATTATTTATGGATCCCCACAAACCCTAGAAAAGAAACTACTCACACATAATTAAATCTAAACTAATCAAAGCAATAAAATAAGACATGATCAACAAAATAAATAAATAACTGAGATTAAGAGAAGAGAAATTGTTACAAAAGTAATCTGGAATTAAGAGTAGAGTTAAGAACAAAGTATTAGAGAGAGAAACTAATCTAAAAGCTAAGTAGACAGAGAAAATCTAAGAGAAGAATTAAGAAAGAGTAAAAGAAGATTCTAAACTCGCTTAACGGAGTAGTATTTATATTAAGCAAGAATACTAAAGTAAAACAAATTTAAACGACGCTAATCGTCTCCTAAAGCTGACACGCGCCCGATCGGGCGCGCCTTTTTGCTCTCAGGTTTGTTTCTCGCGCCCGGGCGGCGCGAGTTCGGGCCCCGACTTTACTTCCCCCGCCCGGCCTGGCGCGCCTTCGGTCGAGAGCTTCTTTGGCCGGGCAGCACAGTTGGGCCACTCTTTGGATTCAGATTGGGCTCCAATTCTTTGGGCCAATCCAGATTTCCACTTCGGGTCTTGAATACTAGGTCCAAATGCCCCGGTATCACATAATCCAAGCCAAAATTATCCGGTTCGATGGCTCTAACTGGACCTGGGCTATGAAGGTTGGACGTGCATCTCCAATGCTCTTCATTGCTCCATAATATCTTGAGAAAATGCTCCAAAAGTGAAAATCCCTACAAAAGTCAACCAAATCTATGAAAACACTAGAAAACACCAATTAGTAATAAAAGTGGCTCTAAAGAGCGAAAAACACTACTAATTATGACCAAGGGAATGGGGTAAAATACTATATAAAATAAACATATCAGTCGATGACATTTTTCTCATTGGAAACAACATTCCATTATTAGAGTCTGTAATGGCTTGGCTTGGAAGATGTTTTTCAATGAAAGAGTTGGGAGAGGCTTAGTACATAATAGGCATCAAGATCTATAGGGATAGATAAAAAAGGATGATAAGATTGAGTAAAAGTACTGATATTGATAAGGTGCTAACTGGATTCGGCATGGAAGGAGCCAAGAGAGGCCACCTACCCATGTCGCATGGCATAACCCTAAGCAAGATGTAGTGTCCAAAGACACCTGATGAGCAATAAAGGATGAATCAGATTCCATATGTTTCGCTTAATTGATCAATCATGTATCCCACGATATGTACTAGGCAGAATGTGTCGTATGCCTTGAACGCTACGAGTAGATACCAATCATATCCAGGAGAGGCACATTGGACTGCGACAAAAAATATCCTAAGGTACCTGAAAAGGAACAAGGATAAGTTCTTGGTCTATGATGGCAGAGATGAATTGCTGTTGAGGGTTATACCGACGCAAGCTTCCAAACAGACAGAGACGACTTCAAGTTACATTCTGGGTACATATTCCGTCTCAATGGAGGAGCGTTTAGTTGGAAGAGTGCTAGGAAAAGAAAAACTGCAGATTCTACGACTGAAGTCGAATATTTCGCAGCATCTTAGGCAGCTAAGGAGGCAGTTTGGATTCGAAAGTTCATTGGTAAACCTAATGTTGTACCCTCCATCGAGGGACCAATAGACCTCTATTGTGACAACAATGGAGCTATTTCTCACGCCAGAGAGCCAATCAAACATCAGAAGGTCAAACATGTCAAGCAACGATTTTACATGATTCAAGAATGGAAATCAGAATTTATAAAGTTGAAATGGATGAAAATGTAGCCGATCCACTAACTAAACCTTTGCCTCAAGTGAAGCACAACAAGCACGTTGAGGCAATGGGAATCCGACACATTGTTGATTGACTTTGATTTCCTTATTTTAGTGTTTTAATTAATTGTGGACAATTTTAATGTAAAGCACTATGATCAACCATTCAGTATTTGGAGTAATTAAAAATTTTCATGTAATTTAAATCACTCCGTTGACCATTTAATTGTGGTTTAGAATTAAATAATGAGTCCACTCAATTTTTGGAATATTCAAAATATGGTATCAAGACCACTGTTGGTAAGAAAACACCTATTAAGTGAACGCTGCATATTATAATTGAAAAATTATCCCTAATCAAGGTTATTTAAACAATGGACGATTAATGACCAGTTGAGATTAGTGTGTAGTTTGATTTATAGCACCGTTTCTTCTGCTACAAGGACATGATCGTCATGAATCATTTGCATAGGTATTGGTTTAGAACCATAACCGGACCGACGTTTGAGCATACTTTAAGAGATTTAAAATCGACATAAGTATACTTCTCATTATTGCTATCGGAACCTTTTTCCTTGACCATGAGTATTGTGAGCTTTATTGTTTGAGTACTAGTCCGCTTTGATGATTGTCAAACGTCTGCCGTAATAGGGGATTATAACGGCATCACTCGGGCGGCTAGGTCCTCTTAGTAAGAAAGGCTACATTACAAGACTGGAAATTTCCCCCTACTAAAGGTAAGGATGATTTCTTTGTTGTTTACAAGGTCTCTCATAGAGCGAGACTATAAAAATGCATGGCCATGCTTGGATGGAATTTATAAATCATCTGTTTATTAACAGTCGAACTCGGAATCGAGAAACACTTCTAGACGTAATAAGGATGACAAATAAATCTTATACACTAAAAGACGCATTAAGAGACATAGGAAAAGGGTTATACACTAAAAGTACGTTTGTCAAGAAGGACAAGAGGGAGATTGAAAGGAATAGTGTCCTTCGAACAAGTGTATTATTCTGATAGTGGGCTTAGAACTACTAGAAATCTTATATATTTAGTAAGTTCAAGTGATCAGAATGCCTGGGTGAAGGCCGCTTTCAATTAGTAATATTAATGCATAATTAATATTACAGCTTAATCTTAACTGAACCCTTCGGGTCACACCCAAGCAATCAATGAGCCGAAGTGACGAATTAATTCGGAAGGAATTAATGGGTCGACCGAGTAATATTTATTTAGAAGTCGGAAATTCGAGCAAAGAGCATCGAAACCTAGCGTGTTGAATATAATAAAACACGAGACGTGCAAATAGTAATACATCAACATAATTCCCAAAATAGCCGTGGCATCAAAATGCCCCAAGCAATCCGAGTGCTAGGGGCATAATGAATAGCATAGTGGCTAGCATGCGCACCAAGCCGAGCCTAGGCTGGCTGGTGCGTGCTAGCGCACCATTGCTAGCAGCCAAGGACCAGCCTTGGCATATAAGGGCAGCGAGCTGCAGCAGCCCGCACTCGGATTATGCGGCACGCTAGCAGCGAGCACCAACAGCCTACACTCGAAGTGCGCGGCATACTAGCAGCGAGCAGCAGCAGCCCGCACTCAGAGTACGTGGCTTGCTAGCAACAAGCAGCAAAATCCCGGATCTCCGTGGTGCGGGTAGCTGGGTTGTAGCGCGGGTAGCTTTGCCGTGGGTCGGGCAACTGGGCCGTGAGCAAGGGAGGAGTAAGTGGGAGCTTAGTGAAAGGGAGGACATGTGACACATGGAGAAGAAGAGAGAGGGGAGAGCAAGTTTGGTCCCCCCCTCTCCAAGTGGTCCTCACTTCCTCTCTCATGAATAGTTGACACTTGTTAATTTATTACTAGCTTGCTTAAATAATTATATTTTACCTTTAAAATAAAATGTGAAAATCACACAATCCCACATTGGTGGGAGAGACAATCATACTCTCATCACATCCTATAAATACCCAAGTAAGGGCATTGGAAAGGATGCTTGAGTAAGAGTTGGAAAGGGGATCATAAGTAAATGAAAACCCTTGAACTCAATAGTTGGAAAAGGTATCACATTTAGTGAAAGCCTTTGAACTCAATTACTCGGGTTTTATCGGTCAGGTCTTGCTATCCCTAAGACATTGGACCTTATTAGTATCCATTGGTTGTGGGTGGATCAACGTCGGAGGCTTTGTTATTTTGAAGCTAGGTTTAAAGTAAGAGCCCAAGCGATCAGGCGAAGAACGCTCCAAAGGTAATCGTTTTATCTTAATCTTCTGATTTATTTAATTATGTTTATGGTTTTATTTATTGCAAGTGCGGTCTTGTTTTTGAGTTTGTTCCGCGGTGAGTTGGACTCACCAAACCCCAACAGTCGATACTTGACTCTTTGTTGCAATCGTTCGGTAAGCTCAGAACAGGAGCTTTACTGAATGGTTGTATCTTGTCAAAATCAAAAGATTGCTAACAGACTTTGCTGGTGTTTTTCTTAGGGTTGACCTAAGGCTTAATGTTTTTCTTAGGGTTGACCTAAGGTGATTGACTGACTTGAGGTTTACACAATGTGACTGATTGACTTGGGGTGAATTGACACGTGTGACTCATGACTTGCATTGTGTGTGCATTGTATTGTGACTTGCTTCACTCAAAATGCAAAAAAGCAAAAATAATTCATCATTTTTGTGGAGGGTACCAACTTTCTCCCGAAAGAGAATCAAAGTGTTTGATGGTGCATGTTGAGTGAGATTAATCCGTTAACGTTGTCTCTCATATATAGTTAAGGATTGTAACATCTTATAATATCCTAGTTGACTCGATAATGAAAGTATTTAGGTAACTTAGGCGCGGAGGCTAGGTACTTCATACTTTATAATGCAATGGTAATTGATGAGTGCTGTTGATATGACAAGGAATGCTTTAGCGTTGTGTTAAGATTTCATGACAAAGGGTTCATAAGGGAAGTATATTTGGCTATGTATTTGTGATGTGTGCGAAAGTGACACTTAAGCTAGGCTGCAAAGGCTAAGTGTATGGAAAAATATATTATTCTAAGAAGAGTCAAATGATGGTGAATCTTGGGCTAGGTAAGCTATTGATGTACGGATAAAGCCCCTGAGTCTATCTCTACATGGATAAGGATGAGCATTGGATATCCCTTGATATAATCAATTATGCATTTTTTTATTACGGTCGCACCCTTGATGTGAGGTTGCCTACGTATCCGTTAGGATTTAGGCCGAACGTAGCACTAGCTGAACCTCGCACAAGTGTGTGTATACCTCAAAGAGGTCTTGTAAGGGTTGTAACGTGGTTTAGCTAAAGGTTGAAGAGGGATAAAGGCTCAACACCCTAGATAAGCCCCCAAGGTGTGCAACCTTGCTTTTGAATCTTTGCATTATTATGCTTGAGGTTTCTCACTTTTGAGCTCTCTCTCTCTTTTTTTTTTTGCTCTCCTTTTCTTTTTTTTTTCTTTTGCATTTTTTCTTATTTTGAACCCTTTTTTTTATAAGTGTGGGCAATCCTGATCGTGCAGTCTATCACTCACTTTGCATTCATGTTTCTCAGGCACAGTACCGAGCACTCGATAAGAGACGCAATCCGAGACGTGTTAATATCAAAGACATGTTTATGTCAAGATATTGGAACACTTGCCCTTTTGTACACTTTTATTTAATTTTTATATTTTTATTTTAATCCTTTGAAATCACTCAAATCTTTGTGAAATTGGAATTTGCATAAGTTGCACACTATCCCATCCCAAGGTTTGGTAGATGTTGGTTGAAAAACGAAAGGCCTATCGTTAGGTGAGGCTCAAATAGGTTTATCAAAAAAAGATTGTATATTTAAAAGGGTGAAGATGATATGATAGGCTACAAAGGGTGCCTCAAATCATTGGTATACTTGTTCTTAGTTTGACATTTTTTTTTGGGTGCAATGCAATGATCATATGCAAGGAAAGAAATGCTCATTTTATTAAACGGGAAAAAGGAAAAAACCTACAAAGTAAATCTAAGGAAAATTCAGGGTGCCTATCCTAGACTTATTGGGGAAAGGAAGAATGAAAAAGAAATAGAAAAAAAGGTCATGAAAACTTGTCGTTGAAGCCTGCCTTGTGTCTTGTGCTTTATCATCACTCGGACTTCTTGCCGTTTAGAGGTATGGGAATCTTGTTATTTTCAATTAGATAATTGAATAACTTCTCGTAGCTTCCAACAGCTCTTAGTAGTATGACCCCTACCTTGATGGTATTTGCAGTGTGCATCTGGATTCCAACTAGGTAACCTCTTCTTAGGTGCGAGATCTTGAATAGGTCCAATGGGAGTTATGAGCCCTTTAGCATGAAGGCGATCAAATGATGTGTCATAACTTAAGCCAATAGGTGTAAAGGTTCTCTTTTTCTCTTATTTGTTCATGGCAAGGACCTCATCCAAGTTTAACGTACTAACGTTGCTGAGTGGGTAGTTTTGAAAGAAGAAGGATTGTCGTTCTTCTTTCCTTCCCAGCCATTGTTATTATTATTACTATTCTTAGCCTTCCTGTTGCTAAGAGGCACATTAAGGTGATTTTAAAATGAGGTCTTGAATGCGATCCTTGAGGGTAAAACACTTTTTGGTTGTGTGACCATGGCCTATATAATGTTTACAATAAGAGTTTGGATCCTAATTGGGAGATCGTTTCTCAAGTGGTGGTGGTTCTTTACTGGGGTCGATGGGATGAATGAGACCTTGATCATAAAGATAGTCAACAGCTTCATCATAAGTCATTCTTATTTGTGTTTATTCTTCAATGGTCCATTTTGCCCGTGGATTAGGAGAATACAGTTCTTCATTAAATCCCTGGTGGGAATTTTGTTCGATAACAATCATCCGATTTGCTAGTCGTTCCACCACATTCAAGAGCATGGCAATGATGTCTTGCAATTTTCGAATGTCTTCTTTTAGAATTGACAAATTTTCCTCGGTACTATCTAAGAAAATTCTTTCATCCTCCTCAATCATGGCCACTTCATCAATAGAGGTTATATAAGCTATATCTATAATGGGCTCTCCTACAGGTGTGATTAGGAGTGGAGGGTCGAAGGATGTTTGATCTTCTGCGATGGTTAGAATCTCGATAGTTTTATTGTCATCGATTAGGTCATGAATTAGTTCTTTGTGTTTCCAACACTCCTCAGTGTCATGACCATTTCCTTGATGATATTTGCAGTGTTTATTAGGATCCCACTTAGGTGGCCTGGCTTCTAGAACTGGGTCTTTGATAGGTCCTATGGGCATAACTAGTCCTTTGTGGTGTAGCTTTTCGAAAGCTATTTCATAAATCATACCAAGCGGAGTGAACACTCTTTTCGACCTTTGGATTCGTGGTTTAGAGGTGTTCGTAGCATGTACTTCGTTAATGGGAGGGGAAAAAGAAGGATGGTAGTTCTTCTTTCCTCTCGCACTATTTTCTTTTAGAAGGTCATCTTCAATGTCAATGGCTATATTATCCACAACCTTGAAAGTATTCAAGTTGTGTTGGTATTTTGAGTGCTTTGCATATTTTTCTTGGAGGTTCTTGATGAAAATCCTTACAGACTCTTTTTTGGTAGGAACCTTAACCATATTAGCAGAAGTTTCCCTCAATTTGTTGAAGAAAGAAGTGAACCCTTCGTTTTCTTTTTGTTTTAACATCTCAAGTTGTGTGTGGTCTTCTTTGTCTTAGATGTTGCACTTATGTATATCTACGAAAGCATTTGTTATGGAATCCCAAGAAGAGGTTTTCTCTTTTTCAAGAGAAAAGAACCACTGTTGACAAAAGGTTTCTAAAGATAGTGAGAACAAAGAATGAAAAATCTTCCTATCAATCCCCTTAATGGTCATTATAGTTTCAAAGGCCCTTAAGTGAAAGTAAGGATTGTTAGTTGGCTTAAACTTAGGGATGTCACTGGCATTGAACTTATACGGAAAAAGTTCCTTGTCCACTAAGACCCCTTGTGAGCTAATGCCCTGAAATTTGTAGTCATTGGATATTTTGCTCAAGCTTTCTTGCATGAGCTCCATTTATTATTGCCTTACAGGTTCAATGATTGGAAGGGCTATACTCTTCATTAATTCCGTTAGGTTGGCCACATCCATCTTGAGTTCATTAACTTCTTCTTGAGATGTCATTGTCGGTTTCTCAAAAAGTGAGACTTGAACAAAGGTATCGTCCTTAATTAATAGTCCTTCTCTCCTTGACCAATTGATGTGGAAAGGGAAGTTAGAGGTAAGTTTTTTTTATTTATTATTTTTATAAAGCTCTATTCAACAAGCAATGGATGGGAAGAGAACATGGAAAGAAATAGAAATGGGATGGACCCTCAACTCAAATGACGGGAAAAAGACTCATGCATGAACCTAAAACATGGTCATGGTGTGAAAAGAGTATGTACAAAGTGTGTGCTAAGACTAGTGAGTTTAGGTGACATGCTAAGATTTGTATCATGACCATGTGACTAGACTTTGTGACTAGACTCGAACAAAGACTAAGTTAAGACCTCATGTATGTGCACTAAACTGGACAAGTTGTAGTATTTTAGTCGTAACATTTTATCCGTGACTCTAATTGGGACAAAACCAACTCCAAATAAAATATAAAACTCAGGGCTACAGATCCATTGGTTGTACGACTCGTAACTATTTCTAGAACTCTGGATATGCCTAAAACAAGTTGATGTTTGTGCAATATACGGGAATAAAAATCCGGGTTGACTCAATGGAACTATGACTCGATTTTAGAAATATTTGTTAGCTCAAATTAATTAATCAATTAATTGAGTAAATTCCTTTAATCCTTGGTTAGTTTAACTAAGCATATTTATAATTACAAGTCAAACCAAACGGATAGTTTAATCACATGTAGGTTACGCACAAGCAAGTAATGCAAGTAGTCAAGTAGTCACAATATGATGCAATGAGTTTGCAAGCTAACCATGGCTCTAGTTCTTTAAAGTTCAGGATATGGTTTAGTCTAAGAGGGTCCATGGTTATGAGTCTAGATGCACCACATGGAAGCCTTACCTTTGGAAGGGTTGGCTCGTGTGGATGGGACCCCGCGAGTTAAACTCGCTTCCATGGTTTAGTGAATTCAACAAACTTGGATGTACCCTTCGTTGCCAGGAGCGTTCGATTGGGTAAATAGAGCGTGAATTCCCATAGGGTTATGGCCATATGTATAACACATACGGGTTTTAGAAAAAAGGGAAAAACTCAATCAGGAAGTAAAAACGAGCAAACAGTACTAGAATACAAGTCAAAACAAGAAGGTAGAGTTTTGGCTCGGTAGGGTAAGAATTTGGCGAGAGAAAATAGCGTCGTCGCCAGACTACAAGCTTGTTGCAAGGCGACAGTGCCATCGTTTGGCACTGATGCTATTTTCTTAGTGTTAATTCCCACATGCCTCAACAGCTTTCTGTTCTTTAATTTTCCAGCTTTTTCCGTAGCATTATTTCGATTTTAGTTGTGAAGGATATTTCCCTAGATTCCTACGTGTAAATATCCTATGTTTTTTTACGCATTACGGATGGTCTTTCCAATGCAAACCTTTTTATGCTCATGCCAATAATGTTAATCAAAATTACGCACATGAAATACTTAGAACTTTTCGAGTCTCATCCACTCATTCTAAATCATTGCCAAAATGTTTCTAGAGAGAGAAACTCTTGCTTCTCTTTAACCCAATGGAGAATGATTCGGTGGTTGCCTTCATCAGATCCGTTCTCCAAAAGGTTAGATTGTAGAAGTAGGTTTCTTTGTTCTTCAATTTCTTAAAAATAAACAATCCCTAAGAGCTTTTTGGAATTCTCGGATTTTTCTTCGACCTTTTGGGTTCCTCGCTAGAGGCTGAAGAAGGGTTAGAGTTCGTTGTTCCGGCGACGGTATTGGAAGATTCGGCTGCTGGAAGGTGTTTCGGGGTTAATCGATTTCCCAGCAGTCGGAAATTGCTAAAGTTTTGTTTTATCAATTGTTGGGCTGATTCCGGGTATCTTGGGGCTTCGATTTTTCAAATCAAACCCGCGATTTTCTGGGTTTTTTCGCTCAAGGTTGATGTTGTTTTGTGAACTGGTTTGCCGGTGGCAGGTCTAGTTCTTTGGATGTGGGGTGCGTTTCAAGGTGGTCGGCGAGTTTCGACTGTCGATTTTCACCCCTGTTGGTGTTCTGTTGTCGGGGATCTATTGAGGTAGTTTGCCGACATCGGGTTGCTGTAGGGTAGCTGGGTTTCCTCCCTAGCTGGTGTGTTGTTGTTAGGGGCTGCTATGTATCCTGGGTTCGTCTTTCTCAGAGGATTTTGCGGGATTCTTTTGGAGGTTGAACTCGAGGGTTGGTGGCAGCTTCCTTGAATTGCAGATTTGTAGAGGTTGAGGTATTCCCTGTTGTTCTTCATCCGTAAAAGGAATGTTGATTTTGTTTTCTGATTTCCTTTTATTATCTTTATATAATTTGGGAATTGCTTCTTTGGTTGTAACTACTGTCTAGGCGTTTTGCA
This sequence comes from Chenopodium quinoa, assembly GCF_001683475.1. Taxonomy (NCBI): domain Eukaryota; kingdom Viridiplantae; phylum Streptophyta; class Magnoliopsida; order Caryophyllales; family Amaranthaceae; genus Chenopodium; species Chenopodium quinoa. The sequence continues at coordinate 136,367 of NW_018742738.1, read as the reverse complement.
TTACTTTTTCAGCTTACGCTTCCTAGTGATCAGTGTTGTTGGTTGATGATTCATGGTAGCGATCCTTTGTCCTGTTTTGTATTGTATGCTTGCCATGACGTTGTCCTAGAAAATTGGTTTCTGGGTTGTTATTTAGTTGTGATATTATGATTATGCCTATTGATGGTGGATGGTCTTTTTTTTTTGGGGATTGGCTGTAATAGTTGAGTTTTGGGTTTGTTAGCCTGCTTGGTGTGTAGTGGGATGAGGCCCTTTTTTTTTCCTGCTATCCTAGCATGAGGTGCTAGCTGATGGCCTGGGTTGTATTGTTGGTGGTTTCCTATTACTACCTTGTTGCTTGCTTCTACCCGGACTCCTTTTCATGCCTCTTCCTTTATGGTAGTTATTGATCTATTTCTGTCTTGGCATCCTATGCTTCCTTGCTTTGCTTGAGCCTCCTTGTAGTTGTATTGCTGGTTGATGGTTCATGGCTGCGATCCTTTGTCTTGGTTTGTACTGCATGTATGCTATTGTTCTGTCCTGGCAGGCTGTCTACGGGGTTGTTATCAAGCGGATTTTATGGTGATGCTGGTGGAAGGCGTTTTTCCTTTATTTTATGCAGTAGAGGTTGGTTGTCATGGTTGAGTCTTGGTCATTTTAGCTTGCCCGGTGTTTGGTGAGTTGAGGCCCCATTTTTAGTGCTGTCTCCTAGCATGAGGTGCTAGTTGATGGCTTGGATTGTATGGTGGGTAGTATCCCTCTTTCTACCTTGTCTCTTGCTTTTGTCCGGGCTCCTTTTTATGCCTCTTCTGTTGTGGTGGTTGTTGTTCTACCTCTATCTATGCATCTTATGCTATTCTGTCTTCTTGAGCCTCCTTGGGTTTGTGTTGCTAGCTGATAGTTTATGGCTACGATCCTTTGTTCTGGTTTGTACTGCATGTATGCTATAGTTCTGTCCTGGCAGGCTGACTTCGGGGCTGGTTTCATGATGTTTTTATGGTGATGCTGGTGGATGGTGTATGCTTTGTTATTGTTTTTGAAGTGGTGGAGGTTGGTTGTCATGGGTGAGTCTTGGTTATTCTAGCATGCTTGGTCTGTAGTGGGTTGAGGCCCTATTTTAGTGTTGTCTCCTAGCATGGTGTGCTAGTTAATGGCCTGGATTGCATGGTGGGTGGTATTCCTTTTACTACCTTGTTTGTTGCTTCTACCAGGGCTCCTTCTTATGCCTCTTCTGTTGTGGTAATTGTTGCTCTACCTTTGTCGTGGCATCTTATTCTTCTCTGCCTTGCTTGGGCCTCCTTATGTTTGTGCTGCTCGATGATGGTTCATAGCTGCGATCTTTTGTCCTGGTTTGTATTGCATGCATGCTGTTGTTCTGTCCTGGCAGGCTGACTGTGGGATTGTTATCAAGCTGCTTTTTATGATGATGCTGGCGGATGGTGTATGCTTTCAAGCTAAGCTGATGCTTTTTATACTCACCTTATTTGTTATCTTTGGTTGTTTGGGTTTATTACCCCTTTTGGCTGTAGCTTCGGTTTCCTCTCCCTTTGTTAGTTTGAGGTTCCGTAGTTGTTGTCTTTGTATTGCCTTCGGGCTTTGGTTTTGTTGCTTCTTTGGCCCAGAGGGCATGTACTGAACTTTCATTTCTTGAAGTTGCTACTCTTATGGGTAGTAACTCTTTACTTTTGGTAATAAAATTCTTTATTTATCAAAAAAAAAAAAAAAATCATTGCCAAAATAAATTTTAGGAATTAAAATAGAAATCCTTCCCAATGGAGTCACCAAATAATGTAGGGAATACTTCAAGCCATCCCACACTCTAGCCCCACTGTGATCATACACTTAAGCATGATGGCGTCCAAAGGGAAGGAAGCTAGAGAAAAATAGTCTCCATCAAGTTTTAGGAACTTTTAAACCGTTCACAGGGTGAAGGTTACACCCCTTAACGATCCAGGAGATCATTAACTCCAATAGGTCAGGAACCATGATTGGAAGTTCGGGAATGAAGGTACAAATCTTACCTTAAAGAGATTGCACATGCCCTAAAAATAGGCCTGTACTTTATTCTTCTCGTATTCATGTGCGCTTTCTGACTAACATGCAATCAATAGATTACCCTAAACCTGTTTATCCATGTTGGTTGAATATTAATGCCCAAATAAATATATTAATGGAGATCACTTGAATTATAATCATATTAACCCTAAATAAGATTATTAATTATCTTATTAAGCGTGATTACAAGTACTGATTCCATTTAAACATGCATAAAAGGTGTGATCAAGCAATAATAATAATAATATATATCAAGCAACATAATAAATTATCATAATAATAATCATAATTGAATTAACAATCATTATTAAAATAATCATGTTAAAGCATAATATTATGGAAAAATTGCTCTCATTAATCTGAACTTTGCCTCGTCCGCCCAAATTAATCCCAACTTTCGTTTATTATCTATTACTCCCAACTTTAGGGGGTATTAATTTCTATTGCACCCAAATGACTTGCAACCGGTTGAAGAGGTCAATTTTGCTGACTTGTGATTAGTTGCACATGTGTCGCAACCTAATTGGTTAAAAAAAAATTTAAAGATAAAAATAAATAAATTTAAAGATTAAAAATAAAATTATAAAAAAAAACCAACACATCCCGCACCCACCCACCCACAGCCAGCCAGCCAGCCAACCAACACCTTCCCTGGAGCACTGACTACCGCCCAGACCCCCTTCCCCTAGAGCGTCGGTCGCCGCCCAGTCATGCTTCCCCTCTCCTAGTGTCGGCAACGCCCAACCACCCTCCCCTTTCCCTTTAAAATTGGCCGCTGAAACGACCACTAGAAAAACGCCGCAACCCCTATTTCTCCGTGAATACGACCACTGAAATGGTCGAAATCAGCCGAGTTTCAGGCTGGATGGTTGGGTTTAACCCAAAATCGGCCGATTCGGCCGATCGTGGCTAATTTCATTAGCGATAGCTGGGCGGTGGCAAATTTTGAGATTTAGGGAAGGGAAAAGGTTTTCGGGGGTGGGGGAAGGGAAGGGGTGGGTTTCGAGGGAGGGGGCAGGCTCATCGGCGGATTCCGGCACCAGGGGAGGGGTTTTCGCGAATGGGGCTGGTTTTCCGGCGGGGTGGGGGTGGGGATGTGATGGCAGCAGCTGGGCATGGGGTTGTTTGTGGGTTTTTTTTGTTTTTTTTTTAAAAAAAAAATTAAATCAATCATACGGTGACACATGTCTAGGTAACCTGCTACATCAGGTTGGATGACCTGTTGAGTGCAACAAAAAATAATACCCCCTAAAGTTGGGAGTGATAGATAATAAACGAAAGTTGGGATTAATTTCGGCGGACGAGGCAAAGTTCAGATTAATGGGAGCAATTTTTCCTAATATTATTAGCAAGATCCTAGGCATGATAATAACAAGATTAATAACAAACCCTATCATGTCACTATATATCAAAGATCAAAGCTTTAGCCCTAACCTGATACTAAATGATATAAGGAAAGAAATAGGAAGAATCATAATAATCATACTTGATATTAGAAATATTAATTAACCCTAAGCATGATTACTATATCAAAATAATAACAATTAAACCAACTAATTACTTGGATGCCTCGTACCTCTTTCAAATAACAAAATACACAAATTAGTAACTTTAAGGAAACAAACAATTACATTAAATAATTGAAATAGAGATTTGGGACCAAACCCTCAGAATTATCAAACCTTTCACGTCTTGGGTCAAGGTAACTTCAAACTTGGCTAGGTGTTTCTAAAGCTAATGAATGAGGAATTTTGAGAGAGGGAATGTTTAGAAAAAGAATAGAGAGAGAAGGAAAGCTTCTAGCTTTTAGAGAGAGATGATTGTATATGTAGACTGTAGATGATTTGAAAATAGGGAGATACAGCCCCTATTTATAGGAAAAACAGAACGAGATCAATGAAAATCAAATTCGGAATAAAATACCTCATGTCGCAAACGACAGGAGCCATCGTCGGACGACAAGCTCGTCACCAGGCGACAAAGGCAAGCTCCAGGCGACGAAGTTCAGTGCCTGGCAATGACACTGTCGTCTAGCTCCGGTCTAAAAATCAACGCGCTTTTCCAAGCATAATTACCTTTAACACCAGTTGCAGGTAATTAAGCGTTCGAGCAGTTTTCAAATCAGATCTAATATATTTTATTCTAAATAAAACATTCTTTAAAAATATAATTGATAGGCCCTCCTCTAGATCATGGAACTACCTTATAGATTAGTGGACCTAATCTAATATAATCCATAACTTCCTCACAAGTCATCGGAATTATGCCTATAATATATTATTGGAAAGCTCCTTTCAAGCCCAATCCAACTACACTATTATCGGACCCTTATTATGGACCAAATCAAATTTGACTGGCTATCTTTCATAAATAGGAGTAAGAAAAGAAATATTTTAGAAAACAGAAAGAGAAATATTTTAATATAAACATCCTCATCTTTAGACTTTCCACACTTTCCCTTTCTCCGATAATCAAATTACGTGAAAGGTATTCATCACTGGGTTTGGTTTTGGGGAGACACATTTTGGTGTCTACAATAACGAAGACATAAATCCTTCATCTTCGTGCACGTTTGCAAGGTCTTTACGATAGTCACTAAGCATGGCAGTTCAAATGGATTTGACAGTGGGTTTGACACTGTGGTTTCATGAGAGCACGGCTTGAGAGAGTAGGAGCTAAAATTTGGAGCATCCATTTCCTTGCATCTTGTGCTTTTCCAATGCTATAAGCTTGCTCCAAAAGCATCTTCCAATTTAGAAAACTACCAATCTAAAGACCGGAACCTCGTACAATACCTACGACCTCATAAAAAGGAGAAATAAAAGTGAAAACATTAGAAAAACCATGAAAACACAAAATAAGAGATAAAAGGAAAAATTAAGAGAAAATGCATTAAACTAAGCATTTATTAAGAAAGAAAGGTATGAAAAGAAGTAAAAAAACAACCTAAATACTCATTAAATGAGTGTGATAAATGGAACTCATCAAATTAGTTTAAAACAAATACATTAAAAGAGGAGAGTTTCACGCCATGGTGGTCGACCGACTAGCGGCAACCGACGGTGACAGCAAACCTGCGGTGGGGTCGATGAGCAGTTGCGGCAGCAACCACGTCAGCGTTGGAGTTCTAGCAGGTCGTGAGCTTCGGTGGTAGGGCCATGGGAAACCAACAAAAAAACAAACTCCAACCATGAACATTATAGTTCATATAGGAAGGAGGGAAAAAAAACGAAAAGAAAGAAGAGAAAAAGAAAAAAGAAAATTAAATAGGGCGAATTTTGACCATTTGACTTTTCAGGTGGCAAATTTTAGAGATTCTTTAAGTATTTATAGAATAGGGTAACTATGAAATATTTGTGCCTTATAAGATATGATATGGGGAGAAATGATTGGAACAAAATAAGTAAATAGGATGATTGACCTTATTGTGAAAGTGGGCTACGTTTGGATTGAATATTTATTAACCTAAATATTAAAACTTGTTTTTATTTATTATCAATTTATTATAATAGTTTGACCCAAATAAATTTTAAATAAATAAATTATGTATAAAATACATTAAAAATTTGGGGTATTACAATTACTTTTGGCGCTTCTCACATATTCTGACATATGCTCCTCTTAGAAGTACTTTTACTCCTAAGGATTTTCCACTAATAAGGTTTGGCAGATCCTTAAGTGTGCCTTTTCCATGATTCCCTCCAGAACCCACTCTAGAATTCATCTTAGAGGTGGTTTGGAGAAGCCTTTTTTGTTCAACTCTCCATTCATCACAACCTACCAAATAGGCATTGTTTTTTTACCTGCCTAGCCTAGACTATGGCATCAGGCAGTGCGCCATGCATTTTTTACGCCAATATGTCTGAGACCCATGCTTGTTGTTGCATGATGCAATTCACCTTTTTGCTTTCGGCAATGCTGCTTTCTTCTTATACGCCATCATGATTGTCCTTGTGAGGCTTTAAAGGGTGAAGCTACCTAACTTTTAAAATACGTTAATTTAAGAGTTTTCTGCTCTGTGAACCAAAACGACTTGAAAGTGCATCAATTGGGCTGCTATTTCTTTTAATTTGGTTGAGTATATCAACATTGTAGGCTCTCTATCCTCATACTTCCCCTCCAGCTAGTTGGCTACTTACTAGGAGTTAGTCTACAAGTGCACTTTCTTTGCTCCTGCTGCAATGCTTACACTCAATCCAGCCGGGGTTGCCTCGTATTTGCCCTCTTAATTTGCTGCCTTGAACTTGAATTTGATGGCATATTCATAAACATTGTCTTCTAGTGATTTTAGGATTATTCCGGCTCCGTAGCCTGTTTGGGATAATGATCCATCCACTAATACTTTCCAAACTCCTATTTCATCTTATTTTTTGTCATATATGGCTTCTACTATTAAGTTAGGTAGAGATTTAGCTTTTTTAGCCGCTTTAGTCTTAACTTGGAAATCATACTCAAAAAGTTCAATTGCCTATTTTACGAGCCTTCCCGAAGCGCCCATTTATTATAGGGCTTCATCTTTCTTGCTATTGTTACCACTACCAAGACTAGTTTTACAATAAGCGGGTGTCTTTGATTAGAGTCAATCAATACGTGGCTTACGATGTTTATTGGCTCTGTTGTTTGTATTTTCCACTAGGAGGACTGATCCTATTTTCTGTACTAAAGCTGAAATGTAGATTTTGAGCTTCTCACCTTGCACCAGGCTGATCATGGTGCGAAGCTTGATTAGATGATCCTTGATACCTTCCATAGACTAACTACTTATTATTATGCCCTCTTGGACGAGACTTGATCCATTGAACTTGGTGACTTCGTAACTCCCCCTTTTCAGATCCTTCATGTCTAGTTTTAACTCCTTGAATTCACCGATGTATATTATGTTAGCTAAGCTACAACCATCTACCAGTACTCTATCAACTTCCCAGTTCGCAATTCTCATCGTTACTACTAGAGGGTCATTATGAGGGTAGATTATGCCTTTTGGGTTTTACTCATCAAATACAGCTCATAGCTATGGGGGCAATGGTTTACATCTACACTTTTTATTGTAACCTATCTAGTGAATCATCGCTCGCAAGATATCTCTTGTTCTATTCGTCATTCCTCCATGCACATGTCCGCCATTGATCACATACACTCTGCCTTCCGGTCTATTATCTCAATCCCTGCCTTTAGCCTGGTCTCTCTAACCTCTTATACGGTCATGGCAAGACTTATCCTATTCTCTTCAGTAGGAGGAGTCAGAGTACTGTTTGAAGTGGCTAAGGTACGCACGTCGGACTAATTCCTCTATGTTGTCCTTCAGGTGCGTACATGACACAAGGAAAATATAGGTCGTTTTGGTCATTTTCTACCCTTTCCTAGAGCCAAACTAAATTTGTAAACACACGACCAACCTAATACGAGTATATGATAAGTCAAGGATCGAACCCAAAGGAATGACTAGGTGCAAGGTATAGCCTTTGTCAAGTTACGTCGAAGAATGTAGAAGGTTATGGTAGGTAAATAAGGTATCAAGAAACTAGATAAATCGAGAAATTCAATATGCTAAACACTAGGGAAATAGGTTCCACATGCAAGCTCAATGATTATGCTAATTGATAGATCACTCAATCGATTCAAACATTATAAAGGAAAATCAATAGTTGCAATAAATGGAATCCGAAAGCTATCTCCTATAAGCCAAGCTAGGGTTCACTATGAATGGCTAGCAAGGAAAATCACCATCAAATTCAATCAATTAAAGCAATTCTCAAATCAAGGGTTCATGTCATTGAAATTTGCAATGCAATCTAGATTATTCTTATAGGTTGATCACTCCTAGTATATTTATCACATGCACGGCTAAGTCAACTAATTTAATTTCAACAATTCAATCAATCATTGATCATCACTAGCAAAAATCATCAATCAAGCATGCTTCCCCTTCTCCCTAGAAACTAATCTACTCAGTAATCATGGTGAAATTGGAAAACAAAACAAATTCAATCACAAACATATTCATTTCAAGTTTAATCAAGAAGGAATTCAATCATTCATCAATTTCTCAAACCTAGACTAAAATTCAAATAAAACATTCATGTATTAAAGGAAATTGCAATACAACTAAATTCAAAGAAAAGAAACCTCACAAACTTTCATTGATATGAAAAAGAAATCAAAAATTGATTGAAGAAATGTTGTAATACAAATCCAAATCTAGGAACTTCTATCTCTACTTTTTCTCTAACTTCTCTCTAGTTTCTCTCTCTAAACACTAAGCATATGAAATTATCTAAAAGTTTTCTTTTAAAAGGAAATACAAGAGTATATATAGACAAAGAAGAAGAATTTATCGGTCGCACCCTCTCCAAGAAATCTCGCGGTCATGGAAAAATGGGCACGAAACCCATAACAAACTCTGCGGGCAAACTGGACAATCCTGCACCCGCAGCAAAGACCTTTACGCCCACAGCTAAGGGCACGACAAATGCCCTACTCCCAAATGAACTTCAGGGGTCCGCGGTTTCTCTATGTAGCAGCGGTCTTTCCAAATTATCCACACCTGCGGCTAGGCCGCGACCAGGGCAAGGAGCGCTACTGCCAAAAATCCTCCGTTTTGTGCACTTTTACCCGCGCCCGCGACCTTCGAGACTCACTCCCACGGCTAATGTAAAAAGATGTGCGCTCTCTCCAAGGAGCTTGCTTCTTCCTTTTCTTTTTCTTTATAGCTCTTATTGATCCTTATACAAGGCCAACTCCTTAAGTATATACAAAGGCAAACAAAGGAAAGAAATAGAAGAGAAATAGAGCCAAATAAAAGGAAAATACGAAGAAATCCACATAAGGAAAGCAAAAAACGAAGAAAGAAGAAAATAGAAAAACTAAAGGAGAAAAAACCCAAAGTAATAAATGAAAGCTATGAAAATAGGGTGAAAACATCCTAAAGACTACCCTGTGAGTGACATAAATGACACTCATCAATTCCCCCAAGCTAGACTTTTTCTCGTCCCGAGCAAAAAAAAAAAGCTAAAAAGGAAAAAGAAGGACTTATTTCGAAAATAAATGGAAAAGAGAGGAAAGGATATACACTAAGACTCACTAACATAGGAATCACGATTGATTTTAGCTTCAACAAGCCCGGTAAACCCTAAAGTCACCTATGAGGACGAGTAAGGTATCGTAAAGGTTTCCTAAGAGCTTAAACTATGACCCTTAAATAAAAGGAGGCAAAGCATAAGAGGAGAAAAGAGAAAGTTAAAACTTTGAAAAGAAAAGAAGTTCTTATACAATGGACTTTTGCACATGATCAAAACACCAGAGGATATTAAACTTTCTAAAACAACAATGGTAAGCACGTTCTAAGATATCGAGGTTGATTGAAACACAGAACATGCTAAGTATAGAGAACTACCAAAGATCAATTCACTTTCATCTAAAAACAATTTTAGCACATTTTCCCATTGGCTTCAAATCTTCTTTTAGCAAGCATCTATATAGTTCCTGAAAGGAACCGAAAAACAATAGATTTGAGGTTTATTGACATCATGACTTTGCATCCTCTCTCCTTACGCTTCAACTCATAATGCCCTCCCTCGGTATATGATTCAACTACTAGGTTAAAAGGGCTTTCGCAAAGGTTGTAAAGTAAGGGAAAAAGGTTGAGGGTAGGCTTAAAATTTTGGATTTTGTGGTACACCTAAGTTGTGAAGCAAAGATTGGCCAAATCTCAACGCCAAAACCAAGTGGTCACCAAACAAAAAAAAACTAACACCCCTAATCTTATTCAAAGCTATAACACAATCATATATAACAAAACTGTAAGACGCTCCCCCCCCAAGCTAGAAAATAACATTGTCCTTAATACTTAAAATAGGGAGAAACGTTTACATCAAAATATTTTTGAACTTTTTCATTTCTCACTTCTTTGTTTTTCCAAAGTTTCCAAAGTTTGTGTGATCATACACTTAAGCATGATGGCGTCCAAAGGGAAGGAAGCTAGAGCAAAAGAGTCGCCAACAAGTTTTTGGACCTTGTAAACCGTTCACGAAGTGAAGGTTACACCCCTTAACAATCCAAGAGATCGTCAACTCTAATACGTCTGGAACCATAACTGGTAGTTCGGGGATGAAGGTACAAATCCAACCTAAAAGAGATTGAACCTTCCCTAATAACAGGCCTCTACTTTATTCTGATCGTATTCATGTGCGCTTTCTGACTAACATGCAACCAATAGGATTAACCCTAAACTTGTTTAATCTATGTTGGTTGAATATTAATGCACAAACAAATCTATAATTGGCGATCACTTGAATTATAATCAAATTAACCCTAAACAAGATTATTAATTATCTTATTAAGCATGATTACAAGTACAAATTCCCTTAAAACATGCATAAAAGGTGTTATCAAGCAATAACAATAAATAAAAATCATGCAACATAATAATCATAATCATAACAATTATAAAAATAATCATGGTAATCATGTTAAAGCATAATAATAACAAGATCCTAGGCATGATACTAACAAGATTAATAACAAACACTAGCATGCCACGAAGCAACAAAAATCAAAGCTTTAACCCTAACATGATACTAACATGCTATTAGAAAATAAAATAGGAAGCATCACAAGAATCATAAAAAGCATATTTGATATTATAACTTTACCCTAAACATCAAGCATATTTGATATTATAAATTATTGTTGTCATTCTAAACATCAAACATCCTAACATGATACTAGGAATCATAATAACAGCCTAAACATGATTTCTATATCATAATATCAATAAATCAATTAAAGCACTTACTTGGATGCCTCGTATCTCTTTCTAATAACAAAATACACACGTTAGTAACTTCAAGGAAAATAATAAAATCAAAAAATTAAATTAAATAATAATTGAAATAGAGATTTGGGACCAAACCCTCATAAATATCAAACCTTTCCCGTCTAGGGAGAAGGAAACTTCGAACTTGGCTAGATGTTTCTAGTGCTAATGTATGAGGAATTGTGTTTGTAAAAAGGCTGGTTTTGAGAAAGAGAGAGAGAGAATCAAGAAATTCTTGATGATAGTTGATGAGAATTTTTGATTGAAAAAGGGGAGATATGACCTCTATTTATAGAGAAAAAAGAGAGTCTCAGAATAAGAAAAGAATCTGAATTCTAATCGAAATAAAACTCGATAGACAATAGTTTTTTGCGAATTTTGTTTTTATCATATCTTTTGATCCAGAACTCCAAATAAGACATATAATATGTCGTTGGAAATATCTTGAAGCCTACTTTCCAACCCAATTAAAATCAAATCAAAATATTTTGTAGATAAAAATATGTGGCCGAAATAGTGGAATGGTGTCAGTTTTGGATAGAGTTTCATATCCCATTCATATCTTTTTCGTTATAGCTCGGATTTAATATTATAGTATATAATTGGAAAGATAATTTCAAGATCTATCCAATCATATAAGATTTAGATAAAGATTATGAGGCACGAAAGTAAAATCTGACTGTCTTTGAACATCTTTAAATTCGAATAGAATTAGGATTTAAGAAAAAGGAAAGTTTTGAAAAAGGAAAGTTTTTATTTAACTAAAATTCTTTAATCTTATCATTTCAAAAAGGATAATTAAGATCTTTTAAAAACTTATAGAAGATTCTAAATAATCCTTATTAGTTTAGGAATAGTATTGAACCTTTGGACCCTCCACATGATCATTGGGTCGTAGGTAAAATCCGGTTTGGGCCTAGTTTAGAATTTTGGCCATAACTTCCTCATTATTCATCGGAATTGGGCTTATAATATATCGTTGGAAAGATATTTTCAAACCCCATCCAAATACACTATTATTGGACCCATATAACGTACCAAAATAAACTGGGATGCACGTTTTTCAAAAATAGGGTAAGAAAAGAAATATTTTCAAAAATAGAAAGAAGACATATTTTAATAAAAACATCCTTATCACTAAACTTTTCACACTTTCGCTTCGTTCGATAAAATGACATGAAAGGTATTCATCACTGGGTTTGGTTTTGGGGAGACACATTTGGGTGTCTATACTTTGCTTTTTCTTAACTTTTCAAGTTTTCACATTATTCAATGTCCTCGCCTCTTTTAACTATGGACGGCTTTTACAACATTGCATTTGAATGTCCTTGCCTTTTTTTAACTTCGGACAACTTTTTAATTTATTCATTTGCCATTATTCACAAAATATACAAATAACAAGCTTGCTTACAAATAAGAACCAATATCCAAACTCATATACCACAATCTCCAAGAACATGACCATTTGCTTCACAAAAACAAAATGGAACAAAAAGAAACAAAAGGCTTAAAGATCTGAAGATGTGGCTAGAAAAGAAGGGAAAAAGGCTCAAATGGTTAGCAAGTAGGAAAATGTGAACCCAAGAACTAAAAATAAATAAGATTAACCTAGAAACAAAAAATTACCACCCAAAAAAGATGCCTTTGTCCTCCCTAGATGATTCGGTCTCGTGTTTGAGAATTATGAGTCAAGTTTCAAGATTAGGTCCGCAATAGTCAAGGATCCATGCCGCTCATAAAAGTAATTGAAGAAGGCTTGAAAACGAAGAAACCTCACAAGGTTGTGGCAAAAATTAACTAAAAAGCATCAAATTCACCGAAGGGAACAATTGCGAGTTTTCAAGAATAAGATAATCCGGTTTCAAGGTCCCAAAAGTTCTAAAACCCTACCTTAGCATGTTCTATCTTAGAGTCAACCAAAGATACTCTCAAACCGTGCAAACCATTGTTTTTAGGAAGAATAATAGCCAATGTGCAAGCTCAAGTTGTACTAAGTCCAAAGTAAAAGCTAAATTATTAAGAAAGAAAAGCAATGCGTCAAAAACATTTATTCTTATTTACAAAAACTATTTTTTTTTTCAAAGGAAAGAAAAGTTTAAAATCAAAATCTATGAAAGAAAAATACAAATAGGAAAGTAGAAGAGAAGAGAAAAAGGAAACAAAAAGAAAAAGAAAAACCTTAAGAAAAATAAAATGAAGAAAGATATGAAGTGAAAAATTGAAAAGCAAAGGAGAAGTAGAAATGCAACAAGGAAGTAATGGTAACACACATAAATCGCAATCAACAAACAAGTGAACATTCGCCCACTACGCCAATGTTCCCAAAAACACAAAGGTATTAAGAAGTATACTGTAGACAACTAAAAATGTCTCCCCAAAACCAAACCCGGTGATGAACAACCTTTAACCGCCATTATTGGTCGGGCTGAGTATTTAATCTTTGGAGTGCATAAATCCATATTTCCATTTTATAAACCAACCAATTCCTATCCTATTTCCCAAAAACATAACTTATTTTCCTCTTTTCGTGCCTTTAAACCCAAAATAATTCATTTCGTGTCCTTTAAAATCATTCATTTTGTGTCCTTTTCATAAAAATGTTTATACCTGTTTTATTTTCTATAATCTGGGTCCAATGATTGAATAGTTGTATGGGGCTTGAAAAGAGCTCTAAAACGATATGTTATAAGCCCAAATCCGAGTTATAATGAATAAGTTATGGCAAAAATACTAAACTAAGCCCAAACCGAACCTAAGCCCACCTTACCTACGACCCTATGATCATGTGGAGGGTCCAAAGGATTTAATATCATTCCTAAACCAATTAGGATTAATTGAAAGCTTCTATAAGTTTCTAAAAGATCTTAATTAATTTTTATGAAAAGATAAGATTAAAGAGTTTGAAATTGAATAGAATTCCTCTTTTTGAAAGTCCTATTTCTATTCGAATTGAAAGTCGTTCAAAGATAGTCAGATATTATTCTCATGATATAACGGAAAATATATATTTCCAATTATAGCTCTTGAAATTATCTTTCCAATGATATATTATAATATTAATTCGAAGCTATAACGGAAAAGATATGAATGAAATACCAAACTCTATCCAAAACTGACACCGTCCCACTATTTCAGCCATATATTTTATTCTACAAAGGATGTTAATCTAATTTTAATAGGGTTCAAAGTAGACTTCAATAGCTTTCCAAATACATATTATTTATCTTTTTCCAATTTCTGAATCAAAAGATATGATAAAAACAAAAACCGCAAAAATTGTTGTTTATCGCAAGAGTTTTATCCGATTCGAATTCTTATCTTTTCTTGATTCTTCGACCCCTCTTTTTTCCTTATAAATAGAGTTCATATCTCCCCTTTTTAAATCATCAACAAGCTTGATCATCAAATCATTCTCTTCTCCCTCTTAAACCTATCACTAGCCTCCCTATCTTCCATAATACTTTCCCTAAGCACTCCAAAGAGTCCATACAACACCCGAGGTTCCGTCCTTAAACCAAGACGTGAAAGGTATCATTAACTGAGGGTTTGGACCAAATAAAATCTACATTTATTTAATTTAATTGTTTCAATTTGATTTATATTTTTATTGAAGTTACTAACAGTTTATTCATGATGTAGCAATTCAAGGAAACGCGGAAAGTGAGTAATTAATCACTTAATTACTCTTACTTTTATTCTTATTGGTAGTATCATGATTAGGTTATTTTATATTTGATTTGACTAGCGTAATTATTGTTGAATTGCTTTCAATATTAATGTTTATTCTATTATTATTTATTGATCACCATATTACATGTTTAAAGCGAATATGTAATTGAAAATCACGCCTAATAAGATAATTTGGACAACCAGTTTAGGTTCCTTTAATATTATTGTTTAATTAATTGATCACGATATTTTAGAATAGTGTGTTGCATTAATATTCAACCAATATAACCTAATAATAGTTTGGAGAAAGTTGAATATTTTGTTTGTATGCCTTTGAGATCGCAGGAATTACTTTTCACAACAAGAATCGAGTAGAGGCCAATACGGGCGAATGTGACTCTGTGACTCACTTCGTACCATCATCTTCGATCCTTCTTTTGTGGATCCGAACCATACGGAGTTAGTAATCCCATGGATTATGAATGGGGTGTAACCTTCACATGTCAATCGTTGTTGCCTATCCTTGTCCTTTAATCGTGGTTGCCTTAAATGATCCGTGAACGGTTTACAAGTTCCGTAAAAACTTCTTGGCGGCTCCCTACTTTTCTTTGTCCCTAATCGTTGTCCCTAATTGTATATGTCGCTTCCTACTTCCTATGAGTGCCCAGCATATTCACAACATGTTTAATGTATGCGCACTTCAAACGACGCCTACACATACATCCTCAAACCGTTCAACTTCTCCTTATCTAAACCTAAACTATAAGCATCCAAGAAAAGAAAAATAAAAAGAAGGAAAATAGAAGGATCTCACCAGGCGTTAAAGCTATGCTACATCAAACAAGGTGAAAGGGAACCTGTATGAATCTTCAAAATCCAAAGCATAAGCGTCAAAGCAAGGTGAGAAAGAAAAAGACTATATACAAAATGAGATTGTTAGTAACTTCATAATAAAATAAAACAAAAGAAAACTACACAAAAACTATGCACAAAAACTAGAGAAACCATCATCATCATCAATGCAAAAATCCCAAAATCATCATCATCAAAAACCAAGACAACATAACACCAACATACAAAAATAGACTACCAAACGCTAAGCATGAAAAAACCACCAAAACAAATCTAAAAATATCCCCATTAGTCCATGCATGGTGCCTCCCCCTCACAAAATTTGGGCATCAATCGTGATGCAAACAAGCAAATAAAACTAAAAGGGGGGTACCAAAAAGGGGAAACAAACAACCAAAGGGGGACTACTGGCCACTAAGGCCGGCACCACTATCACCCACATCCCCCCATCATAAGAAAATCCCGAAGGGGGGCCATAGGGATCCGAACCACCAGTGTAACCAGGTGGCCACCCTTAATGACCCTTGAAGAGGTCAAGTTGGGATGCGGATAATTGGTCATATGGCTCGGGTTTCACACAAATTTCGGGGTGTGTGGGGTGAACATAAGGGTAGTTGGGATCCTCCCTATAATCACTCCCTCCCGAAACCCGATAGTTATAATGATCGGACTCATCGAGAAAATCACGCCTAGGATCATCGGGGTTCGAGACACCCGGCCAATATGGATACATAAGAAGGTTGTCACCACCCAAAGATGGCACGGGCCCTTGTTGGGCCGGCACTTAAGGGTATTTAATCGGAGGAGTGACCTCCCCCCTATGCACACTAGCATCATATAAGGCACTGGTTTGATAATAAAAGTGTTTGTGGTTGGCATACATAGCTTGCGTGCTTAGTTGCATGTGTTCCGTTTGCTCACGCATAGCCACCATCTCATGAAGATAGTCATTTTGTTGGTGGTCTTGTTGATGTTGTTGTCTTTTTCCTCTTCTTTTGTTGAATCATAAAGGTTTTGATGATGAGGAAATTAAACTAAAGCAAACTCGACTAATTAAGGTTTTGATGATGAGGAACTTAAACTAAATCAAACTCGACTAATAAAGGTTTTCAAGTGTTTGATTAGTTGTGAAGTTGATCATGGTGATGGAAGAAGTAGCTGAAACTAAGAAGACATGATGAGATCTTTATCAAAGAAGTTAAACAAATTAGAAGAAGAGTTCTCTAACAAGAACTGAGTTCCCTAACAGGAACGTTCCCTAACAGGAACTTGAAGACAACAAGCTTAAGTTCTTTGGTGGAACTTAATAAGCTTGGAGCTCAAGTAATCTACCTGAAAAAAGGCGCGGCGCATCAATTATTTTAGTTAAGGTTTTTATCTTCTAGATTATTGTTAATATGTTAAGTAGGTTATTGCACGAAATTTATTAGAGGCGTGACAAGTTGGCTTGGTAAATAAAATAATATGGAAAGTAATAAAAGATAGATTTTAGGAAAATATTTTCTAAAAGTTTTACTTCCTTTAAATCGCGTTGTTAAAAAGATAATTCTTTTTCACAAAATATCTTTTTATCTTTATTTTCCGGAAAAGATTTTATTCACTTGATTTACATAAAACCGTGTTTTAAAGATAAGTTAAGTTAACTTATTTATCTTTTAGAAAACCTACTTTCTATACGAGTGTTACTTGTATAAATAGTGGAGAGTAGAATGGTTTTAGGTTTTTGTGAGCTTATGCGTGAAGAAATCATTGTGCTATAATTGAGTAAGTTTACCAAGCTTCTAACTTTTGATATTAGTTTCGGATTACGTGCATTGCTTACCTATCATACTAGGTGTTGTACACTTGTATTGGGTTGGGTTATTTGGGTGGTTTATTGTTTATTTTACACATAGTTTTGTAAGCTTCTTGGTGAGGCTGAGAGTTTTGTACTTTGGCAGTACGTGTAGTACTTTGGTGGTACAAGTGAATCTAAGTGTGGTGCATAGGTTGGGTAGGATATGGTCGTATCAAGTAGCAAGTCCAGTGAGGATATTGTGAAACTAAAGGCCCGTGTCTTATAGGTTGTAACTTGGCAGGGTCGAGGTTTTACTTGTAGTTGGGCCCTGGAAGGTTTCCTTGTAAAATCTGTGTGTGCTAGCAAGTTCCTATATGCATTGTTTATTAATCCGCAAAAGGTAGTCATTAGGAACTCAATACAATTCACCCCCTCTCTTGTATTAATCGTCTCAACTAACAATTGGTATTAGAGCAAGGCTCTTACGTGTGAGCAAATAACTTTGCTGAGTATGTTCTTGGGGAGATGAATTACAAGGAGAAACTTGAAAAAGGATATTCCACCCAACGTGCACCCATATTCAATGGTAAGTTTTGCACCTACTCGAAGAACAGGATTGAGATCTTTATCAAGGCTGAAAATTACCAGGTTTGGCGTGTTATTGAAACTGGTGATTTTAAAATAACTGCAACCAATGACAAGAACGAGGTAGTTCCTAAACTTATTTCTCATTATGATAAGGAAGACTATCAGAAACTTGAATTAAATGCTTTAGCTATAAAGTATTTGCACTGTGGACTTGGACTTCATGAACATAATCGTATCATGGGATGCAAGTCTGCTAAACAGATTTGGGATCTACTAGATGTAACTCATGAAGGTACCGATTAAGTAAAATGTTCTAAAATTGTTTATTGATGTCTAGATATGAAAGGTTTGAAATGCAATCAAAGGAATCAATAGAGGAAATGTTTACTAGGTTCAATGATATTATTAATGAATTGAACTCCCTTGGCAGACACATTCCTATTGATGAACAGGCTAGGAAGATCTTAAGGAGCCTACCACAAGATGAACGATGGAGATCCAAGGTTACTGCCATGCAAGAAGCCAAGGACTTCACGAAGTTTAACATGGAACAACTAGCTAGATCATTGATGACTCATGAACTTCACCTGAGGTCCAACTCTGAAAGTTCCAAGAACAAGAGTCATGCTCTTAAGGCTCAAGACTCAGAGGAATCGGAAGCTGATGAGGAAGAAATGGCAATGCTAGTTAGAAAGTTCAAAAGGATGATGAACTACAAGAAGTTTGATAGGAACAAGAAGTATGCAAGTTCTAGAAACACAACTTGTTTCAAATGTGGGTCTAAAGATCACTTCATCAATGATTGTCCTCTACCAGACGGTGAGAAAGTAAAGACAAAGGGCAAGGAGAAATCCAAAGAATCAAGATTCTATAAGCCTTACTTCACCAAGGACAATGTGAAGAAAACCATGCTAGCTGCTTGGGGAGATTCAGATTCAGAGGAAGAGGAAGATCAACCGTCAGAAGAAATTGCACATCTATTCTTGATGGTAAAAACTGATGAAATGGCAAAACTGAAGGAACTAGAATCTGAGGTATGGTTTTCTCAAAAAGAACTTAGACATTTCTCTAAAGAAAACTTAATATTTGTTGTTTTAGAAATTCAAGAATTGAAAGAATTGCATAGAGCTAAACGGCAAAGTGATGAAGCTTTGGTAACTTATAAAGAAAACAGTGAGTGGGTCAATAATATGAAATTTGATATTCAATATAGATTTTTTAGTCAGTTTGATCACAATAATTATTTGAAAGAAACTATAGACAGGTTGCAACATGATAACATAATGTTAAATGTGGAACCATCCTTGATGAAACTCTGTCTTGAAACTCCTGAATCTGAAGTTCCTCCCATTGCTCGATATCCGAATTTTGAAAAACTAAAATCTGATTTGGAAGATATAAAAGCGGATAGGGCAAGACTTGAGGGGGAACTTGAGAAAGCCAGGAAAGGTAAACAACCTATAGACTACAGAGATCCAGATTGGATCACTAAAGCCCAAACAAAGAGAACAGAATATTTAGGTTTCAAAAAGAAGTTCCAAAAGGAAAAGAAGTATTTTAACCTGCCTAGTAGTATGGTTTGTTATTTCTGTGGAAAAACTGGACACAAACAGGCTAAGTGTCCTAAGAAAGAAAAGAAAACACAGAAAAATGAAAAACATGTAGAACAGATTGGGATCAAGAAGAATGATGAGCCTGCTGTTGTTACAAAGGAACCCAAGGAAACCTGGGTTCCTGAAACTAATATTTGATTTCTCATGCAGGTTCCAGTGAGGGGGAACAACACTTGGTACCTCGACAGTGGTTGTTCTAAGCACATGATTGGAGACAAATCTAGATTTCTCTCACTGGATGCCTACTATGGGGGAAATGTGACCTTTGGTGATAACATGACAGGAGATATAGTTGCGATTTGCAAAGTAGGAAGGTCAAGTTCCCATGCTATTGATAATATATTTTTGGTTGAGGGTCTCAAGCACAACTTGTTAAGTATCTCACAATTTTTTGACAAAGGTAACTCTGTAAGCTTTACTTCCAATAAGTGCAGAATCATTCACAATGGAACTGGGAACAATATTTTAGAAGGAACTCGTAAAGGGAACACATATGTTGTGGATCTTAACAAGGTTCCTAACAGCAGTCTAACATGTCTCAGTTTCATTAAGGATGATCCTCTATTATGGTACAAGAGATTTGGCCATGCAAGCTTCACTTTACTTGATAAATTGAGATCCAAGGAACTAGTGGAAGAACTTCCTTGCATTAAGTTTCTGTTTGACAATGTGTGTGATGCTTGTGTTAGAGGTAAACAAACTCAAATTTCTTTTAAGTCCAAGAAGATGGTAAGTACCAAAATACCTTTGGAACTCATTCATATGGATCTATGTGGTCCTATGAGAATCCAAAGCAGAAGTGGTAAGAGATATGTTATGGTTATTGTTGACGATTTTTCAAGATTTACTTGGGTTTTCTTTATTGTTAGTAAAGATGAAACATTTGATGAATTTGTAGCTTCTGTAAAGAAAGAACAGGTAATCCATTGATTCGCCTCGGATCAGATCATGGAACTGAATTTGAAAATTCAAAATTTGATGACTTTTGCACTGAGCACGAAATGGATCACAACTTCTCTGCCCCAAGAACTCCACAACAAAATGGAGTAGTGGAACGCAAGAACATAAGCCTTAAAGACATGGGTAGAACAATGTTGATCTCTAGTGGTCTGCCTAGGAAATTCTCGGCAGAAGCAGTGAATACAGCTTGTTATATTCTGAATAGAGTATCAGTTAGAGCCATCACCAACAAAACTCCTTATGAGCTGATCAAAGGGAGAAAGCCTAATATTTCTTACTTTAGATCTTTTGGCTGTAAATGTTTAGTTCATAACAATGGTAAAAGGAATCTAGGAAATTTTGATGAATGTAGTGATGAGGCTGTATTCTTAGGATATGCCTCTAACAGTAAAGCATATAGAGTTTATAACAAAAGGACAATGTGTGTTAAGGAATCTGTACATATTATATTTGATGAAACTGAACAATTGAATGATGTACATGATTGTGATGATGATTTTAAAATTGGACTTGTGCGCAAGACAGATCCAAATGAAGAATCAACATCAGTGCAAAAGCAGCAAGTTGAAGTTGCTGAGCAAACAAATCCTAAAGCAAATGAAGGTCAAGAAATGGAGATTGCACTAGGAACTCCCCCTCAAGAACAGAATATAAATCAGAATGAGGGAGATCCTGTTGAAGTTCCAAGTGAGACTCAAGAACGAGTTCCTACAAAAGAACCAGTCAACAATGGTCAGGAAAGATTGTATCCAATCAAGGACTTTACACCTAAGCGATGGAAATATCAGAAGACTCATCTTGTAGATGCAATTATGAGTGATATCTCAAAAGGAACTCAAACTAGATCTCAACTTAGAAACTTCTGTGCATTCTATGCATTCCTATCTTCTATGGAACCTAAGAGCTATGTTGAAGCTTTAACTGACGCAGACTGGATTAATGCTATGCAAGCTGAACTAAATGAGTTTGAAAGAAATAAAGTTTGACATCTAGAACCTAGACCCAAGAATAAGAAGACTATAGGTTTAAAGTGGGTGTATAGGAACAAGCTAGATGAGCATGGTATTAATGTCAGAAATAAAGCAAGACTTGTTGTTCAAGGTTTTTCAATCAACAAAAAGGAATAGACTATGAAGAAACATTTGCTCCAGTAGCCAGGTTAGAGGCTATTCGTTTACTTATTGCTTTTGCTGCTTATATAGGATTCACGTTGTTCAAGATGGATGTTAAATGTGCATTTTTAAATGGATTTCTAAATGAAGAAGTCTATGTGGAACAACCTCCTGGATTTGAAATGGATATAAATCAGAATGAGGGAGATCCTGTTGAAATGGATTTCATACCATGCTCTAGGAGCAAGTTGAAGTTTCTTGGGGTTCCAAGAAGCAATACACAGTTGCATTATCTACAGCTGAAGCTGAGTATATGGCAGCAGCAGCATGTTGTTCACAAGTACTCTGGATAAAGCAACAGGTTAGAGATTTTTGTCTTATTTTTCAATGTGTGCCTATTTACTGTGATTACACAAGTGCTATATGTATTTCTAAGGATCCACTTCAGCACTCTAAGGTAAAACACATCCACATTAGGCATCACTTTCTATAAGATAATGTGGAGCAAGGGAATATTAAATTGGAATTTTGTAATACAGAATATCAAATTGCAGAAATTTTGACCAAACCCTTGAACAGGAAAGATTTAAGAAATTGAGACTGGAACTTGGGATGATCAAGCTGAATTGATTGCTTCTGAAGTTCCAAGATATGGCAAAGTCGAAAATAATGTAAATAGAGCAAAAAGAGCATTTTGCACAATCTTGGTGTGCTAAACATAGCTGAAGTGTCACCGTTGTTGATCACTGGAGGTTATTTCATTAAACGCTCAATTAAATTTGCTAGTAGTAATGTACATTGCATGTGTGTAGAAAGCGTGTTCCAATTGCGTGTTTTATTTTCTGAAAGTTCTTCTAGAAAATTAAATAAATTTGGAAAGAAAAGAATTTTGGCAAATTCATCCTGCCTAAATGATTTTGAAAAATTAATTGAACGTGTTCAATTAAATGACTGAACAGTGACCCATTAACTCACTCACACCGCTTCATTAATTATAAAAGCATTTTTCACCCACTTCTTTCACCTAGCCATGGTAAACTATTAAATGACTGAACAGTGACCCATTAACCCACCTTTAGTAAAAATCATCAAAGCTCAAAACCACCTTTGAAAAACTATGGTTATCATTGCATAAATCGTTTCCTCAGAGAACTCCCAGAATTCTGAAAGAACTATCCAAGAAGAAACCTCTCCCCTAGCCATGGTAAACTACAAAGCCTCACCTTCAATCATCAATGAATCTGAAAATCCTGAACCCTCGTTGTCTGAACCTAAATCATCAATGCCAAACCTTAAACTCGATGATGAAGCAGAAAGCAAGAAGGAAGCCTCTGTTTTCGAAAGGATTAAAGAATGGAAGGAAAAGTGATTGAGAGGAAAGACGTTCGATGAGAAGATGGCAGAGGTGGATGCTTTTGCTAGAGGAGAGAATTCAGATGATGAAAAATATGAAGAAGAAGAAGAGGGTGAAGAGGAACAAAACGAATCAGAAAATAGAGAGGAGGTTGAAGAAGAAGAAGATGGTGAGCAATTGGAACTTAATGCTGATACTAAGAGGTATGTTGTTGGACAAAGACTCAATTTAGATTGGTGCAAGAAGACTAGATTTTTGGAATTTCTTGATTTGTAAATATCAAGGGTGGGAGTATTTGTTAACAACTGCTTCAAACAATGTTATGTATCCTGCTGCAATGGCTGAATTTTGTTCTAAGTTTCAAGTAAAACAAGGAAAAATTTCTACTGTGGTTAACAAAAGGAAAATTGAGTTTGATGTTGCAAAATTGCGAAAAATTTTGAAAGCACCAACTGATGGATACGAGATGTATTTGAAAGGAAAGGGAACGGTGAAAGTAGGGAAATATCTAGGGGGTGATATTATTGAAATCCTAGGAGGAAAAAGGGGAAAGAATGTCATGAGTCATAATGATTTAAGTCCTTTGACCAAGTTGTTGTTCAACTTGGTTCGAAAAACAATTCTTCCTAGGACACAAAAGAAGGGTGAAGCCTGTTTGATGGATATGGCTATTATCTTCTGTCTTTCTCAGAAAATTAAAGTGAACTTTCCATCACTAATGCATCAACATCTAGCACACTGTGTTCCAGGGAAGAACAAAGTGGGCTATGGAGCTGTCTAGTCTACTGTTTTTGAATCACTGGGTGTAAAATTAAAGGGAGTCTATGAGGATTTGGAAGAGAAACCTGAGAATGTGATAGATGGTGAGACACTACAAGGCATCATCTAGAGGTTATGAATGGAAAAGTCAGAAGAGTAGAAGAGAAAAAGAGTGCGGGGGGAAAAAGAAAAGGGAAAGAAGTTCCAGAGCAGCCTGTGAGGAATAGCATGAGACTATCTGCTAGTTCTGCTCCTAAGACAAGTATGGAAGAACCTCAGGAACTTGATGTTGAAGAAGACAAGGTACTAGCTGGGCAAGTTGCAGAGCTGCTTGATCGGGGTGAAGTTGCTGAGAAGCAGCTTAAAGGAGCCTGAGGGGAGATCAAAGCTGTAACTGGAAAGGTACAACAGTTGGAGAAAACTATGCACACACTTAAGATAGTCTCAGGTCTCAGAAGCTGGAGTTCCAGATGGATGTCAAACGTATGGAAGATAAAATGGAAGCTTCTACACAGCAAACCAAGGAGGACAACCAGAGAATCCTAGAGCTCCTTCAGACCTGATTCACCTTCAATCCTAGCCAGCCTATTTTAGCCTTTTCTTATTTCAGTCTTGAACATTTCAATTTTTGTTTTTAAATTTTTGGAACAAATTTTGTAAAAAATTTGTTCAGCAGGATGTTTAATCCTTTGGTTTTTAATGAATGCCTTTTGAAACTGCCTATACATGTGTGTATGTGTGTATTATGAATGCTTATGCAAGAAAGTGGAGCTAACTAAAGGGAAGTTAGCAGCGCTGCCTTCAATTTCCCACACTCAATGAATTGCTTGTGGGGCTATGGCTAGACGCTTAATAAACTTGAAAAAGCAAGACTTTTTTATAATTCCAAAAGGGGGAAAAGAAGAAGCAAACTTGGATGCTGAAGTTGTTTTGGGTTCCACTTGAGAAACTATTAGAAATTTATCTGATATAATGCTAAAGTAGTTTAGTTTTATTCCTGTTTAGTTTACTTTGTTTATTTTTTCTCTTTTTGTTTTTATTTTTATTTCAGTGTGTGTTTACTTTCAGTCAATAAACCAAATACTCAAAAATACGACCGTCTATTTTGTTTAACTTGTTTCTAGAGTTTACTTAAGTTTGTCATCATCAAAAAGGGGGAAATTGTTGAAGCATAAAGGTTTTGATGATGAGCAACTTAAACTAAAGCAAACTCGACTAATAAAGGTTTTCAAGTGTTTGATTAGTTTAGGTGAAGTTGATCATGGTGATGGAAGAAGTAGCTAGAACTAAGAAGACATGAAGAGATCTTTATCAAAGAAGTTAAACAAATTAGAAGAAGATTTCTCTAATAAGAACTGAGTTCCCTAACAAGAACTTGAAGACAGCAAGCTTAAGTTCTTTGGTGGAACTTAATAAGCTTGCAGCTCAAGTAATCTACCTGAACAAAGGCGCGACGCAACAATTATTTTAGTTAAGGTTTTTATCTTCTAGATTATTGCTAATATGTTAAGTAGGTTATTGCACGAAATTTATTAGAGGCGTGACAAGTTGGCTTGGTAAATAAAATAATACGAAAAGTAACAGAAGATAGATTTTAGGAAAAGATTTTCTAAAAGTTTTTTTCCTTTAAATCGGGTTGTTAAAAAGATAATTCTTTTTAACAAAATATCTTTTTATCTTTATTTTCTGGAAATGATTTTATTCACTTGATTTACATAAAATCGTGTTTTAAAGATAAGTTAAGTTAACTTATTTATCTTTTAGAAAACCTACTTTCTATACGAGTGTTACTTGTATAAATAGTGGAGAGTAGAATGGTTTTAGGTTTTTGTGAGCTTATGCGTGAAGAAATCATTGTGCTATAATTGAGTAAGTTTACCAAGCTTCTAACTTGTCATATTAATTTCGGATTTCGTGCATTGCTTACCTATCATACTAGGTGTCGTACACTTGTTATGGGTTGGGTTATTTGGGTGAGTGTACTGTTTATTTTACACACAGTTTTGTAAGCTTCTTGGTGAGGCTGAGAGTTTTGTACTTTGGCAGTACGTATAGTACATTGGTGGTACAAGTGAATCTAAGTGTGGTGCTTAGGTTGGGTAGGATAGGGTCCTATAAAGTAGCAAGTCCAGTGAGGATCTTGTGAAACTAAAGGTCCGTGTCTAATAGGTTGTAACTTGGTGTCTGCCCTATTGTAGTGAAGTTTGTGTGTTTGAAATCCCTAAGGCAGGGTCGAGGTTTTACTTCCAGTTGGCCCTTGGAAGGTTTCCTCGTAAAATCTGTGTGTGCTAGTGCAGGGAATATTTCAAGCATTAATCCCTAGCTTGAACCCCACTGTGATCATACACTAAAGTACGGTGGCGTTTAAAGGGAAAGAAGATAGAGCAATAGAGTCGCCAACAAGTTTTTTAGGAACTTGTAAACCGTTCACGAGGTTGATGCGGTTCCAAGGCATAATATTGTTATTATAATTATTTTTATTGTTATTTTTAGTTTATTATTAGATGATCGAATTAGTTTATTATTCGAAATTGAGTTTTTTGACACAAATTGTCAAACTCGTCCCTCGTCAAACAGCAGCCACACCAATTTGATATGAATTTTGATGGATATAACCTTCAATTGCAGTTGAAAGGTTTGGAATCTTGAGTCTCGGTCAAGAAACGCTAAGCAACACGAGCTTAAAACCTAAACTAAGCCAAGAATACACAAGCATAAGCTTACATAAAACTTTATAAATTTCAAATCAATCAATAATACTTTTCGTTAAACACCATCACGTATTTATAAGCTAAATAATTAGCCTAAAAATCGGTAAAACAAATTCTAATCTAACTAGGAAACTAACTCTAACTTGTAAAGATAATATTTTGCAAATATGATCTTTAAAGTTAAGCTTATCTTATACTAACCGAATTAAAGTAACAAAAATATCCTAATAAATTCGGTCATCTAATAATAAACTAAAAATAACAATAAAAATAATTATAATAACAATATTGATGCCTTGGAACCGCATCAGAGGTGAAGTTACACCCCTTAACGATCCAAGAGATCGTCAACTCCATAAGGTCTTGAACCAAATAGGGTTCGAGGATGAAGGTACAAATCCAACCTAAAAGAGATTGAACCTGCCCTAATAATAGGCCTCTACTTTATTCTGATCGTATTCATGTGCGCTTTCTGACTAACATGCAATCAATAGGATTACCCTAAACCTGTTTATCTATGTTGGTTGAATTTAATGCACAAACAAAACTATTATCGGTGATCACTTGAATTATAATCATATTAACCCTAAACAAGGTTATTAATTATCTTATTAAGCGTAATTACATGTACCAATTCCCTTTAAACATGCATAAAAGGTGTGATCAAGCAATAACAATAAATATCAAGCAACATATTAATCATAACAATTAAAATAATAATAAATATCATAATGTGGCCATAACTTCCTCAATATTAATCGGAATTGGGCTTATTATATATTTTTTGAAAGCTCTTTTCAAGCCCCACCCAACTACACTATTATTGGACCCATATCATGGACAAACCAAACTGGATTGGCTGTTTTCTTAAAATAGATTTTTAAAAACACATAGAAGAGAAAAGAAATTAAAACTTTCCGCAACACTAAACTTTCCACACTTTCACGTCATTCGATTATGACTCGACGCGAAAGGTACTCATCACTGGGTTTGGTTTTGGGGAGACACAAATGGGTTTCTACAGAAGCCCCCACTTTGACTGAGTTTGGAGAAACGCAAGTTTCGAAAACAAAAGTTAAAGTATCGATAGGGACGGAGAATGATTCAAAACGTTCTGCGATCCTAAATCACTCTTGCAACGCCGATACCTGCAAACTAGCGTTAGTTAAACAGATAAAAGAGTTAAGAAACACGTATCTTGCACCGTCGAACACACGTCTCCTAAAGTAACTGATTTGCTGCTACTTTACTGTTGTTTTGATGACCTCCTGCCAAGAGAATGCCATCCCTCTTGAAAAACGCTACGCTTGTAACTGCTTCTAATATCGAAGATTGCTTTGCTTGAAACGACCTTCTTCCTCTTTGATAATATTCCACATCTAAGGGAACACTATCGAAGATTGCTTCGCTTGAAACAATCTTCTTCCTCTTTGTGACCATCTTCCACGTCTAAGGGAACATGATCGAAGACAACTTCGCTTGAAATCACCTTCAGTTGTTTTTGACAACTTTCCACAATCTAGGGAACGCTGTCGAAGATATCCTCGCTTGAAAGTATCCTCATTTGTAGCGATAATTTTCCAAAGAAATTACCAAAGATCTCCGCTTGTCGATCTTTAAAAGATCGCTTGAACTTTGCTTCCGCTACGCCTGTACGTCAGCGTTTTTACTACTTTGAACCTGTATGTCCGTGCCCTTTGCTGAATGAATGAACCAGTATGTCGGTGTCTTTTGCGAATGAACCAGTATGTCGGTGCCATTTGTTAAGGAGCCAATGCTTAGGCTCTTTAAGCTAAGTGAGATGATCTTTCATCAGGTCGATCACTTTGTGCAATCAAGCCGATTACTAAAAATCGTGTGAAATTGCTAAGAGGGGCTAACCGGTGTACCAAGGAACTCAAAATATATTGCAAAAAGGTTAGAACAAACCGTAATAAGTGGCTGAACATTCTGGCGCCGCTGAAATAACATCAGCGCCATATAACTGGCTGTAGCGCCAGACGCTGGAGTTAGCGCCAGGCGCTAAGTTTATCTACTGACGCCAATGTCTGGCGCTTGGCGCTAGAGTCGAGTTTTCCTTAAATACCCTTCTCTTCCTCATTTTCGCTGCTGCTCGTCGCATTTTTTGCTCAAAAAATCTCAGAACTTCATTTGCTTCGTTCTTGCTCGTTTCTCAACCAAATTCGCTCAAATTTGTTGCAAATCAAAGCTTATTCCATCCATTTTCCCGATCTATGTAAGTTTTTCTCAAACTCACACCGGTTTTTTTGCGAATTTTGCATGTGTTTATTCTCGAATTTCATGAAAATTCGAAACTTAGAATGCTTAATTCTCTTTGTTTATCAAATTTTATGCCATGAAATTGCTTGATTATGTTTATATATTTCCTTGGGAGTAATTTGAGACTTGTTTGACTCAATTTGGTGAAGAAATGAACAAATTGCCATTGTTGAACCTCTTAAGGTCGGGAATGCAATGTGGCTCGTTCTTGATGTTTTTTCTAGCAATTCTTGTCTAATTTGTCACAATAATTACTATAGTATTGCAAGAAATTGTTTTATTGCTTGAAAAAATGTTGTCATGGTCAATTTGAATTTGTGCTCTATTTTTTGCGAACATAGTTATCATGCGGCTAGGCGAACCTTAGATACTATAGAACCTTGATCTATGATAATTTTGCACAATGTAGCATGGCTAGACAGCGAGGTTCCGGTTCATGGTCCTGAGACGTTCAACGGGAGCATGAGCTCGTGGAGGACGATGTCGAGCCGTCCACTTCGCTTGGTCGACTCCCCGAGTGGGATGAGCGGACCTTGTACTTTTCTCCCGTCCAACACATTTGTGGGAGGGTGAGATGGGGTATCACTGTTGGGAGGACGCGTTGTCATGGTTCGGCTATGACGGCTTCGTCGATTTGTACAAGATGTACATCGCAAGAGATGATCAGACGAGACTTCCATGGGATTCTTGCGGTCTTACTTCGTTGTACGAGACCTCCGAGGCAATGGTTGCCTCCAGCGGGGGTCACCATGTAGTTCTACTCTGGTGGATTTCTTTTGGGACACCACCAACACTTTCCACTTTCCTTGGGATGAGATGATGGTCACTCCTACCGACTTCAGTCTTATCACAGGACTGGAGTTTAGTTCTGTGCCAGTGTCGTTCGACAGCGAGATTGACGTCTTTTCCCCTAAGTTCGAGGAGCTGTTGGGTCCGATTGTTATTCGGGCTCGAGCTGAGGTAGAGTCGTCTCAGTTCAGCGCTAGGGGGATTCGCCGCTCAACTCTAGCAGCGGCTCTTGACGATGGTTCGAGCACCTGAGAGCAGCGGGTGCACATCTTTGAACTCATCTTGTTGTCAGGGACGTTTTCCCCTGACAAGGGTAGTAGGGCGGTGCTTTACTACCTTCCTGCCGTCCGCGATCTACACCAGATCGGGACTTATGACTGGGCCAGCTTGGCCTATGCTGATTTCTTTCGAGCGTTGAGGGACTCGTGTCGACATCGGTCCTTTGGGACGAATGTTGCTTTGTCCAGCTTTTGGAGGGTCGTAGAGGTAAACCTTATTCCCTATAAAGTATAGCTCTACATTTTAGTTAGCATTTACTAATAACTTTAGCTTCTTGTAGATATGGTTCTACGAGTACTTCCCCTCGGCTGCGCCGGTGAGACCGTCGCCGCGCACGTTTCTAATTAGTGCTTCCTGGGGCAGCCTCCGTGTGGGGATGTCCATTGCATATGTCCGAGATTGGCTCATCTCGGTATGATTCCTTTCTTATTTGACATTTTGTGATGCCTTAGATAGACTCTTGCTTGATTGACGCTCTTTGCAGGAGCCTGAGGTGATGTATCGACCATGGGTTGATCTGGAAGTCCCTGGGTTAGCCGTGAAGTATTCTTCTGAGCGTCGCTATTTCTTGGGACCTATGGAGCGATCGCATATCTTGGAGAGAGGGTTTCTATTCAGCATTCCTCCGATACATTTGTCGTTCCTGCTCCTCCACCACGTCACATGTTTAACGCCGCGAGGTTGTTAAGCATGTTAGAGGGAGCTGGTACCCGTTGGCAATCTTACACAATCCTTGGGCGATGCTATGCGGAGGAGCTACTGTAGTTGTTAGCTCCAGTTCATGTACCGGCTCAGGATGTGGTGGTACGATTTTTTAGTTTTTACCTTAAGTTAAGAAGCCACCAAGTGATGCTTTACTGACTTTGCTTTGCCTTGTCAGGACGATGCTGCTGAGTTCGTGCCACCCCGTATGTCTATCCATTACCAGGGGACATATGGGCTGATTGAGGAGATGATTCCTCCGGCTCCTAAGGACGAGCGCTTCGTGGAGCGGTCGATTCCTCGCCACCAAACTCGGGTAAGCTTGTTTATTTGCAACTTTGGTCCATATATATTATGCATGTTTACTGACTTATTTCTTTGACAGTTCTCGCGCGAGGTGGTTTCGGCGATGGCACGATGCATAGATGCCTTCCAGAGCCAGCTTGTCCGGATGAGGAACGTGGCTACCTGTCGTCGAGACGACGCCGTTTAGGAGGTAGTCTTGCCTTCATATGTTTTGCATTACCAATTCCATTTTCCCTGTTTCTGATTTTAAATTCTTTTGCAGGGTCAGCCCATTCCTTCTCGAGACATCGCCATACTACTTCGGGAGGTCGAGGTGGTCATTCTGAGGCCACCCGTACTAATGTGGTAGAGGGCTCAGGTTCTTCCTCTAAGGGTGCACATGCTGCGCCGGTAGGCCAGGGAGAGGCTACCTCGGCTCTTAGAGGTGGTGGGATGTACGAGGTTGACTCGTCATCGCAGCAGCCTCCGCAGCCTCAGCCTCAGGTTGATCTCGGGTGGGCTGGTCCCATGTTGAGCTTTCCTCCTCCTGCGGAGACTGGAGCTGATGCTGGAGCTGGTGGAAAGGTTACTCCTCGTACAACAGAGTTTTATGCGATGATGCGTTTACGTCCCCCGGCGCCGTAGTTTGTTCCTGTGCTTTTTATTTATTTATTTGACTTTGTATAGAACTTTTCCTTTTAGTTAGGCTCATTGATAGACATATTTTATATATATATATACTATTATTTTTATTTATCATGTTTTTTCATTTTTTATTATTTATTATTATGTGCATGTTTGTGTGTGCAAGAAAATGTGACAAACAATTTTGCGCCAAAATTTTGTCATTTATTATTCATGGTGGATATCCGACTTTCTCCCCCAAAAAGAAAAAAATGAAAAAAGGAAAAGTCAAATAAAATATTGGATTTATAAAAATTTGGAAATTAGTCTAAATAAAATCCAAAAAATAATATAATTAATATAATAGCTATATTAATTAAAAAAAAGAATAAATGAATATTTAGAAAAAGATAAGGAAGCCGTAAAGTCGTTAGCAGACTCGAATTAAGTTAAAAACGCGGTTTTTAGAAAGCGTGTACGATGAGGCAAATTGGCGTCAGCTGGCGCCACGCGTTTTGGTGTAGCGCCAGGCGCTACACTTAGCGTTTGGCGCCAGGCTCTGGCGTTAGGCGCCAATAGTAGTGTCTGGCGCTAAATAGCGCTGACTCCGTATCCTTCCCAGATTAAAACTGCTCTGATTTCGTGCATAAATAGCCCCTTGCCCAGCCGATTCTCTTTATAATTTCAGCAACTAAAATATTTCTTAGCATTAGAAAAAATAATATCATGTCTCTAGTCACCAAGACTTTCACCAACTACAATCATGAATGGTGTCGGTCTCTTAATGCCAAAGAAAGAAAAGAATTAGATGTGTTTCACTTGGGGGGTATTTATGGTATCAAAGGGGTAGATCTTGACTTAGATTTTATTCATACCGCTCTAGAATATTGAGATGTTTATACTCATTGCTTTAGAATAGGGTATGATGAAATTAGCCCTTTGCCGGAAGAATTTGGTGCTATTTTAGGTTTTCCTGCAAAAGATCTTGTAGTAATCCCTAGAATAGATGCATATTATTATAAGGATTTTCAACGCTTCTTCAATTTAAAAGAAAGGGATCTATAAAAAATAGTAGATGGCGACATAGTTAATTTGAAAGAATTTTCTTGCCATTATTTTGATAAACCTTACTCTGAATCTTTTCATATTTATAGAAGAAGGGCTTTCTTATTTTGTATGCTTAATCAATTTTTCCTTACTAGTGGTAAAAATAATGAAGGTTAATCAATTATAACCACCGTATTAGAAAAAATTGAATTAGGGAGGAATCTAATGCCTTTAATAGTTGGAGAGACTATGATTAGTCTAGATGAATTGAAGAGGAATCCAAAAGCACCCTTTCGGGGCTCTCCAATTTTATTACAGGTGGAAAAATAATATTTTTAATTACAAAAATAAAAAAATTTATTTTGTATAGTAATAATAATTTATTTACATTGCAATTTCTTTTACAGATGTGGCTAATGGAAAGGCAGGAATTAATTAGCCCTCCAGACAACATTGAGAAGTACACCCCAAATTGCTTCATGAGGAGGAAGAAAAACTTCTCTAAGATGGGGCGCCACGAATGGAAGAGGGTCTTTGAATCTCGCAATTTTGCAATCAAGTGAGTCATCCCTTGGTGGAAAATAGAAAGGATGGTTGGTGTCAACAAGCAACCATTCTACCGTCTTCCAAGCTTGTCCCGTATGACTTATTATTATCCCTGCAGGGTTAAAAGACAATAAGGCCTACTTCAGACTATTCCTTCCGGAGATCTTCGTCCTCCCTACGAGTTCCCTGTCTCCCAGGAAGTAGATAAGTTTGATGCTTATTGGAGTGCCAGACCTTTACGGGAAGTAATTACCCAAAAGGTTTCTCCTTCCTTGCCCAATGATGTTAAAAAGTGGCTGCTGAAGAAACCTTCAAAAGACTTGAAGAAAAATCAGGGTAAAACTGATGTGAAAAGTCGTTTAGGTGACAAAGTGGTTCCTGTTAGGGAACTCTTAGGTGAAAGAATTGAGTTCAAAACACCTGCAATGCCTAGGAAGAAAAGTACTACAAAAGATAAGGGAAAAAGGAAAGCTGACACCACAGAAAAGAAAGCTTGGGTAGAAAAGAAGCATGGAGTCCTAGCTGAAGGGGAAACTATCTACTCCAAGATTGAATGTAGGTCCTCTAAAGGATGCCTACTAGCTAAAGTTATGGATGAGGAGGAAGAAGCAGATAAAAATTGGAAAAGGGCTAAGAAATAGAAAAAAGATTACGAGCATTGCTTAATTTTCAATTATTAGACTTAGTTTATTTTTTATTTAAAGTTAATTTATTCAAGCTTTATTTAAATTCCATCAATAATGTAATTATATTTTATTAATGAAATTTCAGCTTTTAATTAAATTATTTACTTTAAATTTATTTTATTAAAGCAATGAAAACCCAAAAAAATCAATTTTCCAGAAATTTTTCGAGTACGGAAGTCAAAAATTTTCCGAAAAAACACCGAAATATTCCCTGAATTTAACTGCAAATTGGCGCCACGATTTCGAGACTGGCGTCAGCCACGGCAGCCTGGCGTCAGGCGACGGACACCGTCGTCTGGCGCTGATGGTCATCGTCTGGCGCCAGAGTTTTTTCTGTGACGCCGATGTTCCGTCGATCTTCTGTCGAATTTTTAATTATTTTTTGGTTGCGAGATTTTTAAAAAAATAAAGTGGTCGCACCCGTAAAGGGTTGCCTACGTATCCTTTCTTAAGGAATCAGGCCAAACGTAGCTCTCTTGAGTATCCTACTCAAGTAATTATGGGTAGTATTTCTTAAGTTGGTCAAGATTCGTCATGTTCGAGAACTCATTTCCATCCATATCAGTTAATTTTGTTGCGCCTCCTGACAAGATTGTTTTGACAATGTAGGGTCCAGACCAATTAGGTCTAAATTTTCCCCTTGGATCTAAAACATTTTTCCTTAATGCTTTTAACACCAAGTCTCCTGCTTTGATGTTTCTTGTCTTGACCTTCTTATTAAAATGCCTAGCCATACGAGTTTGATAACACTGAGTGTGATGTAGAGCTTCTAGTCGTTTTTCATCGAGTAGAATCAGCTTTTCATATCTTGCCCTAGTCCATTCAACTTCATCGAGTTTACTCTCTAACGCGATGCGTAGAGATGGAATCTCTAGTTCGACAGGCTGTACGACATCCATTCCGTGAACCAAGAAAAATGGCGTATTTCCTGTTGTTGTGCGAATTGACGTGCGGTACCCCACAATGCGAAGTGAAGTTTATCAGGCCAATCCTTATAATTTTCCGTCATTTTCTTGATGATAGTCTTTAGATTCTTATTATCTGCCTCGACTGCTCCATTTGCTTGAGGCCTATAAGGGGAAGAATGATGATGTTGAATGCCATATTTTTGTAGCAATTCTTCACATTTGGCTTGAAAGTGATTTCCATTGTCACTTATCATTTCATGTGGGACTCCATATCGACAAATAATATTTCTCTCGATAAAGAGTGCTACATGTTTTGCATTGAGTTTAGCTTATGATTGCGCTTCGACCCACTTTGTGAAGTAATCAATTGCTACTAGGATATAATCGTGGCCTCCTGTTCCTGGGGGAGTGATTTTGCCAATGATGTCAATTCCCCATGTAGAGAATGGCCATGGCGACGGGTAGGTGTAGATCAAGGATGGAGGAACATGTTGTAAATTGGCATAGATTTGGCACTTAG
Organism: Chenopodium quinoa; assembly: GCF_001683475.1. Taxonomy (NCBI): domain Eukaryota; kingdom Viridiplantae; phylum Streptophyta; class Magnoliopsida; order Caryophyllales; family Amaranthaceae; genus Chenopodium; species Chenopodium quinoa. Next base: position 101,457 of record NW_018742738.1, on the reverse strand, counting down.
GGCATCTTTTTACGTATTGATGGCAATCCCTATTCATTGTAGTCCAATAATATCCTTCTCGCATTATCTTTTGGGCTAACATTTTTCCATTTATGTGAGTGCCACAGATTCCTTCGTGGACTATCCTCATTGCTTTTTGTGCATCCTATTCTCCTACACATAAGAGAGCTCGACCCTTAGGTACCCTTTTATGTAGCTCGTTGTCTATGAGTACATATTGGGAAGCCAAGAGCCTTAATGCTCGTTTTGCTCTTTTGTCAGCATGGGGAGGGTATTCTCCTTTGGTGACATAATTGAGTATATCCGTGTACCACGGCTCGTCTTCTTCTTCTTCTTCGTCTTGGACTACTTCGTCATCTTCTATAACCTAGATGTATGCTGGTTTATGCCTTTTTTCTATAGTTAGAGGCATTTTCTCGATTTCCGTGGGAATCCTAATCATTGAGGCTAGTCTTGCTAAGGAAACAGCAAATTGATTTTATTCTCTAGGTAGATATGTGTATTCTACCTTCTCTAACTGATCAGTAAGAGTTTCCAGATAGGTTTGGTAAGGGTCTAGACTTTCACTCCTTACTTTCCACCTTTTGGATATTTGATTGATGATTAATGAAGAGTCTCCGAATATCCTTAACTTTTTTACTCCCAATGCCAAAGATATTTCAAGGCCTACCACGCATGCTTCATATTCAGCAGCGTTATTGGTAACGTCGAAATCAAGCTTGATGGAGATTGGGACATGCTCTTCTTTAGGCGATACTAGTAATACTCCAACGCCACATCCCTTTTGGTTTGAGGCTCCGTCGAAGTACAAGGTCCAAGTATCATATTTAGTGACCATTAAGTCTTCATCTGGAAATTCATTGTCTTCTATTGGCGTCGAGTCTTCTATTGGGAAGTCCGCTAGAAAGTCTGACACCACAGATCCTTTGATAGCTTTTTGCGGCATAAACCTTACATCAAACTAGGCTAAATTGACTATCCATCTCGATATGCGTCCATTGAGTGTAGATTTCTCGAATAGATATTTAAGTGGATCTAATCGGGAGACTACAAAGACGGTATGCACTAGCATGTAATGTCTTAACTTGGTTGTAGCCCACACCAAGGCGAGGCACAACTTCTCAAGTGGTGTATAGCGTGCTTCATATTCGAGCATCTTCTTGCTTAGATAGTATATTGCGTTTTCTTTGCCTTCTATTTCTTGTGCTAGCATAGCTCCCATTGTCTCTTTGGTGACTGTCAAATACAACCTAAGAGGTATTCCAGGAAGTGCTGGTGCTAATACGGGAGGATTGTTTTTTTTTTGGAAAATAAGATTTAAAAAAAAAAAAAAAAACCTCCCGTAGTAGCACCAGCACTTCCTGGAATACGGGAGGATTTGCGAGATAGGATTTGATCTTGTCAAAGGCTTTTTGACACTTGTCATCCCATATCACTGGTACATTCTTCTTGAGCTTTTTAAAGATTGGTTCACATATCGTTGTCAAGTTTGATATGAACCTACTTATGTATTGCAACCGGCCAATAAATCCTCGAATTTGTTTCTCGGTTTTGGGCGGTGGCATTGACATGATTGATTTAATCTTGGTTAGGTCTATCTCTATTCCTCTAGAGCTTATGACATAACCCAAAAGCTTGCCTGAGGTGACTCCAAAAGCACACTTAGATAGGTTCAATCTCATATTATATTTTCTTAGCCTTTCGAAAAATTTCTTTAAGGCTACTTGATGGCTTGGACGGTCTTTTGATTTCACAATCATGTCGTCGACATATACTTCAACTTCTTTATGCATCATGTCATGGAGTAAGGCAGTTGCTACACGTTGGTAAGTAGCACCCGCGTTTTTCAACCCGAATGGCATTATCGTGTAGCAGTAAGTGCCCCATGGTGTTATGAAAGTTGTTTTCTCCATGTCTTCTTCTGCCATGAGAATCTGATTGTAACCTGCGTATCCTTCCATGAACGACAGAAGCGCGTGATTTGCCATGTTATCTACCAGAATATCTATGTGTGGTAAAGGGAAGTCGTCCTTTTGACTTGCCTTATTTAGATCTCGATATTCGACACACATTCTTACCCTTCCATCTTTTTTCGGAACTGGCATATCTTCGTATTCCCAAGCAAATACATCGATAAATTCTTTAAGTAAGTTAATTAAATCGGTTCTTTCTTTTTCGTTAAGTGTTAGTCCGATTTTAACTTCTCTATTATTGGTTGAATCATTTGAGATATCAACCGTCTCAGTTTCTTCAATTACCGGTGTTTTCTTTTCGAGTGTTTCCATTGCTTTAATAAGTTCTTTGTCTTTTTCATTGTTAGTTAAGCAATGCTTGTCATCTTGGGTTAGAGAAGAACACAAGAAATACGGAGAAGAAGAAATATTATTGTACTCTGAGATCATTACATCAAAGAGTGATATGTCCTCAGGGACTTGATCACTAACTATTCTAGGAGAAGAGATAGAAGGGGGAGGTTCTATTACTAAAGACCTAGATGACTCTATAGGGAGAGACTCCGACTCAGACTCTGACTCAGACGACTCTTCAAACATTGGTCCTTGCCCTGTCGTGATGGATATTTTTCTTCCACTTGGAGTAGTCACCTTGATGGTCTTGCGCCACCCTTGTAGTGATCCTTCCGCTGGAGTGATTAGCTTCGAGGGATCAAAGCTTTCACTTTGTAGGACTGTTTGAATGAGCAAGAAGTTATCCTCTTTGTAAGTTCGCTCATTCTTCTCTCGCCCAAATAATAATCCCATGATGTTATAGACAAAGCATGGGGGTGCTTTCTCCTTATGGACAAGAGTTGGGATTTCATCCATGAAATAACAATCTAAGAAAATCTCAAATCCCGGTTGCCTTATGTCGTTCACAATAAATGGCTCAGGAAATTCATGGCAGGGATAGTCCTCTCCTTCTTTTATAAATTGACCATTAAGTGTAAGAGGGTACTGATCCATTGGGATTGCCTTCTTTTGAGTGCGAGCGTCTCTACGTGCCTTTGATTTTTCCTGGGCTCGCTTAAGATCTTTCCGAGTCAGTTCGAAACCAAGTCCGAAAGTGTCTAACTTAGAGAGGCCAGGTGACTCCAGCGGTTTTGCTATTTCTTTCTTCTTTCCTAGGGTCATCTCAAGAAAATGTCCTTCTTTCTTTAGAATAGCATTTACAATCATGTTGGAATGGGGGTCATGGAAAAGAGGGCTCCTTTCATCCTCCTAGATTATGGAGACCTCTTCATTAAAGCCCCATAAATCTTCATCATCCTCGAAGGTGATAGGAATTCCCCTAACTATAGCTTTACTTGTTGGTGAAGAGATGAGGGGACGGCCTTTAGGTTATGAAGCCAAGGGCGTCCCAACAGTAGATTGAATGAAGCTTTAATGTCTACTACTTGGAAAGTATTAGCATGTTCTATTACTCCCGCCGTTACATTCATGGTAATTTTACCAAGAGCTTGACGACGAGTGTTGTCGTAGGCCCTTATTCCTTGTGTAGACGGAGTTAAATATTCATCCCTTATGCCTAGCATCCTCGCAGTTCTAAGTGGACAGACGTTGATGGCCGATCCAATGTCTACAACAGTCATAGGGACATTCATTCTCTTGCAAACTACCGTGAGGTTTAATGCCTTGTAATGTTTGTCACCTTCTGGAGGTAAATCCTTGTCGGAAGAGGTGATAAAATTGATTGGACTAGGTAGATCACTCGTGAGGAAGTTAGCCAACCCCTCAGAAGTGGTGTCAGAATCTATCCCAATTTTGTCCAAGGCATTCATTACAGCCAACCTATGTTCTCGTGATGTCGCCAAAAGTTTCCATACGTTCATTTCAACTTTTGTTTTCTTAAACTGCTTAACGATATCATTGTCGTCAATAATAGGTATGGGAACTTGTTGTGTGGTTGGCATGGGTTGTGTTGAAATGGGTGGTTGCATTCTCCCGGATCTTGTGAGGACGTCTATCGATGAATCTTCTTCAGCCTAAATGTCGTCCATGGCGTATGATAAAGAAGGTGGAGATCCTACTATGTCTTTTAAGTAGACGTCTTCTTCATCATTGTCCCAAACTCCATTAATACTTGCATCCTCTTCTTGTGGAACTTGGACTAGTTTCTTTTCATCAATCATTTTCTGAATTAAATCCTTAAATTTAAAATAGTGTTCGATACTGTGACCCCCTGATTGATGATACTGACAGTAATATCTATCTGTCCTTTTCAATGATTCGAATGGTCTCAGTTTGAGAGGTTTGATCTGGCCACTCTCGGAGAGCATTTCGAACATTTGTACATATGGGATCCCAATTGGAGTGTAGAGTCTATAACTCTTCTTGGGTTTTTCGGTTACTTGCAAAGAAAAGTGTTTCCTCGTTCCCTTGCTAGCTAGAGGTAATGAGGTCTTATTGGCTTCCACAAGATCTTGAATGAGGTTTTGAAACCTGTAGCATTCATTTGTGGTATGGCCGTTTCCTTGATGGTAATTGCAGTAGGAGTTGGGATCCCACCTTGAAGATCTCTTTTCTAGTGTTGGATCCTCTATAGGACCAATAGGTTTTATTAGACCTTGATCATAGAGATGATCAAAAGTAGCATCATAGGTCATTCCCATGGGTGTGAATTCTTCTTAGGTTTACTTTTCGAGGGTGGAACCTCGTCATATTTCTGCTGAAGTTCTTTTACAATTTGAGAGCTTCACGTAGCAAGTGTGATCCTTCCATCATAGACAATGTGAGCGATTGTATGTCTTGTTTTCTTGCCGGGTCTGGAAGGCTATCCATGGCGTCGAAGAAGATCTCCTTCTCTTCTTCGATGGCATGGATTTCTTTGACAGATTTAATGAGAGACGAGGGGTCAACCTCGTTTTCCTCATCAGAGATAGCCAAGGCATGAGCGAGAGGTGCATTATCAATACTTAGCTTCTTATTGGCAGGGGGCAATGGTAGCTTGTTGTTGTCGATTAAGTCTTGGATAGCTTCCTTAAGCTTCCAACAGTTTTCGGTGAGATTGCCCCTACCTTGGTGGTACTTGCAGTATGCATTGGGGTTCCAATTAGCCGACCTGTTTTTGATTGCTGGGTCCCCAAATGGTTTAATGGGAGTTATAAGACCTTTTGCATTTAATGGATCAAATGTGGTGTCATAACTCATGCCAATAGGAGTAAAGTTTCTCTTAAATGGTTTCTTTTGACCTTGATTATTCATAGCAAGGACTTCCCCTAGGTTAAAAGTGCTAACATTGTTTGAGTGGGTGGTTTTGGAAGAAGAAGGATTATCGTTCTTCTTGCCTTTCCAGCCACTGTTGGAGTTATTATTGGCATCTTTTAACTTAGCCAGGTCGTCTTCAATATTGATTCCAATGTCGTAGACAGCCTTGAAGGTATGGAGATTGTTTAGAGTATTTTTCTTGAAGGTTTTTGATGAATAACCTTACAAACTCTTTTTCACTTGGCACCTCGATCATCTTAGCTGAGGTTTCTCTCCATTTGTTAAAGAATAAGGTGAAGCCTTCGTTCTCTTTCTGCTTGAGGATTTCAAGCTCCCTATGGTCAGTCTCAACTTGAATGTTGCATTTGTATCTATCAACGAAAGCGTTTTCTATGGACTCTCAGGTGGAGGTCTTTTCTTTCTCGAGAAAAAAGAACCATTGTTGGCAAACGGTCTCGAGAGATAGTGAGAACAGAGAGGGGAAAACCTTCTTATCGATACCCTTAATACTCATTATTGTCTCAAAGTTTCTTAAATGAAAATAGGGGTTATTGGTTGTTTTGAATTTCGGGATGTCGTTGGCATTGAAATTTTGCGGAAAAAGATCTTTGTCCACCGAGACCCCTTGTGAGCTAATCCCTTGAAACTTGTAGTCGCTAGATAGCTTGCTTAGACTCTCTTGCTTGAGTTCCATCTGTTGTTGCTTCACGGGATCATCAATCTTAAGTGTGAGGAGCTTCAGTGCCTCAGTCACGGTAACCAGTTGGTTCCTAAGCTCATTGACTTCTTCTTGTGTTGCCATTACTGTCCTAGCTTTCCTCTTACGAGCTATGGTTTGTCGAAAAGTTGGACTTGTACGAAAAGGTTGTCTTTGATGAACCGTCCTTCTTTTCTTGACCACGCGCTGTAATTTAAACCATTTTTTTATGTTTTAATTACTTGACCCAAATCGACTTTGACTTTACGGTTTTTATGAGGAAAAAATAAAAAAAATATGGGTGCATATTTTTAGGCAAAAATAATGTATATATTTTTTAGAACTAAGTATGGTTTTTAAATTGGAGGATTAATATCCGACTTACCCCCTAAAAAAATGACGGAAAAAACGCGCAAACAAGACTCTCTTAAACATGGTCAAAGTGTGTGTATTGGTGTGTGCGTTGAGTGTTAGTGACATGTTTGGACTCTTGTGTAAGACCATGGGATTTAGTGCCTAAACTCAATTAATGACTCAACAAAGTATTATTGACAGTAAATTTAACCGAAGTAATTAGCAAACTGGTTAATTAAACACTAGGTGATGACTCGATCAATAATCCAAACTGTCGTCAAAACGACAGGACTGGCACCTCTCTTTGTAGTGTAGCTCCAGACGACAGAGTTGTCGCCAGGCGCCACACTCCACAGAGTGGCACTACAGTTTAGACTTTGGCGCCATTGCTGAAGCTTCAGTCTGGAAATGTTGTCGGTGTTATTAATCAACAAGGGTATGCCTAAAGTCGTACTAGGTCAATTCTGATTAAAATATTAGACTTTATTTACTCAAATTAATTAATTAATTAATTAATTAATTAGGCAAAGTTCTTTAAGTAATTAATTTATTTAATCTTAATACAATTCAAACAAACGGTTAAGAAAACATAGTATATGCACAACAAATAATGCACAATTAGTCAAATAGGCACAATATGATGCAATGACTTTGCAACCTAACCATGGCTCTAGTTCTCTAAAGTTCGGGATATATTTTAGTCAAATAGGGTCCATGGTTAATTGTCTGGATGCACCGCGCGGAAGCCTAACCGTGAAGGGTTGGCGCGAGTGGATGGGACACCGCGAGTTTTAAAAAAAAAAACTCGCTTCCATGGTTTGGTGAATTCAACATTCTCGGATGTACCCTTTGTTTCTCAGAGCGTTCAATCAGGTAGATGGAGCATGAATTCCCAGAGGGTTATGTCCATATGTAGAACACATATGGGTTTCAGAAAAGTGATAAAAACTCAATTAGGAAGTAGGATCGAGCAAACAATGCGAAAAACTAGTCGAAATTAGAACGCATATTTCTGGCTAGGTGTTGGAAGAATTTGGCGCCAGCAAACAGAAATTGGCGCCGGCTTTTGGCTTTAGCGCCTAGCGAAAGGGCTATCGTCCGGCGCTAAAGCCAAAATTCTGGCGCTAACTTCTGTTCGCTGACGCTAATTCCTACATGCTTTAGAAGCTTTCTGTGCTCGATAAAATTTTCCAGTTTCGCACAGTGTTATTTCGGTCCTAGTTGTGAAAGATATTCCTCAAATTTCCTACGTGTAAAAATCCTATGTTTTAACTCATTACGGATGGTCTTTCTAATGAGATCTTTTTTATGCATATGACAATAATGTTAATCAAAATTACGCACATGAAATACTTAGAACGTTTCGAGTCTCATCCACTCATTCTAAATCATTGCCGAAACAAATTTCAGGAATTAAAATAGAAATCCTCCCCAGCGGAGTCGCCAAAAACTGTAGGGAATATTTCAAGCATTAATCCCTAGCTTGAACCCCACTGTGATCATACACTAAAGTACGGTGGCGTCCAAAGGGAAAGAAGATAGAGCAAAAGAGTCGCCAACAAGTTTTTTAGGAATTTGTAAACCGTTCACGAGGTGAAGGTTACACCCCTTAACGATCCAAGAGATCGTCAACTCCATAAGGTCTTGTATCAAATAGGGTTCGAGGATGAAGGTACAAATCCAACCTAAAAGAGATTGAACCTGCCTTAATAATAGGCCTCAACTTTATTCTGATCGTATTCATGTGCGCTTTCTGACTAACATGCAATCAATAGGATTACCCTAAACCTGTTTATCTATGTTGGTTGAATATTAATGCACAAACAAAACTATTATCGGTGGTCACTTGAATTATAATCATATTAACCCTAAAAAAGGTTATTAATTATCTTATTAAGCGTGATTACATGTACCAATTCCCTTTAAACATGCATAAAAGGTGTGATCAAGCAATAACAATAAATATCAAGCAACATAATAATCATAACAATTAAAATAATAATAAATATCATAACAATAATTATAACAATTAAAATCATAAATCATAAAAATAATCATAATAATGTTAAAGCATAATAATAGTAAGATCCTAGGCAAGATACTAACAAGATTAATAACAAACCCTAGCATGTCACTAAACAATAAAAATCAAGGCTTTAACCCTAACATGATACTAATATGAATATTAGGAAAGAAAATAGAATGCATCATAACAATCATACTTAATATTAAATTTACCCTAGACATGATACTAGGAATATCATAACATCAATAAAAACCATTAGAGTACTTACTTGGATGCCTCGTACCTCTTTCTAATAACAAAATACACACGTTAGTAACTTAAAGAAAAATAATTAACAAAACAATTAAATTATTGAAATAAAGATTAGGGACCAAACCCGCAGAAATTAAACCTTTCACGTCTAGGGCGAAGACAACTTCGAACAATGCTAGGTGTTTCTAAATCTAATGAATGCGGAATTTTTATATTTGAGAGAAGGCTAGTTTAGAAAAGAGAGAGAGAGAGAGTAAGAGTAATCAAGAAAATCTTGATGAGAGTTGATGAATCAAAATGGAGCTTTTAACACGTTATTTATAGAGAACATCAGCCAAAAAGATAAAACATCAAAAACAGAGTTCTGACGAAAAAAAGCCAAGTTAGCGCCAAACGCTGACCTTAGCGCCTGGTGCTACGGCTAGCACCAGGCGCCAAGCGTAGCGTCAGGCGCTACAGCTGGCGTTTGGCGCTGACTCAGAAATTCACACTTTTTCTTAAAATCAGATAGAAATTGTCGTACGGGAGGATAAAATCGTATTTTCCTCAAAAAACGTTCTTTGATTCTGATTAAAACTCTAAAAAGTCAACAAAAGTCAATTTATCAATGCTAATCAAATTAGTAATGAAAAGAACCTTCTAGAAGAATCTAGAAGACTAAAACCAATCCTAATTGAATTAGGAATTATAAATCTATATTAGGCCCTCCTCTAGATCATTGGGCTGCATATAAGGCTCAAACCAGGCCCAGTTCGGTAATGTGGCCATAACTTCCTCAATATTCATCGGAATTGGGCTTATAATATATCGTTGGAAAGCTCTTTTCAAGCCCCATCCAACTACACTATTATTGGACCCATATCATGGACCAAACAAACTGGATTGGATATTTTCTTAAAATAGATTTTCAAAAACAGAGAGAAGAGAAAAGAAATTAAAACTTTCCGCAACACTAAACTTTCCACACTTTCACTTCATTCAATTATGATTCGACGCGAAAGGTACTCATCACTGGGATTGGTTTTGGGGAGACATAAATGGGTGTCTACAGCTAGCAAGTTCCTATATGCATTGGTTATTAATTTGGAAAAAGTAGTCATTAGAAACTCAATACAATTCGCCCCCCCCTCTTGTATTAATCGTCTCAACTAACATCTTTGTTGTTGATTGTGTTGTTTTTGTTCTTCTTCTTGTTGTTGTTTGCGTTTCTCTTCTTCCTCTCCCTCACCATTATCATCATCCTCCTCCTCATTCTCATCATCATCCTCCAAATCAACCTCTACTTGCCCCCTATCCTTAGGAAATTTCCAAACATTTGTAGCCCCCGAGAGATAAAAGTTGAGGCTGGGTTGGGAAGCAAGCAATAGTACTTATTCCGCACTAACCAAGAGTAGACATTAGGGTGCCTAGTACTAGTAATGAAGCGCAAGGTATTGAGTTGCTTCAAGTCTAGGAACAAGTCTTCACTCCCTCCAACCGGAATGCAAGACCGCAAGAACTCCTCTTGCTTGAAGTGTTTCACTAACCTTGTAATCAAACCCCCACAATGAATTTCCCCGATATTTGCCCCATTAATCATAGCCTTGCAACACTACATAAAGATATACCCAAAGTTCACCCTAAGCCCAAAATCCGCCTTGGTAGCCATCCATAGAACCATTATCTCCTCCCTTGTAAGCTTCCCAAGGTCTTGTTTATTGAAGATTGCATACCCAAGAATCCTATGACGAATCCGAAGAGCCGGGTGCATAATTTCACTAGCTATGGAATCCTTAGAATTGAACCTCTTCTTGATAGAAATGGTTCTCCACCATTAAAAATCATTAATCTAGCCAGATTAGAATAGATGGGCTCAAATATATCTGCATTAGAGTTGAAACCAAGGGCTACATTGAAATCATGGAGGCTCAAGGTACACTTGACATTAAATAATTGGAAGGAAATTTGAAAATCGGTATCTCCGACTCTATTGTACACAAATGTGGAAAAGAATTCAACTGTGGGCTGTAAAAAGGTTCGAGGACAAGGCTTGACAAACTCGTCTAACCAGAGATTACGAAGGAGGATCCCAAGATCGGAATCAATTCCTAACTTGACCATATCGGGTTGATGATAATTGCGAGTTGGTCTAAACTTGCGATTTTTCATTTTATTGTAAATTGGAGCTTGTTTGGAACGGTTGTAGAATTTGAGAGGGGGTAGAGATGGAGGTGGAGCATCTTCTTGTGAGGTTTGGTCATGAGAAGATAGGCCTTGAGAAGATTGGCCGGCGGTTTGGTTAGGGTGGTTCTTGCTACTCTTGCTACTCTCGCTCTTCCTAATCAAATTCATTTTCACCAAACCAAACAACACCAAAACTCACAAGAAATTTACACCAAAATCTACTCAATCTTCCAATATCAATACCAAAACTCCTCCAAACACTTCGCAACACTCCACAACAATACTCAAAATCACCCAAAATCACCACAAACTACAATGTACCTGTTTTAAACAAAACAACAACCAACAATATCAACAATCAATATCAACAATAATCAAGTATTATTCAAAACATGCCCAAAATCACCATAAAAATAACCATAATAATTAAAATCATATTCAACCAAGGTAAATGAAAAACAATGCATAAGAATCAATTAAAATTGACAAAAATATAACAAGGATTAGGATTATACCAAAGTTGAAGTCACAATTCAAGCACAAAGCACTACACGCACAAAGCACAATTTAACCTTAATTTGCTTCAAGAAACCAAATTTTTCCAAATAAGTGCGAGAAAAAAGATCTAAAGATGATGAATGTTGAGAAAACTAAAAGATTTTGGTGAAATTTGATTAAAAATTGAAGAAAATGAGAAAAAAAATAATTAAAATTGATTTGAGGGTTAGGGTTTGACAGGAGGAAAAGAGAGAAAGGGGAAAGTAAAGAGGATAAGTGAGAAATAAGAGAGGAGAGACAAAGGAGAGAGGCATAGGCTCAAAAAAGAACCCAAATGTCGTGCTCTCTCCCGAAAGTGCCTCGCCCGCGGCAGGCACCCTGTGCCCGCAGGTAGGTTGCGGCACGTCTGCGGCACCGAACTGAATTTTTTTTTAATTTTTTTACCTTATTGGAGGCCTGCAGCCTCTCCAAAATGTCGCACACTCTCCTGATGTGTCGTGCCCTCGGTGAGCCCACGGGGCAACCGCGGCTTGAAACGGATCGGATTTTGCAATTTTAACCTGTTAAGTTTTCCGCGGCCTTTCTCTTTCACTCGCGCCGGCGGGAAGCCCGCGTGGAAACCGCGGCTCGAAACTAAACAAAATTGCTCTTTTTAAGGCATAGAACCCCCGCGGTCACTCCATGCCCGCGGGGTGCCCTCTCCCCTGCTTTACAAACTCTTCTTGCACTACTAGAAATTGATGAAATACCGATGGCAATTACCGTTGGCTATTAAATTCCATCGATAATACCTTCAATTTCCGATGGTTTACGTGACTATCTGAAATTACTAAATTTACCGATGGCTAAACCATCAGGAATTTATTATCGATGGTTTTCTTCCGTTGTAGAATTTTCTTTAAAAAAAATAAAACACTCAGTGTTTTACCGATGGTTATAGGCATCGGTAATTTCTAAAAAAAATATTTTTTTTTTCGATGGCCATTACCATCGGTAAAGCCATCGGTAATATGCTGATATTTTTTTAAAAAAACCCACGACTTAGTTTCAGGTTTTAGATCTATTTTTTTCAAAGTTCGACCCAAAGGAGAGAGAGAGAATACAGGGCGACATCGAAGGGTTTCGGTGAAGGCGGCTGCCCCTGTTCCGGCGCATCATCACCGGTAGCACCGTTAGAGTCTTCGCCGGGTCATGTTCCTCCGGTAGTCGGCTGGTTGTACAGGGTAAGTGTCAATTTTTTTTAATTTTTTTTTGTTAATTAAACATTATTTTTTTCACTCAATTATTTACCGACGGATCATAAATCTTAACAGATTCGACAACCTAGTAGCAAGTAAACCGACGATCTCTTTCCATAGGTGAGTAATTTGTTTAATTTTCAATTTTTGATGTCAAAACCCTAACTTTTTTTGAGTTAAATTCCCTAAATTTGGTTGTACTAGTTTATATGTGTTAATTATTTAGTTATGCTATATGATAATAATTTAGTTTTTTTAGTACTTAGCTTGTTAACTAAAATATAATAATGTGTTAGGAGCTTGTTAGTTGGATGTTTAAATACACCTATTTGCTTCATGTTTCATAAATTAAAAAACAAAAAATTTATATGTTTCTAGCTTGATTGATTATGGATTTTGTTGTGAATTAATTGCACATTTTGTGGACTTTTCTTTAAATGATTTTTATGTGTTACTTTTTTATGCAATACTATATGGATAAAGATGTTAATGTCTATCATTTTGTTTCTAGATCTTCATGTACTTGTCTCAATTTTGATTCAACAATTGCACCATCATTTTCCTAGATACCCATTCAAGACATACACATTAGGTGTATGTCTTGAATAGTCCCCGGTTGGGACTGTTCTTGGACGTTCATAATCACTTAGGTGGTTATTGTATCCCTTGTTATTGATTCTATGTAAAATTTTGGCTACGTGTTTTCCTAATTTGTTCTCTGGGTTCACATATAAGTATACATAACTACTCATACTGTGTACTTGGAGAACTGTAGGGAAATGCTGCCGAATTTTCCATGGAATTGAAAACTTGGCATATAATTACTAGTGGGATTACACGTCCAAGGATGGGTTAGATGGAGAGATAAGGACCCTACGATGTCATTCATAACCTTATTGCTTGCTTTACTTGTTCAAACAACATGATTATTTTATTTAGATTGAATATTGTGGTCATTTGGGTGAGATTTGTAGAATTGCAATCATGAAACAAATAGAGCGTAGCTGGATGTATGAAAGGTTGGATGGCCGCAACATTAGACCGGAGTTCGTGAAAGGGGTTGATGAATTCATTTAGTTTTGTAAAGATTATCCAGAGAGCAGTAAAGTTGATGAGGTTAGGTGCCCTTGTGTCAAATGTCAGAATCTTCAGCTACATGATTTTGAGACGGTTAAAGTGCACTTATATAGAAAGGGTTATATGGAGGACTACCATGAATGGTTGTGTCAAGGTGAAGGGTTTCCAATCATCCCACCTCCCCAACCTAATCCATATCGTGACATGATTATGGATGCCCTTGGGAATGACCCACCTAACATGGGTGGTGGAGAAGAGAGTCATTTTGAGGAGGAAGAGCCAAATCCTCAAGCTAAGAAATTCCTTAATTTGTTGGAGGAATCAGAGCGTCCTTTATATGAAGGGAGTTCCATGTCTGTTTTGGAAATTGCATCTAGAATCACAAGTTTGAAGTGTGAGTACAATTTGCCTCATAGGTGTGTGGATGGATTTGCTTCTTTGATGAATGAAGCAATTCCTGACAATAACAACATGGGAGAGACATTCGTGAAAGGGGTTGATGAATTCAAATAGAGATGACCGGAAGATACAAATCAACAATGTACTACGGTGTTTCTGTTTCAAATGCAGAAGGGGCTCAGTATTTTGGGACCTTAGAGGACATTATTGAACTCGTTTACACAAGTCCTACTAGATCATATAAGACCATTTTGTTTAAATGCAAGTGGATGGATTCTATCAGGGGGATGACGGTACATGAGGAATACAAGATCATAGATGTCAACCACACTAAGAAATACCCCAAGTATGACCCTTTTGTGTTATCTTATCAGGTTAGTCAAGTGTACTTTGCACCCTACCCGAGTTTGAAGAGAGATCGAGCACAATGGTGGGCTGTGATTAAGACTAAGGCCAGATCAGTTGTTGATGCTCCCGTGGACATGGAATTTTTGTAAGAAACAACTAGTGACACCACCACAACATTATGTGCACCAAATGATATTCCGGACTATGGTGTTAGTACTGAAGAAATAGATGATGATTCGGACAATGAGGATTTGGTTCAAGAAGGTTCATTCTCAAGCGATGATGAGGCTGAGTTTGATTCAAGTGATAATGAGGATGGCGAGGATGATAGCATTTGGTTATCGAATACTGATGATGAGAACAGTGATGATGATGAATGTAATGATGTCGATGATTGTAATGATAGTTGTGATGAATCACCATAGTAGTTTGTAATTCATCCTAGTATTGATTCTAATTCGCTAAGTTGTAATATTTGTGATGTCATGAACCATGCATCTTTGAGTAGTAATGGCTATATTGTGTTTTAAATCTGTCCCTGAAACGTTCATGTTATTTTTTTAATTAGTTAATGGAATACTGATGATGAGGACAGTGATGATGATGAATGTAATGATGTCGATGATTGTAATGATAGTTGTGATGAATCACCATAGTAGTTTGTAATTCATCCTAGTATTGATTCTAATTTGCTAAGTTGTAATATTTCTGATGTCATGAACCATGCATCTTTGAGTAGTAATGGCTATATTGTGTTTTAAATCTGTCCCTGAAACGTTCATGTTATTTTTTTAATTAGTTAATGGAGACTATTACATGTGACAAAGAATTTGCATATATTTTTCAGTGTTTTTTAGTTCCATGTAATTTTGAGGTTAATTTTTGGTTACATGTATTTTTAATTTGCATAAAATTTTATGTGTTTTTTTGTTACATGTAATTAACCTACGCGTAGTGTTTGTTTTTGTTATAGGTTAAACATGACAAGAAGGGGGAAAAAAGGTAAATGCAAGGATTCTCATTCCAAGGTGAATAACTCTCGTCACTTAGAAGATAGTGAAATGCAAGACTCCGAGACGCAGGATGAGGACGAGTCGTATTTGGGACTCGGCAATAACACTCAAGTCCCTAATACGCAGAGCCAGACACAGTTTCAGCAAGGAGAATGCTCACAACCATCTGGAAAGAAGAGATTACACCCGACCGGCTTGTGGTAAGAAACCCATGATTTAAATTTGTATGCATTTAAGTAATCCTAACGACTATACCCTTATTGCTTTTTGGTTTATTTCTAGGTTCGACGACAGTTCGGTTAGTAAGGCCATCTCGAAGTGCATAAAGGGCTATTTTTTATATGGCTGGCATAACTACGGAACAGTTGACGATACCACTAAGGAACATTGGTGGAACTTGTTTACCGTAAGATGTAGTAGATACTCTTGTTTTTTAGTTAGTCTTTAAACTTTGTCCTACTTACTTTGTTGTTGTGAATGTAGAAAAAGTTTGAATGGGATGATGCCATAGATGCCCAAGTAAGAAAAGGATACCACCACAAAGCTGGCTATCGCCTTCGTGACATCTTCAACCAAGTGACCAAAAGAATGAACGATAAGAAGCCAAAATGGATGAATGAAGAAGCACACAAGACAATGATGGATGTTCCCAACACCAATCAAGAATTCATGGCTAGATCAGAGCAGAACAAGAAGAATAGGAGGGGCGGTTCCCTGTCTAATGAAATTGAACCGTCGCACTTCCAAGGTTCGATATCTGCTTCCCAACATGCAAAGAAGATGGTATGGACAAAATCAGTTTTAGCTTAATTTAATTACATAATTACAAATCCAAAAATTTTCAGATTTCAATACTATGGTACTGTTTTTTATGTTTAATTGGCGAAGGCTAAAGGATGTGCCTTGCCACATGCGGGAGAACTTTTCTTAAGCACTCACTTCAAAGAAGTTCATGGAAAAGGAACAGTTCCCGCTAGCAAGAAAGCTTTGGAGATTGTGGTAATTTAAAATTCCTTAATTTAAAGGAAAAATTGCTCGGAATAATCCCACCTTTACCTCATCCGCCCAAAATAATCCCACCTTTCGATTATTTTTTAATAATCCGACCTTTATACCATATCCGCTCCTAATGGTCCCAAGTGACCTGAAACCAGCTAAACAAGTTACCAATTGTAATTTGGGATTGTTTGCACACGTGTTACCACTCAATTAGTCAAAAAACATTTATTTACAAAAAAAAAAAAAAAATAAAAAATAAAAAACCAACTGCCACCCTCACTCCAGCAAACCCACCACTAAAACGACATCCTCTACCCAGTCCACCCACCGAAACAACCTCCTCTACCCAGTCCACCCCACCAAAATTGTCCCTCGATCTTCCCTAAGAATGGCTGCTGTGATGGGTTTAATTTTGCGATTTTGGGGCTGATTTGTGGGCGTCGAACTGTCGAAGCGGTTGCTCTATTTGTGGTGTCTGGCGGCGGTTAATGGTGCAGTTGTGTTGGGCGGAGGTTGATTAAGATGGTGGGTCCGTTGGTGTTTGCTGCGGGGAGAGTGGTTGTGATGTTGCGGGTTTGTGGGTGGTGCGTTTGCGAAGGAGAAGAAGAAGCGCTGATTTTAGGTGGTTTTGCGGGCTAGTGTTAGGGTTGGGTCGGGCGAAAATAGGGAGGGAGTGGTCGGAATCGGGAAGGGGAAGAGATTGGTGGTCAGATTCGAGGAGGGAAAGGGGTATGGTGGCCGGAAATGGGTAGGGAACTGGTGGTTGGGGCTGCCGGAATATGGGTTTGGGATTTTTAATTTTTTTTTTAAATTTTGATTTTTAATTTAATTTAATTTGATGTTTAAATTGTTTTTTTAATTTTTTACCAATCATAGGTTGACAAGTGTCTAGTAACTTGTAATAACAAGTTAGATGACCGGTTGGGACCATTTAAAGCGGAAGAGTTATAAAGGTCAGATTATTAAAAAATAATCGAAAGGTGGGATTATTTTTGGCGGATGAGGCAAAGGTCGGATTATTCCGAGCAATTTTTCCTAATTTAAAACACATAAATGTTATGAATTAAGGTTTATGTGAAATGTTAGAAAAGTGTAACTACATGTTTAAGACATGATTCAAGTGTTTATTCAAGCATTTGCATGAGTATGTGGTTTATAGGAAAGCATGAGTAACTACATGTGGAAAGCAAGTACCAAAATATGCCCATTTTGAACTAGTTTCATGCACATTGAACCTTAACACTCTTAAATATGCAAAATAATGGTTATGTGAAGTTTTAGAAAATTGTAACAACATGTTTAAGACATGATTCAAGTGTTTATTCAAGCATTTGCATTATTATGTGGATTATAGGAAAGCAAGTACCAAAATATGCCCAATTTGAACTATTTTCGTGCACATTAAACCTTAAAACTCTTAAATATGCAAAATAATGGTTATGTGAAGTGTTAAAAATTTGTAACTACATGTTTAAGACATGATTCAAGTGTTTATTCAAGCATTTGCATGAGTATGTGGATTATAGGAAAGCAAGTACCAAAATATGCCCATTTTGAACTATTTTCGTGCACATTGAACCTTAAAACTCTTAAATATGCAAAATAATGGTTATGTGAAGTGTTAGAAAGTTGTAACTACATGTTAAAGACATTATTCAAGTATTTATTCAAGCATTTGCATGAGTATGTGGATTATAGGAAAGCAAGTACCAAAAGATGCTCATTTTGAACTAGTTTTGTGCACATTGTACCTTAAAACTCTTAAATATGCAAAATAATGGTTATGTGAAGTGTTATAAAGTTGTAACTACATGTTAAAGACATGATTCAAGTGTTTATTCAAGCATTTCCATGGATATGTGGATTATAGGAAAGCAAATACCAAAATATGCCCATTTTGAACTAGTTTCATGCACATTGAACCTTAACACTCTTAAAGATGCAAAATAATGGTTATGTGAAGTGTTAAAAAGTTGTAACTACATGTTTAAGACATGATTCAAGTGTTTATCCAAACATTTCCATGAGTATGTGGATTATAGGAAAGCAAGTACCAAAATATGCTTATTTTGAACTAGTTTCATGAACATTGAACCTTAACACTCTTAAAGATGAAAAATAATGGTTTTGTGAAGTGTTAGAAAGTTGTAACTACATGTTTAAGACATAATTCAAGTGTTTATTCAAGCATTTCCATGAATATGTGGATTATAGGAAAGCAAGTACCAAAATATGCTCATTTTGAACTAGTTTCATGCAAATTGAACCTTAACACTCTTAAAGATGCAAAATAATGGTTATGTGAAGTGTTAGAAAGTTGTAACTACATGTTAAAGACATGATTCAAGTGTTTATTTGAGCATTTGCATGAGTATGTGGATTATAGGAAAGCTAGTACCAAAAGATGCCCATTTTGAACTAGTTTTGTGCACATTGTACCTTAAAACTCTTAAATATGCAAAATAATGGTTATGTGAAGTGTTAGAAAGTTGTAACTACATGTTAAAGACATGATTCAAGTGTTTATTCAAGCATTTCCATGGATATGTGGATTATAGGAAAGCAAATACCAAAATATGCCAATTTTGAACTAGTTTCATGCACATTGAACCTTAACACTCTTAAAGATGCAAAATAATGGTTATGTGAAGTGTTAGAAAGTTGTAACTACATGTTTAAGACATGATTCAAGTGTTTATCCAAACATTTCCATGAGTATGTGGATTATAGGAAAGCAAGTACCAAAATATGCTTATTTTGAACTAGTTTCATGCACATTGAACCTTAACACTCTTAAAGATGAAAAATAATGGTTTTGTGAAGTGTTAGAAAGTTGTAACTACATGTTTAAGACATGATTCAAGTGTTTATTCAATCATTTCCATGAATATGTGGATTATAGGAAAGCAAGTACCAAAATATGCCCATTTTGAACTAGTTTCATGCAAATTGAACCTTAACACTCTTAAAGATGCAAAATAATGGTTATGTGAAGTGTTAGAAAGTTGTAACTACATGTTAAAGACATGATTCAAGTGTTTATTTGAGCATTTGCATGAGTATGTGGATTACAGGAAAGCTAGTACCAAAAGATGCCCATTTTGAACTAGTTTTGTGCACATTGTACCTTAAAACTCTTAAATATGCAAAATAATGGTTATGTGAATTATTAGAAATTTGTAACTAGTGTGAATTATATGAATTTTTAAAACTTGGATTGTTTAGTATACCATGTTATTTCATTCCTTTAATATGAGCAAACATGTTAATTACAGGAACGTTTCAAGAAAAGAATGGATGAATCAAATAGTCATGGTGTGGCTTGTGATCCCAACCGGGCGTACTTTGAGGCAGCTGGGGACCCAAACAGGGGTTATGTGAAAGCATTAGGTCAGAGTGATCACTTGTACTATGGCACTCTAGCACGACACGGTGCTTCCCAATCATACACACCGTCCATTGTGTCTCAGTTACAAACACAATTTGAAGAGATGGTGCAAGCAATGCAAACTCAATTCCAAGCCGAGTTCTAGACACAAATGCAGAATGAGGTGGAGGCACGAGTACAGGCACAGGTTCAGGCACAAGTGGAGAAAGCTTTGGCCGCCAAACGAGCAGAAATGGAGAAGAGACAAGAGTTTTTGCTTGAGGAAATTAGAAGAGGAATGTTGCAGTATGGGTCCCTCAACTTTGATACCTCCCCATTTCCTAGGAAACATCGCGATGATGAACCAGATGTGATGGTAGTTTAGGGGAAGCATGTGTATAGGGTTTCGTATCTAGATTAGCTTGACCTTTTGACTTAGATTAGCATGAACTTTTGACTTAGTACGGTAGTAAGAAATCGGTTGTTTTAAATATTTAGTGTATTATGAACTTAATGTGTATGCATCAACTAAGATATATGTTTCCAAGCACTCTTTGGGTGTACAACTTTGTAATTTTATATGCATGATCAAGTTTCATTAAAATGCAGGTTCTCAATATGGTACATAACAGGTTTGATAATATCGCCAATAATCAGTAGTAGCTATTTTTTATTTTTTTTATAAAAACCAAAAAGAATTACCGATGGCTTTTAATTTTTACCGATGGCTTATAGCCATCGAAAAAAAATTTATATATATATAAATACAAATTGTTTTACCGATGGATAACACCATCGGAAATTTTCAGATTTTTCGTTGGTTATAATGCCATCGGTAATTTTTGGAAATATTCCGATGGTTAAAAACCATCGGTGATTTAAAAAAACCGATGACAAAAAACCATTGGAAAATTAAAAACTCTGATGGGTTTTAGCCATCGGAAATTATTACCGATGGAATAAACCATCGGCAAATATAATTTTCCACGATGTGTTTCCCCATCGGTAAAACCATCTGTAATTTTTTTTCAGATGGCTTGTCCATCGGTTAAGTCTGGATTACCGATGTATGGGCTTCCAACGGACAATTACCGATGGCTGCCAACGGTAATTTTGTTTCCGACGGCTTTTCTTATTTTTTCCGATGGATTTTGTCCATCGGAATACAGCTTCATTCTTGTAGTGTTGTCCTCTTCCTCATCAATCACCCTAAATACATAATTTTTGATTGAAGTTAATTTACAAAACAAATTAAAAACAAGAAAATTAGTAAAGACAAAGACTAACAAATAATAAAAAATAAAGGAAAAGATAAAGGAGGTGAGAATCCGGGTTACCTCACATAAGCGCTTTTGTTTAACGTCGTTAGCTCGACGATTACCACCAATTCAAGGTGGATTGTAGAGAATCATCTTGCGAAATAGACAAACAAAAACTCCATCAAATTACTTCTTGAGCCGATGTCCATTAACCTTAAAAGAAGATGAGGAGTCCAAAGGAAAAATTTCCACGGCAGCACTATCAAAGACATCCTTCACTAAGAAAGGGCCACTCCATCTAGACATGAGCTTCCCAGGGAACAACTTCATCTTGGAATTGTAGAGGAGGACTTTGTCACCAACACAAAAATCTTTCTTCTCAATAAGCTTGTCGTGAGCTTGCTTAGAACGAGCTTTAAAGGTATTAGCAGAATCGTAAGCATCAAGTCTAAGCTCCTCTAGCTCAGGAAGATCTAACCACCTTTTCTCCCCCGCACTTGCCAAATCAAAATTAGTCTTCTTGATTGCCCACAAAGTGTGGTGTTCAAGCTCTACCGGGAGATGGCATGATTTTCCATAGACTAGGCGGTATGGAGTGATGCCTATAGGTGTCTTGAAAGCCGTCTTATAGGCCCAAAGAGCATCATCTAACTTTTCCGACCAATCCTTTCGATTACTTGCAACCGTCTTTGGTAGGATTAACTTGATTTGACGATTGGAAACCTCCACTTGGCTGCTTGATTGGGGGTGATATGGGAGGCAAAATCGTTGATGGACTCCATTCTTTCGCAACATCTTTTGAAAGTCAAGTTAAATAAAATGAGAACCATTATCGCTTATCACCGCCTTTGTTATACCAAACCTTGGAAAAATTACCTTCTTGAATAACTTCATAACTAACTTATGGTCATTAGTCAGGGAGGCAATGGCCTCAACCTATTTAGACACGTAATCAACCGCCACAAGGATATATTAATTTCCAAAGGACGAGGGAAATGCTCCCATAAAATCGATACCCCACACATCAAACACTTCCAACTCAAGTATGGGTTGTTGAGGCATCTCTTTTTGCTTAGAGATATTCCCAACTCGTTGACAATGGTCGCATGTCTTAACAAATCCCCATGAATCCTTGAAGAGATGTGGCCACCATAGACCACTTGAAAGGATCTTAGTGGAGGTTTTAGAAACACCTATACAGCCACCACTTGTATTCGAGTAGCACATTTTTAAAACACTACGCACCTCTTCATTTGGATCAAAACTTCTAAGTAAGCCATCAACCCCGCGTTTGTACAAGATGGGATCATCCCACAAGTAATGTCTTGCCTTTCTCTTGAGCTTCTTTAGTTGGTTCTTAGAAAAAGAAGGTTGAAACTCCCCACATGTAAGAAAATTCACTAATTCAGCAAACCATGGGAGCTTCTTCACCTCAATGGCATACAAGAAATTATCAAGCATTCTATCCTCAATTGGAGAACCATCATCATGAATTTGGGAACCCTCAAGGCAAGAGAGATGACCCGCCTTAACATTTTTCACTCCTCTTTTATCCGTAATCTCTATATCAAAGGTTTGAAGTTCGGCACCCAACGAATCGACCTAGGCTTGGATTCCTTCATGGAAAGTAGGTACTTGAGAGCCGCATGATCTATGAAGACAATGGTTTTGAAACCCAATAGATAACAACATAACTTCTCAAAAGCATGAACTATAGCAAAAATTCCTTCTCCGTTGTAGTGTAATTCTGATGAGAACTATTTAGAGTCTTGGACATATAATAAATCACGTGGAGCTTCTTTTCCACTCTTTGACCCAAGACACCTCCTATTGCTGAATCACTTGCATCACACATCAACTCAAATGGTAAATCCCATCTCGGAGCTTGAACAATAGGAGTATAGATTTGAGCCTTCTTCAACTTATTAAATGCTTCTAAACATTTGTCATCAAATACAAACTTGGCACCCTTTTCATTGAGGGGTTTTGCAATGAGCGAGAAATCCTTGTTGAATTATCTATAGAACCCGGCATGCCCTAAGCAAGATCTCACTCCTTTCACATTCACCGGAGGTTGAAGCTTTTCAATGACCTCAGTTTTAGCTTTATCCACCTCTATCCCCTTGTGAGAGATCTTGTGGCCAAGGACTATGCCTTCCTCTACCATGAAGTGACACTTCTCCCAATTTAACACAAGATTCACCTTCACACAACGAGCTAAACATATCTCTAGGTTTTCAAGACATGCCTCAAATGAAACTCCGTCAACGGAGAAGTCGTCCATAAACACCTCCATCTCCTCCTCCAACATATATCCAAATATACTCATCATGCATATTTGAAATATTACAAGAGTGTTACAAAGGCCAAACGACATTCTCCTATAAGCAAACGTTCCATAGGGACAAGTGAAGGTAGTTTTCTCTTGGTCATCCGGGTGGATAAGGATTTGGAAAAAATCCCAACTAACCATCCGGGTAGATGTGTTTAGACGTCTATAGTCTATACACATCCGCTATCCCGTGACTGTCCTCGTTGGAATGAGCTCACCTCTCTCATTCTCAATGACGGTCATGCTCCCCTCCTTTGGGAAAACATGCATGGGGGAGACCCACCTAGAACTAGAGATGGGGAATATAATTCCCGCATCCAAAATTTTGGTGATCTCCTTTTTTACTACCTCTCCAATTTGGGGATATAGTTTCCGTTGCCTCTCAATAGAAGGGAGGGCACCCTCCTCAAGGGTTTTGTTGCGTGAACATAAAGTGGGGCTTATACCTTTGAGATCAACAATGGAAATACCCAAAGCACTTTAGTGCTTCCTCAAAACACCACACAACTCTTGAGATTGGTGCTCACTTAAAGAAGAACTAACAATTACACGAAAAGTGGAGTTGGGACCCAAGAATTCATACCTAATGTGTGATGGAAAAGGTTTGAGCTCAACCATTGAAACATCTTTACCTTCATTTGAATTGGCAACTTGCAAGGGTGGAACTAGGTCTTTGAAACTAATCCTCCCTCAGTCAAACTAAATTTATAAACACTTAACAAACCTATATACAAGTATAGAGGCAAGTTAAGGGTCGAACCCAAAGGAACGGTAATGTACAAGCGCTCTCAATTATGTGCCTAAGCTAGGTCGAAGTCTAAGGATAAACGGTAAACACTAACCAACTAACAAAATGATGAACCAAACAAATAAAACGCTAGGAATGAGGATCAATAAGTAATCATGACAATTGTAGCAACTCGGAAATACATGCAAGTCATTGGTTGTGAAGACTAATGGAAAGCTCAATCAAAAGAGTCAGCAAGTTATCTCCTAGTGGTCAAACTAGCGCCAACTACGAGAGACCCTAACTAGGAGCATCACTAATTAAGCTCAATCGACAAAAGTAAGCTGCAAATCAATGGTCCGTATCAATGTAGACTTACAATGCAATCTAGCATAATTCTCAAGGCCTAATCGAATTACACACATGCAAACTTCCATTGATCGATTTAATCTCAACAATTAATCAACATAATTCCCAAATTAAGCACAATCAATCAATCATACAAGTTTCACCCAATCCCTAGACAAACAACTACTCAAACATCATCATCTAATCAACAAGCAACTAAAGAAATCAAGAATCAACAATATATGAAGAACAACTACGCTAATCAAGCATCAAACATTAAAATCAATCCAAACAAACATGAATATTAAACAAAGCAATAAAATGAGATAGAGTCAAGAATGATCATTGATAATAGAGAAGATCTTCAACACAATTGTCACCATTAAATCTTCAATCTCTCAATCACCATTGAAATTCCTCACTTTCTCTCTCTAAAATCTACTCCTAAACTAACCCTAAAACTAGAGAGAGAAGCTCACAACTAAGCTAAAATGAAACTTGCTGCAAAATTTGGGTTCAAAAGGGTATTTATAAGAGGCGCAAACGAAGAAAAGAGAAGTAAGAACCCGCAGAGGAGCGCCCGCGAAGCTACAGTGTGTGCCCGCGCAGCAAGCCTGCGCGCCCGTGAAAGGTGGTTGCGCGCTCACGCTCTTTTGGGTTTCTTCGGGTCTTCTCGAGGCTTCGTGCATTTGCTAAGGTCTTCGAATGAACACACAACATGATGATGATGAACACGAAGAGAGGCAGTCCCAAAAGCACTTGATTGTGGGTTCAACACCCCATCTTCATGAGAGCATGGCATAAGAGCGCAAGAACTAGATCTTGAAGAATCCACTTCCTTGTATCTTGAGCTTTTCAATTGCCATGAGCTTGCTCCACAAGCATCTCCCACTGTAGTTTTTCACCAATATCAAGACCCAAACCTCGTACAATACCTACATCCACGAAAATAGAGCAAATAAAGGAGAAAAAAGTAGAAAAACAAACCAAATGCATAAAAGCTACAAAATAAGAGAGGAAAGGTAAAACCAAGACCAAATGCATAAAACTAAGCATTTATTAAGCATGAAAGCCATAAAAAGAAGGTGAAAACAAACTAAATTCTCATCAAATGGATGCCATTTATGACACTCATCAAATACCCCCAAGCTTTCCTTTTGCTCGTTGTAGGGAATATTTCAAGTGTTAACCCCTAGCTTGAACCCCACTGTGATCATACACTAAAGTATGGTGGCGTCAAAAGGGAAAGAAGATAGAGCAAAAGAGTCGCCAACAAGTTTTTTAGGAACTTGTAACCGTTCACGAGGTGAAGGTTACACCCCTTAACGATCCAAGAGATCGTCAACTCCATAAGGCTTTGAACCAAATAGGGTTCAGGGATGAAGGTACAAGTCCAATCTAAAAGAGATTGAACCTGCCCTAATAATAGGCCTCTACTTTATTCTAATCGTATTCATGTGCGCTTTCTGACTAACATGCAATCAATAGGTTACCCTAAACTTGTTTATCTTTGTTGGTTAAATATTAATTCAAAAATAAAACTATTACTGGCGATCACCTGAATTATAATCATATTAACCCTAACAAGATTATTAGTTATCTTATTAAGCGTGATTACAAGTACCAATTCCTTTTAAACATGCATAAAAGGCGTGATCAAGCAATAACAATAAAATATCAAGCAACATAATATATAATTATAAATAATAATTATAACCATAATAATAATAATTAAAATAATCATGATCATAAATTATAACAATTATAATCATAATTAACATAATCATGTTAAAGCATAATAATAATAGCAAGATCCTAGGCATGATACTAACAAGATTAATAACAAACCCTAGCATGTCACTAAACAATAAAAATCAAAGCTTTTACCCTAACATGATTTTAACATGAATATTAGGAAAGAAAATTGAAGGCATCATAACAATCATACTTAGTTTTAAATTTACCCCAGACATGATACTAGGAATCATAATAACATCCTAAGCATGGACTCTATATAACAACATCAATAAAAACCATTAAAACACTTACTTTGATGCCTCGTACCTTTTTCTAATAACAAAATACACACGTTAGTAACTTCAATGAAAATAATAAACAAAACAATTAAATTGAATAATAATTGAAAGAGAGATTTGGGACCAAACCCTCAGATTTTAAACCTTTCACGTCTAGGGCGAAGGCAACTTCGAATATGGCTAGGTATCTAATGAATGCGGAATTTTTATATTTGAGAGAAGGCTAGTTTAGAAAATAGAGAGAGAGAGTAATCAAGAGAATCTTGATGAGAGTTGGTGAGAATTGGTTAGAATAAGAATTGATGATTGTTGATGATCGAAAACGAAGTTTTTACGAGATTATTTATAAAGAAAATCAGACAAAAAGATAAAATATCAAAACAAAGTTCTGACGCAAATAAAAATGGATTAGCCCCAACGCTGGCCATTGGCGCCAGACGCTAACATTAGCGCCAGGGGCCAAGCGTAGCGCCAGAAATTCACGCGTTTTCTTAAAATCAGATAGAAATTGTCGTACAGGAGGATAAAATTGTATTTTTCTCAAAAAAACGTTCTTTGATTCTAATTGATACTCTAAAAAGGTCAAAAGTCAATTTATTAATGCTAATTGAATTAAGAATGAAAAGAACCTTCTAAAAGAATCTAGAAGACTAAAACCATTCCTCATTAGGAATGATATGAAAGGAATGGTGTCCTTCGAACAAGTGTATTATTCTGATGGCGTGTTCAGAATTATTCGAAAGCTAATATATTCAGTAAGGTCAAGTGATCGGAATTCCTGGGTTGAGGCCGCTTCCGATCAGTAATATTAATATAACTAATATTACAGCTTAATCTTGACTGAGCCCTTCTGGTCACACCCAAGCAAAATATACGAACCGACTGGACGAATTAATTCGTAAGAAATTAATTCGTTGCCCGAGTGTTAAATATTTAGACGTCGGAAATTCAAGCTTATAGCGTCGAAAACGAGCGTTGAAAGTCGAGTCAAAATTAATAAAAAGACGAGACGACAAATTAGTAGTAAATCAACAATGACCAAAATACCCCTAGCATCGGAATCCCGAGTACTAGGGGATTAGTCGAGCTAGCAGCCCGCACCATGTGTGAGACATGCTAGCAAGGCGTGGCTAGCAGCCCGCACCATGTACGAGGCATGCTAGCACAACACGACCAGCAACCTGCAAGCAGTGCGTGGCGTGCTGGGGTATGCTGCTGCTAGCAGCTCGCACATGTGCGTAGCTAGCTAGCAGCGCCCTCGGCATCAGCAGCCCGCACTGATGTGCGTGGGCATTCTGGGCCGAGCTGGCAGCAGCTAGCAGCCCGCACGGTGCGAGGCTAACTAGGCCGTGGGCCTAGGTCGGGTAGAAAGGGGAAGCTAGTAAGTATGCTTGCTTTTTGGTGTGGACAAGTGTCACAAGGAGAGGAAGGAGTGCGGAGCAAGTATGGTCCCCTCCTCTCCAAGTGGTCCATACTCCTCTTTACATATGACTAAGACACTTGTTGATTTATTAATTGCTTATATATTTAATTTAGTTTAGCTTTAAATTAATTTGTGGAATATCATGAATCCCACAATAGAAATTCCCACTCATACTTTCCTCTATAAATATCAACCTTGGGATTTGGAGTAAAGTGCTTGAGTGGGAGTTAGAAAGAGCATTCCATATTTTGGGAAAAACTCTTAAACTCCATTAACACTTGGGTTTTGGTCGGACCTTCCTAACTCCAAGGTAGCGGACCTAAAAAGTCGTGTTCGTCCTTTGTGGGTGGATACCGTTGGAGGCACGGCATTTGCGGTGCTCAAGGCTTTCAAGTAAGAGCCCGTTTTGAGAGGGCGAAGCTCGCTTCAAGGGTATGATTCGTTCTTCCTTTTCTTGTGTTTATTTATTTATGCTTTATGGTTTTATTAATTACGAGTGGTTCCTTGGGTCGGGGTTGTTTCCGCGGTGAGTCGGACTCACCAAACCCAACGGCGGTATCGGAGCCCCGCTCGTTTATTTTTATAATCATGTTTTTCAAGGTTTATTTTGGCTTATTTTTCTGCTTTAATTTGCTAATTAGATTAGTAGCTCGATTTTTATTTATTTTAATCCCGTTTATAATGTCGAATTTGGCCCAGAACCCAGATTTTCGCCCAAAAATAGTGAATTTTGGGTGGAAAAGGTGTTATGGACAGGTTTTTATCCCAAATGGACTGTGATTTTACCAAATTTTGACCAGAAATGCCTTTTTCGAGGGATTTTTTCGTTTTTGACGAAAAGTTTTAAGTCTTTTCTAACCTTGAAATTAATGGCATAACTTGTTGATTATGTGGTTGATAATTTGCATTATTTTCTGCATTTTTAAGTCCCCTTAAAGCACACTTACTTGTTTGTATTTGATGCCTAAAGGTTGATTTATTTTCACATAATTGCAAACTAATTGCTTTTTAGTGTGAAAATTTTTGTTTTGAGGCTTCCTAGGTGTTAAAGATTCAATCTTTATTTGTGATAAGTGATTGAAACTTTAAAAACCAATAAATTCCATGTTATTTTGTGTTAAACTTTGTTGTTTTAATCATTTAGAGTTGATTGGAAACATAAAGTTTCAATTTTTGTGATAGAAATTTGGTTATCTTCATGTTGGAAGATATAATTTTCAAGGATTCACAAAATTTAGATGTTGGAATTTTCATTTGAACATTAAAGTTCATATTTTTCCAACTTCTCCTTACTTTGTCAAATTTTCAAGTTTAATTTAAATTGATTAAATTAAAAGTGAAAAATTGCCTCAACTTTGTTATTGCACCAAGCTAAACCAATTTAATTAAGAATGGTTCTCGGAATTATTTTGGTTATTTGCACTTTGAAATTTTATTAAGTTAGACTTGTTTAAAATTTTTATTTTTTGCTCATTAAGTTAGTTCTAAAATTAATTTAGAATTAATTAATTATTTTTTGCGAAATGTGATTAAATCCCGAGGTCATGGCACGCAAAACGAGGCAAAGAAACACCCTTGGCTAGTCGGGCTGCATAGCAGCTCGCATGTGGCTGCCAAGGTGGCTGCCCCGCCTTGCGTGGGGCCACACGCGCGGCAGCAGCACACGACCACAACAGCCACGCACAAGCAGCCATGGATGTGCGTGCGCGTGCGTGCGGCAGTGGCAGCAGCCCATGGCAGCTTGCCGCGGGCCGTGTGTGCGGAGTTTTTTGTGTGTGCATATGCTTGGTGCGGTGAGGTGAATAGCCGTAGTAAACTTGGTTTGCATGAGCCGCGATTATTCGAGTTTCCTTGGCAAAACGCTTAAAGCGAAAGCCACTTGAAATGTGGTTGGCTTAATATTGCTTATTTTGTCGTTTTATTTATTTTAATTAATTTTTTTATTTTAATTAAAATTTTGGGACGCTAGGCCTCGGTTTTGAGCGGCATTGGCAAAATTTTATCTAGACAAGTTTGGGTGCTACCGACTTAATTAATTGGATTAATTAAGGGAAATGCGAAATTTAGTGGGAGCTTCAATTTTTAATGACGTCAATTACATAATCGGTGAAACAACTTTGACTAGTTTTTAATTAGGCGTGCTAATCGGATTAACCACCTAGATTAGTTACTAGTGCGCGCGTTGTTTAAATGCGTTTTACTTGTTTGATATTGTAAATTGCATGGGCCATTCACAAATAGTGAATGGAGAATGGAATATATATTCTCTCTCACAGGTTTTATGAAATGGCAACTAGTGGGACCCGATTATGATTGAAAATACGGACTACTTGCCTTTATGTATTTTTGTAAATCTAAATACGGTCTACGCACCGTTAAGTATTTTTGTACCTTAATATTTAGATTATTCCTAGTCGTAGACACTAGTATTTGCATAGTTTGGTTAAGTCTTGAAGACGGCGTATCTTGGAAGACAAAGCCTTGAATTGCAAATGAAGACCTTTTGAAGATTTGAAGAATTCAAGGGGCCATGCTAGTTGCCAATACGCATCTATAATTTCACTTTATATTTTGTGCTTATATACATGTGAATTATTCTTTAGATGCACGTTTAGGTTTTCTTTATGTTACGATGATTAGTTAAGTTCACTTAAATCAACCAACATAGAATTCCTAGGTCCCTAATAATATTGAGTCAAACTTGCCTTTCCAAAACAACACTTACCAACCGAACGAGGGTGATGGTAGGCTACGCCAAAGCGAGGTGCCATCACTTCTCCAAGGCTCATAAGGCACACCGGGTGTGCACGTTGGTTTTGGTTTAACTCATCGGTATGAGTGAGGAGTCCTCACATACCGTGGAAAAAGAGATACATCGTCAAAGATGCATTAGATGAGACGATTGTCTAACCAAGAGTGGCTTAGAGCCATTAGCAAGGCAATGCTTACCCTAGAAGATTGAGTGTTAAGACAAGCCAAAGCATGCTTAAACACTCTTTGTTTCTTCGGATCTTGGAATCGCCTTATTTTCACAAAATAGGGACAATTTTACGTGTAAATAAGACATTAAATAAGTATTGAAAATTTGCATGAAAAAAATTCAATCTTATTTAAGTAATATTGAATGGTTTTTTATTAAAATTCTTTCAATTATAGAATCATGTCTTTAACTAATGACAACATCCTTATGTACCCGGAACTTCCCGAAAAGTTACCATTTTTGCTCGATTTGGTGAACTTTAAGGAATGGGAAGATGAACTCCGAAAGACACTCAGAAATTGCTACCTAGAGCATATCTTGGACACTCCGATTCCCAGTTTCTACTCGAAAGAGATCATGAGTGATGATGCTCATGAAGAATGGAGCATGGATTACAAGAGAGTTTCAAAACTCATGGCAAACTCCATCCCGGTTCAATGGAAGGAGATTTTCTCCGGCTATTTTCCGGACATGATGCTCAAAGCTCTTGAGGATGTAGTCAATTTGAGGGTCACCAAAAGTGCTAGGGGAAATTATGATGGTCACATGGAGGATGTGACTAGGTCACTCTCCAAAATGAGGATCAAGCCACCGCAAGATGGTTGTCTCTCGAAAGAAAGACAAGAGGTGTGGGGAAAAGTCTACAATGCGAGACTTAGGCCCGGAATGCCACTTTAACCTCATGTAATTAACATGACAAGGCTATTCAACCATCTGGAGCTAATTGGCAAACCAGTGGAAGACGAGCAAGCGGCTCACATGCTTCTTAGCTCTCTTCACTCGGGATATGTGGGGCTTAAAATGCGTCTCACCGCCAATAGGGATACAATGTCCTTAAGGGAAGTCATCCAAGAGCTCCAAAAGACCTATTCTTGCAAGAAGGCTAACTTTGCCCTTAGACCAAGGAAGAAGGAGTTCAAAGATAAGAGGAAGATGCGCTGCTTCTATTGTGGTAACCCCGGACACTACAAAAGAGAATGCAGCAAGTATCTGGATGATGAGGCGAAAGGAAAAGTAACCTCAACCTCAGGTATCATCTTAAACACTTGAATATAAGCAATTTTAAAAGGTATTAGATACCGGAAAATTGACTCACAATACACTCATTTTTCAAGAACCAAGTGAGCGGTGCTTTTTTCATGTGGAAATGAGTACACAAGTAGGATGAAGGTGATCTATCCAAGAAAACTTGTAATCTCATGTTTTGTCTACAGAAGTAGAACTTATTTAGTTTTTTGCACCATACTTTTGATGTATTTCCGACGTTGGACATCGTTTTCATCAACCAAGACTTTTATTTTGATGTCTTGAATATATTTATG
Source organism: Chenopodium quinoa (assembly GCF_001683475.1). Classification (NCBI taxonomy): domain Eukaryota; kingdom Viridiplantae; phylum Streptophyta; class Magnoliopsida; order Caryophyllales; family Amaranthaceae; genus Chenopodium; species Chenopodium quinoa. Next base: position 69,398 of record NW_018742738.1, on the reverse strand, counting down.
GAATGACACTTTCACGTGTTTTTAGACAAAATGTTTGATACCAATGCAAAGAAAGCTAAGACTACACCGTCTAGTCAAACTTACTTGTGGCACTGGCGTCTTGGCCACATTAACATCAAACGCATCAAGAAGCTTCTTCAAGAAAATATTCTTGACTCATTTGATTTAGAATCCTTTGAGAATTGCGAAGGATGTTTATTAGGCAAGATGATAAAGAAACCATTCTCCAAGTTGGGAGAAAGGGCCGGTGACTTGTTGGGACTAATACACACCTATGTATGTTGGCCGATGAGTACACCCGCAAGGAGTGGTTATCGGTATTTCATAACCTTCACGGACGACTATAATAGATATGGTTATGTCTATCTAATGTCGCACAAATCTGAATCGTTTGATAAATTCAAGGAATTTCAAAACCAAGTTGAAAACCAACTCGGCAAGAAAATCAAAGCGCTTCGATCGGAGCGAGGTGGCGAATATTTGAGCCAAGAATTCGATGACCATCTGAAAGAACATGGAATAATTTCAGAGTGACACCTTCGGGAACTCCTCAATGGAATGGAGTATCTGAAAAGAATCAAACCCTGTTAGACATGGTCCGATCGACAATGGGTCTTAATGAACTTCCAATCTCGTTCTGGGGACATGCACTTTTAACTGCGGCACTTACACTAAATCGTGCTCTGTCAAAGGCAGTGGAAAAGACTCCATATGAATTATGGACAAATAAACCTCCAAGGTTGTCTTTTCTCAAGAAGCATATGTCAAGAAACTAATTTCTGACAAACTTCATCCGAAATCTGACAAGGTTTACTTTGTGGGTTATCCAAAAGAAACCAAAGGGTATTACTTCTACAACAAATCCGAGAACAAAGTGTTTGTAGCTCGTGATGGTATTGTAGACACCTAAAAATGTCTCGCCAAAACCAAACCCGTTGAAGAACACCTTTAACCGCCATTATTGGTCGAGTTGAGTATTTAATATTTGGAGTGCTTAAATACATGTTCTATCCAATATATTTCATGAACCAATCCAATTTCTAGCTCATTTCCCTAAACCATAACCTATTTTTCACTTTTCGTGTCCACATCGCAAAACTGAGAGAAACTGATTTTATGTCTATACAATTTTGATCCAATTATTATTTTTTTGGATAGGCTTTTAAATAAGCTTTCCAACCATATATTATAAGACCAATTCCGAGCTATAACGAAAAAGATATGAGCAAAACACTAAACTCGGCCTAAAACCAATACCCTTCCACTAAAACAACCATATCTTAAAATCTAAATATTATTTTAACTTGATTCTAAATGAGTTAAAAATTAGACTTGATAAGCTTTCCAATGATATATTATATGCCATATTCCGAGTTACGGATCAAAAGTTATGATGGTTTTAAATTGCAGCATCTGACGGTGAGAATCCCCGTGACACGGTGCCCTTGCTGTGACGCAGAGCTATTCCGTGTCCTATTTGTGTTCTTCGTACCTAAACAACTCCCGCGCCACGGAATTTCCCACCGTGTCACGGGAATTTACACCGTCTGACGGTGGGATTCCCCGTGACACGGAGCTATTTCCGTGTAATTTCCGCGTCTCCCATACCGTGACACGGTGTACAGTACTGTGTCACGGTGGATACAGTCATGTCACGGTACCTGTGCCGTGTCACGGGACATTCCGTGTCTTTTCCGCGTAAACCCTTAACGCGTTTTCTTTCCCGTTTTCTGAAAATTTCCCACGTCACACTAAAAATGTACCGTGTCGCGGGAAAGTTTGCCGTCTGACGGTGGGACTTCTCATGTCGCGGAAAATTTTTTCGTCTTACGGTGGGACTTCCCATGTCACGGTACAGTTTGCCGTGTCACGGGATATTTTTTTAGGGTTTTTATCATTTTAGGGTTCCGTGAGCTCCCTCATCACATTTTCTCTATAAATACCCCCTCATTTCTGATGTACGGGGCAACAATAATCATTCTCTCTCATCTTACACCAAAAATCATTCTCTTCTCCCTCTTTAACCTAATTTCTAGCCTCCTTATTCTTCCATAATAATTCCCCTAAGCACTCCAAGGAGTCTATACTTAACCCGAGGTTTCGTCCTTAAACCAAGGCGTGAAAGGTACAAATAACTGAGGGTTTGGACCAAATCAAATCTAATATTTATTTAATTTAATTTCCATTTAGTTTATATTTTTTTATTGAAGTTACTAACAGTTTATTTGTGATGTAGCAATTTAAAGGAACGCGCGGAATGTGAGTAATTAATTAATTTAATTACTCTTATTTTATTTTCTTATTGCTAGTATCATGATTAGGTTATTTCATATTTAATTTGACTAACGCTATTATTGTTGAATTGCTTCCAATAATAATGTTTATTCTATTATTTATTATTATGATCACCATATTGCATGTTTAAATGGAATATGTAATTGAAAATCACGCCTAATAAGATAATTTGGACAATCGGTTTAGGATCCTTTTTAATCTTGTTGTTTAATAAAGTGATCATAATATTTTAGAATAATGTTTGCATTAATATTAAACCAATTTAGCATAATAATAGTTTGGAGAAAATTGAATTTTTGTTTGTATGCCTTTGAGATCATAGGAATCACTTTTCACTATAAGAATCGAGTAGAGGCCAATACGGGCAAATGTGACTCCATAAATCACTTCATACCATCATCCTCAATCCTCCTTTCGTGGTTCCGAACAATATGGTGTTAGTAATCTCATGGATTATGAATGGGGTGTAACTTCACGGGTTAATTGTTGTTGCCTATCGTTGTCCCTTAATCGTGGTTGCCTTTTATGATCCGTGAACGGTTTACAAGTTCCTTAAAAACTTGTTGGGGGCTCCCTACTTTATTTGTCCCTAATCGTATTATGTCAATTCCCACTTCCTATGAGTGACAAGCATTATCACAACATGCTTTTACGTAGGCGCACTTCGAACGACGCCTACAATTTGGCGACTCCACTGGGGAGGATTCTTGATTATTTATCGATTTGAGTGATCGGTATTTAATTAAGATGAGTGGATGAGACTTGAAAGATTCTTGAAAAAATATTCCTGTGATTAATTTGGCATTTTTGCATCTGCATAGACGTTTTAACGTCGCATTCAGGTCTGTCCCGTAGAAAAAATTGGATAACTTGGTTGCGCGAGAGGGAAAACAGGACTCCAGTCAGATCTTCTGACTACCGTGCCACGGAAAATTCTGTCGTGTCACGGTACAGTGTTCCGTCTGACGGTGCACAGTACCGTGACACGGGAATTTCTGTCGTGTCACGGCAGTCCTAATATCAGTCCGGTAGCTTATTTTCTCTTCGCACAGTCAACTTCCTTTGATTTTTCTAAAAAAACGTATGTGTTCTACATGCGTCTTAGCCCCAAGGAATTTAAGCTCCATCGACCCAAAAACGCTCATGGCAATAAGGGTTCATCCGAGTTATTTAATTAACCCAAACCATGGAGTGGAGTTCGATTTCATCACGAACTCGCGGAGCCGCCCGTTGGCATACACCCTCAAGGGAGGCTGCCTTACTAACGCGTCCAAACTCTTAACCATGGTACCCTTTTGACACCCAAAGCTTGACCAATAGTTGAACATAGATCTTGACTCTTGGTTGCGAACTTTTTTTACATCATCGTGCCTAAATGCTATGTGGTTGTTTGGTGCTAACCTTCATGTGTTTACTCTTTTGTTTAACCCATGACCGAGGGTTTTTATTCTCTTATAGTAATTTGTAGGACAAAAAATCGGTTAAAATCTGGAAAAACCATAAAACTGACCTGGAACTACGCACCGTGTCACGACATGTTCTGCCGCGCCACGGTGAACAGTGTCGTGACACGGGGCTCACTACCGTCTGTCGGTAGACTGCAATGTGTCACGACAGTATGCACCGTGACACGGTGCCCAGGAAAAGTGTCTTGTCAGTCTTTTTTTATTCTTGTTCGTACGTATGTGGATGCTGTGTCCGGTTTGGTGTCATGTCTAGTTGTACGGTCAAAACACGTGTCCATAACCTCACCTAATCACTCACATATCGTGTTCACACACTTTTTTCTTTAGTCGTGCACTACTTTTTGACCGTATTTTAGGGTATTCTTGTTTTTTGTGTCGGTTTTTTTTCGAAGTAAGTCGGATGGTATCCTCCCTTTAAAAATAAACAAGTAGAATTTCAAAATTATAGATATTTTTTTAAAAAAAACAAAAAAATATTCCCCGTGCTACGTCAGCATCCACCGTGGCACGATGGAGTTTCCCGTGGCGCGGTAAACAATCCCGTGCCACGGCACAGTCCATCGTGGCGCGGTGGACCTGCAGCAAAAAAAAAAAAAAAAAAAGTCTGTCGCGCCACGGGAAACTCTACCGTGTCACGACAAATTTTGCACCGTGACACGGTGGATTTCCAAAAAAAAAAAAAAAAAAAAAAAAAACCGCGTCTGTCAAGTCTTCCGTGTTAATTTGGTCCTCGCGTCAGTCATTTTGGTTATTGTTCACATGTCTAGATATACGATCATACCACAAGTCTTATGACATCACGTAGTCAGTCACGAGTCAAGTATAGTCCACACATATTCTTTATGTTCCTACTCGAGTCGTGCACCAGGTCGTTTATGATCGTATATTAGGTTCATGCACCCTTTTTTTTCGTCAGGCTTGGAAAGCGTTATCGGTGGATTTTTCTTCAAGTATAGAAAACCGCCAAGTCGGCTTTCCTCAAGCTTGGAAAGCATTATCGGTGGATTTTTCTTCAAGTATAGAAAACCGCCAAGTCGGCTTTCCTCAAGCATGGAAAGCATCATCGGTGGATTTCTTCAAGCATAGAATGACACCAAATTCAAACGTCGACTTTCCTCAAGCGTGGAAAGTATTATCCAGTAGGTTTCTTCAGGCTTAGAAAACTACCAAACTCCTCAGTCGGCTTTCCTCAGGCGTGGAAAGCGTTTCAACAGACGTCATCCGTAGATTCCTTCAAGCATAGGAAGCTACCAAGCTCATTTGCCACCAATACACTGGTGTTAGATAAGCATTCTATCCCTTTACTCTTTTATCTGTAGAACTAACATTTTTCTGTAGGTATCGGCGTATACATAATGATTTAGGATCGCAGAACGTCTTTAATCATTCTCCGTCCCTATCGGCTACTTTGACTATCGTTTTCGAAATAGACGTTTCTACAAACTTAGTCAAAGTGGGGGCTTTTGTAGACACCTAAAAATGTCTCCCCAAAACCAAACCCGTTGATGAACACCCTTCACCGCCATTATTGGTCGAGTTGAGTATTTAATCTTTGGAGTGCTTAAATCCATGTTCTATCCAATATATTTCATGAACCAATCCAATTTCTAGCTCATTTCCCTAAACCATAACCTATTTTCCACTTTTCGTGTCCACATCGCAAAACTGAGAGAAACTGAATATATGGCTATACAATTTTTATCCAATTATTATTTTTTTTGGATATACCTTTAAATAAGCTTTCCAACCATATATCATAAGCCCAATTCCGAGCTATAATGAAAAAGATATGAGCAAAACACTAAACTCGGCCTAAAACCAACACCCTTCCACTAAAACGACCATACCTTAAAATCTACATATTATTTTGACTTGATTCTAATTGGGTTGGAAAGTAGACTTGATAAGTTTCCAATGATATATTATATGCCTTTTTCTGAGTTACGGATCAAAAGTTATGATGGTTTTAAAAACGGGTAAAAACCTGGAATCACCGCGCAAAGTGCAATTCCACCGTGTCACGGGAAATTGCACCGTATGACGGTGGGAATCCCCGTGACACGGTGCCCTTGCTGTGACGCGGGGCTATTCCGTGTCCTATTTGCGTTCTTCGTACCTAAACAAATCCCGCGCCACAGCATTTTCCACCGTGTCACGGGAATTTACACCGTCTGACGATGGGATTCCCCGTGACACGGAGCTGTTTCCGTGTAATTTCCGCGTCTCCCATACCGTGACACGGTGTACTGTACCGTGTCACGGTGGATACTGCCGTGTCACGGTACCAGTGCCATGTCACGGGACATTCCGTGTCTTTTCCGCATAAACCCTTAACGCGTTTTCTTTCCCGTTTTCTGAAAATTTCCCGAGTCACACTAAAAATGTACCGTGTCGCCGGAAAGTTTGTCGTCTGACGGTGGGACTTCCCGTGTCACGGTACAGTTTTCCGTGTCACGGGATACTTTTTTAGGGTTTTTATCATTTTAGGGTTCCGTGTGCTCCCTCAGCACATTTTCTCAATAAATACCCCCTCATTTCTGATGTACGGGACTGCAATAATCATTCTCTCTCATCTTACACCAAAAATCATTTTCTTCTCCCTCTTTAACCTAATTTCTAGCCTCCTTATTCTTCCATAATAATTCCCCTAAGCACTCCAAGGAGTCTATACTTAACCTGAGGTTCCGTCCTTAAACCAAGGCGTGAAAGGTACAAATAACTGAGGGTTTGGACCAAATCAAATCTAATATTTATTTAATTTAATTTCCATTTAGTTTATATTTTTTTATTGAAGTTACTAACAGTTTATTCGTGATGTAGCAATTTAAAGGAACGCGCGGAATGTGAGTAATTAATTAATTTAATTACTCTTATTTTATTTTCTTATTGCTAGTATCATGATTAGGTTATTTCATATTTAATTTGACTAACGCTATTATTGTTGAATTGCTTCCAATAATAATGTTTATTCTATTATTTATTATTATGATCACCATATTGCATGTTTAAATGGAATATGTAATTGAAAATCACGCCTAATAAGATAATTTGGACAATCGGTTTAGGATCCTTTTTAATCTTGTTGTTTAATCAAGTGATCATAATATTTTAGAATAATTTTTTCACTAATATTAAACCAATTTAGCATAATAATAGTTTGGAGCAAATTGAATTTTTGTTTATATGCCTTTGAGATCACAGGAATCACTTTTCACTATAAGAATCGAGTAGAGGCCAATACGGGCGAATGTGACTCCATAACTCACTTCGTACCATCATCCCCGATCCTCCTTTCGTGGTTTCGAACCATATGGAGTTAGTAATCACATGGATTATGAATGGGGTGTAACCTTCACGGGTCAATTGTTGTTTCCTATCATTGTCCCTTAATCGTGGTTGCCTTTTATGATCCATGAATGGTTTACAAGTTCCTTAAAAACTTGTTGGCGGCTCCCTACTTTTTTTGTCCCTAATCGTATTATGTCAATTCCCACTTCCTATGAGTGCCAAGCATATTCACAACATGCTTTTACATAGGCGCACTTCGAACGACGCCTACAGGTGTCTTTTTGGAGAAGGAGCATCTATCCAAAATGACATGTGGAAGGAAAATCGAACTCGACAAAGTTCGAGAGGACGAGCAACAAGGACAAGTTGACAATCAAAGTTCTCACGAAGCATCTGTTGACATTGGTCAAAGTCAAAATATGCAAAGTCAAACCGACAATGCAAATGCTCAGTCCATTACCCTACGTAGGTCAACTCGGCCAAGATCTCAACCTGACAGATATCTCGGTGTTGTATTAACCGAAGATCAGGACATCCTAGTAGTGGATGGAGATGAGCCGGCAACCTACAAGCAAGCTATGACTAGCCCCGACTCTGCAAAATGGCAAGAGACCATTAAATCCGAAATGGACTCCATGTTCGAAAATCAAGTATGGGACTTGGTTGATTTACCCGTAGGTTACACACCTATCGGATGTAAATGGATTTTCAAGGTGAAAGCCGACAAAGATGGAAATGTATTCATTTACAAACCAAGGCTGGTAGCAAAAGGTTACAGGCAAATTGACGCCGTTGATTATGATGAAACCTCTTCTCCAGTAGCTATGCTTAAGTCCGTTCGAATTCTTCTAGCGGTTGCTGCATATTACAATTATGAAATATGGCAGATGGACGTCAAAACCGCCTTCCTCAATGGAATTTTGGAAGAAACTGTGTACATGACACATCCTGAAGGTTTTGTCGACCAGAACAATCCTAAGAAGGTATGGAAGCTTAAGAAGTCCATTTATTGATTAAAGCAAGCAAGCAGAAGTTGGAATTTGCGATTTGATGAAGCCATCAGTAAGTTTGGTTTTATCAAGAATCCAGATGAGTCTTGTGTTTACAAGAAGGTCAGTGGGAGTGATATCGCCTTCCTTGTCTTATATGTCAATGACATTTTGCTCATTGGAAATAGCATTCCGTTGTTAGAGTCTGTAAAGGCTTGGCTCGGGAAATGTTTTTCAATGAAAGACTTGGGAGAGGCTCAGTACATACTAGGCAACAAGATCTATAGGGATAGATCAAAGAGGATGATAGGAATGAGTCAAAGTACTTACATCGATAAGGTACTAGCTCGATTCCAAATGGAAGGAGCCAAGAGAGGACACCTACCCATGTCACATGGCATAACCTTAAGCAAGAAGCAGTGTCCAAAAACACTTGATGAGTGAGAAAGGATGAGTCGTATTCCATATGCTTTGCTTATTGGATCGATCATGTATGCCATGATATGTACTAGGCCGGATGTATCGTATGCCTTGAGTGCTACGAGCCGATACCAATCAGACCTAGGAGAGGCGCATTGGACTGCGACCAAGAATATTCTGAAGTACCTGAAAAGGACCAAGGATAAATTCCTGGTCTATGGCGGTAAAGATGAATTGGTTGTTGAGGGATATACCGACGCAAGCTTCCAGACAGACAGAGAGGACTCCAAGTCACAATCCGGATACATATTATGTCTCAATGGAGGAGCGTTTAGTTGGAAGAGTGCAAAGCAAAGCACAACCGCTGATTCTACAACTGAAGTCGAGTACTTGGCAGCGATTGAGGCAGCCAAGGAGGCAGTTTGGATTCGCAAGTTCATTGATGAACTTGGTGATGTACCCTCCATCAAGGGTCCAATACACCTCCATTGTGACAAAAATGGAGCCATTGCTCAGGCTAGAGAGCCATGAGGACATCAGAAGGTCAAACACGTCAAGAAGCGATTTCACATGATTCGAGAATAGGAGACAGAGGGTGAAATCAGAATTTGCAAAGTGGGAACGGTTGACAATGTAGTCGATCCACTTACTAAACCCTTGTCTCAAGTGAAGCACAACAAACACATTGAGGCAATGGGAATCAAGCATGTCGCGAACTGGCTTTGATTTACATATTATAGTGTTTTAATTAAATTTTGGACAATTTTAATGTAAAGCACTATGATGAACCATTCAGTTTTTGGAGTAATTAAAATTTTTCATGCAATTTAATTCACTCCGTCTCTATTTAATTGTGGTTTAGAATTAAATAATGAGTCCATTCGATTTTAATAAATATTCAAAATAGGGTATCAAGTCAATGACTTGGATAAAGAAACACCTATTAAGTGAACATTGAATATTTTAATCAAAAATTATCCCTAATCAAGGTCATATTTTTTGTGGACGATTAATTACTGATTAGGGGATTTTTATCCACCAAGCGCCGTTTGACAAGTGGACCAACCAGGTTCCGCCACGCGTCCTCCACGGACCACTTAAGACACGCCACGTGTCCACCCATGCCAAATGGGACAACCGGCCATCAAGGCCCATTTCAGTCTAGAAGCCCGATCGGCCCTAGGTTTACCTTAAACCTAGAGAGTTGCACGCTTCCCAAGGCTATAAATACTCGATTAATCCTCATTAATCAAGGGACCGAATAATTTACGGAACACACTAATAACCGGCTGATCTCGCTAGCAAAGCAGATTACCTACATTAAAAACTCTCACCTAGAGAGACCTTATTACTTTAATTTCTGTATTAATTACTCCTTAATCAGGTACTAACTTGACCGTTGGAGGCGGAGCTCTCAGGAGTCTCCGTTATTTTGCAGGTACAGGCGTCCGGTTCCAGTCTCGGAATTGTAACTCTCCCGCAGGACATCAGAAAACCCCGAAACATTTGGCGCCGTCTGTGGGGAGAGTACTTCAGAGATGGCATCCAAGTCTGTACCGACCCCAGAAGAGAGGCGTCCCCTAGACGACCCTCAAGTTCAGTCGGACCATGATACCGAAAGTGAATTTGAAGTTGAAACTCATACAGCTCCAGACGGGACCCTAAGGGCCCGCCGTACCCGTCATACTGAAATAAGGGAACGGGAGTATCTTCAAACAGGAAGCGAGCCAGCAGGCGCACCGCTTGCTCGGCAACAGCCGACTGATGGGTCTGCTCCCATCACAAGGAACGAACTCATGACCTTCATGAGGGGATTCAAGGGAGAGATCCAAGAGTTGATCAACAAAAAACCGCCTGCTTCAGTCAAAGAGCAGGCGGCCAAAAAACCTTCCACTTCACTGAAGAGGAAGCCAGTTCAAGGGCGAGAGGCGACTCCCCATCCTAAATCTAAGAAGCGGGAGCCGTCTGCTCTTGATTTCACAAAACTCCGTTATCCTACGGGAAATAGGAAACCGGTTCGTCATATTCAGGCGGACGGGTCAAAGCAAACGTTCACAGATGCTCGGCACCTGCTAGAGCAGAAGAAGAGTGTCCGATTATCAGAGTCGGCTTCTACTTCAAATTTTCAGGACAGTTTGCGAAATGCCTCGATGAGGCCAACTCAGTCGTACCATGAGAGTCAGTCAGGCGGCACCTCCCGACAGTCTGGCTTTCATAGTGCGCAGGCGGTACCAAATTTGCCATTTGTGCCGCAACAACAATATTTTATGCAGCCACCTCCATTTGGTGGACCTGCAGCAAAAAAACGTCCAACCTATGGACTGGCAGCTACGCCTGCTTAGACTTGGTGAACAGCCGTCGGCCTTCTCCAAGGAAATTACTGAAGCCGCTCAGCCGGCCAAAGTAAAAAATGTTTTAGTAGGCGCCTATGATGGCACTACTAACCCGGAAGACCATCTGATGGCATTCACCAACCTGATGTACCTTCAAGGGTTGGATGATCCCACTTGGTGCAAGTGTTTCCCAGCAACTCTCAAGGGAATTGCACAGCAATGGTTCGGCAACCTGCCGACTGGTTGTGTAAACAGTTTCAGGACGCTTGCTTACTTATTTGCCTCCAACTTTGCAATGAACATCCCTGCGAAGAAAACGACCCTTGATTTGGGAACAATTCAGCAGGGTGAAAAGGAGGGGCTTCGTTCCTACATCAGGCGGTTCAACCTGATGAGAATACAGATTCAAGGGTTACCGGATGAGGTAGCTTATACTGACTTTTTTAGAGGTCTCAAAGACGGGTCTACCTTCAAATTTGATTTAGTTCGAAAAAGGGTGGCGACTCTTCAAGAGGCCTTGATTGAAGCAGAAGCCTATATACAGGCGACTGATCTGTGTACAATGAAACAGTCGGACGGGAAGAGGTTCGACAATAGAGAAGGACGACAGAAACAGTCGTCCAACAAAGATGAAAAAAGAAAAGGGGTCTGGGCGGCTGATTCCTCTAAACAGCCGGCCAAGAAGAAAAAGGAATTCAAACCATACTCCCCAAAGTATGTGTTTAACAAGGATAACCAGTTTATCCTAAAAGAAATAAAGGGACGGCTCTCAATTGAGAAACCGCTCCCCATGAAGGGTTCTGCGAGCAACCGGAACCAAGACAAAATCTGTGCTTATCATGATGACATTGGTCATCACACCAACGACTGCATTAGTCTCATGCGGTACCTAGACCGCTTGGCTGATCAAGGTGATCTTGACACTTATGTCAAGAAATCTACGGGGAATACTTCCTCAAAAAAGCAGTCGGCCAAAAAGAATCAACAGGCCGACAGTTCCGATACAGATGATGCAGTCGTCTACACCATTGCAGGCGGCTTCTCAGGAGGCGGCCCCACTATTAGGGGCAACAAAGATAATATAAGGCGGTTAGATGTAAATTCCGTTCACCAAGAACGACCGTCCAAATATACATTTCCTGAGATTGTCATCACTGAAGAGGATCTAGGAGGAATAAGGGGGCCGCATGACGACCCTCTCGTTATTGAATGTAAAGTGGCCAACCAGAGAGTTGGTCGAATCCTCATAGATACTGGGAGCTCTTCAGATCTCATCAGCAGCAAATGTCTGTCAAAACTGAAATATCAGACGGACTGCATACATCCGGCCTCCCACCCTTTAATAGGGTTTGGAGGAGGAGTCGTCCACCCACTGGGACGAGTTGATCTACCCGTCCGCCTGGGCGAAAAAGGGGAAGGACGACACATGGTAGTCCGATTCCTAGTTGTAGAGGAACTCTCTGCCTACAACATGATTCTGGGTCGCCCAACCCTGAATAGTGCCAAGGCTGTTATAATCCCGTCACTTATGCTGCTTAAGTTTGAAAGGGACAATGGAACAGTCGGCTCCCTAAGGGGAGATCAGAGGATGGCCCGAGAGTGCTATCTCTCGGATGTCAAACCCACTGCTAAGGCCACTGGGTCAAGTGGAGAAAAAACAGACCTTGACAATGTCAAGGAAAGTGCGCCTGTTCAAGAAACAGGCGACAGAAAAAGAAAGGCGTCCCAGACAGAGTCCGCCAGAAAGGCAAGAAAATAGCAATCATTGGCAGAGGACCGGCCGGATGAGTTCCGCCCTCAGCCGGCTGGTGAGCATACGGACCTGATATTAGACGACTCCCGCCCTGACCGAACAGTCAAAGTTGGGACGACTGCTCTGAGAAACCTTGGTGATGACTTTCACAACCTGTTGAAAGAATACAAGGACATCTTTGCATTTGAAGTCCATGAAATGCCAGGCATTAGTCCTGATCTGGCAGTACACAAACTCGCTGTGGATCCGAAAAAGAAGCCGGTACGGCAAAAGAAGCGGAACCATGGTGAAGAAAGAGGTCAGGCGGCCGCCGCCGAAGTCAAAAAATTACTTGATGCAGGGTTCATTCGGCAATGTTACTTCCCAGATTGGGTTGCAAATGTGGTACTTGTTAAAAAGCCGAATGGCACCTGGCGAATGTGTGTAGACTACACAGACTTGAACAAGGCGTGCCCCAAAGACAGTTACCCTCTGCCCAAAATTGATAACCTGGTCGACTCAACAGCCGGCCATGCCTTGATGAGTTTTATGGACGCCTATTCTGGTTTTCATCAAATTCCTTTGTGGAAGAAAGATCAGGAGAAGACGGCCTTCGTCACTGATCAGGGATTATACTGTTATACGGTCATGCCGTTTGGTCTTAAGAATGCCCCGGCTACATTCCAACGAATGATAAACACAGTGTTCTTTGATCAGATTGGGAGAAACGTCGAGGCATACATTGATGATATGATTGTTAAGACTAAACTTCAGAAAGATCATCTGACGGACCTCCGAGAAACTTTCGCCACACTCAGGCGGCACCATGTCATGCTCAATCCCAAGAAATGTGTATTTGGAGTTGAGTCTGGGAAATTTCTCGGATTCCTTATCAACCAGAGAGGAATAGAGGCGAACCCTGAGAAGGTACAGGCGGTCATTGACATGCAGTCGCCTCGTACCGTCCGAGAGGTTCAGAAGTTAACAGGTTGTCTGGCGGCCTTGGGAAGATTTCTAAGCCGATCAGGCGACAAATGCCTATACTTTTTCCAGGCAATTAAGAAAAAGGCAAGGTTTGAATGGGGGCCGGATGCTGAGGCCGCCTTCCAGAAATTAAAGGTTCACTTGCATTCCTTGCCAAGGCTGGTCAGCCCTTTGCCCAAAGAAAATCTCTACATGTACCTGGCCGTCTCTGATCATGCGTTAAGCGCGGTGCTCCTTGCTGAAAGGGACGGCTGTCAACTTCCGGTCTACTTTGTCAGTCACGTACTGAAAAATGCCGAGTTGAGGTATCCCCTAGTGGAGAAATTTGGTCTTGCACTCTTCATGGCTGTTAAAAAATTGAAGCCCTACTTTCTGGCACATGCAGTCGTCGTGTATACCGACCAACCGATCAAACGGCCCCTTACCACCATGGAGTCCTCCGGACGAATGATCAAATGGGCCATAGAAATGCAGAGTCTCGAAGTTACTTTCGAGCCTAGAAAAGCAGTGAAGGGGCAAGCCTTTGCTGACTTTATTGTAGAGATGACTCGTCCTCCTGACTCTCAAGTTCCAGACCAAGTCTGGAAGGTATATGTGGACGGAAGCTCTACTTCAAACGGTTGTGGAGCAGGCGTCGTATGTCAATCTCCAGAGGGCGACAGGTTCGAGTATGCTCTACGCTTCAGTTTCCAGGCTTCAAACAATGAGGCAGAATATGAAGCTTTACTAGCCGGGATCCGCATGTGTAAGGCGGCCGGGGCAAGGAAAATAGACGCCTGTTCTGATTCACAACTGATAGTGAGTCAGTACAATGGCGAATACGAAGCAACACATCCGGCCATGATCAAATATTTACAGGCGGTCCGACAAGCAGTCGGCTCCCTTGAGAATTTCCATCTGATCCAAGTACCGAGATCAGAAAACAACCAGGCAGATGCACTCTCGAAATTAGCATCATCCGCCTCCTCCGATACTCCTCGAACTGTGTTTTGGGAAGTAATGGAGAAGAGAAGCATCGAGGAAAATCCTATTGGAATTCTAGACAGAAGCTCAACCTGGATGGATTCAATCAGGGCATATCTGACAAACGGTACACTGCCGGATGATCCTCAACAGGCGGCATCACTGAAAAAACGAGCCTCCTGTTTTGAAATGATACGGGGGGAACTGCACAAGAGGGGGCACCTTCAACCCTTCTTAAAGTGTGTTACTCCTGAAAAGGGACGAGAGATACTAGATGATCTTCACTCTGGTTTCTGTGCTTCCCATATAGGTGGTAGGATGCTTGCTCAAAGGGCAAGGCGGCAGGGCTACTTTTGGCCTACTTTGGAAGCAGATGCAATGGAGATGGTGAAAAAATGTGACAAGTGCCAAAGGTTTGGCAAATTAATTCACCGTCCGGCTACTGATCTCACTACCATTCACAGCCCACTACCGTTTGCTAAGTGGGGCATGGACATTCTGGGTCCATATACGCCTGCTACAGGCGGCAGAAGGTATATACTTGTTGCCGTTGACTACTTCACTAAATGGGTAGAGGCGGAGGCTGTAAAGGGAATCAAGACGAAAGATGTAATTTCATTCATTTGGAAAAACGTCATCACTCGGTTCGGGGTTCCCATGTCTATGGTTTTTGATAATGGTCCCCAATTTGAGACGCCTGTTCTCAAAAGCTGGTTGGGAGACCAAGGAATTGGACATTACTTTGCATCTGTCGGCCGTCCACAAGCAAACGGCCAGGTAGAAGCCTTTAATAAAATCATCTCAGACGGTCTCAAGAAAAAAATTGAACGAGCAGGCGGCCTATGGGCAGATGAACTACCACATGTTCTTTGGGCCATTAGGACGACTGAAAAAGGGGCGACTGGAGAAACTCCATTCCTCCTAACTTATGGTGCAGAAGCTGTTCTTCCAATAGAACACTACGAGCCGACTCTTCGAGTAATGCTATATGACGAAGAGGCAAACTGGGAAGCTATGCGCCTGGCATTAGACTCACTTCCTGAAAAGAGGGGCAATGCTGTTTTGCGCCATGAAATCTACCGCCTGAGAATGACTAGATCATACAACAAAAAAGTGCACAGGCGTCCACTCAAAGTAGGGGACTTTGTACTTAGAAAAATGGAAGCAGTTGGTAGGGCTAACGAGTCTGGCAAACTAACTCCCAACTGGGAAGGACCCTACCGAATCTATGCGGAAGTCAGGGACGGTACCTACCGTCTGGAAACACCAGACGGACAACCGTTGCCTCGAACTTGGAATGTAGATAACCTTAAGAAATATTTCTTTTGAATGATGTAAAGTAAAGAGCTACTTAATAAGTTGGCACTTACTATTCAATTTTGTATTACGAGGGGCATGCCGTCTGTACCTTTACAGTCGGCTACTCTCCATTGAGTTTCACTCTTTATCTTTACAGGGGCATGCCGTCTGTTCCATTACAGTCGGCTACTCTCCCTCGAGTATTTTACTCACAATACTTAGCTAAAAAGTTTAGGGCCTGGCCGATCCTGTAACTAACAGGCGGCTACCCTTCTTTTACTTAGCACATACGTTCACCAAGAACATACCAAGGCCACTGGCCGAATGATCAGACCAGGCGCCTAGTCAACTGATCTAACTTTTAAAAACTAATCCGACCTGTCCCAACATTATAGCAGGCGTCCGGCGGCATCCATTCGGATGAAATTCGTCGCAGAGAGCAGCTCCCTTTTGGGTGGAACATTGTTCTATAAACTAATTACACGGCACCTATACGACTGTCCCAAAGGGCAACCACGTAGCCGTTTTTGAGACAAGGATAACTCTATCACTAACCAAACCAGTGGTAGCAGTTGACATCTGAGTCAGATGACCGCCTGTATTACTTGGGATAAATGCAGGGGGTACCTATTGAGTTAATAGCCAACAAACATTGGCGAATCAAGGGGTCTAGCCGGCCTACGCCGCCTGGTACCTCTACTTCTCAAACAAAAGTGACGGCGACTGAGTAACTCCAAAGTTAACTCATAGTCACTCCTTCAAATTTGGTATGGAACCTAAAAAGTTTGAGTCGTCCGCCTGTTTTATACAAACAAGGGCACTCGAACCCCTATTCCTACTGGATAACCTATTGAGTAAATAGCCAACAAACATTGGTAAATCAAGGGGTCTAGCCGGCCTACGCCGCCTGATACCTTTACTACTCAATCAAGATTGTGACGAAGACTAAGTAACTCCTATGTTAACTTAATAGTCACTCAAACTTAGTACTGAGCCTAAAAGGTACGAGTCGTCCACTTGTTTTTAATAAACAAAGGCTCTCAACCAATACTCTTGCTAGGTTAACAAATAACAAATTAGAGGCCAACATTGGCAATAAAGGGAAACAACCGGTACCCACCGCTTGTTTTCCTACTTAAATTCCTCGGCTACTTGGTAATTCTATTTACTTGGTCAAATTAAATAAAGAGTTCGAATACCGATTGATTAAATGGCCGACTGATCATCTATCCTGGAAACAGACAACCAGTCGTCCAGGGGCATAGGCGGCATACTTACTATTTGTACCTGTCTTAACGTTCGGCCATGCACAACAGTCTGTCTAGTGAGCAAATTGCAAATACTTAGACAAATTTGAACAAAAACAAAAATTTTGATTAAAATGAGCCGGCCATAAAAGACCAGCAGAATATTCAAAACCCCGGCCCCCTGGCCGGGTAATTACAAAGCAAACGGCACGCAGGCCGTGAAAAAAAAAAAAAAATATACTTAAAGCTTAAGAAGGGGGCAGTTCAGTATCAGCAGCAGTCGCCTGGTCAGCACTCTTCTTGCTGGACTCGGCCTTAGCTGCATCATCTTTTGATGCCTTACCCCCAACTGGCACAAGCGCCACAACCGGCTCTTCCTCCTCCAACGCAACGTCCATCGCCTCTTCTTCAGCAGCCGCCAGGATCTGTTGATTATATATTTCCGAACACTGGCGGTACGTTCTTTCCCATGAGGCAAAGTCGGCACTGGGGAACAGTCGTTCCCAGGTCATGCGTTGGATTTGGGCGGAGTCTTCCACCATCTCCCGGACGAGCTCTTGTTTCTCTTGCTCGGCCTTGTCCGAGAGCTCTTGGGTAAGACTCTTCTCCTGGTTCACCAGGCGTTCTTTTACGTTAGCCAAAGATTTCTCCATGGCTTCGTAAGTGTGCATTTTCTGACGAAGGGGCTTCAGCTCGGCTTTAAGTTTGGTGACGGTCCCCTCCAGCTCGTCAACCTTCTTTTGGGCCGCCTCTAGCTGAGCCCGAACAGCGGCGGTCGCCTGCGCCTGATAATAAAGAAGATCAATGGTCAGTACTTCATTTTGGGCAATTTGAAACATTGCTTTATCACAGCTGGAGGCGGCCATAGCCTTTGCGGCCTTTACCTCTTTGTTTTTCCGATCAATCGGCTTGCGAAGGCTGTTGACTCGGAGCAGGGCCTAAGTACAAAGAAAAACAGGCGTCAGTTTCCAATCATAAGGGTTAACAGGCGTCCTGGAACTTCAAAAGGGTATACCTCAGCTAGGATCCCCGAAATTCCATCGAGGTCAAGGGTGCCGGCACCCTTGACCGCCTCCCTGTCAGAGGGAGGAACTACTTTAACCATTGACTTGGCTACCTCAACCAAGTCAAGTCCCTGGGGGCCGGCTGCATTAAGCAGAAGGAAAAACAAGTTAGACCTAATCAAGAAGGAAGCAAGAGTGAGTTTTTACAAGCAAGTGTCCATACATCTAGGCGGCCCCGCCTGGGTTTTTGAGGAAGTGGCCGGCTGCTTCTCAGCCGCCACTGTTTTCCTGGAAGACCCAGGAGAGCTTGCAACAGTCGTTCTCCGGGCCTTGGGGTCCGGCTGTTGCGAGGAAGAAGCCCTTGGAGTGCCAGACTGAAAACAAAAAGAGTTAGTATATGCATAATACAACTTAAAGGGGAAGAGTTTTCAAAGCTTACCAAGGGTGCCTCCTTGCTGGGGGAGTCGGCGTACGACTGCTTCATTAGCGAAACCCGCAGCATGGCCGCCGCAGTCTTAGATGCTGTTATTTTACTCATGGCGTCGGCTGAAAGAAATAAACAGCAAAGTTAGTAAAAATCCCAAGTAAACAAGGCGTGAAAAAACAGAGTATTCGTCAGGCCGGCTACCTCTACAGCACCGACTGCCGAGGCCACAGGCGGCCAAGAAGTACTCATCATAGAGCCACTTGAAGCTCGGGACGCAGTGTAGGGGTACTTGCTCTCGTACCCCTGAAGTAGAGTTCACCCTAGTCTCTACTTTGAAGAGTCCTTTGTCTAGGATCTCTCTTTTAGCCTTTGGGGGAACAGGCGGCATGCTGCGGCCGCCTGCAAGAAGAGGCGGATCTCTGTTCCACTTGTTAAAACGTTTGTTCAGCTCCGTGTCTGAACTCTCGATAATAAGGAAGGTGTTCCGCCAATCCTTCCATTTGTTTGCCTTACCTCTCGTCATGAGGTAACCCCTGTGGCTTGTTAGTTGATACCAGCCGGTACCTCCCGACTTAGGGGTCCGGCTGAGATAGTTCATGTGGGCGAAAGCCTCAAAACTTGGCTCCACCCCGTTCAGTTCGCACCCGGCCACATAGCCGAGTACGTTTACCCAAGAGTTGGGGGCTAACTGCCATAACCCCAGATCATACCCATCTAAAATCCGCTGAACAGCCGGATGTAATGGGAAGCGCAGACCAGCTTTGATGGCCGCCACATAGCAGCCAAAACAGCCGTCACCATAGCTGGTACCAGCCGGCCAGACGACAGTATCTTCTGGATCCGGCACAAACAGTAAATACTCCGGGCTCATTTTGTGGTTAGCAATAAAGCTCGCCACGTTGTCTCGCATGGTTGCGATCCGGCCCCGGGGCACCCTGCAGTAGTAGGGGGTGTTTTCCTCTCTGTAAGAGGCGGACGGCTCTGCCCAATTATCCCCCTTCTCCACGGCATGAGAACTTCTCGCCTCTTGTAGGCGGTTATGTTTTTCTTCTGAGTCAGAAGAACTATGGTCAGAAGAGCTGGAATCGGACTCGTCCCCTGACGAGTCCGAAGAGGACGACTCCTCCCCTCTCCTAGAGGGGCCCGCCTCCTCTCCCTTAGAAGGAGCAGAAGGTAAATTAGACATGTCCACGGTTAGATGAGAAGGGAACACCTTGGTCCCTCTCTCAGAACTGTCAGCTTGACAGTCGCCTCGTTCCACATCTGGCGCCTGGTCAGATGTTTCGCTAAGGAGTACCCTTTGGGAGGAGCCGTCTGAGTTTGATATTCTAGCAGTCTTTTTTGTTCTGGCCATCACGTTCTGCATAGACACAGATTCAGTCGGACTTTGTATAAAGGGCAAAGATGGGTCCAGAAAAGGGCAGGCGGCACTCCTAGTCCTAGATTCAGCCGTCCCCGGTGACCGGCTGATCACTAACTTAGGGCGTGTCGTGTGCTTCCATGGTGCCATTTCAAAAAATAAAAAGAAAATTAAGAGTAAGAGAACTGAGTTACCTGAACGGATGACAGTTGATGAAGTCCTGAAAGTTCGGGTCAGTCGGCTTGTCAGAACAGGCGGTAGGCAGAAAAAGTCCGAAAATGTCAGATCAAGTTCAGGGGTCCGAATGTTCTCGCAAAAATTCTCAAATGTGAAAATGACCGAAGTCAGCACTTCCTTTTATAGGCAAAATGAGAAGGCGAAGGGTCGCTTCCGAATTCAAATTTGGGCGGGAGAGTCTCCCGGCCGTCTGCAAGGTGACACCTGTAACGGGCCGTCGCCTGTCACCGTGCGACGCCTGTCACAGGCGACACGTGACCAGTCGCGTGCCACCTGTGAGGGGCAAATGATTAGGGGATTTTTATCCACCAAGCGCCGTTTGACAAGTGGACCAACCAGGTTCCGCCACGCGTCCTCCACGGACCACTTAAGACACGCCACGTGTCCACCCATGCCAAATGGGACAACCGGCCATCAAGGCCCATTTCAGTCTAGAAGCCCGATCGGCCCTAGGTTTACCTTAAACCTAGAGAGTTGCACGCTTCCCAAGGCTATAAATACTCGATTAATCCTCATTAATCAAGGGACCGAATAATTTACGGAACACACTAATAACCGGCTGATCTCGCTAGCAAAGCAGATTACCTACATTAAAAACTCTCACCTAGAGAGACCTTATTACTTTAATTTCTGTATTAATTACTCCTTAATCAGGTACTAACTTGACCGTTGGAGGCGGAGCTCTCAGGAGTCTCCGTTATTTTGCAGGTACAGGCGTCCGGTTCCAGTCTCGGAATTGTAACTCTCCCGCAGGACATCAGAAAACCCCGAAACAATTACCATTAGAGATTAGTGTGTAGTATGATTTATAGAACCGTTTCTTGTGCTATGAGGATATAAATCATTTGCACATGTATTGGTTTAGAACCATACTGGATTAACCTATGAGAATACTTTAAGAGATTTAAAAATCGTCATAAGTATTTTTCTCATTATTATTATCGGAACTCTTTTGCTGGACCATGAGGATATAAATCATGTGCGCTTTCTGACTAACATGCAATCAATAGGTTACCCTAAACCTATTTATCTATGTTATTTGAATATTAATTCACAAATAAAACTATTATTGGCGATCACTTGAATTACAATCATATTAACCCTAACAAGATTATTAATTATCTTATTAAGCGTGATTAAAAGTACCAATTCCCTTTAACATGCATAAAAGGCGTGATCAAGCAATAACAATAGATATCAAGCAACATAATATATAATTAAACATAATAATAATAATTAAACTAATCATGATCATAAATTATAACAATTATAATCATAATTAACATAATCATGTTAAAACATAATAATAATACCAAGATCCTAGGCATGATACTAACAAGATTAATAACAAACCCTAGCATGTCACTAAACAATAAAAATCAAAGCTTTAACCCTAACATGATACTAACATGAATATTAGGAAAGAAAATTGAAGGCATCATAACAATCATACTTAGTATTAAATTTACCCTAGACATGATACTAGGAATCATAATAACAACCTAAGCATGAACTCTATATAACAACATCAATAAAAACCATTAAAACACTTACTTTGACGCCTCGTAACTCTTTCTAATAACAAAATACACACGTTAGTAACTTCAAGGAAAATAATAAACAAAACAATTAAATTGAATAATAATTGAAAGAGAGATTTGGGACCAAACCCTCAGAAATTAAACCTTTCACGTCTAGGGCGAAGGCAACTTCGAATATGGCTAGGTATCTAATGAATGCGGAATTTTTATATCTGAGAGAAGGCTAGTTTAGAAAATAGAGAGAGAGAGAGTAATCAAGAGAATCTTGATGAGAGTTGGTGGGAATTGGTTAGAATAAGAATTGATGATTGTTGATGATCGAAAACGGAGTTTTTACGAGATTATTTATAAAGAAAATCAGCCAAAAAGATAAAATATCAAAACAGAGTTCTGACGCAAATAAAATTGGATTAGCACCAACGCTGGCTATTGGCGCCAGACGCTAACATTAGAGCCAGGCGCTACAACTGGCGTTTGGCACTGATTCAAAAATTCACGCGTTTTCTTAAAATCAGATAGAAATTTCCGTACAGGAGGATAAAATCGTTTTTTCCTCAAAAAACGTTCTTTGATTCTAATTAAAACTCTAAAAAGGTCAAAAGTCAATTTATTAATGCTAATTGAATTAGGAATGAAAATAACCTTCTAGAAGAATCTAGAAGACTATAACCATTCCTAATTGCATTAGGAATGATATGAAAGGAATGGTGTCCTTTGAACAAGTTTATTATTCCGATGGCGGGTTCAAAATTATTAGAAAGCTAATATATTCAGTAAAGTCAAGTGATCGAAATGCCTGGGTGGAGGCCGCTTTCGATCAGCAATATTAATATAATTAATATTACAGCTTAATCTTGACTAAACCCTTCGAGTCACACCAAAACAAAATATACGAACCGACTCGACGAATTAATTCGGAAGAAAATAATTCGTTGCCCGAGTGTTAAATATTTAGACGTCGGAAATTCGAGCTTAGAGCGTCGAAATCGAGCGCCGGAATTCGAGTCAAAAATAATAAAAAGACGAGACGGTAAATTATTAATAAATCAACAATGACCAAAATACCCCTAACATCGGAATCCTGAGTTCTAGGGGATTAGCCGAGCTAGCAGCCCGCACCATGTGCGAGACATGCTAGCAAGGCGTGGCTAGCAGCCCGCACCATGTGCGAGGCATGCTAGCACAGCACGGCCAGCAGCCCGCAAGTAGTGCGTGGCGTGCTGGGGTGCGCTGCTGCTAGCAGCCCGCACATGTGCGTGGCTAGCTAGCAGCGACCTCGGGAGCAAGTATGGTCCCCTCCTCTCCAAGTGGTCCATACTCCTCTTTACATATGACTAGGACACTTGTTGATTTATTACTTGCTTATATATTTAATTTAATTTAGCTTTAAATTAATTTGTGGAATTTCATGAATCCCACATTGATGGGATAGAAATTCCCACTCATACTTTCCTCTATAAATACCGACCTTGGGATTTGGAGTAAAGTGCTTGAGTGGGAGTTAGAAAGAGCATTCCATATTTTGGGAAAAACTCTTAAACTCCATTAACACTTGGGTTTTGGTCGGACCTTGCTAACTCCAAGGTAGCGGACCTAAAAAGTCGCGTTCGTCCTTTGTGGGTGGATAACGTTGGAGGTACGGAATTTGCGGTGCTCAACGCTTTCAAGTAAGAGCCCGTTTTGAGAGGGCGAAGCTCGCTTCAAGGGTATGATTCGTTCATCCTTTTCTTGTGTTTATTTATTTATGCTTTATGGTTTTATTTATTACGAGTGGTTCCTTGGGTCGGGTTTGTTTCCGCGGTGAGTTGGACTCACCAAACCCCATCATGATAAATCTATATTAGGCCCTCCCCTAGATCATTGGGCCGCATATAAGGCTCAAGTCGGGCCCGGTTTGGTATTTTTGCCATAACTTCCTCAATATTCGTCGGAATTGGGCTCATAATATATCGTTGGAAAGGTCTTGTCAAGCCCCATCCAAATACACTATTATTTGACCCATATCATGGACCAAACAAACTGGATTGGCTATTTTCTTAAAATAAGTTTTCAAAAACAAAGAGAAGAGAAAAGAAATTAAAACTATCCGCAACACTAGTCTTTCCACACTTTCACTTCATTCGATTATGATTTTACGCGAAAGGTACTCATCACTTGGTTTGGTTTTAGGGAGACACAATTGGGTGTCTACAGAAGCCCCCACTTTGACTGAGTTTGGAGAAACGCAAGTTTCGAAAATAAAAGTCAAAGTATCGTTAGGGACGGAGAATGATTCAGAACGTTCTGCGATCCTAAATCACTCTTGTAACGCCGATACCTGTAAACGATTTGCTGCTGCTTTACTGTTTTGATGATCTCCTGCCAAGAGAATGCCATCCCGCTTGAAAACTTCTACGCTTGTAACTGCCTCCAAATATAGAAGATTGCTTCGCTTGAAACGATCCTCTTCCGCTTTGATAATATTCCACGTCTAAGGGAATACTATCGAAGACAACTTCGCTTGAAATTACCTTCAGTTGTTTGTGACAACTCTCCACAATCTAGGGAATTCCATCTTGTTGTTTCAATGTTCACTCATCTCTGAACAAAGAGCTTCTTTTTTTTGGATATGTTCACGCGCCTCTGAATAAAGAGCTTCTTTTTTTTGGATATGTTCTTCTGAATGATGTGTCCACACGTCTCTGAACAAAGAGCTTGATAATAGGATGCCCACGTGTCTCTGAGCAAAAGAGCTTGAAAGAAATGTCCACGCGTCTCTGGACAATAGAGCTTTTGATGATATTCCCACGCGTCTCTAGAGCAAAAGAGTTTGATGGAAATGTTCACGCGTCTCTGAACAAAAGAGCTTGATAGGATTGTCCACGCGTCTCTGAACAAAAGAGCTTTGAAAGGATTGTTCATGCGTCTCTGAACAAAAGAGCTTTTGAATAATGTGTCCACGCGTCTCTGAACAAAAGAGCTTCTTTGCTTGAATGTTTGTTGCGATAATATTCCGAACAAAAATTTTCGAAGACCAACGCATGTCGATCTCTAAAGCTTTCTTGAACTTTTCTTCCGTTATGCCAGTACATCGGGGGTTTGCTGCTTGTAAACCATTATGTCCGTAATAAGCAAATGCTTAGGCGCTTTAAGCTAAGTGAGACGATCTTTCGTCAGGTCGATCACTTAGACTGTAATCAAGCCGACTACTTAATCATGTCAAATTTCTTATAGGGGCTAACTGGCATACCAAGGAACACGAAATTGCTATATGAGGTCGAAATCACCATTCTGAGAGGCTTCGAGCTCTGTCGCCAAACGATGAGTTCTAGCGCCAAGCGCTGAAATCTATTTCCAGACACTAGATGTTGTCGTCTGGCGCTGGAGTAGGGTCTTCCCTATTCTGCTGCACCTGTATTTATTTTTTACTATAGCACTTTGCTAATCTCTTTAATTATCTTAGGGTTGACCTAAGGTTTAACGTCGCTTGACTCATTGACTTGACACGACTCAAGGTATAAACTTGAATCGCCGTGATTGACTCAAGGTTGACTCGACTCGAAGTGAAATGACACGTGTGACTCATGACCCGTGTGTGAATAGTGTTGATTCAATGTGACTCAAAAATGCAAAAAGTGATAAGTGGTTTATTTGACCACTTATTGTGTAAATTTAAACCCGATTTTGCGATCATTTCCCCTCTTTCTAACCCAATTTTGAATGAAAATGTTTTTTCTCGGCTTTCCCCCTCTTGGTTTGTGTTTGTCCATGTATTGCAGGTCTATGGACTCAATTGGGCAGGCTTTCGGTGCATGAATCATGTTTAAGACAAGAGGATTGAAGATTGGAGAGGGCACTCCAGGGGAGCGGGCGTGCACCTCTCATGGAGCGGGCGCTCCTTGACTCTAGCTACATTCTGCCCAAGTTCAGGTGCTATTAGGAGCGGGCGTGCTCCTCACCAGGAGCGGGCGCTACTCCCTTTGAAGTTGAATCTGCCCATGCTGCTGGAACAGGGGAGCAGGCGTGCATCATGTGAGGAGCGGGCGCTCCTCCCTAACACTTTCAAATCTGATCCTTCATTGAAGCATTCTAGAGAGGGCGTGCAGCCGAAAGGAGCGGGCGCTCCTAGCTTAGGAGCGGGCGCTCCTCATTGTGGAGCGGGCGCTCCTAGCTTAGGAGCGGGCGCTCCTCATTGTGGAGTGGGCGCTCCTCGCTGGGAATCCGTTTTCTTTTGACGGTTTTCCCTATGTGTTTCGGGGAGTATAAATACTTCCCCTTTAGCTCTTTAAGAGAGAGAGGACAATAGCCTAGTTTTCAGAAACCTCTCTTAGTTTGAAACATTCCTTTAGATTAATTTAGCTTAGTTTTCATCAAATTAAATTATTATATTAGTGAAATTTAAGAATTACTCTCAAAGTTTGGCAATTTGTATTCAACATTTGAAGCTTCAATTAGTAATTTCTCCAACCTTTTTCCACTTAATTTCAGATTTTATTTGGTATTTTCATGTTATTAAATCTTCTTAGTTCTTGGTAATTTGTTATTGGATGATAGTTATTTCAATTGTTAACCACTTTTCCCCAATTATTGAAGTATTTAGAACCCTAATTCTTGATTGCATGTTGATAAACATGAGTTGTGAGTAGCCTTCTTGCTAGGGGTTGGGTGAAGCTCGACCTTTTGGGTTAACTATGCAAATGTGGGAGAAGCATTGATGTTTGTATTGCAATTAAATTTATTATATGAGATTGCTTGTTAGTTCCTCATGATAGGTTTAGCTACCCTTGACTTAGGAGCTTGATAGTATGATATGCCTAATTTGACATGGAAGTGTAAATTGAGTATGTCATTACTTATTGTAATTTGATTATGTATCATCTATTGCTAAACTAATGAGGAATCTAAGCTTAGTAGTGTGAGTTGTTTTTTAATTGCATGAGGTTAATTTTACATATATTCCTTGCTATATCTTGTCTATTTTACTCCCCGTTCGCCTAATTGCCTTGGTTGAGTGGATCCCATTCCCTAGTATCTTTAATTCATTGATTTAGAACCATAGTTTGTTTGTCTTCTTGACGAACCCCTATTCACCAATTGACTTCGAATTAGCTTAAGTGTAAAGATCTTTGGCAACCATATCCCGTTCCTTGTGGACCGAACTCTTACTTGTCATTATGCTTGGTTTGTAAGGTGTTTGTTAATAAATGTGTTTGATTGAGTGTGGAATGTACGACCGTTCTAACGCCCATCAAAATGGCGCCGTTGCTGGGGAACGGTGTTGTTGATTGCTAATTGATTACTTGAGTCTAGTTCACCATAAAAAAAATTCAAAAAGATTGTTTCTTTTTGGCTACACTTGTAGCCTTGGTACTAATTGCGTTTGTTGAGAGTGTATGCGCAGAACTCATAATAGGATCTTGGTACCTTATGATCCCGAGATTGAGCAAACTTATAGAAGGAGAAAAAGAGCCGGTTCTAGGCCGTTTACTACTCCCCCAGCTAGAGAGACCAATTTCAAGGAGGATCGAGATCAAATGGGTGACGCGGAACCACCACCTCAAAGACCTTTAAAGGAGTTGGGAACTCCGGGAGCTTATAGAGCTTCAAGCGGCACTGCTCCACCCGTTACTCAAGCCAATGACTTCGAGATTCGGCCAGCAATGATTAATTTGATTGAAAGGAGGCAATATAGTGGAGCAAAACATGAGAGCCCTCTTGCACACTTGAACGAGTTCGAAAAATATTGCAACACGATCAAGGTAAATGGGGTAACTCAAGAGTTTGTGAGACTAAAGCTATTTCCTTTTTCTTTGATAGGAAGGGCTCTTGAATGGCTTGAGAAGGAGGTGAGGCCTAACTCCTTGAGAACTTGGGACGAGGTCACCACGGCTTTCTTAGGAAGATTCTATTCCCAAAAGAAGACGGCCGAGGTAAGAGCTTTGATCCAAGGTTTCCGTCAAAAAGCTAGTGAAACCATTTATGAAGCATGGGAACGATACAAGGAATATCAAAGGGAGTGCCCTCATCATGGAATTCCGTCATATCAAGTGCTTCAAATTTTCTATGGGGGCTTGAGCCCACAAGGAAAGACTAGCTTGGATGCAGGAGCGGGTGGCCCGATTATGAAAAAGACAGAGGAGCAAGTCATAGAGATAATTGAGGATGTGGTGAGGCACCACATGGATTGGCAAGAAGGAGAGAGAGATTCTCTAAACAAGGGAGGAAATGCGATTTACTCCGTTTATCACCTTAATGCCATCAACAATTTGATTTCCCAAATCGCCAACCTTGGAAAGGAGATGACGTCCATTAAGGCAAAACTAGAGACCTCTAGTTCAACACAAGAGCATCCCTCCCAATCTAAGGGGAGAGGTATGAATTCTAACTCTTCTCCCTCTACTTCTAATAACATGTCTCATGGATGTTTGTTTTGTGAAAATTGTGGGTCATATGACCATGATACCTGTTCTTGTAATTATGATTTCCAACCCCAACCCCAATACTAAGATGGTAATGAAAATGAAAATGAACAAGTTAATGCCTTGTCTTATGATAATAGACATAGGAATGACAATCAAAGATACTTACCACCAAATAGAAGAGAACAAGGGGGGAATTCCTATAACCAAAGAGGAAATGATTACGATTACCATAATCAAAATCAATGGGGAAATAGGAACCAAAGGGACCAAAATCCCCAAGGTAATTACAACCAACAAGGTGGTTATGGTAACCATAATCATAATAATCAAGGAAACTATGGGAATCAAGGGCAATTTCACCAAGGGGGAAACTCTAATAATCGAAACAATTGGAACAACAATAATAATAGAGGTTCTTCTAATCAAAATGCGTCCAATTCGAATGTTAGAGGTAATAGGGCTTCCCAAGACAACTACTATGCACAAGCACCACATAGAAGTTCTAGCTTGGAGGAAATGATGGAAAATCAAACTAAAATGTTCAATACTTTCATGGCCTCTAGTGAAAAGAAATTTAGTGAAGTGATGACCCATAATAAAATGCTAGAGACACAAATTTCACAATTGTCCAATGCTTTGAAGGAAGGGACTAGCACTTCTAAACTACCACCCCAAGGACTAGATCCTAAGAGGCCCGTAAATGTTATATCAACAAGGAGTGGTAAAGTGTTGGAAGAAAGTGTTCCTAAAAAAATCATTGAGAGAATGAACATGAGTGAGCCTCCCTTTAAAAGTTATTTTGAACAAGAGAGAGAGCAAAACCATGAGAATGAAAATGAGAAAGAATGTGAGAAAGAAAAAGAATTTGAGAAAGAGAAAGATTTTGAAAAAGAGAGTGAAGAGAGAAGAGAAAAAGAGAGAGAAACAAAACAATTGCAAAAACTACCATATCCTCACAAATTTGTTAGAAACAAATTAGATGTGCAATTTGGAAAATTTCTTGAAACATTGAAACAAATTCACCTTTCAATTCCTTTTACCGATGCTATCAAGCAAATGCCTAACTATGCTAGGTTTTTGAAAGATATTTTGAGTGGAAGGAGAAAGTGTGAATTGGTTGAAACGGTGAGTCTCATCGAGAATTGTAGTGCAATTATCATGAACAAGATGCCACCCAAATTAAAAGACCCCGGTAACTTTTCTATCCCATGTGCAATATACAAGATGCAAATTGATAATGCTTTGTGTGACCTAGGGGCTAGTGTTAGCCTAATGCCATACTCGGTATACCAAAGACTTGGGATAGGGGAACTTCTACCCACCAACATCACCCTACAATTGGCCGATCGCTCTATTAAATTCCCAAAGGGTAAGGTAGAGGATGTTCCTCTAAGGGTGGGGAAGTTTGTAATCCCGGTGGATTTTGTTGTGTTAGAGATGGATGAAGATGTTAACATTCCAATAATTCTAGGAAGACCTTTTCTTGCTACTTCGGGTGCTTTAATAGATGTTAAAAGTGCTAAAATTTCACTAAAAGTAGGAGATGAGGTGATAGAATTTGATTTGAATGAGAGCATGAAATATCCAAGCTCTAGTCTTGATAATTGCATGATGATTGATACTATTGATTCTATTGTAACTTCTATGCATGAGCACTTCCTCACTACTAACGATGCCCTTGAGAATGTCCTTTTGAACAAGGAAAAGATAGGTGACCAAAGCAAAGAGATGGCATTGTATGAAGAGATGCTTGAAGGAAGTACGGAATCAAGCGATGAGCAAGTGTGCATGGGAATCACAACACATGATGCATTAGAAGTAGCTACCTCAAGAGAAGGTAAGGGTGTTCCAATGGTAGAGTTGAAACCTCTACCATCACACCTAAGGTATGAGTTTTTGGGCCCCAATTCAACTTTTCCTGTTATTGTGAATTCTTCTTTGAACGAGTGCCAAACTCAAATGTTATGTGGTGTTTTGAGAGACCACCAAGGTGCTTAAGGCTATACCATAGATAACCTCAAAGGTATTAGCCCCGCTTTATGTATGCACCACATAACACTTGAGGAGGGTTCTAAGCCTTCCATTGAGAGGCAAAGGAAACTCAATCCTCAAATGGGGGAGGTGGTGAAGAAAGAAATCACCAAACTCCTTGATGTCGGCATCATCTTCCCCATTTCGAGTTCTAGATGGGTTTCCCCCGTTCATGTGGTCCCTAAAAAGGGAGGAATAACCGTAGTTGAAAATGAGAATGGTGATCTCATTTCAACTAGAACAGTGACCGGTTGGAGGATGTGCATAGACTATAGACGTCTAAATGCATCCACCAACAAGGATCATTTTCCTCTCCCTTTTATCGACCAAATGCTTGAAAGACTAACCAAGCACAAGTATTATTGCTTTATTGATGGTTATTCGGGTTTCTTTCAAATCCCTATAAACCCGGATGACCAAGAGAAAACAACTTTTACTTATCCCTATGGAACTTTTGCATATAGTAGGATGCCCTTCGGGCTTTGCAACGCACCAGCAACCTTCCAAAGATGCATGATGAGTATTTTTGGGGACATGCTTGAAGTCGAAATGGAAGTTTTCATGGATGATTTCTCGGTAGGGGGCCTTTCGTTCGAGGATTGTTTATCCAACTTGGGAAAGTGCTTGACAAGATGTGAGAAGGTCAATTTGGTTTTGAATTGGGAGAAATGCCACTTTATGGTGGAAGAGGGAATTGTCCTTGGTCACAAGATTTCAAGCAAAGGGATTGAGGTCGACAAGGCCAAAGTTGAAGTGATAGAAAAGCTTCTGCCACTAATCAATGTGAGAGGAGTAAGGTCATTTTTGGGGCATGCCGGGTTCTATAGGAGATTCATCAAGGATTTCTCACAAATTGCTAGACCCCTAAATTCTCTTCTTCAAAAAGATGCCATCTTTATTTTTGATGAAGAGTGTCTCCAAGATTTCAACAAATTAAAGGAGGCTTTAATCTCAACTCCAAATGTGCAAGGGCTAAGATGGGATTTGCCATTTGAACTTATGTGCGATGCAAGTGATGTTGCGATTGGAGGAGTATTGGGGCAAAGGGTACAGAAGAGGCTTCACGTGATTTACTACATGTCTAAGACCTTGAATGAAGCTCAACGGAACTACACCACAACGGAGAAAGAGTTTCTTGCCGTGGTTCATGCTTTTGAGAAGTTTTGGAACTACCTCATTGGTTTCAAAACTATTGTTTATACCGATCACGCAGCCATTAGGTACCTTATTGCAAAGAAAGAATCCAAGCCACGTCTTCTTCGGTGGGTCTTATCTCTCCAACAATTTGATGTTGAAATCCGTGATAAAAAGGGGGCCAAGAATGTGGTTGCGGACCATCTTTCCCGACTAGAGAATGTGCAAGCTAGTGATGATGAAATCCCTATATGTGATGAATTGAGAGATGATGTGCTTTACATCTTGAATGAAAAGGAGCTTCCTTGGTTCGCCGACTTGGTGAACTACTTGGCTTGTGGAGAATGCCCACCCGATTTCTCCAAGAATCAAAGGAAGAAGCTAAAAAGGGAAGCAAGACATTATGTATGGGATGATCCCATTCTCAACAAACGAGGAGTAGATGGTTTGCTCCGTAGGTGTGTCCCGGATGAACAAGTGCAAGGAGTGCTCAAGATGTGCCATTCCGATCCATGTGAAGGGCATATGGGAGCCAACAAAACTGCATTGAAAATCTTGCATATCGGTTTGTGGTGGCCTCACATCTTCAAGGACGCTTGGGGATTTGTGAAGACTTGTGACCGGTGTCAACAAACCGGCAACATATCCAAGCGCAATGAGATGCCCCAACAACCGATTCTTGAGCTTGAGGTATTTGATGTATGGGGTATGGATTTCATGGGGCCATTCCCAAATTCTCATGGGAATCAATTCACCCTTGTGGCGGTCAACTATGTATCAAAATGGGTGGAAGCCATTGCCTCCCCAACTAATGACCACAAGGTTGTCATGAAGATGTTCAAAAAAGTCATATTTCCAAGATTCGGTATTCCAAGGGCGGTGGTGAGTGACAATGGTTCACATTTTGTTCATAGTGCTTTTCAAAAGATGCTAAGAAAGCACGGGGTCCACCAAAGATTCGGCCTTACCTATCATCCACAAACAAATGGACAAGCGGAAGTGTCTAACCGTCAAATAAAGCTAATCCTCGAGAAGACGGTTGCTAAGAACAGGAAGGATTAGTCAGAAAAGCTTGATGACGCTCTATGGGCATATAGAACGGCGTTCAAGACCCCAATAGGCACAACTCCATACCGTCTAGAAAATCTTGTCATCTACCGGTGGAGCTTGAGCACCGGACCCAATGGGCGATCAAGAAGATTAATTTCGACTTGGCTAGCGCGGGAGAGCAAAGATGGCTTGATTTGCATGAGCTTGAAGAGCTAAGGTTGGAAGCCTATGAGTGTGCTAGCAACTATAAGAATCGCACTAAGGATTGCCACGACCGGAACATTGAAAAGAAAGCATTTCTAAAAGGCGATAAGGTACTCCTCTACAATTCTAGGATGAAATTATTTCCCGGGAAACTTTTATCAAGGTGGAGTGGACCTTTTGTTGTCAAGGAAGTGTTTCCTCATGGAGCCGTGGAAGTTTGGGATATGGACGGCAAGAGATCTTTCAAGGTGAATGGGCATCGCCTCAAGCTTTACTACGAGGGTGCTCATGTGGGTGTTTTAGAATCAACTCAATGTAATCTTACCTCCTGAGTGTGGAGGTCGTCAAGCTATTGACGTTAAAGAAGCGCTTCCGGGAGGCAACCCGAATAAAAAAAAAAGAAAAAAAAAAGAGAGAGAAGAGAGAGTCAAGAAAATAAAAGGAGTGAAAAATAAAACAATGAATGAGAGAAGAAAAGAATATGAGTGTTGGGAATATCTGATTTTGGCCAATATTGTTGAATTTTGTTCTTGTGGTTTTGATATAGGTACTTGAAGCAAAAAGAGCCGAAGAAAACAAAACAGGAAGCTGTCAACAGCTAGGAGCGGGCGCTCCAACTCAACTGCACGCCCGCTCCAAGCTCAATGAACGAAACAGTAGGCTTCAAGACTGGTAGGAGCGGGCGCTCCAACTCAACTGCACGCCCGCTCCTGGCCAATGCCGTAGCCAAAATTGTTTTACAGAGCGGGCGCTCCAACACTACTGCTCGCCCGCTCCTGTCTGGGTTAGCAAACAGGTTTCAATCATAGCATTAGAGCGGGCGCTCCACTATCATTGCACGCCCGCTCCTAGCAAATGTCGTAGCCAAAATTGATTTAAGGAGCGGGCGCTCCAACTCACCTGCACGCCCGCTCCTTGCTGGGTCAGAAAGTCAGTTTCTCAACTTCGACTTGGAGCGGGCGCTCCAACGTCTCTGCACGCCCGCTCCAAAATGGTTTAAAAACAGGCAGGAACTCAATTTCAGTTAGGAGCGGGCGCTCCTCCCTCTCTGCACGCCCGCTCTAACTTTGGTCAAAAAGTGGCAGGAACTCCGTCTCAGTGAGGAGCGGGCGCTCCATCCTCTCTACACGCCCGCTCCAGACTGGATCAAAAACAGACATGAACTCTTTCTCAGTTAGGAGTGGGCGCTCCTACCCTTTTGCACGCCCGCTCCTTCCTGTCCGGGTAAAAAAAAGAGGAACTTTTCTCTCTTTTTATCACTTTACCCCTCATTTCTCACAACTCATTCAAACATTCATACTCTCTCTCCTCCTTCCCATCTACTTCTCTCTCTAAAAACTCATATTCTCCAACTTCTCTCTTCATTTTCATCATCAAATCTCAACTTTCTTCAACCAAAATTCACAAATTCTTAATCTACATCAAATTCTCTCTCCAAAAACCATAATTTTACAAAAATTTGGGCAAAAATTTCGAAGACCCACAAGTGGGAATTGAAGAAAATCAATAGGGAAAGGGGCAAGCTTTCTAGTAAATGAGGAATTTGGGTAAATTGGAGGATTTTAGAGTATTTTCATACTCTAAGTGGTATAATTTTCTTCCTTACTTCACTTTCCCTCTTAAACCTAAGGGTTTTTCTTCAATATTTCTCTCAATTTGTTTATTTCATGATTGTTGTGTAATTAGTTGCATGATTAGGTGATTTAAACAAATTTTCTTGCCTTTGATAATTAAATTGTTGATTTTTGTGGATAATTGTGGAGTAAGGGAATGTCTTGTGCATGAAAAATTGATTATAATTTGCGGATTTGTGAATTTTTGTGTGAGAATTGTTGTGTTAAGATTGTTGGTTGGTTGTGTGGAATTATTATTGAATTGTGAGCAGGTACCTTGGATTAATTTGGGGGTTTGAAGTTAAGGAGGTTGTGTTTATTGAATTTTGGTGCTTGTGTGAGGAGTTTTGAATGAACCCTCTTTACTCCTTATTCCAAATTTGTCAAAATGGTGCTAAGATTATTTGGAGGTGCGTGAGGAAAGAAAAGAAAGACTTCCGACATCCAAATATCCGAAAACCAAAACCAAACCCAAACTCAAAACCAAGACAATGCTCCTCATCCCATTTAAATCCCCGAAAAATTCAAAAAGTATCACTCCGAGCATTCAAAACGAAAAATCCTTCCAACAAGATTTTACGACCAATCAACTTGCCATCTTTTAAGGATAGATGAAGGAATTTGGCGAGTGGCCAATAATTTCGGATGGTTAAACTTCCCCAAGAAGAGGGAGCTAACCTACAAATCGATCACTCTCGAGTTCCTTTTAACCTTAACCATGCGCCGAATCAATGGTGAGGGAGAGCCTTTTGAGTGCGAAATTAAGTTTAGACTTTTCAATCAAGAAAAGACTCTAACCTTAACTCGCCTCAATGAAATATTTGAGTGGCCCGTGTATAATCAAATAGACAAACCCGATAGTTTCTACCTTTCTAGCTACGAAGAGCAAAATTGGTGGAATACTATCGCGGGGTATCCTAATTTCACCACCCGGTCTAGCCACGCTAGCCACATTGTCCACCCCGTACTCTGTATATTCATGAGAATTATGGGGTACGCTTGTTTCTCGAAACAAGATCTCGGGAAGCTAACAAAAGAGGAGATCAAATGCCTCTTTATAGCTTCCCGATTTGAGGGGGACCTTGAGGGTAATGTGAACATGGGATACTTGTTTATCCAAAGGTGCCTTGAGATTAAGAGGAGTACAGAGTTGAGAGGGAAGATAAAATGTGGTGGCATGATCACAATAATTGCCAACGCTTTGGGTTTCACTAATTGGGTTGAGCAATTAACCCCGGTGAACGGGTCCAATGTCCTTGACCTTGCCGGACTTGCCTCAATGCAAATGCTTGTGGAGCTCCGTGGAAATGTCACCACATACTCTTGGTTGGTCAAGGGTAAGCACCGTTGCAATCTCCCTAATGCGGCGGTAATGAATACCGTGGGGAACACTTGGCAAGTGCCAATTGAGCCACTCCCCGCGAATGTTCCCAACCTTGACCAACCATCTCAACCTCGGTCGCCATAGTATTTCTACCGCTCCTAGGTTTTTCGGCGGCTCCTCTTCTTCTTCTTCCTCCTTCAACCTTGAATCGACTTTTCACCACCTAAATCTTTCCAACCAAAGAATCCTCCAAGAAAATGAATATCAAAGTTATGTGTCTCAAATGACATATCAAAACCAAGTTGAGAATGGAGACTTTCTCCCCTATGTCAACTATCCTAACCGCCCCGTTCAAGAGGGGTCGGTTGCGGGTTGGAACAACAACCAACCCACCTACTCTTATTGGCAAGGACCTCGTAGCTCCGTTTCGGAGCTACGATCCTTCCCTGCCTACGATTATACACAACTCGGGGGTTGTAATTTTAGGGGGGACCCTTCTTATTACCATGTCCCCGAGACATGTGGTAATATGACTCCCGAGGAAATCGATAACCACCCCTTAAGGGGATACTTCGGGTTTCCACCCGGGTATGATGGTGGGTGGGGCACTAGTAATGCACCGAACTACGGTCACTATCGTAGTAGCCCCAACTATGATCTTCCTCCATCCGTGGATCAACCTTCCTTTTCCGGCGATGTAGACCTCAACTATAACTACATGCCATCACCGCCTAGGGAGGATGATAGGGAGTAGCCTTTAGACATTTGTTTTTACCGTTCCCTTCTCTTCTTTTCCCATCATGTGTAACACCGAGGCCGGTGTCGAGTTCTAGCTTGGGGGGAGATGTTTCTCATTGTGTCCATATATCATGGGAACGGTAATCAAATGTCTAGCTTGGGGGAAGTCTTGGGGTCTTTGTGTCTAGGGTAGTTTTCGGTTTTGGTAGGAAATGTGCTTTCTTGTGATGCCTTTTGTGCTATGTATGGAGAAGTTTGAGATTGTATGTGGAATGTTTGGCATGAAAGGCTTAGTCTAGCCTTTGGGACTTGTGGTAGGATTCATAAGGTATTATGTTCTAGTTTGCATGCCTATTTTAGGTTGGTTGTTACCCTTTTCACGTTTTTATGGCATGCCTAGGCTAGAACAATTGCATATTGATGTTTTTGTCTCACTTCTCTTTATGTGTGTGCTATTTGGAGCATCTTATCTATGGCTTTGATATGATTATGCTTTAGTTGGTTTGCTTGTTGGTTGGTATCATGTTGATTGGCATTGTCCCTTGTCTTGCTTGATGATGAATTTTGATGATGATTTCCCTTAATATCCAAATTTATTT
The DNA here is from genome assembly GCF_001683475.1 of Chenopodium quinoa. Lineage (NCBI taxonomy): Eukaryota > Viridiplantae > Streptophyta > Magnoliopsida > Caryophyllales > Amaranthaceae > Chenopodium > Chenopodium quinoa. The sequence goes on along the minus strand of NW_018742738.1, from coordinate 32,719 downwards.
TTCTTATCCTCTAACCCCTCTAACATCCAAATTCCCTAATATCCAAATTCTTTAATTAGTTTCTCTTTCCCCCATTTTCAACCTTTTTAAAAAAAAAAAAAAAAAAAAAAAAAAAAAAAGAGATTTTGTTTGCCTTTGATCGGTTTGCAATGATGATATTGAATTGTATGTGGTGGATGTTTGTTTTCTTTTCGTAATAAAATTTCGAGCATGGTTTAGATGCCCTTGGTTGAACATAGAATTGGTTAGTTTAGGCTAGTGTGAGAATAACTTTCCCGAATGTGCGAAACTTAAAGTCTAGGTTTGTGGTAAGATGGAGTCGCCCATATCAAAGGAATTTGAACCCCGAAAGGTAGTAATTGATCCCACATTGTTCCCAAAAGTGAGGTTGTAATATTATTTCAAGCCCACTACATTTTGAATGAGTGGCAAGGATCCTCTTTGATTTAGTACCTAGATCGAGAACTTGAGTCCTGACTCCCAAGATCGCGGCCTAAACTACTCTTAGTAATATGAAGTTGTTATGTATTGTTCATTCGCACAAAGTTAAGGCATGTCATTCTTGTTTCCTTAGTTCAATCTTTAAGTTGTTATAAATAATAGTTTGTGATGTAAATGCCCAAGTTTGAAAAAAAAAAATTGAGAAAGAAAGAAAGAAAAGAAGTGATGAATAGCCACCACCCTAGCGATTAAACAAGCTTGGGGGTGCGTTTTTGTTTCAAGGTTATTCATAGTTTGTAATTTGGGTCAAAGTTAGAAACCTCTTTAGGTTTGCTCTTAGTGCTATATATCTTAGCTTGACTTTAATTGCAAACCACTTCTAGTTTTCTCTATGCCTTAACTTTGTGTCGTATTCCTTGAGTCTTGTAATGTTAGTAGAATAGTTGAAGCCATAGACGGTGGAGGGAGTTGGTTCACAAGCATATGGAGAGGGTACTTATCATTGAGATGTCGAGTGTTCTAAACCTTCTTTGGTCTATTTTTCTTCTGGTTCCTTCGAGGAGTCATGAGACATTACCATTAGGGGGAATTTGAACTTTGTGTTGGGAACGCGGTAAGATTGGTTGAATGGACCAAAGTTTAGTACATTCGGGAAGGTTAGTTAGGCCTTGGCTAGTCATGATCGTGGTTGATCTTAGGCATATACCTCATGCTCGAGTTTTATTGCTTAAGGATTCTCATATCTATGCATGTGCTTTTCTTTGATCAAATTGATCTTTGGGTTTGTTTTTGGGCAATGTGAATTGCTTGAGGACAAGCATTTGGCTAGCTTGGGGGGATTTGATAAGTGGTTTATTTGACCACTTATTGTGTAAATTTAAACTCGATTTTGCGATCATTTCCCCTCTTTCTAACCCAATTTTGAATGAAAATGTTTTGTCTCGGCTTTCCCCCTCTTGGTTTGTGTTTGTCCATGTTTTGCAGGTCTATGGACTCAATTGGGCAGGCTTTCGGTGCATGAATCGTGTTTAAGACAAGAGGATTGAAGATTGGAGAGGGCACTCCAAGGGAGCGGGCGTGCACCTCTCATGGAGCGGGCGCTCCTCGACTCTAGCTACATTCTGCCCAAGTTCAGGTGCTGTTAGGAGCGGGCGTGCTCCTCACCAGGAGCGGGCGTGCTCCTCACCAGGAGCAGGCGCTACTCCCTTTGAAGTTGAATCTGCCCATGCTGCTGGAACAGGGGAGCGGGCGTGCATCATGTGAGGAGCAGGCGCTCCTTCCTGACACTTTCAAATATGATCCTTCATTGAAGCATTCTGGAGAGGGCGTGCAGCCGAAAGGAGCGGGCGCTCCTCATTGTGGAGCGGGCGCTCCTCGCTGGGAATCCGTTTTCTTTTGACGGTTTTCCCTATGTGTTTCGGGGAGTATAAATACTTCCCATTTAGCTCTTTTAGAGAGAGAGGACAGTAGCCTAGTTTTCAGAAACCTCTCTTAGTTTGAAACATTCCTTTAGATTAATTTAGCTTAGTTTTCATCAAATCAAATCATTGTATTAGTGAAATTCAAGAATTACTCTCAAAGTTTGGCAATTGGTATTCAACATTTGAAGCTTCAATTAGTAATTTCTCCAACCTTTTTCTACTTAATTTCAGATTTTATTTGGTATTTGCATGTTATTTAAATCTTCTTAGTTCTTGGTAATTTGTTATTAGATGATAGTTATTTCAAATGTTAACCACTTTTCCCCAATTATTGAAGTATTTAGAACCCTAATTCTTTATTGCATGTTGATAAACATGAGTTGTGAGTAGTCTTCTTGCTAGAGGTTGGGTGAAGCTCGACCTTTTGGGTTAACTATGTAAATGTGGGAGAAGCATTGATGTTTGTATTGCAATTAAATTAATTATATGAGATTGCTTGTTAGTTCCTCATGATAGGTTTAGCTACCCTTGACTTAGGAGCTTGATAGTATGATATGCCTAATTTGACATGGAAGTGTAAATTGAGTATGTCATTACTTATTGTAATTTGATTATGTATCATCTATTGCTAAACTAATGAGGAAACTAAGCTTAGTAGTGTGAGTTGTTTTTTAATTGCATGAGGTTAATTTTACATATAGTCCTTGCTATATCTTGTCTATTTTACTCCCCGTTTGCCTAATTGCCTTGGTTGAGTGGATCCCATTCCCTAGTATCTTTAATTCATTGATTTAGAACCATAGTTTGTTTGTCTTCTTAACGAACCCCAATTCACCAATTGACTTCGAATTAGCTTAAGTGTAAAGATCTTTGGCAACCATATCCCGTTCCTTGTGGACCGAACTCTTACTTGTCATTATGCTTGGTTTGTAAGGTGTTTGTTAATAAATGTGTTGATTGAGTGTGGAATGTACAACCGTTCTAACGCCCATCAAAGCAAAAAATTTCCGTCATTTTTGTGGAGGGTACCGACTTTCTCCCGAAAAAGAAAGACGCGAAAAAAGAATCGAAGTTTTCAAATGCATGTTGAATGAGCTTAGTCAAATGTTGTTTCTCACAGTACAAGGATTGTAACATCTTAGAGTATCCTAGTTGACTCGATAATGAAAGTATTTAGGTAACTTAGGCACGGAGGCTAAGCACTTCATACTTCAATATGCAATGACAATTATGATTGATGAGTGATTTTGATATGACAAGGCATGCTTCAGCGTTGTGTTAAGATTCCATGACAAAGGGTTCCTAATGGAAGGTATATTTGGTCATGTATCTGTGATGTGTGTGATAATGACACTAAAGTTAGGCCGCAAGGGCTAAGTGTGTGGGAAAATATATTGAAAAGAGTCAAATGGTGGTGACTCTTAGGCTAAGTAAGCTAATTATGTAGGGATCAAGCCCCCAAGTCTAGCTCTACATGAATAGGGATGAGCATTAGAGATCCCTTGATTTGATCATCGTGTAAGTGTGTGAATGTGAATATGAATGCATTTTTATTACGGCCGCACCTCGATGTGAGGTTGCCTACGTATCTGTTAGGAATCAGGCCGAATGTAGCTCTAGCCGAACCTCGCACAAGTGTGTGTATCCCTCAAAAAGGTCTATTTAAGGGATGTAACGTGGTTAGGCTAAAGGTTATAGAAGAAAGGGATAAAGGCTCAAGACCTTAGATAAGCCCCCAAGGTGTGCAACCTTGCTTTTGAATCTTTATATTTTTATGTTTGAGGCTTGCTTCTCTTTTTTAGCTCTCTTTTCTCCTTTTTTTTTTGCTTTAGTATTTATTTTTATTTTTATAAGTGTGGGCAATCCCGATCATGCGGTCTATCACTCACTTGGCATTCATGTTTCTCAGGCACGGTACCGACACTCGATAAGAGACGCAACCTGAGATGTATTCATATCAAAGACATGTTCATGTCAAAGACATGTTCATGTCAAAGACATTGGAACACTTGCCCTTTTGTACACTTTTATTTATTGTTTTTGCTTATTTTTTTTATTTTGATCTTTTGAAATAACTCAATCTTTTGAGATTGCATAAGTTACACACCATCCCATCCCAAGGTTAGGAGACATGGGTTGAAAAAAGAAAGGTCTATCGTTAGACGAGGCTCGAAGTGGTTTATGAAGAAAGGATGTATAATTGAAGGGTGAAAGGTGATATTATGGGATACAAGGGGTGCCTCAAATCATTGGTATACCTTGTGCTTAATTCGACATGGAATTTTTTTTTTTTGATGTAATGAAATGATCATATGCAAGAGAATAAATGCTCATTTTTATTAAAATGGGGAAAAGAAGGAATCTACAAAATTAATCTAAGGGAAAAGAAAGGTGCCTATGCTAGACTTATTGGGGAAAGGGTAAATAAAGAAAAAGAAAAAAGATGTCATGAAATCTCGTCGTTGAAGCTCGCCCCTTTGTCTTGTGTTGTTTGCTTTATCATCACTCGCTCTTCTTGTTAACTAGAGGCATGGGAAGCCTGTTATTATCAATCAAATGTTGTATAGCCTCCTTTAGCTTCCAACAGCTCTCAGTAGCATGACCCCTACCTTGATGGTACTTGCAGCGCACATTTGGATTCCAACTAGGCGATCTCTTCTCAAGCAAGGGATCTTGAAGTGGTCCAATAAGAGTAATGAGTCCCTTGGCATGGAGTCGATCGAAAGCATCATCGTAGCTAATTCTAATAGGGGTAAAATCCTTTTTTGTTACTTTCTAAATCCTCGATTATCCATGGCTAAGATCTCATTAAGGTTGAAAGTACCAACAGTGTTATTAGAGTAGGTGTTTTCAGAAGAAGAAGGGTAGTCGTTCTTCTTACCTTTACAGCCACTATTACTATCGTTACTAATATTGGCCTTCTTGTCGCGCGGAGGAACATGAAGGAGATTTGAATCAATGAAGTCTTGAACACGATCCTTGAGAGCGAGACACTTTTCAGTAGTGTGACCGCGACCTTTATGGTATCGAGAATAGGAATTTGGATCCCAATTGGGAAAACGTTTTTCAGATGGAGGGTCTTGACTCGGACCAATGGAGCGAATATGGCCTTGATCATGAAGACAGTCAAAAGCTTCATTGTAAGTCATTCCTATTGGTGTGTATTCTTCAATGGTCCGTTTTGCCCGTGGCTTAGGAGCATTGAGTTCTTAATTAAACCCTTGGCGAGGATTCTGTTCGATGACCATCACCCGATTTGTTTATCCTTCTACCACGTTCAAGAGCATGGCAACGACATCTTACAATTTTCGAACGTCCTCTTTTAGACTTGACGAGTCTTCCCTGGTATTATCTAAGAAAAGACTTTCATCCTCCCCAATCATGGACACTTCATCAAGAGAGGTTATTTAAGCTATCTCGATCATGGGCTCTCCTACAGGTGTGATAAGAAGTGATGGATCGAAGGATGCTTAATCTCCTTCGATGGCTAGAATCTCTGAAGTTTCATTGTTATCGATCAGATCTTGAATAGCTTCTTTGAGTTTCCAACACTCCTTAGTGTCGTGACCCTTTCCTTGGTGGTATTTGCAGTGCTTATTAGGGTCCCACTTGGGTGGCCTGGCTTCTGGAACTGGATCTTTGATAGGCCCTATGGGCATGACTAGTCCTTTGTGATGTAGCTTCTCGAAAGCTGTTTCATAACTCATACCAAGTGGAGTGAACATCCTTTTTGACCTTTGGATTCGTGATTTATAGGTGTTTGTGGTATGTACCTTATTAATGGGAGAGGAAGAAGAAGGATGGTCGTTCTTCTTTCCTCTCGCACTATTATCTTTCAGAAGGTCATCTTTAATGTCAATGCCTATATTATAGACAGCCTTGAAAGTATTCAAATTGTGTTGGTACTTTAAGTGCCTTGAATACTTCCCTTGGAGATTCTTGATAAACATCCTCACATATTCTTTTTCGATAGGAGCCTTGACCATATTAGCGGAAGTTTCCTTCCATTTGTTGAAGAAATAAGCGAACCCTTCGTTTTCTTTTTGTTTTAACATCTCAATTTGTCTGTGGTCTGTCTTGTCTTGGATGTTGCACTTATATCCATCTATGAAAGCGTTTGCTATGGACTCCCAGATGGAGGTTTTTTCTTTCTAGAGAGAAAAGAACCACTGCTGAAAATGGTCTCGAGAGATAGTGAGAACAGGGAGGGGAAAACCTTCTTATCGATACCCTTAATTCTCATTATAGTTTCAAAAGCTCTTAGTTGAAAGTAAGGGTTATCTGTTGCCTTGAATTTAGGGATGTCGGTGGCGTTGAAATTATGCGGAAGAAGTTTCTTGTCCAGCGAGAACCCTTGCGAACTAATGCCCTGAAATTTATAGTCACTAGATAGCTTGCTCAAACTTTCTTGCATAAGGTTCATTTGTTGTTGCTTCACAGGGTCATCAATTTTGAGGGTTAAAGCCTTTAGCACCTCAGTCACGTCATTCAATTGACTCCTAAGTTCATTAACCTCCTCTTGACTTGCCATTATCTTTTTAGCCTTCCTCTTTTGACAAATTGGTTTATCAAAAAGTGATACTTGAATAAAGAGGTTGTCCTTGATTAATTGCCCTTCTCTCCTCGACCAAGTACTGTTTGAAAAAGAATTCGGGAATATTCATTGTTAATTATTTGACTCAAACTTTATTCAACATGCAACGGATGGAGGAAGTGAAGAAATATTGGAATAGAATGTGAAGAAAAATGATGTAGATGGAGGGATATGAAGGATTAGGAATAGAATGTACCCCCAACTCAAATGACGGAAAAGACCGACTCATGCATGAACCTAAGACATGGTCATGGTGACATATACTCGAAGTGTGTGCTAAGACTAGTGAGTGTAGGTGATATGTTAAGACTCGTGTCATGACCATGTGGCTAGACCATGTGACTAGATTCAATTAATGATTTAACAAGGTATTATTGACATTAATATTTAGCCGAATTAATTAGTAAACTGGTTAATTAGACACAAAGTGATGACTCGATCAATAATCTGAACTGTCGTCAAAACAACAGGACTAGCGTCGCACTTTGTTGTGTAGCGCCAGACGACAGAGCTGTCTCCAAGTGCCACACTTCACAAAGTGGCGCTACAGCTTCAATCCGAGACTGTTTTCGGTGTTATTAATCAACAGGGGTATGCCTAAAGTCGTACTAGGTCAATTCTGATTAAAATATTAGACTTTATTTACTCAAATTAATTAATCAATCAATTAATTAGGAAAAGTTCTTTAAGTCATTAATTTATTAAATCTCAACACAAGTCAAACAAACGGTTAAGAAAACATATATATGCACAACAAATAATGCACAATTAGTCAAGTAGGCACAATATGATGCAATGAGTTTGCAACCTAACCATGGCTCTAGTTCTCTAAAGTTCAGGATATGGTTTAGTCAATAGAGGGTCCAAGGTTAATTGTCCGGATGCACCGCGCGGAAGCCTAACCATGAAGGGTTGGCGCGAGTGGATGGGACACCGCGAGTTTTAGAAAAACTCTCTTCAATGGTTTGGTGTATTCAACATTCTCGGATGTACCCTTTGTTGCTCAGAGCGTTCAATCAGGTTGATGGAGCATTAATTCCCAAAGGGTTATGTCCATATGTAGAACACATATGGTTTCAGAAAAGTGAGAAAAAACTCAATCAGGAAGTTGGATCGAGCAAACAATGCGAAAAACTAGTCGAAATTAGAACGCATATTTCTAGCTCGGTATTGGAAGAATTTGGCGCCAGAAAATAGAGGTTGGCGCCAGGATTTAGCTGTAGTACCTGGCGAAAGAGATGTCGTCTGGCGCTACAGTTAAATGTCTGGCGCCAGCTTCTGTTCGCTGATGCTAATTCCTACATGCCTCAGCAGCTTTCTGTGCCCGATAAAATTTTCCAGTTTCGCGCAGTGTTGTTTCGGTCCTAGTTGTGAAAGATATTTCTCAAATTTCCTACGTGTAAAATCCTATGTTTTTGACTCATTACGGATGGTCTTTATAATGAGATCTTTTTTATGCATATGATAATAATGTTAATCAAAATTACGCACATGAAATACTTAGAACGTTTCGAGTCTCATCAAATCATTCTAAATCATTGCCGAAACAAATTCAGGAATTAAAATAGAAATCCTCCCCAGTGGAGTCACCAAAAACTGTAGGGAATATTTCAAGCGTTAACCCTAGCTTGAACCCCACTATGATCATACACTAAAGTACGGTGGCATCCAAAGGTAAAGAAGATAGAGCAAAAGAGTCGCCAACAAGTTTTTTAGGAACTTGTAAACTGTTCACGAGGTGAAGGTTACACCCCTTAACGATCCAAGAGATCGTCAACTCCATAAGGTCTTGAACCAAATAGGGTTCGGGGATGAAGGTACAAGTCCAACCTAAAAGAGATTGAACCTGCCCTAATAATAGGCCTCTACTTTATTCTGATCGTATTCATGTGCGCTTTCTGACTAACATGCAATCAATAGGTTACCCTAAACCTGCTTATCTAAGTTGGTTGAATATTAATTCACAAATAAAACTATTATTGGCGATCACTTGAACTATAATCATATTAACCCTAACAAGATTATTAATTATCTTATTAAGCGTGATTACAAGTACCAATTCCCTTTAAACATGCATAAAAGGCGAGATCAAGCAATAACAATAAAATATCAAGCAACATAATATATAATTATAAATAATAATAATAATAACCATAATAATAATAATTAAAATAATCATGATCATAAATTATAACAATTATAATCATAATTAACATAATCATGTTAAAGCATAATAATAATAGCAAAATCCTAGGCATGATACTAACAAGATTAATAAGAAACCCTAGCATGGCACTAAACAATAAAAATCAAAGCTTTAACCCTTACATGATACTAACATAAATATTAGGAAAGAAAATAGAAGGCATCATAACAATCATACTTAGTATTAAATTTATCCTAGACATGATACTAGGAATCATAATAACAACCTAAGCATGAACTCTGTATCACAACATCAATAAAAACCATTAAAACATTTACTTTGATGCCTCGTACCTCTTTCTAATAACAAAATACACACGTTATTAACTTTAAGGAAAATAATAACAAAACAATTAAATTAAATAATAATTGAAAGAGAGATTTGGGACCAAACCCTCAGAAATTAAACCTTTCACATCTAGGGCGAAGGCAACTTCGAATATGGCTAGGTATCTAATGAATGTAGAATTTTTATATTTGAGAGAAGGCTAGTTTAGAAAATAGAGAGAGAGAGAGAGAGAGTAATCAAGAGAATCTTGATGAGAGTTGGTGAGAATTAGTTAGAATAAGAATTGATGATTGTTGATGACCGAAAAAGGAGTTTTTACGAGATTATTTATAAAGAAAATCTGCCAAAAAGATAAAATATCAAAATAGAGTTCTAACGCAAATAAAATTGGATTAGCGCCAACGCTGGCTATTAGCGCCAGACGCCAACATTAGCGCCAGGCACCAATGCTAGCGCCAGGCGCTACAGCTGGCGTTTGGCGCTGATTCAGAAATTCACGCGTTTTCTTAAAATCAGATAGAAATTACCGCAGGAGGATAAAATCGTATTTTCCTTAAAAAACGTTCTTTGATTCTAATTAAAACTCTAAAAGGGTGAAAAGTCAATTTATCAATGCTAATTGAATTAGGAATGAAAAGAACCTTCTAGAAGAATCTAGAAGACTAAAACCATTCCTAATTGCATTAGGAATGATAAATCTATATTAGGCCCTCCCCTAGATCATTGGGCCGCATATAAGGCTCAAACCGGGCTCAGTTTGGTATTTTGGCCATAACTTTCTTAATATTCATCGGAATTGGGCTCATAATATATCGTTGGAAAGCTCTTGTCAAGCCCCATCCAACTACACTATTATTGGACCCATATCATGGACCAACCAAACTGGATTGGCTGTTTTCTTAAAATAAGTTTTCAAAAACAGAGAGAAGAGAAAAGAAATTAAAATTATCCGTAACACTAGACTTTCCACACTTTCACTTCATTCGATTATGATTCGACGCGAAAGGTACTCATCACTGGGTTTGGTTTTGAGGAGACACAAATGGGTGTCTACACTCGTCCTCGAGCAAAACAAAACCAAGGGTGAAATGATGAGCTTATTCAAGCAAACAAAAAGAAGAGAAGAGAGAAGAATATACACTAACTCACTTTCGTAGGAATCACGGTCAATTTTAGCAACTAAAGACAAGCCATTTAAACCCCTAGATTTCCCTAAAGGACGATTGATGCTTTTGTAAAGGTTTCCTAAGAGATTAACCTATAACTCTTGTAATAATACAAATAAGGCAAAGCATGAAAAAGAAACCAAAATACAAGAAAATCAAACAAATTTTCATGAAAGGACTTTCCAAATGTACAAGCATAAATGAATGCAAATATTTCTAAACAGGTAAGGGAGTGCTCATTCTAAGATATCTAAAGTTGATTGAAACATAGGATATGCTAAGCATAGAGAACTAAAGAAACGCAATTCTCTTTCATCTCAAAACATTTTAGAACATTTTCCCAATTAGCTTCAAATCAAATTTTAGTAGCGTCTCTATATTTCCTCGAAGGAACCGGAAAAACAAATAGATTTGAGGTTTCTCGACATCTTGACTTTGCACCCCCTTTCCTTAGGCTTTACTTAATGTCCTCCCTTGATATGTGACGCAACCTCTAGGTCGAAAGGTCTTTCCGAATAGTTGTAACGTAAAGGCAAAAGGTTGAGGGTAAGCTAAAATTTAAAAAAAAAAATTGGTGGTATCCCTAATAGTGAATCAAAGAACGGGCCCTTTCTTAGAATCACAATCAAGTAGTCACCAAACAAAAACAGACTAACACCCCCAAGCTTATTGAGAGCTATACTCACAAATATTATACAAAAAGCGTAAACCCTTCTCCCCCAAGCTTAAAGGAAGCATTGTCCTCAATGCTTGAAAGAGGAAAAGAATTACACCAAAATATTTTTGAATTTTCTCATTTTTCACATTTTTTTTCTTTTAATGCATATATTCAAAGCAATTGTCCTCGCCTCTTTTAATTTTGGACGGCTTTTACAACTTTGCATTTATTGAGTTCTTGCCTTTTTTAACTGTTGACGGCTTTTTCTATCAAACATTTGCCATTATTCACAAAATATACACAAGATAAGCTTGCTTACAAAAGGAACCAATATCCATACTTATATACCACAATCTCCAATAGCATGACCATTTGCTTCACAAAAACCAAAACTGGAACAAAATGAAACAAAAGGCTCAAAATTCTAAAGATGTGGCTTGTAAAGAAGGGAAAAGGCTCAAATGGTTAGCAAGAAGGCAAATGTAAATGCAATGAACTAAAAATAAAGAAGATTATCCTAGAAAAAGAAAAATTACCACCCCAAAAATTTACCTTTGTCCTTCCTAGTTGGTTTGGTCTCGTTTTTTGAGAATTATGAGTCAAGATTCAAGATTAGGTCCGCAATAGTCAAGGATCCATGCCGCTCATGCAAGTAATTGTAGAAGGCTTTAAAATCATGAAACCTCACAAGGTTGTGGCAAAAAACTCAGTAAAGGCTTCAAATTCACCAAAAGGGAGCAATTGCAAATTTTTAAAAACAATAGAGTCCGGCTTCAAGGTCCCAAAAGTTCTAAGCGACTTCCTTAGCATACTCTATCCTAGAATCAACCAAACATACTCTCAAACCGTGCACACCATTACCATTTAAGAAGAAAAGCATTCAACTATACAATTTCAAAAGTATTTTGTCCAAAGGAAGAACAAAACAAAGATACATTGCAAATTTGCCTTGATAGAAACAAAAATCTTTTAGGAGTTTTTCAAAATATAAGAACATGGAAAAGCATATACAAAGGTGCATAGAAAATGTGAATCAACATCCCATCAAACATGATAGAATACCCTCCCCCAAGCTTGAATCAGATAATACACTCAAACATTAATCATAGAAACCATGGGAGGGGAAAACAAGAAGATCAATCCAACAAACCAACATATACCCAACAAGTCATCATCCACTTGAGAAAGAGCAAGGAACGATATTACTGGATATTAGGTGGGTGTAAGTACCCGCAAATGATCCAATGCTAATTTCCTTAAAAATTGAACCTTGCCTTCTGATTAGGGGATTTTTCCCACCAATCACCATCTGACAAGTGGACCAATCAGGTTCCGCCATGTGTCCGTCACATGGGCCAATAGGAGCCTGCCACGTGTCAAGCAATGATCCGTCCACCATGGACCAATTACGACACGACACGTGTCCTTCCCATGACACCTGGGATAACCGGTCACCTAGGCCCAACTCCCGAGGGAAGCCCAATCAGCCCAAGGTTAACCTAAACCTAGATTGACACGTTTCCCGAGGTTATAAATACCTCCCTTAATCCTCATTAAGGGGGAGAACACGCTAAAAAGCAGATTACACACATTAAACACTCTCACCTAGAGAGACCCAATCACTTTAATTTCCGCATTAATTACTCCTTAATCAAGTACTAACTTGACCGTCGGAGGCGGATCTCCAACCATCCGGAGCATCCGTTTGTTTTGCAGGTACAGGCGTCCGGTTTCAGTCTCGGAATTGTAACTCTCCCGCAGGACATCAGAAAACACCGAAACATTTGGCGCCGTCTGTGGGGAGAGTACTTCTGAGATGGCATCCACGTTTGTACCGACTCCTGAAGAGAGGCGTCCCCTAGACGACCCTCAAGTTCAGTCGGCCCACGATACTGAGAATGAATTTGAAGTTGAAGCTCACACAGCTTCAGACGGGACCCTAAGGGCCCGACGTACCCGTCATACCGAAAGGAGGGAACGAGAACATCTTCAAACTGGAAGCGAGCCAGCAGGCGCACCGCCTGTTCGGCAGCAGCCGACTGATGGGTCTGCTCCCATCACAAGGAACGAACTCATGACCTTCATGAGGGACTTCAAGGGAGAAATTCAAGAGTTGATCAACAAGAAGCCGCCTGATCTGGACAAGGAGCAGTCGGCTAAGAAACCCTCCACTTCACTGAAGAGGAAACCAGTTCAAGGGAGAGAGGCGACCCCTCATCCTAAATCTAGGAAGTGGGAGCCACCTGCCCTTGACTTCACAAAATACCGTTTTCCTACTCCAGGAAATAGGAAACCTGTTCGTCATATTCAGGCGGACGGGTCGAGGAAAACATACACAGACGCTCGGCTACTGCTAGAGCAGAAGAAGAGTAGCCGATTATAAGAGTCGGCCTCTACTTCAAACTTCCAAGACAGTCTGCGAAATACCTCGATGAGGCATACTCAGTCGTATCATGAGAGTCAGTCAGGCGGCACCTCCCGTCAGTCCGGCTTTCATAGCGACCAGGCGGTACCAAACTTACCGTTTGTACCGCAACAATAGTATTTTTTACAGCCACCTCCGTTTGGTGGACATGCAGCAAAAAATGTCCAACCTATGGACTGGTAGCTACGGTTGCTTAGACTTGGTGAACAGCCGTCGGCCTTCTCCAAGGAAATTACTGACCCGCTCAGCCGACCAAAGTGAAAAATGTATTAGTAGGCGCCTATGACGGCACTACTAACCCAGACGACCATCTAATGGCATTCACCAACCTGATGTATCTTCAAGGGTTGGATGATCCCACTTGGTGCAAGTGTTTCCCAGCGACTCTCAAAGGAATCGCACAACAATGGTTCGGCAACCTGCCGACTGGTTGTGTAAATAACTTCAAGACGCTTGCTTACTTATTCTCCTCCAACTTCGCCATGAACATCCCTGCGAAGAAGACGACCCTTGATTTAGGAACAATTCAGCAGGGCGAGAAGGAGGGGCTTCGTTCTTACATCAGGCGGTTTAACCTGATGAGAATACAGATTCAAGGGTTACCGGATGAAGTAGCCTATACTGACTTTTTCAGAGGTCTCAAAGACGGGTCGACCTTCAAATTTGATTTGGTCCGAAAGAGGGTGGCGACTCTTCAAGAGGCCTTGATTGAAGCGGAAGCCTATATACAGGCGACTGATCTTTGTGGTACGGTAAAACAGTCAGACGGGAAAAGGTCCGACAAAAGAGAAGGACGGCAGAAACAGTCGTCAAACAAAGACGAGAAGAGAAAAGAGGTCTGGGCGGCTGATTCCTCTAAACAGCCGGCCCAGAAAAAGAAAAAAGAATTCAAACCATACTCCCCAAAGTATGCGTTTAACAAGGATAGCCAGTTTATCCTAAAGGAAATCAAGGGACGGATCTCAATTGAGAAGCCGGTCCCCATGAAGGGTTCTGCAAACAACCGGAACCAAGAAAAATTATGTGCTTATCATGAAGATGTTGGTCATCACACCAATGAATGCATTAGTCTCATGCGGTATCTGGACCGCCTGGCTGAGCAAGGTGATCTTGACACTTATGTCAAGAAATCTACGGGGAACACTTCCTCAAAAAAGCAGTCGACCAAAAAGAATCAACAGGCCGACAGCTCCGATACAGATGATGCAGTCGTCTACACCATTGCAGGCGGCTTCTCAGGAGGCGGCCCCACTATTAGGGGCAACAAAGACAATATCAGACGGTTAGATGTAAATTCCGTTCACCAAGAACGGCCCTCCAAATATTCATTTCCTGAGATTGTCATCACTGAAGAAGATCTAGGAGGGGTAAGAGGGCCGCATGACGACCCTATCGTTATTGAATGTAAAGTGGCCATCCAGAGAGTTGGCCGAATCCTCATAGATACCGGAAGCTCCTCAGATCTCATCAGTAGCAAATGTCTGTCGAAACTAAAATATCAGACTGATTGCATACATCCGGCATCCCACCCTTTAGTAGGGTTTGGAGGAGGAGGAGTCCACCTAGTGGGACGAGTGGATTTACCCATCCGCCTGGGCGAAAAAGGAGAAGGACGACACATGGTAGTCCGGTTCCTGGTAGTAAAAGAACTCTCGGCCTACAACATGATTCTGGGACGACCAACCCTGAATAATTCCAAGGCTGTTATAATCCCATCTCTTATGTTGCTCAAGTTTGAGAGGGATAATGGAACAGTCGGGTCCCTAAAACGAGATCAGAGGATGGCCCGAGAGTGCTATCTCTCGGATGTCAAGCCCACTGTTATGCCACTGGGTCGAGTGGTGGAAAAATAGACCTTGACAATGTCAAGAAGAGTGCGCCTGTTCAAGAAGAAGGAGGCAAGAAGAGAAAGACATCCCAGACAGGGGCCGCACAAAAAGACAGAAAATAGCAATCATTGGCAGAGGAGCGGTCGGATGAATTCTGCCCTCAGCCGGCTGGTGAGCATACGGACTTGATCTTAGACGATTCACGTCCTGAGCGAACAGTCAAAGTTGGGACGACTGCTCTGAGAGTCCTGGGTGACGACTTTCACAAACTATTGAAAGAATACAAGGACATCTTTGCATTCGAAGTCCATGAAATGCCAGGCATTAGTCCTGATCTGGCGGTACATAAACTGGCCATGGATCCGAAAAAGAAGCCGGTACGACAGAAGAAGCGGAACCATGGCGAAGAAAAGAAGTCAGGCGGCAGCCGCCGAAGTTAAAAAATTACTTGATGCAGGGTTCATTCGGCAATGTTACTTCCCAGACTGGGTTGCAAATGTGGTGCTTGTTAAAAAGCCGAATGGCACCTGGAAAATGTGTGTAGACTACACAGACTTAAACAAGGCGTGCCCCAAAGACAGTTACCCTCTGCCTAAAATTGATAACCTGGTCGACTCAACAGCCGGCCACGCTTTGATGAGCTTTATGGACGCCTACTCTGGTTTCCATCAAATTCCTTTATGGAAGAAAGATCAGGAGAAGACGGCCTTCGTCACTGATCAGGGGTTATACTGTTACACGGTCATGCCGTTTGGTCTTAAGAATGCCCCGGCCACTTTCCAGCGAATGATAAACACTGTGTTCTTTGATCAAATTAGGAGAAATGTCGAGGCATATATTGATGATATGATTGTCAAGTCTAAACTTCAAAAAGATCATCTATCGGACCTCCGAGAAACTTTCGCCACACTCAGGCGGCACCATGTCATGCTCAATCCCAATAAATGTGTCATGATCAAATGGTTGTGGAGCAGCCATCATATGTCAGTCGCCAGAGGGCGACAGGTACGAGTATGCTCTACGCTTCAGTTTTCAGGCCTCAAACAATGAGGCAGAATATGAAGCTTTACTAGCCGGAATCCGCATGTGCAAGGCGGCAGGGGCAAGAAAAATAGACGCCTGTTCCGATTCACAATTGATAGTGAGTCAGTACAATGGCGAATACGAAGCAACCCATCCGGCCATGATCAAGTATTTACAGGCGGTCCGACAAGCAGTCGGCTCCCTTGAGGATTTCCGTCTGACCCAAGTGCCGAGATCAGAAAACAACCAAGCGGATGCACTGTCAAAATTAGCATCATTCGCCTCCTGTGATACTCCTCGAACTGTTTTTTGGGAAGTAATGGAGAAGAGAAGCATCGAGGAAGACCCTATTGGAATCCTAGACAGAAGCTCAACCTGGATGGATCCAATCAGGGCATATCTGACAAACGATACCCTGCCGGATGATCATCAACAGGCGGCAGCACTGAAAAAACGAGCAACCAGTTTTGAAATAATAAAGGGAGAACTTCACAAAAGGGGTACCTTCAACCCTTCTTAAAGTGTGTTACTCCAGAAAAGGGACGAGAGATACTAGACGATCTTCACTCTGGTTACTGTGCTTCCCATATATGCGGTAGGACGCTTGCTCAACGGGCAAGGCGGCAGGGCTACTTTTGGCCTACTTTAGAAGCAGATGCGATGGTGATGGTGAAAAAATGTGACAAGTGCCAAAGGTTTGGCAAACTAATTCACCGTCCGGCTACTGACCTCACTACCATTCATAGCCCACTACCATTTGCTAAGTGGGGCATGGATATTTTAGGTTCATATACGCCTGCTACAGGCGGAAGGAGGTACATACTTTTTGCCGTCGAATACTTCACTAAATGGGTAGAGGCGGAGGCTGTAAAGGGAATCAAGACGAAGGATGTAATTTCATTCATCTGGAAAAATGTCATCACTCGGTTCGGGGTTCCCATGTCTATGGTTTTTGATAATGGTCCCCAATTTGAGACGCCTGTTCTCAAAAGCTGGTTGGGTGACCAAGGAATTGCACACCACTTTGCATCTATCGGCCGTCCACAAGCAAACGACCAGGTAGAAGCCTTTAATAAAATCATCTCAGACGATCTCAAGAAAAAGATTGAACGAGCAGGCGACCTATGGGCGGATGAATTACCACATGTTCTCTGGGCCATTAGGACGACTGAAAAAGGGGCGACTGGAGAAACTCCATTCCTCCTAACATATGGTGCGGAAGCTGTTCTTCCAATAGAACACTACGAGCCGACTCTTCGAGTAATGCTATATGACAAAGAGGCAAACTGGGAAGCCATGCGCCTGGCATTAGACTCACTTCCTGAAAGGAGGGGCAATGCTGTCTTGCGCCATGAAATTTACCGCCTGAGATTGACTAGATCATACAACAAAAAAGTACACAGGCGTCCACTCAAAGTGGGGGACTTTGTACTTAGAAAAAGGAAGCAGTTGGTAGGGCTAATGAGTCTGGCAAACTAACTCCCAACTGGGAAGGACCCTACCGAATCTGTGAAGAGGTCAGGGACGGTACCTACCGTCTGGGAACACCAGACGGACAACCGTTGCCTCGAACTTGGAATGTAGATAATCTTAAGAAATATTTCTTTTGAATGATGTAAATAGTCAAGGGCTACTTAATAAAAGTTTGCATACTTAATATTCAATTTTGTACTAAGAGGGGCACGCCTACTAACAAACAGTCGGCTACTCTCCATGTTTAATTTTTATTCTTACTTAAGAGGGGCAGGCCGCCTATACATTTACAGTCGGCTACTCTCCATTACTTTACTCTCTCACATGCGTTGTACTTTAAGTTACTTATTATTTTACTCTATCTTCAGAGGGGCATGCCGTCTGTACCTTTACAGTCGGCTACTCTCCATTGAGTATTTTACTCTATCTTCAGAGGGGCATGCCGTCTGTACCTTTACAGTCGGCTACTCTCCATTGAGTATTTTACTCTATCTTCAGAGGGGCATGCCGCTGTACCTTTACAGTCGGCTACTCTCCATTGAATATTTTTACTCACACCATAGGGGCATGCCGTCTGGAGATATAGTCGGCTACTCTCCATAGAAGAGGGCCGACTGGTTCCAAACACACAGCCACCCCCCTTATACTTAATTAAAAATGATCAGGGCCTGGCCGACCCTGTGCCTAAACAGGCGGCTACCCTCCTTTTACTTAGCACCTACGTTCACCAAGAACTAACCAAGGCCACAGGCCGAATGATCAGACCAGGCGCCAAGCCAACTGATCCAATCTTCAAAACTAATACGACCTGTCCCAACATCATAGCAGACGTCCGGCGGCGTCCCTCCGGATGAAATTCGTCGCAGAGAGCAGCTCCCTTTTGGGTGGAACATTTCTCTATAAACTAAATACACGGCACCTATACGACTGCCCCCAAGGGCAACCACGTAGCCGTTTTTGAGACAAGGATAACTCTATCACTAACCAAACCAGTGGTAGCAGTTGACATCTGAGTCAAATGACCGCCTGTATTACTTGGGATAAATGCAGGGGGTACCTCTTGAGTTAATAGCCAACAAACATTGGCGAATCTAAAGGATCAGCCGGCCTCCGCCGCCTGGTACCTTTACTACTCAACAGGAGTGACAGCAACTGAGTAACACAAAGTTAACTCATAGTCACTCTCTCAAACTTAGTATGGAGCCTAAAAGGTATGAGTCGTCCGCCTGTTTTTTAGCAAACAGGGGCTCTCAACCACTACTCCTGCTAGGTTAACAACCTATGAGTTAAAAGCCAACAAACATTGGCGAATAAAGGGGAACAACCGGTACCAACCGCTTGATACCTCTACTACTCAGTTACTTGGCGACTAGGTAACAATCATGTTTACTTGGTCAAACCACTTTCCTACTTGGTTAATTTTACAAATGACAGGACCGCCTGCCTAAAGGGGATCCAGTCTTTAAAATGGTTCGAATACCGATTGGATAAATGGCCGACTTATCGTCTAGCCTGGAAACAGACAACCAGTCGTCCAGGGGCATAGGCGGCGTGACTAACTATCCGTACCTGTCTGCAACTATCGGCCATGTAAAACAGTCGGTATAGTGTAAAATTGGATATCAGAATATTCAATACTTAAACAAATTTGAAGCAAAACAAAAAAATTCATTAAAAAGAAGCCGGTCATTAAAGACCGGCAAAATATTCAGAGCCCCGGCCCCCTGGCCGGGTAAATACAAACAAACGGCACGCAGGCCGTGGAAAGAAGACATAAAGCTTAAGAAGGGGGCAGATCTTCAATATTAGCAGCTGCCGCCTGGTCAGCACTCTTCTTGCTGGACTTGGCTTCAGCTGCATCCTTCTTTGATGCATTACCCCCAAGCGGCACAAGCGCCACTACCGGCTGCTCCTCCTCCTCCAACGCCTCTTCCTCAGCAGCCGCCAGGATCTCTTGATTATATCTATCAGAACACTGGCGGTACGTTTTTTCCCATGAGGAAAAGTCGGCATTGGGGATGAGGCGGCCCCAAGTCATGCGCTGGATTTGAGCAGAGTCTTCCATCATCTCCCGGACCAGCTCATTCTTTTCTTGCTCGGCCTTTTCCGAGAGCTCTTGAGTAAGACTCTTCTCCTGGGTCACCAGGCGTACCTTTACGCTCGCCAAGGATTTCTCCAAGGTTTCGTATGAGGACATCTTTTGGCGAAGAGGTCTCAGCTCGGCCTTGAGGTGTTGATGGTCGCCTCCAGCTCGCTATTCCTCTTCTTGGCCGCCTCTAACTGAGCCCGGATAGCGCCGGTAGCCTGCGCCTGATAATAAAGAATATCAATGGTCAGAACTTCATTTTGGGCAATTTGAAACATTGCCTTATCACAGTCAGAGGCGGCCATAGCTTTTGCAGCCTTTACCTCTTTGTTCTTCCGGTCAAGCGGCTTGCGAAGGCCGTTCACTCGGAGCAGGGCCTAAGTAAAAAGGGGAACAGGCGTTAGTTTCCAAACAAAAAGAAAACAGGCGTCCTGGAATTCAAATACTCAAAAATATGCTAAGTATACCTCAGCAAGGACCCCTGCAATCCCGTCTAGGTCAAGGGTGCCGACACCCCTGACCGCCTCCCTTTCAGCTGGAGGAAACAGCCTTGATCATAGACATGGCCACCTCGACCAAGTCAGGGCTCCTGAGGGCCGGCTGCATCAAGCATAAACAAACGGATTAGACCTAGTAAAGAAGGGAGCAAGTCTAAAATTCACAAGAACAATTTCATACTTCTAGGTGGCCCAACTGGAGTTTTAGAAGAAGTGGTCGGCTGTTTCTCAGCCGCCGCATGTTTCCTGGCAGAACCAGGAGAGCTCGCAACAGTCGTCCTCCGGGCCTTGGGGTCCGGCTGTTGGGAAGAAGAAGCTCTTGGAGCGCCCGTCTAAATAAGAAGAAAAAGAGTCAGTATATGCATAAACACAACTCCAAAAAGAGGGTGAAAGGTTCAAAGCCCACCAAGGGTGCCCCCTTGTTGGGGAGTCGGTTGAAGATTGTTGCATGATGGAGGCCCGCAACATGGCCGCCGCAGTCTTGGAGGCGGTAATTTTGCTCATGGCATCCGCTGCAAAAACAAATAGCAAAGTTTAATAAAAGTCATAACAAGAAATGCATGGAACAACAGAGTATTCGACAGGCCGTCTACCTCTTGAGCACCGACTGCTGAGGCCACATGCGGCCAAAAAGTACTCGTCGTAGAGCCATTTGAAGCTCGGGACGCAGTGCAGGGGTACTTGCTCTCGTACCCCTGAAGTAGAGTTCACCTTCGACTCTACTTTGAAGAGTCCTTTATCTAGGATCTCTTTCTTAGCCTTGGGGGGAACAGGCGGCATGCTGCGGCCGCCTGCAAGAAGGGGCGGATTCCTGTTCCACCTGTTGAAGCGCTTGTTCAGCTCTGTGTCTGAACTCTCAATGATGAGGAAGGTACTCCGCCAGTCCTTCCATTTGTTTGCTTTACCTATCGTCATGAGGTAGCCCCTGTGGCTCGTCAATTGATACCAGCCGGTACCGCCTGCCTTAGGGGTCCGGCTGAGGTAGTTCATGTGGGAGAAAGCCTCGAAGCTCGGCTCCACCCCGTGCAGTTCGCACCCGGCCACATTGCCGAGTACGTTGACCCAGGAGTTCGGGGCTAACTGTCATAACCCCAACTCATACCCATCCAAGATCCGCTGAACAGCCGGATGTAGTGGGAAGCGCAGCCCAGCCTTGATGGCCGCCTCGTAGCAGCCAAAGCAGGCGCCATCATAACTGGTACCAGCCGACCAGACGACTGTGTCTTTTGGATCCGGCACGAACACTAAAAAGCCGGGGCCCATTGTGTGGTTTGCAATAAAGCTCTCCACTTTCTCTTGCATGGCTGTGATCCGGCCCCGAGGTACCGTGCAGTAGTAGGGGGTATTTTGCTCTCGGTGAGAGGCGGATGGCTCCGCCCAATCGTCCCCCTTCTCAACTGCGTGAGAAAGCCTCGCCTCTTGTAGGCGACTGTTTTTCTCTTCTGTGTCCAGAGAAGCATGGCCAGAAGAGCTAGACTCGGAATCGTCCTCTGACGAGTCCGAAGAGGACGACTCCTCCCCTCTCCCGGAGGGGCCCGCCTCCTCTCCTTTAAAAGGAGCAGGTGAGAATGTAGAATTGTCAACTGTAAAATGGGAAGGGGTCACTTTGATTCCTCCCTCAGAACTGCCGGCTTTCAAGCCGCTTTGTTTAACTTCCACATCTGGCGCCTGGTCAGATGTTTCACTAATCGGCACCCTGTGGGAGGAGCCGTCTGAGTTTGAGATCCTGGCAGTCTTTTTTGTTCTGGCCATCATGCTCTGCATAGACACAGATACAATCGGACTTTGTATAAAGGGAAAAGATGGGTCCAGAAAAGGGCAGGCGGCACTCCTAGTCCTAGATTCAGCCGTCCCCGGTGACCGGCTGATCACTGACCTAGGTCGTGTCGTGTGCTTCCGTGGTGCCATTTCAAAAAAGAATAAATAGAGAAAATTAAGAGTAAGAGAACCGACGGTTACCTGAACGAGTGACGATTGATGAAGTTCTGAAAATCCTTTGCAGTCGGCTTGTCAGAGCAGGTGGTAGGCAGAAAGGGTCCAAAATGTCAGAGCAAGTTCAGGGGTCCGAATGTTCTCTCACAAAGTTTTCAAGTGTGAAAATGACCGAAGTCAACACTCCTTTATATAGGCGAAGTGAGAAGGCGAAGGGTCACTTCCAGAATTCAAAATTTTGGCGGGAGAATCTCTCGGCCTCTCGCCGAGTGACACCTGTAGCAGGCTGTCGCCTGTTACAGGGCGATACCTGTCACAGGTAACACGTGACCAGTCACGTGCCACCTGTGAGGGGCAAATGATTAGGGGATTTTTCCCCACCAATCACCATCTGACAAGTGGACCAATCAGGTTCCGCCATGTGTCCGTCACATGGGCCAATAGGAGCCTGCCACGTGTCAAGCAATGATCCGTCCACCATGGACCAATTACGACACGACACGTGTCCTTCCCATGACACCTGGGATAACCGGTCACCTAGGCCCAACTCCCGAGGGAAGCCCAATCAGCCCAAGGTTAACCTAAACCTAGATTGACACGTTTCCCGAGGTTATAAATACCTCCTTAATCCTCATTAAGAGGGAGAACACGCTAAAAGCAGATTACACACATTAAACACTCTCACCTAGAGAGACCCAATCACTTTAATTTCCGCATTAATTACTCCTTAATCAAGTACTAACTTGACCGTCGGAGGCGGACTCCAACCATCCGGAGCATCCGTTTGTTTTGCAGGTACAGGCGTCCGATTCCAGTCTCGGAATTGTAACTCTCCCGCAGGACATCAGAAAACCCCGAAACACCTTCCACATGCTAGCAAAAATAGGAGTAAAACTTCCTTGATTCTTGATTCAAACTAATGCACCAAAATATATCTTCAAGTCATGTACCTAGCAAATGGCACACAAACATTTCCATGAAAGAAAATCTATTATAAAAAGAAAAGAAAATGAAAGAGATAAAACACGGGTTACTTCCCGAGAAAGGCTTGCTTAAGGTCTAAGCTTGACCGCTCTAGTAAAATAGTATTGCAACGAACGCAAGAGATTCTCAAATGCACTACTACACATTTCGTAAGAGATAAGTAGGCAAATGACGGGAAAAGGACGTGCAACAAGATTGTTGCACGCAAGTGAGGAGAGAGGTGCCAAAGAAAGAAGAAGAAGGATCAAAAGGAAAAACAAGAAAATAAGAAGAAAAAGGGAATAAAAGAATAGAAAGAGAAAGAAAAAGGAAAATCCTCCTCACTAAAATATTTTTGGGTGGCAACATCACCCTTTTTCTCAACAATAGACAAATGAGGGACATTATGATCTTCATAGACAAGGGGTCCCTTATAGGTTTTTTGAGATAGGAAGGGAGAAAAATAGGGCAAGAAGCGATGTGGTCAAACCTTTGAGAAAAAGGGGTATGAGAAATAGGCAAAGGGGTAGCTACTCCCTCAACACAAGGTCTCACATCTCCAATGCGAGCATGAAAATCAATCATAGAGTCCTCAAATGAAGATCTCTCTCAATCTACATCTCCCTCAAGCTCAAAAACTCCAAGGGAACCAACCTCATCCTCCTTTGCACTACAATAAACAACCTTTCCTTCAAATATCTCAAAACCTAAGTCCTCAAAACTATGCATGAGTGGAGGTAGAGTCATCGTAAACTCATCTATATCCCAATAAGCTTTCTCGATGAACTCATCCAAGAATCTATAAATCTTCATATGACTCTCACAAAATAAATTGGACATTACCTCAAAAGAGTCTATGTATTCATAGATTGAAGGCTCACAAACATACACTTGAGCTCATCAAGATGGGAAAGAGGGTTAGGATTTTAAAATTCAACTCTCTCTTCATTCTCTACTCCTTCACCATCATTCATATGCTCACCAATAGGATCCTCACACTCTCTTGGTTGCTCAAAATTATCATCATCACCCTCAACACACACATTGGATAGATATTTTTCACGAACAAGCATTAAGGATAACAATTGGCTTTCTAGCTCTTTACCTCTCTTTCTCCCACTTCTACAAAAAGTGGCAAAGGGACCCCTTTTAAGAGACCTGTTGTACAATTTAACGGGTCTATTTTATATAAAAGACCCTACAATACACGTAACAAGTCTGTAATAGTAGGCGCCAAAATACTATGTTTTGCGGTTTTAAATAACAAGGTCATATTAAAGACCCGTTGTTATTTACAACGGATCTCTTAGGTAAGAGACCTGTTGTTAGGTACAACGGGTCTCATACATATAAGGTAAAAAAAATGCTAATATTCCTTTTCTACAAAGTTTCATACTTCCATTATTATTGCCCCTCTTATTTTTCATTCCCTCCCAAACTAAACCTAATTAGGGGATTTTTATCCACCAATCACCGTCTGACAAGTGGACCAACCAGGTTCCGCCACGTGTCCTTCACGAAGGCCAATAGGAGCCTGCCACGTGTCAATCACAGATACGTCCTCTACGGACCAATCGAGGCACGCCACGTGTCCACCCATGCCAAATGGGAAAACCGGCCAACAAGGCCCAATCCTGTCTAGAGGCCCGGTCAGCCCTAGGTTTACCCTAAACCTAGAGAGTGGCACGCTTCTCAAGACTATAAATACTTAATTAATCCTCATTAAAAGAGATCAAGCAATTGAGAGGCAATTAATCTCACCTGAAGAACAGAGAAGAACAGAAACATTACGGAACACTAATAACCGGCTAATCTCGCTAACAAAGCAGATTACCAACATTAAACACTCTCACCTAGAGAGGTCTTATTACTTTAATTTCCGTATTAATTACTCCTTAATCAGGTACTAACTTGATCGTTGGAGGCGGAGCTCTCAGGAGTCTCCGTTATTTTGCAGGTACAGGCGTCCGGTTCCAGTCTCGGAATTGTAACTCTCCCGCAGGACATCAGAAAACCCCGAAACATTTGGCGCCGTCTGTGGGGAGAGTACTTCAGAGATGGCATCCAAGTCTGTACCGACTCCTGAAGAGAGGCGTCCCTAAACGACCCTCAAGTTCAGTCGGACCATGACATCGAAAGTGAATTTGAAGTGGAAACTCATACAGCTCCAGACGGGACCCTAAGGGCCCGACGTACCCGTCATACCGAAAGGAGGGAACGGGAGCATCTTCAAACAAGAAGCGAGCCAGCAGGCGCACCGCCTGCTCGGCAACAGCCGACTGATGGGTCTGCTCCCATCACAAGGAACGAACTCATGACCTTCATGAGGGACTTCAAGGGAGAGATTCAAGAGTTGATCAACAAAAAGCCGCCTGCTTCAGTCAAAGAGCAGTCGGCCAAAAAAACCTTCCACTTCACTGAAGAGGAAGCCAGTTCAAGGGCGAGAGGCGACTCCTCATCCTAAATCCAAGAAGCGGGAGCCACCTGCTCTTGATTTCACAAAATTCCGTTATCCTACGGGAAATAGGAAACCGGTTCGTCACATTCAGGCGGACGGGTCAAAGCAAACGTTCACAGATGCTCGGCTACTGCTAGAGCAGAAGAAGAGTGACCGATTGTCAGAGTCGGCTTCTACTTCAAATTTTCAAGACAGTTTGCGAAATGCCTCGATGAGGCATACTCAGTCGTACCATAAGAGTCAGTCAGGCGGCACCTCCCGTCAGTCCGGCTTTCATAGTGCCCAGGCGGTACCAAACTTACCATTTGTGCCGCAACAACAGTATTTTATGCAGCCACCTCCATTTGGTGGACCTGCAGCAAAAAACGTCCAACCTATGGACTGGCAGCTACGGTTGCTTAGACTTGGTGAACAGCCGTCGGCCTTCTCCAAGGAAATTACTGAAGCCGCTCAGCCGGCCAAAGTAAAAAATGTACTAGTAGGCGCCTATGACGGCACTACTAACCCAGAAGACCATCTGATGGCATTCACCAACCTGATGTACCTTCAAGGGTTGGATGATCCCACTTGGTGCAAGTGTTTCCCAGCGACTCTCAAGGGAATCGCACAGCAATGGTTCGGCAACCTGCCGACTGGTTGTGTAAACAGCTTCAGGACGCTTGCTTACTTATTTGCCTCCAACTTCGCCATGAACATCCCTGCGAAGAAAACGACCCTTGATTTGGGAACAATTCAGCAGGGCGAGAAGGAGGGGCTTCGTTCTTACATCAGGCGGTTCAACCTGATGAGAATACAGATTCAAGGGTTACCGGATGAGGTAGCTTATACTGACTTTTTTAGAGGTCTCAAAGACGGGTCTACCTTCAAATTTGATTTAGTTCGAAAAAGGGTGGCGACTCTTCAAGAGGCCTTGATTGAAGCAGAAGCCTATATACAGGCGACTGATCTGTGTACGATAAAACTGTCGGACGGGAAAAGGTTCGACAAAAGAGAAGGACGACAGAAACAGTCGTCTAACAAAGATGAGAAAAGAAAAGAGGTATGGGCAGTTGATTCCTCTAAACAGCCGGCCCAGAAAAAGAAAAAAGAATTCAAACCATACTCCCCAAAGTATGTGTTTAACAAGGATAACCAGTTTATCCTAAAAGAAATAAAGGGACGGTTCTCAATTGAGAAGCCGGTCCCCATGAAGGGTTCTGCAAACAACCGGAACCAAGACAAAATCTGTGCTTATCATGATGACGTTGGTCATCACACCAATGACTGCATCAGTCTCATGCGGTACCTAGACCGCTTGGCTGAGCAAGGATCTTGACACTTATGTCAAGAAATCTACGGGGAACACTTCCTCAAAAAAGCAGTCGGCCAAAAAGAATCAACAGGCCGACAGTTCCGATACAGATGATGCAGTCGTCTACACCATTGCAGGCGGCTTCTCAGGAGGCGGCCCCACTATTAGGGGCAACAAAGATAATATAAGGCGGTTAGATGTAAATTCCGTTCACCAAGAACGGCCGTCCAAATATACATTTCCTGAGATTGTCATCACTGAAGAGGATCTAGGAGGGGTAAGGGGGCCGCATGACGACCCTCTCGTTATTGAATGTAAAGTGGCCAACCAGAGAGTTGGCCGAATCCTCATAGATACCGGGAGCTCCTCAGATCTCATCAGCAGCAAATGTCTGTCAAAACTGAAATATCAGACGGACTGCATACATCCGGCCTCCCACCCTTTAATAGGGTTTGGAGGAGGAGTCGTCCACCCACTGGGACGAGTAGATTTACCCATTCGCCTGGGCGAAAAAGGGGAAGGACGACACATGGTAGTCCGGTTCCTAGTAGTAGAGGAACTCTCGGCCTACAACATGATTCTGGGTCGACCAACCCTGAATAATTCCAAGGCTGTTATAATCCCGTCTCTTATGCTGCTTAAGTTTGAGAGGGATAATGGAACAGTCGGCTCCCTAAGGGGAGATCAGAGGATGGCCCGAGAGTGCTATCTCTCGGATGTCAAGCCACTGTTATGGCCACTGGGTCAAGTGGAGAAAAAACAGACCTTGACAATGTCAAGGAGAGTGCCCCTGTTCAAGAAACAGGCGACAAAAAGAGAAAGGCGTCCCAGACAGAGTCCGCAAGAAAAGCAAGAAAATAGCAAATCATTGGCAGAGGAGCGGCCGGATGAGTTCCGCCCTCAGCCGGCTGGTGAGCATGCGGACCTGATCTTAGACGACTCACGTCCTGACCGAAACAGTCAAAGTTGGGACGACTGCTCTGAGAAACCTTGGTGACGACTTTCACAACCTATTGAAAGAATACAAGGACATCTTTGCATTTGAAGTCCATGAAATGCCAGCATTAGTCCTGATCTGGCAGTACATAAACTCGCTGTGGATCCGAAAAAGAAGCCGGTACGGCAAAAGAAGCGGAAACCATGGCGAAGAAAGAAGTCAGGCGGCAGCCGCCGAAGTTAAAAAATTACTTGATGCAGGGTTCATTCGCAATGTTACTTCCCAGACTGGGTTGCAAATGTGGTGCTTGTTAAAAAGCCGAATGGCACCTGGCGAATGTGTGTAGACTACACAGACTTAAACAAGGCGTGCCCCAAAGACAGTTACCCTCTGCCTAAAATTGATAACCTGGTCGACTCAACAGCCGGCATGCCTTGATGAGTTTTATGGACGCCTATTCTGGTTTCCATCAAATTCCTTATGGAAGAAAGATCAGGAGAAGACGGCCTTCGTCACTGATCAGGGGTTATACTGTTACACGGTCATGCCGTTTGGTCTTAAGAATGCCCCGGCTACCTTCCAACGAATGATAAAACAGTGTTCTTTGATCAGATTGGGAGAAACGTCGAGGCATATATTGATGATATGATTGTCAAGACTAAACTTCAGAAAGATCATCTGACGGACCTCCGAGAAACTTTCGCCACACTCAGGCGGCACCATGTCATGCTCAATCCCAAGAAATGTGTATTTGGAGTTGAGTCTGGGAAATTTCTCGGATTCCTTATCAATCAGAGAGGAATAGAGGCGAACCCTGAGAAGGTGCAGGCGGTCATTGACATGCAGTCGCCTCGTACCATCCGAGAGGTTCAGAAGTTAACAGGTTGTCTGGCGGCCTTGGGGAGATTCCTAAGCCGATCAGGCGACAAATGCCTATACTTTTTCCAGGCAATTAAGAAAAAGGCAAGGTTTGAATGGGGGCCGGATGCTGAGGCCGCCTTCCAGAAATTAAAAGTTCACTTGCATTCCTTGCCGAGGCTGGTCAGCCCTTTGCCCAAAGAGGATCTCTACATGTACCTGGCCGTCTCTGATCATGCGTTAAGCGCTGTGCTCCTTGCTGAAAGGGACGGCTGTCAGCTCCCGGTCTACTTTGTCAGTCACGTACTGAAAAATGCCGAGTTGAGGTATCCCCTAGTGGAGAAATTTGGTCTTGCACTCTTCATGGCTGTTAAAAAATTGAAGCCCTACTTTTTGGCACATGCAGTCGTCGTGTATACCGACCAACCAATCAAGCGGCCCCTTACCATCATGGAGTCGTCAGGACGAATGATCAAATGGGCCATAGAAATACAGAGCCTCGAAGTTACTTTCGAGCCTAGAAAAGCAGTGAAGGGGCAAGCCTTTGCTGACTTTATTGTAGAGATGACTCGTCCTCCTGACTCTCAAGTTCCAGACCAAGTCTGGAAGGTATATGTGGACGGAAGCTCTACTTCAAATGGTTGTGGAGCAGGCGTCGTATGTCAATCTCCAGAGGGCGACAGGTTCGAGTATGCTCTACGCTTCAGTTTTCAGGCTTCAAACAATGAGGCAGAATATGAAGCTTTACTAGCCGGGATCCGCATGTGCAAGGCGGCAGGGGCAAAAAAATAGACGCCTGTTCTGATTCACAATTGATAGTGAGTCAGTACAATGGCGAATACGAAGCAACCCATCCGGCCATGATCAAGTATTTACAGGCGGTCCGACAAGCAGTCGGCTCCCTTGAGGATTTCCATCTGATCCAAGTGCCGAGATCAGAAAACAACCAGGCAGATGCACTGTCAAAATTAGCATCATCCGCCTCCTCCGATACTCCTCGAACTGTTTTTTGGGAAGTAATGGAGAAGAGAAGCATCGAGGAAAACCCTATTGGAATCCTAGACAGAAGCTCAACCTGGATGGATTCAATCAGGGCATATCTGACAAACGGTACACTGCCGGATGATCCTCAACAGGCGGCAGCACTGAAAAAACGAGCCTCCTGTTTTGAAATGATAAGGGAGAACTTCACAAGAGGGGTACCTTCAACCCTTCTTAAAGTGTGTTACTCCTGAAAAGGGACGAGAGATACTAGATGATCTTCACTCTGGTTACTGTGCTTCTCATATAGGTGGTAGGATGCTTGCTCAAGGGCAAGGCGGCAGGGCTACTTTTGGCCTACTTTGGAAGCAGATGCAATGGAGATGGTGAAAAAATGTGACAAGTGCCAAAGGTTTGGCAAATTAATTCACCGTCCGGCTACTGACCTCACTACCATTCACAGCCCACTACCGTTTGCTAAGTGGGGCATGGACATTCTGGGTCCATATACGCCTGCTACAGGCGGCAGAAGGTATATACTTGTTGCCGTTGACTACTTCACTAAATGGGTAGAGGCGGAGGCTGTAAAGGGAATCAAGACGAAAGATGTAATTTCATTCATTTGGAAAAACGTCATCACTCGGTTCGGGGTTCCCATGTCTATGGTTTTTGATAATGGTCCCCAATTTGAGACGCCTGTTCTCAAAAGCTGGTTGGGAGACCAAGGAATTGCAAACTACTTTGCATCTGTCGGCCGTCCACAAGCAAACGGCCAGGTAGAAGCCTTTAATAAAATCATCTCAGACGGTCTCAAGAAAAGATTGAACGAGCAGGCGGCCTATGGGCGGATGAACTACCACATGTTCTCTGGGCCATTAGGACGACTGAAAAAGGGGCGACTGGAGAAACTCCATTCCTCCTAACTTATGGTGCGGAAGCTGTTCTTCCAATAGAACACTACGAGCCGACTCTTCGAGTAATGCTATATGACGAAGAGGCAAACTGGGAAGCCATGCGCCTGGCATTAGACTCACTTCCTGAAAAGAGGGGCAATGCTGTTTTGCGCCATGAGATCTATCGCCTGAGAATGACTAGATCATACAACAAAAAAGTACACAGGCGTCCACTCAAAGTAGGGGACTTTGTACTTAGAAAAATGGAAGCAGTTGGTAGGGCTAATGAGTCTGGCAAACTAACTCCCAACTGGGAAGGACCCTACCGAATCTATGAGGAAGTCAGGGACGGTACCTACCGTCTGGAAACACCAGACGGACAACCGTTGCCTCGAACTTGGAATGTAGATAACCTTAAAAAATATTTCTTCTGAATGATGTAAAGTAAAGAGCTACTTAATAAAGTTTGCACTTACTATTCAATTTTGTATTACGAGGGGCATGCCGTCTGTACCTTTACAGTCGGCTACTCTCCATTGAGTTTTTCACTCTCTTCAGAGGGGCATGCCGTCTGTTCCTTTACAGTCGGCTACTCTCCATTGAGTATTTTACTCACAATACTTAGCTAAAAAGATTAGGGCCTGGCCGACCCTGTGCCTAACAGGCGGCTACCCTTCTTTTACTTAGCACCTACGTTCACCAAGAACTTACCAAGGCCACCGGCCGAATGATCAGACCAGGCGCCAAGCCACTGATCAAATCTACAAAACTAATACGACCTGTCCCAACATCATAGCAGGCGTCCGACGGCATCCCTCCGGATGAAATTCGTCGCAGAGAGCAGCTCCCTTTTGGGTGGAACATTGTTCTATAAACTAATTACACGGCACCTATACGACTGTCCCCAAGGGCAACCACGTAGCCGTTTTTGAGACAAGGATAACTCTATCACTAACCAAACCAGTGGTAGCAGTTGACATCTGAGTCAGATGACCGCCTGTATTACTTGGGATAAATGCAGGGGGTACCTATTGAGTTAATAGCCAACAAACATTGGCGAATCAAGGGGTCTAGCCGGCCTACGCCGCCTGGTACCTCTACTTCTCAAACAAAAGTGACGGCGACTGAGTAACTCCAACGTTAACTCATAGTCACTTCAAACTTAGTATGGAGCCTAAAAGGTATGAGTCGTCCGCCTGTTTTTAACAAACAGGGCTCTCAACCACTACTCTTGCTAGGTTAACAAATTACGAGTTAAAAGCCAACATTGGCAATAAAGGGAAACAACCGGTACCCGCCGCTTGTTATCCTACTTAATTCCTTGGCGACTAGGTAATACTATTTACTTGGTCAACCATTGAATAAATAGTTCGAATACCGATTGAATAAATGGCCGACTGATCGTCTATCCTGGAAACAGACAACCAGTCGTCCAGGGGCATAGGCGGCGTACTTACTATTTGTACCTGTCTGCAACGTTCGGCCATGTACAACAGTCGGTCTAGTGAACAATGGGATATTAGATATGGAATACTTAGACAAATTTGAACAAAACAAAAATTGATTAAAAATAAGCCGGTCATTAAAGACCAGCAAATATTCAAAGCCCCGGCCCCCTGGCCGGGTAAATACAAAGCAAACGGCACGCAGGCCGTGAAAAAAAAAAATTAAGCTTAAGAAGGGGGCAGTTCAGTATTAGCAGCTGCCGCCTGGTCAGCACTCTTCTTGCTGGACTCGGCTTCAGCTGCACCCTCTTTTGATGCCTTACCCCCAAGTGGCACAAGCGCCACAACCGGCTCTTCCTCCTCCTCCAACGCATCTCCAACGCCTCTTCTTCAGCAGCCGCCAGGATCTCTTGATTATATGTTTCCGAACACTGGCGGTACGTTCTTTCCCAAGAGGCAAAGTCGGCATTGGGAACAGGCGGCCCCAGGTCATGCGCTGGATTTGAGCGGAGTCTTCCATCATCTCCCGGACGAGCTCTTTCTTCTCTTGCTCGGCCTTTTCCGAGAGCTCTTGGGTAAGACTCTTCTCTTGGCTCACCAGGCGTTCTTTTACGTTGGCCAAGATTTCTCCATGGCTTCGTAAGAGTGCATTTTTTGGCGAAGAGGTTTCAGCTCGGCCTTAAGATTTGTGATGGTCGCCTCCAGCTCGTCATTCTTCTTCTGGGCCGCCTCTAACTGAGCCCGAACAGCGGCGGTAGCCTGCGCCTGATAATAAAGAATATCAATGGTCAGTACTTCATTTTGGGCAATTTGAAACATTGCCTTATCACAGTTAGAGGCGGCCATAGCTTTTG